>NC_047569.1:34971639-35571639 GCF_011004845.1 Esox lucius | reverse complement strand
GGAATATCTACACAGGCGTACAGAGGCCCATTATGATCTGTGTTCCAGTGGTGTTTGCTAATCCAAGTTTATTATTTTAAAACAGATGATTAGTAGGATACTGGGATTCTCACTGGTTAACATGGTGCGTCTCTTGCATTGCTCCTCCACGTCACCATGCTTTTTCCCAGACAGAGTGAACGGCGTCTCAAACACGAAGCGCTTGATGTTGTGATGGCGCTCGAAGTCCGTCCTTTTCTCCTGCTGCTCCTTGTCATCGAAGTAGGGTACCACATAGGTCACCTGGATGTAGGCGAATTTGGGGTCCAGGTCTTTAGGGTTCACCTGAAGGGGGGGCGATTTCACAGCATTTTATGTCACGTAAAGACTCTCACTCTTAAAATGCCCATTGTTTTTCAAACTGATCGTTCCATGTTGTGATACAATTAAATTGTTAAAAACAATTCTTCTTTTCCAAACAGATTTTGCAGAAAATAATAGAAATTGTGTAATTTTTGCTCCAAATTTTTTAATGGCAGCGATTAGAATCGAGTAGATGCTGGAAATGTGGATGGTTTTGAATGAATGGGCTTCTTTTCTGCTCCTGAATTCCCATATAGACCCCAAACCTCCTGCTGTGTGGATGGCCAGAGTTCTGTTTTCATCTGACTAAAGGCCAATCCAACTGCAGATGCTATTTAGCAAACTGAAAATCCCATTTGTGTGTTTGGCTCTTTGCCTAAGATGGATTCTCAAAATGAGAATATCTGAGGAAAATACACTCTGAATAACAATATACTAAACCTATAAACGGGAAAGTGTTTGGGAGCTGGAGGGAGCTAGCAGACTGACCTTGTTGGAGTCCTGAATCATCTTGACATTGTCAGCCCCAAACTTGTCAGAATAGAGTTTGAGGAGCCTCTGGGAGATCTCGGACAGCCCCGTAAGCTTTGGTTCCTTATAGATGAACTCCTTACTCTCCTCCTCCTCAAAGAAGCCCTGTTACGGAAACACCCCGTTACCCAACTACACAGGACTGGACTGTCTGTGTGCTTGGTTAAGAACATCATCTACCTGACCGAAATGTCAACTTTTAAATAAACCGGCTTCAGTATTTCTTTATTAGTACTATGTAGTGCATGTATGTGAGTGGATTGTATAACAGTTCGTCTGATGTCGGCCACCGGCCCTTTGTCACAATGTCTTTGCTAACATTGCCTCCTTGTGGTTTACTGTGGATCTCTAGCTGTCTAGTCAGTTGTTTCTTGGTGTTGCATCAGCTTGTTAGAACACAAACATAATCAGAAAAGACAACGACAAAACGACAGTGTTATGTTCTGGATGAAGCAGATGTCATTCAGATGTAGTTCTCGAAGTACTGTTGGGTCAAAGAGCAATGAGGGTTATTTTCCTTTACTCTGTCTCAAAATATCTCCTTGGTTAATCTCTTCTGCTCCTCAACTGTGTTGAAGGTAAGGTACCTTCCCCTAGACCATGTTCTCCAAAGTGTTTTAGTGTACGGGTGTGAGGATGAAAGGAATGGAGGAGAGACCAATTGAGAAACAGCCCTATATTCCACGGTTCTAGACCCCAGACCCACATTCACAAAGTGTTTTAGTGTATGGGTTTTGATCTTCACTTGTTCCCAAATCAGTAGTCCAAACCCTGAGATGGTTGGTTAATTGTCTGGGCCCTGGTCTGGCCTGCCTGCATGTATGTTATGTCGTCTGGACATAAACTGTACTGAGATCTGCTCACACGAGCTACAGATTAGTCACTGGGATAATTGAAGGGAGATTATAAGAGGCAGGTACTGGGTTAGAGATCAGGGTTTGGGTCGGTTGTATTTCATTTCTGTAAGTTCTGGGGCTACTTTAATTCAAATTTGAAACATTGTTTTCCTACTTTATATTCAATGAGACCAATTGGAATCTGAATAATACTTCAATACCCAAATTGACTGAACAGAAACACAACCAACCCAGGTATACACATCATATACAGCATATATACTGTATGCATACAACACATAGACAACAAGACAGGGAGTCTGACTCGTTGTTTTAGAGGTTAAAAGGCTATTACTGGTGGAAGGGTGAAGAGCGGGAGGACAGGAGGCAAGAGCAGAAACGAACAACAGAGACAAAAACTTACCGCAATCTTTGAGAAACCAAATAGAAGAAAAGAAAGCAGACAGAGCAATTAAAGACTCTGACGGGGGAGCAGGTTCAGGTTCGCTCCTCTCTCTTTTCACTAAAGGTAAAATGTCTAAAGGATTCAGACTCCTCTGCACCCATCTCACCAGCTTAGTGAATCTAAGAGTTTGGCATCCCTTATGGGAGACAATGGAGATACTCAGCGAGAAGGGACTGGGTCTGTACCAGATGTCCCCTGCACACCTGCAGAGTGCTGAGATAATGGCACAAACAGACTGGTACTCAGACCCAGTAAACGCCACACACACACACACACACACACACACACACACACACACACACACTCATGAGGTGTGTTGTTCATTTCCAGTGATTTGTTGCACTTACCAGTCCATAGAAGGCCACTCGGTAGTATCGACCAAACAGACGCTTCTCGGAGTTCACGACCTCCGTCACCTTCAGGTACGAGCGGTGAATGTCATAGTACAGCTCAGACAGCCTCTGTGGATCACACACACACACAATGTAAATCCAGATCTAAATTCCTTCTTCCCACCGTGTGTCCAGGGCCTGGTCAAGAAACAGCCCCCCCCAAACCCCCCCACCTTGAAATCTCTCCTCTTCTCAAAGACGGCGATGACAGGCTTGTTGATATCGGCTATGAGCTCGTGCCTCTCAGACTTCCACAGGTAGTCCACACACAGCTCCAGCTGCTCCACCAGAGTGTCCTGTGTTACACACAGACGGCACGTTACACATGGGAAAAGCAGACCGACACAGCGCTGTGTAGCATATGGAAGCTCGTCAAATATCCATTCTGCTAGAATCTGCATTGTATTGTCACCGAGTGGACTTTTCACATCTGAGCTGAAACACCAGCAAGGTTCTTAGCATTGTGCCCAGTGGCAGTGACAGTACCTCTGTGTAGGTGGTGTCCTGAGTCCCTGTGTCCTCCTTCATAGCCCCCTCCTCCTTCACGTTGGGCGTGATGCAGAGGAAGGCTGCCCAGCCCATAGAGAAGGACGCTGAGGTATCACACAGAATTAGAGACGTTAGAGAGGGAGGGACAGGGGGACTCATGGGAACAACATATTATCAAGCTCCTGTTTTTGCTTGTGTGCCTTTCATCGTATGCACGTATGAACACATGAACCGCATACTTCCTTTCACCCCCACCCACCCACCCACACACCCACACACACCCACAGAGTACTGTGTGTGGTACGTGACATTCCTTGTGCTCCATATCAACAAACCTAAACACACACCATTCATTGTGAACGTGCTTTCCGAACACACATCAAGTGAGACCTGGTGGACGTCAGTAAAGGCCTGTTTACGGCGTAGGGGCACGGTAGACGAGAGGCGGACTACAAAACACTGCAGCTGCCAACATTCTTTATTCAATCCAATTTTACCCCGATTTTAATCCGATTTTTTTATCAGTAGTTACAACATCCTTTTATGGCAGCAACTCCTAATTATGAGACTAGGAACGCTTGGCTGACCCCCCACTTGCCTTAGACTGTGATAATGCATGGCCAATATGTCTCTGCCAATGGAGCCTCCCGGCCACAACCGGTTGTGACACACCCTAGGACTGTACGCGGGTTGTAGCGGGCGCTAGCGTAGGAATTTCACTGTGAAAAACTTGCGGTCAACAGTTTGTTCGAAGTTCGCAGTTGAGAACAACCACAAGAACGGACTACATGCAGGTAAGCAAGCTAGCCAGTTATCGAATGATAGCGGACTTATTTAGCGTTTACCCGAATCAAACCTCTGTTTTGGAAGGTGTGTTCATGTGTTCACGACCTCCGAGTGGGAGAATATACCTGAACGCTTTTTGAGGGCTCCGAGAAGTAACGGTAGGTTTGACATCGCAGGACATGGCAGCGTTTGTGGTGAATGTTTGAAAAACATTACTTGCTCCGCGCACAGAAAGTTCAATATATTTGTTTATTCATGTCGTACTCATTAGCGCAGGTGATTGTGATGTTAAAGGTTCTTCGCAGTTTACATTTGGGTAACAGAGGTAATGTTATGCTAGCTAGTCTTAACGTTAATTAACCGTCAATACCGTAGACTGTTTGTCGTCGTGTGAACGCTCCCAAATAAAACTTCTGAAATTAAACAGGATCTGTACACATTTTGAGGGAGGAGTAGATGTAATTTCAGTGATTAAAACATGACAATTTAACTTTTTATGTGGAAAAAACATCAGTTATAATACGTTACTATTATGATACATTATTCACTTTTTTTATATCATATTTTGTATGTTTTCATGCCATGCATGTTTTTTTTTCTTATCAGCAATTCAAGGGATTTATCTGTAAGCTCCAAATCCTCTTATTTCACTCAATGGCCTTTTGTGCTCTGTTATGTGGGCCTTTGTGCCCTAAACATTTCTCTGAAACCAAAGGCCAATGGCCTTGCCCCTAAAATGACAAAATTCCAAGCCTGGCGGGCGCACACTGAAAATCTGTCCCATAGACCGCTAAAACACTTCAGTACTCAATTCTGCTTGTGTTGAAAGTAAAAGGGTACATTCCAATATCCCAACTACTTAGAAATCCTACTACTATTTCACTGCAAAGTCAACTTCAAAACATGACCCTGTGCATCAGTAAAAACTCACTCCATTTGGCCAGTTGAAGTATTATCTGAAGTAGTTGAGGTGACAGTTGAGGCATTAAAATTGATAGTATGGTCCTGTTCACAATATTAAATACCTGGTGCATGTAAAGTTCATCCTGATTCTTTAGTGAGCACAGTTCAAGCCCCCCCCGAACCACCACCCCCCACGTTTCACAGCCAGGCCCCAGGGCGGCACACTCACTTTCTCCATCCCAAGGGGTTAGTAAGGGGCTACAGTTAATGACACTGGGCTGCTCAGGAACCACGCCTGACATCCTGGCCTTGTCAGGTTTCCAGTAGCCTGTGTGATTGAGGAGTATAGGAGTTTAAACATTTTCCACCGGCTGTTGCGCTGCTTTTCCCACGCCACCACAAGCCACTCTTTTACAGGGCATGCTGACCACAGGCGAGCGGCGGCGGCAGAGAGGGACAGAGAGATGACGGCTCATGCTCTGGACGGTGAAGCATGCAGGGATAGTAAGCAGACACGGCTGGACACAGCGCCCCCTGTCATGGAAGAATGTACTTCACACGCAGAAGTGTCCATGTGAGGTCGCAGGTGTGCGCCAAATCACACACTATTCCCGTATGGTGTGCAGTACGTTGAGATGTATGGGGGAACAGGGATGCCGTGTTTGTGTATAACAGTACAGGCTGGATGGAGAGGCTGTGTCTCGGAGAGGTCTCTCTGTGTTTCTGTGTGAAAGTACACTCTGGATTGAGCCAGATCTGAAGTGTGGATGTATGTTATGTGTTTGACATTTAAAAAATTACAGTTACAGTCAACTTTTAGTAATTTAACAGTTTAGGGACATTTTTGTCTCCTTTATATAATCAGAAACACACACACACACACACTCGTTGCATGCTAACACACAAGGCACATGACAAACATGCAGCATATGTACTTGCTGTACAATGCATTGACACACGCACGCGCACACGCACGCGTGCGCCCAAACATACCATTTCCACTCTTTATATGCAGAACCACAGGTTAGAAACAAACATCTGCTCAGAAGGGTTACATTTAGCCATATGCACACAGCGCTGAATGATGATGTCACAAACACTGGCCAGAGGTAGCCAGAAGACTCAGAGAAGTTAGATGTTTTCTACACAAGGATGCAAACGCCAAAGAGCACGCAGTGTGCACGTGTCCGCCCACACAAACACACACGCACACTGTAGAAGCCTGTTAGCGGGGTGGCCATGGTAACGCCTCTGGGATGCTCACCTCTCCTCTTCAGGGACTCAGCGATCAGCGCAGAGATGTGGATGTAGCACATGGCCGCCTGAGGGGGACGAATCAGAAAATGTGCTGATTTAGGGTCAGTTTGGCCAAATTACATCACAATGAATTAGATTTTAGGAACTGGCGGGCGGGCGGGGGGGGGGGGGGCTGTTCCTAGATCAGTACCCCTACTTGTAGATGCTTGAAATACACTTGGTCCCTGGTCACCATGACGAACCTGAACCAGGCCTGGACCTGCGAAATGTGTTAGGAAATCTTCCATTTGAGGTGAGCTTCTGAGCCTCTGGCTAGAATCCGTGACGGTCGCCAAAGTGACGGCTGTGGTCACAGCAGTATAAATCAGTCCATAAACGTACCTCACTGACATCAGGGGTGTACTTTCAGAAAAGGACAACCCAAAAGGGATTATCAGCTGTCAATGTAGGCAACCCTTTTCAACCTAGAACCAAAAGGTTAAACCATAAACCCCAAAAACATTCTGCCAGGAACCAAACACCTCAATTCCCCTATACGCACAGCCAAATAACCCTTTTAGAAGCCTGTTATTGAGTGTGTTGGAGGGGCTGTGTATCCATACCCTCTACCTACAACATGGCCAGTTTCTTGGCATGCTGTACCTCTGAGAGGTCTCCATTGCGGACATGGATCTTGGCCATGCTTTCCAGCCAAGTGCGCCGGAGCTCGGGTGTGCTGGCGTAGGAGTTGGCGAGGCTGTACTGTAGATCCACCAGCATCTCTGGGTCCTTTTCATGCTCCTTCATCTGGGACGTGGCCATCAGTACCGTGCGGATCCGCTTGGTCAGGTCCTTCACCTCGGCAGAAAACGATGTGTTCTGGGAAACGGAGTGCGGATGGATGACACACTTGTTATAATAGTTCAAGTTCATTAAGCGGTGTTAATTGTTGATTAATTGTTGACTATAAAGAAAATATATGAAGGGTTACAAAAGTGCCCCTCTGATACCTGTAGGGAAACCCTACTTTTGGTTCATGGCAGAAGCCTTTTTGGTTCTCATCTGCTTGGAACCTATTATTTCTAAATGGAACCAAAAAGGCTTTTCCCAGGAACCAGAAAATAGTTCTCCTACGGTGATTGAAAAAGCATTGTTTTGAGTGTAATTCATTTTTTTTAATAAGATAATTTGTCCAAGCTGTTAAAATCTCTGGGATAATATATCTTTTTTTTTACATCAGGTTCAACCATTTGTAATTAACATATTGAAGCTCTGGTATGTAATTGTTATTTTAAACTAAAATGGGTTTTATCTGACATGAAAGCGTTTTATCTGGAATGTTTTTTTCAACGCGTGTTGCTACTGGAAGAAATAGTTTTCTGTGTGTACTCAGTCATAGCATAACAACCATCTCTGGTTGGTAGAGAGGAACGACAGCTAAATGGCAAAGTGATTTTTTTATTCCAAAACAGCAATCCTGTTCCCTAGATAATGCCTTATTTTTAAACAGAGTCTAATGGGCCCTGGTTTAAAGTAGGGCACTATGAAGAGAACACCATGCAATTTAGGACTGCCTAGAAGTCCAGTTCCAGTTCTCACCTTGAGAGGAGCATCTCCGTTGGCGAAGTTATTGATGATGGCCAGAGACTGTTGGAAGCGTGAGCCTCCAATCCCAGCGTCTGCGATCAGCTGACTCACTGCTTTGATTAACTGCAGGGGAGAGGAAACAGAGCATGAAGAGGAGCCGAGGTGAGCTGGTGATTCTAGTCACAACTGCTCTAAAAACAGGCTAGTGATGTGTGAAGTCTCTGCCTGTTTCAGACAGATCAGCCAGCCGTCCAGGCCTCTCTCTCTCCAGGCTCTGTGTTCACCAAACAATACATGGATATAAAGAGAGCTCTGACGCACACTCATTGTACACACACACACTTTGTACACACACTCCATACATATACACACCCAGAGTTTGTGGGTTTGATTCCAACCGGGGACCGGGGCGCCAGGCAAATAACTAAAATGTAAGTGTAATACTCCACACTGACCTGTAGGTGGGAGCGAACGATGGACTTGCCCTTGGTGAACTCAAAGTTCTTCCTCATGAAGAAGTAGAGGAGCGCTGAGGCCTCGGTCTGGGTGGAGCTGGATCGGTGGTTACAGCACTTCAGGATCTCATAGCACAAACAGCCATACAGGTCCGCTTTGCCCTGGAAGAACGCAGAGGGGAACTGTGGGGGAGAGGAAAACGGAAAGAGGGAGGAAGTTGGGAGAAAGAGGGGAAGATGGAGAGAGAAAGGAAGTTGGAGAGAAAAGAAACAGAAAAATGAAGATGGAGAGGAAGATGGAGAGGAAGAAAGAAAAAAGGGGAGAAAGGAGAGAGAGTTTGGTATCAATGATGCTGTATGACAAAATATATTTAAGTTGTGTGTGTGTGTGTGTGTGTGTGTGTGTGTGTGTGTGTATGTGTGTGTGTGTGTGTACGTGTGTACGTGTGTGCGCGCGCGCGCATGTGGGCTATCTGTCAGTGCAGGGACCTTCTGTATGAAGAGGCGCAGGGCAGCAAAGACATGCTTCAAGGTGTTGGTGGACTGGTTGATCTGGAAGAACAGGAGGTATGTGTCAAACACCTTCTTCATCAGCAGGTTCTGACCCTCGTCCTGTAGCAACTGTTTCTGTGGGAGAGAGGGAACAGCAGTCAACACTGGATGCTTCAGAACTACACCCTATATCTCAACAGTAGAATGCCATTTGGGACACATGCATGACATTAACCTGCAATGGGTCAGATCTCAGACAGTATAGCATTTCTGAGTTGCTCTATAATGTTTGTATTAAAGAAAGTCTGTAAGAGTTTAGAAGGCTGCACAGTAGCCAAGAACAACAGAAATGGAACAAGTCGCCAGCCTTAAACAGATAAAGAATGTCAGAAACATTATGGTGAAACAGCGCAAATAATGAACAGGGTGAAAAAATAACTGTAGTTATTTGTATGTCCACCAGGTGACAGTGTTCTGTCAAAATAGATTAATGAATGGCAGTTTCTGAGAGTAGAGGTGGAAACGAGCTGATCTACAAATTACCGTAATAAATAACCACCTCTCAAAAACTGCTTTTACAATATCACTGGAACTTCCCCAGAAATCCTATATAGAACATTTCAGATACCTTTCATCCAGTATTTCAGGAATTTCTAGGAAGTTTTGGGGGAAGAAGTACCAGCATTTTCCCAGTCGCAACAGTTGTACATGTTTGCATTTGACCATTGAGACACTGGCCGGTGTCATTGTCTGACCTTGTGGTGCTGGACAAAGAGGCCGAGGACATCCAGAACGGTGAGGGCAACCTCGGTGGACAGATTGGCCTCGATGTCCGTGGGGCTCAGGTGGTCTCCTTCGGGGATGTTTCCGTCTGAGACAAGGAGAGACAAGCAGTGATACACAGCAGCACAACACTGACCCTATCCCTAACTTTAGAAAAACATCCCCCCACAAAACATTACTTAGAAACAGTTAAGAAATAGCACCATTGACGTTCGGTAAAAGTAGAAGGCTAGTGCGCCGTGTCGGCAGTGCCTAGCAGCGGAGGGAGAGGCGGGCGTACTTGTGGTTGCGTTACCGGTCTCCATCATCTGCAGCAGCTTGGGGTTGGTCAGGGCGTTCTTGGCCCGGATGATGGGCATGGTCTGGGAGCGGGCGTGGCGATGACCGTCCTGTCCCGACAGCATCCTGGTGGCCAGAGGGTCAGAGGTCAAAGGGTTCACAAATAGCTCTCCCAGCTCAAGTCAGGGGGGTGTTCAGTAAGCACGAAACACGTAGGAGAATTTTTAAACAAATACTTTTTACAATAAAACCCCCCAATAATTTCATGTTTCAATATGTTACATATTTTGTGCCCACTGAACACAAATCTGATACAGTCTCTATGCCTGCAATTAAACCGCCTGCGTGAGAACGTCTGAGGAAAAAAACATAACCTGTTACACTGACAGCATGCATGTTAGCCATCTCACAGTTATAAAGGGATCTCTGTTAACACAAGGGATTCTAATTCCAGTGGGGGAGGGTATGCAGACAAAGCACCAGCCAATTACAGGACGCCACACGTATGGAACAGACTGAGGACCATGACTGAGTGGCTGCCACACTGTCACATGACAAACTCACAACGTCCACCATGGACGCTCACATTGCCGGACCAGGAAGATGGCACCGACGAGGGGCAATGGCGGATTAAACTCACGGAACGAACGGCGCACAGAAACCCAATTGGCTCAGTTTTCACACTCTCGTCCAAACCACACTGTACTGACTAGGACATCATCATCATCATCACGAAGCGGTCCTTTACATTCCCAGGCTGGTGAGGCACAGCTCGGCTCCGTAGTGTGAAGAAGATAGAGTACGTGTGGACGTCGGGTGCAGCTCCTGGGTGAAGTTTCCCCCTGGGTACGGATCTAGGATCTACCCCAACCGCAAGCATGAGCTGGGGGCGGTATGGGGAACGTGCAAGAACAGACCCAAGACCAGTATCTAGGGGTCAACTTCACTCGGCTCCCCGTGTGGAGGGCCCCTGGTGGCCTCGGTGTGTTTACCATTGAGGGAGGATGCCTGAGGAAGACTGGCTGGAATGGTTAGAGCCCTTCAAGGTGCCATTGTTCTGGGTGGCCTGGGCCAGCTTTACTGCAGCCGCTAGCTTCCTGTTCAACAATGACACCAGCATTAAGACACCCCCCCCAATTGTCGACATCATCATCATCATCATCATCATCGGCCTCTTCGTTGCAAGTCAAGCGTCAGGGTGTGTATTTGTCAAGCGTCTCAGAGTGAGCAGCGGATTATAACGGATCTGAATGTAGACGTGAAGGGTCAGACGTTCGACCGGTACTCCTGCTCTGAGAGGCTTGGCGAATACGGTCCCGGGTCAGACAAAGCCATGAAGCCGAGCAGAAAAAGAAGGGGGTCATTTCAGTAAGGGACGCAGTCGCATTGACATAGCAAGGTTAGATTTTCTTCTCCAGTGTTAATTAAATGTTGGCTTTAGGTGTGAGACATGTTCCAAGCGCTATATAGAGTATTAGTTGGGAGCAAGGGTGAAAGAGCTTTAATAAATCCAACCTAGTTTGCATGATTGAATACAGAAGCTGTAGTACATGGCGACAGAGAGACTAAGACACCGTCCCAGATGGCATCCTATTCCCTACATAGTACTCTACTTTTGACCAAAGCCCTATGTGTCCTCTTAGTCTTCATGGGGCCTGGTCTAAAATAGGGCGCATTGCAGGGAATAGATTGGCATTGTGGACTTAAGATTAAGATGCAAAGAGATCAACTAAGCCAATGCCTAATCGGCCCAGCTAACGTTATCTCAATGAGCAATAGTCCGTGTGCTAACAGGGCTACAAAAACAGACCGCTGAGCAGTGGATGGATGGGTGAATGAATGGATAGAGGGATGATTGGGGAGGAGGGACAGAGAGCATTATAGT
Organism: Esox lucius; assembly: GCF_011004845.1. NCBI lineage: Eukaryota > Metazoa > Chordata > Actinopteri > Esociformes > Esocidae > Esox > Esox lucius. The sequence continues at coordinate 35,560,177 of NC_047569.1, read as the reverse complement.
CATCATGCTAGTCATCAAGATCATTCGCGTAAATATTGCAGCAGCAAAGCCATGCCATAACCACACACAAACACACACACGCGCACACAGACAAACACACACACACACTCTACATTGTCAGTTTTACATTTAAACTTTGTTGCACCGTCCTAATCACCATGCAGTGAGGTAATGCATGCATGTGCAGTCTCACAGACAGACCATAAACACATCAATACATGAAGCACAGAAGAAACAGACACGCACGCACGCACTCCATGTAAACTGTGTTTTAACATGTAATATCTGTGTTTAGCAACGTGTGTTTAACGCGCTATATCCATAATACAAACACAACTGTATAAAGAAGACGGTTTGGATCATATGCCCCAAATGGCCTTCTTCTATCTTTGTAGTGCACTACTTTTGACGAGGGCCTGTACAGGGAAGTGCCGTTTGGGACGCGGGCAGTGTTTTGTGCGTCAGTGTTTCTCTAGAGACACGGGCAGGAGGAGGTAAAGACAGGAAGAAAAAACCACTGAGGCACAACTGAAACAGAATAAGTTATAGGACCGTCTCGGTGAAACCTTCAAACAGATCTGCCGATTCACGGACTTCAAGTCATCGGCACACTTAAAAAAAAAAAAAAAAAAAAAAGAGTGAAAAAAAAACCCCCATCAAAGGGCTAGGCGTCACGCCTCAGAGAACGAGACAGACAGAATGAGAGAGAGGAGGAACGAGAAAGAGAGGGAGAAAAAGACGATGTATTTCAATCCCCGAATAACTTCTCTGATTAAGGTTGCATGTTAAGGGCTGGCCCTAGACAAAGTGAATGTAGTGCACTATAAGACCTGGGTGCCATTTGGGACGTCCCCCAGCCCCTGCCTCTTTACAGCTAAACACATCACATTCCCAGCCTGCTACTGGCACAGACAAAGAGACTAAGAAGAAAAAAGAAATGTCTTCTTCACATGAGGAGGAAACAAGGCCTCAGTAAATTAGCTGGGAGGAATTAAGATCCAGGCAGAGAGAACGCCTGACTGAGGAAGCCAATGGCCCTGCTCCAAGCTCCACGTACACACAGACAGACACACACACGTACAGACAGACACACACGTACACACACATACACACGTAGACACACACACAGGTACACACACATACGTACCCAGACACACACACGTACACACAAAGACAGACACACACACGTACAGACAGACACACACACACGTACACACACAGACAGACAAACACACATACGTACACTCACACACATACGTACACACACACACACACGTGTTTGTGTGGACAGGCCGTTATGTAAAATGTACTGTGTGTGTGTGTGTGTGGAAGGAATGAAGGTGTCGTGAGTGTCTGTGTGCGTGTGTGTTTGTGCACATAAACTGCTGTCATCATGATTTGCATTTAACCATCCCACACACTAAACATTTACTATACAGAACACACAAACACGCACGCACAACGCACGCACACTCTGTCAACAGGCCGCACAGGGTGCAGAGCAGAAGCACTGACACCAACCTGGCGATGTGGCGCTTCCCAAGGAACCTAAAGTGTTGAAGACACAGCCTGCATAGGGGAAGAAGAGTGTGTATTACAGTGTGCTGAGAATTACAGTGTGCTGAGAATTTGTGTGTGATGAGAATTTGTGTGTGTTCGTGTTCAGAGTTTAACGGTTGTTAAAATAACAGTCGCTCCAGCACAGAGAGGAAATGGTGGATTCACAGCAGAATGAATAGAGGATGGAGGGGAACAAAATCTCTCCCTCAAGAATATTTCATGACCACCATATTATAGCCTCTCTCTTTTATCGTTCTCACTTGTTCCCCTTTACTAGCTCTCCAATAATTCTGTTCCAACTCCCCACCTCCATCCTCCTCTCCCCACCTCCATCCTCCTCTCCCCACCTCCATCCTCCTCTCCCCACCTCCATCCTCCTCTCCCCACCTCCAGCCAAAGCACAGTGAATCAGGGCTATTTCATCCGTCACTATTTGTCCATGCACACGTGAACAGAGGCAGCTAGTGTTAAAGCAGAGAAAACTCACTCCAGGATGTTGAAGAAGTCAGAGATCTCCTGGTGAACGGCTCGGTGCCAGTAGGAAACCATAACCTCTGCAAATTCAAGAAAGACAAAGTTGTCAATATAAGCACACCAACCCACAGGACTACGTTGTGCCAGATTGTGAAGTAATAATATCCTGTTAGCCAGATACGTCTTTAGAGTACTGGCAGCAACGCTACTGTGGTGTGTATGGGCTAAAGTCCGGCACTGAAGGGGTTACCCACACAAAACAAACGTTGAATTACAGGATCTCTGTGGAGTCAGCTGTCTCACCTTCAGATATAGTCTTCATAATGTGGAGGAAACACATGAGCAGACTGCGAGTCTCGGCCTGGTCCAGCTTGTCAAAGCGAGATCCAAAGCCAATCAGAGACTGAGGACGGGCAAACTGAAGGAGACAGAGAGAGGGACAGAGACAGCGTGAGAGAGACAGAGAGAAGGACGGAAACAGCATGAGAGAGACAGAGAGAGGGACGGAGACAGTGTGATAGAGACAGAGAAAGATAAATATATTTTAAGCAGTTTTTTAAAGCAGCACATTGTCTTCACAAAATTGCATTGGACACTGCAGCTCAGTGAATGTTGTTGTTTTTATCACCTTTTCACAACCGTCCATCTTCTCACTGTTCCGGTCACCGTTGCTAGGGTTGGACTCTATGCTGATCAGAGAACCCCGTGAGTCGGCATGGTTACCTGTGGATACGGCCAGCGTGGAGAAGGCTGTGATGGAATTGAGCACTTCTTTGGAGAAGGAGGCATCCACCGAGTTACCATGGCGGATGACGTGGGGCACCTGAGCCACCACTCCCCCTCCCACACTCAAGTCATCTCGAGAACCCTGGGTCGGGGTCAGAGGTCACAGTAACTCAAAAAGGCCCGAGAGACACATTAAATAATTCCACCCCCAGACCAGAGGCAAACAGCTCGACGTGACACTGGCGAACAGGATATTAGACTTTAAACACAACTCGAACTAAGAACTTTCAACCGACTAAGGACTCCTCCAGAGAGTATGCCTGGGTTAGAGCCGGATTACCTGCCAATAACAAATATATAAACTTTAAATGGCTCTCCCTGAGGCATGGCATAAATAAATGGGAACTGTAAATGCAGGTTTTAAAGATAAATGACAGTTTCCTGTGTTGTAAAAATACTATTAGCAACCGGGCCTGGGTATGTTTTTATTCCTGCCCCCCTCCCCCCTCCCTCCCTCCCTCCCCCCCTCCCTCCGGGGTGGGCTGGTACGGGACACACATGACCCTGAAGGAGGTCCATAGTGGAGCGCCAAACTTTGACATCATTATTAAAGTGGTTTGTTGACATTTTCCTTGGAATTCAGTGCAATGGAAGGCTACAGGCTGCAGCTGGTCTGGCCTGCAGTCGGGTCACGGCTCCAGGGTTGCTGCCAACGCTCTTACTTGGTCACTGGAGGTGAAGTAGATGGGGAACAGGTCTCGGAGGAAGAAGCGAGGCATGTTGTCCAGGATGAGGCCATACAGAGGCAAGTAGAGGGACGCTATCCTCGCCTGCTTCTCCTGCAGAACATTGGTGTAGAAGGAGAGGATGTCACACAGGGAAGGAAGACAGGAAGCACCTCACAAAGGGACAGAGGAAGTCAGGCGGTGAGAAAAAACGGCAGTGAAAACCGTCAGTAAGAGACAGAGACAGGGAGTGATAGCGCCTGAAAGGACTACAGAGACTAACTGTCATGGGATTTAAACTGTCTGTGATTGAGATGGAGACAGAAGTAAAAATCTGTCAACAGCTGTACAGTGTTGGGTTTGGCGGGCTCCTAATCTCATATGGGATCTGTCTGTCTGGGACCACGTCCTAAACCACATTCTTCCCTCCAGGGGCCACTACAATAGACCAGAGCTGGACCAGGCATTTCCCTGGGCTCAGGTCAAAGCTAGTTTACTGTCCGGGAAATAGGGTGCCATTTGGGACGCAGCCTGGAACCATCCCAGCATCCATCCCTCCCTCCTCCTCTCCTGGGTGCTCCGAAGTCCCAGTGGGAATGCTGCACTGCTTAGCCTGCTTCCTGTACACAGGACTGGAGGGCAGGGAGTATTTCTGTGCCCTGTTTAATGATTTCCTGCTGTTTCCTGCCCTTTCAACACACCCATGCGATCCTTCACACACAGCCCAATATCTGTGAGAAAACCTTGACCCTGCAAACACTCCTGAAGTGTACTGATGACAGACAAAATGCTAAAAGGGGACAAGGCTAGAACCGCTGTATGGTCCTACAGACATTACAGTCGTGAGGGTAAATCAGCATTCCAGCTGGCACACATAACAGTTGTCGTGCACTATCTTGGAAAGAGGCTGTGATCTCGGACCCAATCTGGGACGCGAGGCATGTCTGTGGCTTGCTGGCGGACCTTCATGGCGTAGCGGGAGTCCAGCGAGTGCTTGGCCATCAGGTTCTTGAGGCAGGCCAGGGCCAGGTGGCGCAGGTCCTGCTCGTCCTGCAACGCCAGGCCCAGTTCCCGTAGCAACAGGCCTGTTAGGAAGTGCTTCCTGCAGAACTCGCCTGTCAGGCTGTACTCTGGCATGTCCACTGGGGGTGGGGAGAGAGACAAGGGGGGGGGGGGGGGGACAGAGGGAGGGGACAGCTCAGTACCTCAGCAGCATCCATGTGTTTTTGCCGCTAAGTTACCATCTATCAACCTGAGACCAGAGAGCTTGTAGTTCATCCTCCTTCAGAGAGCCCATTGCATTCTAACTAGCACGCCATTCTAACTAGCACGCCATTCTAACTAGCACGTCATTCTAACTAGCACGTCATTCTAACTAGCACGCCATTCTAACTAGCACGCCATTCTAACTAGCACGCCATTCTAACTAGCACGTCATTCTAACTAGCACGTCATTCTAACTAGCACGTCATTCTAACTAGCACGCCATTCTAACTAGCACGCCATTCTAACTAGCACGTCATTCTAACTAGCACGCCATTCTAAATAGCACGCCATTCTAACTAGCACGCCATTCTAACTAGCACGTCATTCTAACTAGCACGTCAACTACTCATACATTCACCACCACACTAAATGGTCAAAAATATGGTTCGCTTTTTCTAATCTTTATTAGATCCAGTGACAGTCCTACGTTAAAGAGCACCTGTAAGTGGAGAAACAAAATCACAAATAAAGGGCCAATAGTTACCCTGAGCAGTTTGAGTTTCCTGTGATGCGTTGTCTGAAATGGACAGGAATGACATGGACAGAGAGGAAAATGTTAAGTGGTTTCATGAATGAAGATGAATTCTGTGGTTTTAAAACCTAAGACGGACATTGAAATGGGTCCCTCTGAACCCTAGAGACGACCTCTGACCTGTGATGCGAGCAGAGGGGAGGGGCAGGCTCAGAGGGATGTAGTGCTCATGGTTGCACACCTCTCGCAGGAATTCAAACTTGAACTCACACAGCACCTGTCAGGAAGCATGTTGGGAGTCACAACCTGATTGGCTGAATAACATCTCCATTGCTCTCTATCTTATTTGTTTGTTAGTGTGTGTATGTGTAGTTACCTTGTTGTCGGTGGCTGTGATCATGTTCACGTAACTGCTGATCAACTTGAAGGTGAACCCCCGGTCCATGAGGGTGAAGCAACGCTGGAGGGAGGGAGGGGAAAGAGAAATGTGAGAAGGAAAGGGATGAATGTTTAGAGGAAGGGAAGAGGAACATGGGAGGAGACATGGGAGGGGTCATGGGAGGAGACATGGGAGGGAACATTTCATTGTTAAGGAAATCAATAACTACCATAACAGTAAATGGTGGCCAGGAGGACATATTTATTTATATATTTTATAATTGCATTGATTCAGTGAATACAGATGTGGAGCCCCAGGCAGGATTTCAGCTGGATGGCAACAGGTTACACAGCCAGATAAGTGCTAACATGTCTGTATAGGTGTGAGGTTTTCTGTGCTATGTGTATGTAAGGGTTCTGTGTTTTGTGTTCTGTGTGTATGTTTTGAGTATACTTCTGTGCTATGTGTATGTAACGGTTGTATGTTTTGAGTATACTTCTGTGCTATGTGTATGTAACGGTTCTGTGTTTTGTGTATGTTTTCTGTGCTGTGTGTATGTAACGGTTCTATGTTTTGAGTATACTTCTGTGCTATGTGTATGTAACGGTTCTATGTTTTGTGTATGTTTTCTGTGCTATGTGTATGTAACGGTTGTATGTTTTGAGTATACTTCTGTGCTATGTGTATGTAACGGTTGTATGTTTTGAGTATACTTCTGTGCTATGTGTATGTAACGGTTGTATGTTTTGAGTATACTTCTGTGCTATGTGTTTGTAATGGGTGGGTTTTCGGTGTCATGCGGGTATAGGGCCGATGCTTTTTGTGGTTGGGATCCCCACCTTGACAAAGGCTGCCACGGCCAGGTTGGCACTGCGAGTCTCCTCTGCCAGCTCCTTGTTCTTCCAGAAGATGTGGTCAGACACGGTCATCACCAGGCTCTCCAGACGACCCAGGTATGTTGAAGGGAACCTCTGTGATCGAGGGAGCTGAGGAAACACAACATACAGAATACCGGAGCATTTATAACAATTATGAATGTAAAAAAATAAATACACTGAAACTGTAGATTGTACTACTGATAGAACCATAGCCTTTGGCCAGGTTAGCTGCCAACAAATGCTTTGTGTAGCCATTAGTGAGCTTGTGACATCCTCCTATGGACAAGTAATCAGCAGTAAACAGCTCTGATTCTTGTTTGAGTGGTGCCCGTGTACTGGATATGATTCAGACCCAGACTCTTTCCTGTTTACTCCATTAGAGTCAAGAATGATGTTTTAAATTGGTAGTTGTGCGTTGCAGCAGGCTTATCGTGGGTATGAAAAGCATTTGGCTGCACTTATTTCGGCCAAAGGCTGTGCTACCAATTACTCGTAAGAAATATTATTCAAGAAAGCTGAAAGGGTGTCTGCACAGTATATTCAGCCACAATTATAGCACAAATATATCCACTATATGTTATTCTCTCTCATATCTGATATGGTCCTTACCTTGATTTTGTCTGAGTCCACTAGATCCTGAGCCATGGACTTGACGATGAGCTCAAAGAAGAACCAGGAAAACTGCAGCGAACACGGGTGAAAGGTCAAACGGGTTGGATCATCCCAGTCATGTTACAGTGCATAGATACAGTGTCATGTAAGATAGATAATCCTATCAAGACTTTTTAAAAGGTGGTGAGGACATCCATCGTGGCTCACCCTCAGGATGTTCCTGATCGTTGCCTGCTCATTGCTCTTCAGGTCAGAGGTCATACCCTTGGCCAGCTCCTCGTGGACTGTCCTGAAACCGTGTGACTCCGCCTTGAACACAAACTGACCACAGACAACACTGGCAATGAGACAGGTGCACAGAAAGAGAGACAGACACCCAGACAGACGAACAGAGACAGACACCCAGACAGACGACCAGAGACAGACACCCAGACAGACGACCAGAGACAGACACCCAGACAGACGAACAGAGACAGACACCCAGACAGACGACCAGAGACAGACACCCAGACAGACGACCAGAGACAGACACCCAGACAGATGACCAGAGACAGACACCCAGACAGACGAACAGAGACAGACACCCAGACAGACGAACAGAGACAGACACCCAGACAGACAAACAGAGACAGACACCCAGACAGACAAACAGAGACAGACACCCAGACAGACAAACAGAGACAGACACCCAGACAGACAAACAGAGACAGACACCCAGACAGACAAACAGAGACAGACACCCAGACAGACAAACAGAGACAGACACCCAGACAGACAAACAGAGACAGACACCCAGACAGACAAACAGAGACAGACACCCAGACAGACGACCAGAGACAGACAGGATGGCGTTGTGTATGCACAGAAAGAGGCATACTCTCTGCACTTCCAAGCAAACAGGAGACTCTACTCAGTTTATTTTTCTCTCTCACACATGCAACCAGCATCAAAAGAGCAAAACATGAAATGTGCATTTCTCAGCACTTAATTAAAAATACATAAACATTTAATAACACTGATTAATTTTGATGTAATTAGAGATACGAAGAAGAAGAAATAGATGCTGAGTAGGACAAAATGTGCAATAAATTATTCATCAAAAGTCTGTAATCCAATTTACTTTCCCCCAGCTCTTGAAATACATTGACATTTCTCCATCTGTACATTACGGGTGAACTTTAACCCTCCTTCTTCTTTCTAATGTTACACCCTGGCACACAAACCTCGTCATTAACGATGGTAGCCACGCACACCCACATGCAAACACACACACACACACACACACACACACACTAAACCTACACATACACACACGTGTCTGTGCACTCACATACTAATGTGAGAAACCCCCGGTTGAAAATTGCTTGCTGCTGGCCCCAGAGCAGCATGCCAATCAGTTGCCATAGTAACAGCGGTTCCATTACAGTGGCCCTCCCATTCTATCCTCTCCTCCTGTCCTCCCTCCCTCCCTCTCTTCTCCTCCACTGTCCTCCCACCCTCCCTCCCTCTTTTCTCCTCTACTGTCCTCCCATCCTCCCTCCCTCTCTTCTCCCGTCTCTCACCCACCTTCCATCCCTCCTCCTCTCCCTCCCTCTCTCATTTTCTGTCCTCCAAACCGCTCTCCCTACTCCGCTCCTGTCCTCCGACCCCCCCCCCTCCACTTCCTCCCTCATTTTCTGTCCTCCAAACCTCTCCCTACTCCACTCCTGTCCTCTGACCCTCCCTCCCCCTTTACTCGTCCTCTTACACTCCCTTCATTTCCCTTTCTGTCTCACTCTCCCTCCCTCCCTCTCTCCCTATCTTTGCCCCTCTCAAAGATAAATTGTAGTATTCTCTTTCTAGCCAACATGAAACAGCTCTTATGGTAAGATGGTTCTATTCTCTAATTCCCTTTCTCTCTCTCTCTCTCTTTTTCTTTCTCTCTCTCCCTTTTCTCCCAGTCTCTCTTAACAACCGTGCCTTGAATTTCTTATTAAAAGGCTCAGTGTCCTTGTTTGCCTTCCACCAGACAGCCCCTTCTCTCTTCCCCACAGCTCTGCCTGCCTCAGTGGGAGCTGAGAGCTGTGTGTGTTTGTGGCTGACTCTCTGTCAGTCTGTCTCCCTCCCCTCTCTCCCTCCTCACTCTCTCTCCCTCTCCCTCCCCTCTCTCCCTCCTCACTCTCTCTCCCTCTTCTCTCTGGGCATATGGCCATAGCTCCTAAGCCCTGCCCCTGCACTCACCCCACCCTAAAGCCCCCACCTCCTCACACCCCAAACCCTCACCACACCCTAAAACCTCCACCTCCTCACACCCCAAACCCTCACCACACCCTAAAACCTCCACCTCCTCACACACCAAATCCTCACCACACCCTAAAACCTCCACCTCCTCACACCCCAAACCCTCACCACACCCTAAAACCTCCACCTCCTCACACCCCAAACCCTCACCACACCCTAAAACCTCCACCTCCTCACACCCCAAACCCCCACCACACCCTAAAACCTCCACCTCCTCACACCCTAAACCCTCACCACACCCTAAAACCTCCACCTCCTCACACCCCAAACCCCCACCACACCCTAAAACCTCCACCTCCTCACACCCTAAACCCTCACTAAAACCTCCACCTCCTCACACCCCAAACCCTCACCACACCCTAAAACCTCCACCTCCTCACACCCCAAACCCTCACCACACCCTAAAACCTCCACCTCCTCACACCCCAAACCCTCACCACACCCTAAAACCTCCACCTCCTCACACCCCAAACCCCCACCACACCCTAAAACCTCCACCTCCTCACACCCTAAACCCTCACCACACCCTAAAACCTCCACCTCCTCACACCCCAAACCCCCACCACACCCTAAAACCTCCACCTCCTCACACCCTAAACCCTCACCACATCCTTAAGCCCAGCTCATTAATACATAAAACACCCCCCCCACACCACCACCCACCTCATCCAACCCCCCCCCCCCCCCCACCTCACCATGCTACGAATAGGTGCGCACACACACACACAACTCCCCACACACAGACGCAACACACACAGACGCGCAGCCATGGTAATTAGCAGCATACCTTTATGTAGGAGTGCAGGTAGTGGTCAAGGTTTTCTTCATGGCACTTGGCAACAATATGGATGAGCACCCTGGTGAACACAAGCCCACTGGGTGGTCACTCATCATTGCCTGGCAACACACTGCTAGTCACAAAAACATCCATCACCTGGCAACATACAGGTGCGTGCACTTCCCATTGTGGATTTTAAATGATAATTACTGTTGTTTGGAACTTGCTCTTGGCTGTGCCTACACCAAACCAATGTGTTTGAATTTAGGGGGAGTACCGCACACTTCAGGTGTAAAAATAGTTGATTAGGAGGTGTATAAATCCCCATCCCGTGGTACTGTCACAAACAAAACAATGTGATCACAATAATTTATTGTCATTATCTGGCAACATCCTTAATCTGGTAACATTTATAGTTAATCTGAAAACATGGCGACAGGAAGGCTGTTGTCAGCTAGAGAAACACTCCTTTGTCACATCATTTATCTACACCAAGTACAAATCAGGCCAGAGGAGAATATGATATATATTGTAGGTTGGCCAGACATATAACCCTTTGCATGTGTGCTAAATTTCCTTACGGAGTCAAACAGATGAATGGGAAAACCGTTATTTGGCAACGTTCAACTTGGCGTGCTTTCATGAGAGGGTTTCCTGCAGTGCCGCAACCTACCTGGTGGTGGTGGTAGTGACTTCGTCATTGTCGTTCTCGGTGAGGACCTTGAACAGCTGGTTAAAAAGAACTGGCAGGAAACGAATGATCACTGGAATCTTCTCCATGCTCAGTAAGCCCTGTGGGAGAGAGAAAGAGAGAGCGGGGGGAGAGAAGAGGGAGAGAGGGGGAGAAGGGGGAAAAACGACGTCAGTGGTTGAGTGTATAGTACGGGGGTAGAATGCAGAAGAGGTGAAGATCCTTCACGCCCTCCCTCCTTTTCTCCTGACCTTCAGGCAGTTGAGGAAGTTTGAGGTAGGTGGCTGGGATAGGTCCATCTCTCGTTTCTGGCACTGCTGGAAGAAGCGGTTCAGGTGGGGGTCCTGATAAGAGGGGGAAAAAAAGAGAGAGAAGAGAAGAAAGCAGTTGAAAAGGAAATAAGTGCAGAGAAGAAAAGCAGAGGAAAAGGAGAGAAGACGAGCAGACGAGAAGGGAGGAGTGGGTTAAAATTGTGGTGAAAACAACCATCACTGACTGACAGACTACAGACTGGTGAGAACTGCAAACCAAGTCACCATGCAATCATATGGAGTTGTCTTATAAAAGGGAGTACAAATATAGTAGGGAGTTGACAAAATATGTTTTTGTCTTGGCTAATAATAGGGAGTTGATTTATTAAAGGGAGTTCACTTATAACACAAAGTTTACTTGGCTTATAATAGGGAGTTCATTTATTATATGGAGTTGACTTGATTTACAGTATACTATGGGGTTGATTTATAATCTGGAGTTAACCTGTGGTAACGAGTTGATTTATAATCTGGAGTTAACCTGTGGTACAGAGTTGATTTATAATCTGGAGTTAACCTGTGGTACAGAGTTGATTTATAATCTGGAGTTAATCTTTGGTACAGAGTTGATTTATAAACAGAGTTGATTTATAATCTGGAGTTAATCTTTGGTACAGAGTTGATTTATAAACAGAGTTGATTTATAATCTGGAGTTAACCTGTGGTACAGAGTTGATTTATAATCTGGAGTTAACCTGTGGTACAGAGTTGATTTATAATCTGGAGTTAACCTTTGGTACAGAGTTGATTTATAAACAGAGTTGATTTATAATCTGGAGTTAACCTGTGGTACAGAGTTGATTTATAATCTGGAGTTAACCTGTGGTACAGAGTTGATTTATAATCTGGAGTTAACCTGTGGTACAGAGTTGATTTATAATCTGGAGTTAACCTTTGGTACAGAGTTGATTTATAAACAGAGTTGATTTATAATCTGGAGTTAACCTGTGGTACAGAGTTGATTTATAATCTGGAGTTAACCTGTGGTACAGAGTTGATTTATAATCTGGAGTTAACCTGTGGTACAGAGTTGATTTATAATCTGGAGTTAACCTGTAGTACAGAGTTGATTAATAATCTGGAGTTAACCTATAGTACAGAGTTGATTCATAATCTGGAGTTAACCTGTAGGACAGACTTGATTTATAATCTGGAGTTAACCTGTAGTACAGAGTTGATTTATAATCTGGAGTTAACCTGTAGTACAGAGTTGATTTATAATCTGGAGTTAACCTGTGGTACAGACTTGTGATGCTTCGAAGGCCTGGAAGAGTGAGGCGAGCCTGTTACCTGAGTGTAGACTGTGGAGACCACGTTGGTGGAGACCTTGAAAATGGCTTTCCCACCATCCACCCACTTCAGATCTGAGCCATTCTATGGGAGGACAAAAAGGAGTAGCCATGAGCCCCACAGAGATTTATGTTTCACCAAACCAAACATTCTATGTTAATATCTGCATCTCCTTTATTCCAACATGCTACAGCCCCTCCCATCCTCCACCTTGGTAGATCCAGGTTCCTTGATGAGCAAGTATCCAGGGGGAAGGGTACAGGACACAGGGATGCTGAACTCCTGGGAGGCCAGGCGACCTTCTCTGAGCAGAGGAAGCCACGAGTAGCCAACTAGGGACGCGCACACATGCAAACATACACAGGAACCCAGGCACGCACAATCGCACACGCAAACAACAAAACCAGGGGGGAAATTATTCAAATACGGTACAGAAGAACGGTATAAATGTCGGTATCCCATCCACTCCAAGACTATGAGGATCAGTCCACTAGCTGTTAACTACTACACTGCCGTACATACTGCCCATCCGCCATTACCTGGGGTCTCCAGGGCCTCCTTTTTCTTGGCGTTGGTCTTGGCGTTGATGTCACAGGTCACATGGTAGAAGGAAAAGAGCAGGTGGTGTTTCTCGTGGAGCTGGATGGGCAGTTCGATCTTCACCTGGGACACAGAGCATGACAACCTGAGGCCACTTTAAACAAACCACGGTAACCACCTGGTGTCATGGAGTTGGTTCCTCAGACGTTCCAGGTTGGTTCCTCAGCCGTTCCAGGTTGGAGTTTCCATTAGTTACAGGTCACCTCCCCAGATCCTAGCCCCAATTATTAGTGGAGGAAATGTACAACTGACCGCACATCAGCGTCCAGGGGAAAATTCAACCCTAACCCACATCGGGGACGTGTTTTACCTTGCGGTTCAGGACAATGAGCATTAGAGAGATTGGCTAAAGCGCAAACGAAACGCTCAATAAGAAAACAAAACCAACAAACTTTGACAAAAAGTGCATGGCAGAAAGTCCAAACACTTCACCCCTCGAATTTTCTCCCCACTTCCTTCTCTCTAGGGATATACCTTTTCAACCCACTCACTCAGCACTGACCTCATCATAGAAGTCTGGGTTCTGGGAGTGGTGAAGGACTGACGAACAGGCTGCTGTGGTGAAAACTGGACCGTCAGGCTTGCTGTATATGCACTAAGGCGACAACAAAAGAAAACACTGTAAAGAAAACACGAGTCAATGCAATCAGTGGTGGGGAATACACTGAAAAAAATACTGCACCTTCAAAGGCTTGGCCACTTCATCATCCGAACTTCGAAATTCCACGTAGACCGCAATATTACGGGCCTGTGAATGTAAACACTGTCGTTCAATTCGCAACGCATGGCTGAATCCACAAAGTGGTTCCGTACATATAAAGGAAGGCCTGGGTTGTGTCTCGTCTGGGTTTCCGTTTACTTCGCATTTAGCAGTAATCCAAATACCAGTATCAATACGACAACCACTGGCGTCAGACCAGGGGGGAAAAGGGGTACTAAGTATATAGGACCCTAACGTGTAGAAGGGCCCTCCAAAATGTTTGAAGTGGGGAGGGGCCTTCAGAGAACGCCTATGTACAGGGCCCCCCGAATTCTGTCCTGTACCCCTGACTACAGCACTAGTTTGTGTCAAACACATTGCGGTGTAATTTGGAGAATAAGCCAGACTCTGAGTTACAGCGTGTGGTTATTACAACATGAGCGGAGGTACAGCACCTTGGCAAAGCTCTTCTGGCTGTCATACTTGAGGTGTCTGGGGTACACATAGATGTGGTTCTTGTACACGCGGTATGGCTGTGTGAATTTGGTGGAGTCCTGGACAAACTCCTCCACCTCCACGGTGACCTGGTGCTGGCCGCAGCCCTCGAAGGGCCTGACGGGCACGTACGACGAGGTCACACAGTCTGCGGAAAGACACGCGGGCAAGCGGGTGAGAGGTCTGTGTATCAGAATGCGCCAAACACGGACGAGAGGAAGAGGAGGAGAGGGGGAAGAGCGACAGACAGAGAGAGGGAGGGAGAGGACAAGGTGGGTGAGGAGAGAGAGAGTTACTCTCGCTGTTGGACTTACTGGGATGTTCCATTGGGACACAGTCCACAGTGATGTCCAGGGTCCCTGGGATGGTCTGCAGTTTGCTGGTCTTTTCAGCCCTGCAGGAAGACAACCACTATGACTGGGCCCAAGAGTTGTGTAGACCAGGTCCTACATCCATGACAACCCCCGGAGACATCACCATGACTTCGACAGGGTCACCCTGCTATTATTATTATCATTCTACAGAATTCCAGCAACTCTCCCAAAATTTCTGGAGAAACCCGGAGAAACCTGGGTAAGCTACAGAATTTTGCTCCTACGGGACCTGGACAACATTAGGAACAGTGTGGCATCTGTGAGCTGCCCTGGGAGGTCCAGCCCTACCTTCTGTACTCAGACACCAGCTTGATGAGGTCTTCGGTGGAGATCTTACTGCTCTCCTGCTTAAAGAGGGGTGAGAAGCGAGACTCCCGGTCCACTGTTCCCTGATTGTCCTTGAACACAGACCTGAGACAGACCAACCAACACAGAGAAGACAAGAGCTTAGATTGTACAACGCTGTGACACGTTCATAGACCTGCTTGATGTGGTTCAACCACTAGATAATAAAAAATTAAAATAAATCCTCACCTAATAGACCACGCGAAAGGCATGCGGTATCTTCCCAGTTTACTACAGAACTGCTTGTTGGATTTCAGCATCTTTTGAACCGTCTTCAAAGAGACAGAAACACAGAGAAATAGTATACAGTATTTATAGACAGAAATGGAGACAGTCAGAGAGACAAAGAAATATCACATCAAAAAGGGACCCCATTGCTGCTATTTGTCAACAAGTTGCTGGAGAGTTTAAAAAAACACAAATGAACGCTCCTGGAACAGCATAAAGTCCATGTCAACAGGGGTGTCACGATCTTTGGCAGGAGGAGCAGCATTCCCGTCTGCTCATCCGCTTACCTTTCCACACTGCGGAATTCTGCGGAAGTGTCTTAAAAACATATTGGAACAAGGAACAACTTATTTCCAAACCATCCAACCTTCCCGTGTGAATAAGGGATGTGTAATGGAGCCTCACAAATCTCCCTGGAAATATCCTGCAAAGGTCTGTAACGGTTGTGCATACCGCTGCTTCAGTAAGACGCTCAGTTGCATTGTACATTTTTCTCAACGTTTACTCACTTACGCACATTACAGACTTTCCATAGACAGACTTACTATACATGTTGGGGGATTCCCAGATGATCTACATATTCAAGGTGAAGTAGTACAATGTAACAGTGAAGTAATGAGGTGTAACTATGGTATAGGAGTAGAGTAGTGTAACTGTGTTCAAGGAGTCGTGTAACTGTGGTGTAGGAGCAGAGTAGTGTAACTGTGGTGTAGGAGCAGAGTAGTGTAACTGTGGTGTAGGAGCAGAGCAGTGTAACTGTGGTGTAGGAGCAGAGCAGTGTAACTGTGGTGTAGAGTTGCGCCACCTTGCTGGAGTCTGTGTTTTTGATGTATGGCTCTGTTCCCACGGCGATGTTTCCCATGAGCACCTTTTCCACTCTCGCCACTAGAACGATGTCCGTGTGGGGATTCGTCACTGACAAGATGGCCTACACACAAACACGCACACGCACAGTGTTTCATTTCGTCCAGTTATCCCATCTTTCTTCTGACTCATCCCTCATTCTCTGTGTTGCAATATCCTACAAAGGTGAATGGCTATAGAGTTTTATTCCCATGGGTATACTCTAAATGAATGGCTATAGAGTTTTATTCCCATGGGTATACTCTAACAGAATGGTTATACAGTTTTATTCCCATGGGTATACTCTAACAGAATGGCTATAAAGTTTTATTCCCATGGCTAACAGAATGGCTATACAGTTTTATTCCCATGGGTATACTCTAAATGAATGGCTATACAGTTTTATTCCCATGGGTATACTCTAACAGAATGGCTATGCAATTTTATTCCCATGGGTATACTCTAACAGAATGGCTATACAGTTTTATTCCCATGGGTATACTCAAACAGAATGGCTATACAGTTTTATTCCCATGGGTATTCTCTAACAGAATGGCTATACAGTTTTATTCCCATGGGTATACTCTAAATGAATGGCTATACAGTTTTATTCCCATGGGTATACTCTAACAGAATGGCCGTCGGTACACCCCTTCTAGCAATCATCTATCTACAGCTGCATTGTACCTGCTGGGGGAAACGGAGCCAGGCATCCAAGTCTGGACTAAGGTGACAGTCTCCAGGTCTCCTCTCTGCAGGAGAGCTCTGGCCGTTCTCCTGCCCCAACCCATGCCCTCCTGCCCCGGCCCCGGCCAGCATCTGACGCACGGCCTCGTGGTTTAGGTCGACATGGAAGTCGGCCGACACCTTCCTGCCCTCACGCACATCCAGCAAAGCAACCGTCACAAAGAAGGGCTCAATCTGTTGGAGACATTGTACGTAAGTACTGGATTGGAAAGGCTTACCCAAACGCTACCAAAGGTTAACAACGGACAGCTTTAAGAAACGATGAGCACGATGATGGCTGTGTGTAGTCGGAAAGGGGGTTTACGTTTGTGACAGGGCCAGTCTCGGTTTCGTTGACACAGCCCTGAAGCGTCAGGTTGAGGGATCGACAGGTGATCATCAGTCTCCTCCCCAGCTTCTCCTCAAAGGGATGGACGGTAGGGCCCCCCCCGCCAGGGTACTCCCCTCGTGGACTCCTCAACACCTGACACAAACAGGCAGACCACATCAGAGGGGAGGTCACACGAATGGACTGTTTAACAGAGGGCTAAGGTTGACTGTGGTTTGTATAAACCGGGCTGGACCAAAAGCCTGCGAGCCTTAAATGGATAAAGATGCTCATCCCTGACCGAACAGTCCTTAATTAACAGCACAAACCTGCCATACAGAGTACCTACATTAACACTCACAGTGTACATATATTAACCCTCACAGTGTACCTACATTAACCCTACAGAGTACTTACATTAAACCCTACAGAGTACCTACATTAAACCCTACAGAGTACCTACACTAACCCCTACAGAGTACCTACATTAACCCCTACAGAGTACCTACATTAACCCCTACAGAGTACCTACATTATCTTTTCAGAGTACCTACATTACCCCTCACAGAGTACCTACATTAACCCCTACATTAACCATACAGAATACCTACATTAACCCTTACAAAGTACCTACAATAAACCTACAGAGTACTTACATTAACCCTTAAAAAGTACCTACAATAAACCTACAGAGTACCTACATTATCTTTACAGAGTACCTACATTACCCCTCACAGAGTACCTACATTAAACCCTACATTAACCATACAGAATACCTACATTAACCCTTACAAAGTACCTACAATAAACCTACAGAGTAATTACATTAACCCTTACAAAAGTACCTACAATAAACCTACAGAGTACCTACATTATCTTTACAGAGTACCTACATCACCCCTCACAGAGTACCTACCGGGGTGTCAGGGTCCAGGGAGAACAAGTTGAGCCGTTCTTCTCTTCTGGCCAACCGGACGCCTTCCTCAGTCTCAGATATGTACTGAAAGAGAAAAAGACATCCCCACAAACAAAAGACAGAATAAAGCATTAACAGACCATTGCTTGTTGATATTTTTGATATTTTAAGTCAAGGAACTGATACTTTGTGTAGGTCATTGTTGAGCATGTCCCCACCAACCTTGGCCAGCTCTGGGTTGGTGCCATTCTCCGCTGTCTCTTCATTCTCAGGTAAACACGCGTCAGTCACAGGCACATCAAACGGCTCTGGTACTGAAGCAGAAACAGACAGCAGTGTCAATATCTTTAGCTGAAATTCATGCCTACAATTCCTGGCGTTCTGCATGTTATCTATCAGACATTCTGTTTACAAAGTCTGTTGGAACAGATTACCTAGGACCATGTCCACCTGTCCACAAAATCGTATTGGTTGAGATCGATAAGGACAAACTACTCTGAGACTCTTCATAAACACATTAAGTCCCTGGACTCCTATAGTACAGTAAAAGACCTTTCCGTTGCCTCTAATGTAGAATAATCCAGACTTTCACCAGCATCCTTCCATTTAGCCTGTACAGGTCAACCTCTTATAGGGTTAAAACACAGGAAGGAGAGAGGGGACAGACAGGAACTACAGAGGATTGAATGAGCATTGGTCCTCTTCTCTTATCTCTCCCTGACCCTCTCTGTTTCTTTCCTAACCCCCTCCTGTCTTCTCAGCTCATAAATCTCTGCTCTGTCATGATGGAACATAGCAGCGAGTCATCATTTAACCATGAGACCCTGGATTCTAACTAATAGCATTGCTTGTTCATTTATGGATCAGCCTTGGGAGCTCGGTCGGCCAGCACACAGACTGACGAAACTGCACATCACAGCGCCTCCAGGTGACATATAGAAGTTTAGTGGCATACTCAAGACAGCTCAGACAGCCTAACTTGATTTAACACTTTGTTACCACAGTAACACAGATCATTACTACAGCTATTACATCATGCCTAATCGTTTTAACGACCTCAACACCATGCAGTGTGCGCAATTTGTAAGGCTGTATTTCACGCTGAGGAATTTTTTACTATGTTTAAGCCATAAAAATAAAGTTGAGTTTTTTGGCTTGTGTCAGGTCTAATTTCCTGTTGTAACACTGACAATAATGATCAAGCCATCGCAAATGAATTCCACCCTTTCTTAGGCCTTGGCAGGGCATCAGATCACACCTGTTATTATTAGACGTTCTGACACTTCAGTTTGACATTATGTTGGTTCTGCGGTCAACCAAAGGGCCTGGCCCCAGATCACTGTGTTCAGTCTTGCAACTTGGGATGGTTCAAAGTAGAGTGAGGCAGGTCCGGCTGCAGGATGCAATGACTGAGGGGGCCTTTTTCATAAATGAGGGGGCCTATCTGATTCATGTACCATTTGCAGTGTTTATGGGGAAACAAAACTGAGGGGGCACAGAATCTATCGGGAGGGGCAATGCCCCCTTTTGCCCCCCCCGTGTCACCGGGCCTGGAGTGAGGTACTATCCGTGCTTGTCCAATATGATACATTTTTCTATTGTCCATTACAGAAAGTTTAATTCATGTGAAGAGCACCCTGGTCTAGAGAAACAGGGTGATGTTTCCCTTAAATACAGATCAAGGATCAGTTTCCTTGAGAACAACCCTACAGGGTTTCCCTCCCGGGAAAAAAGGACAATATATATATTTTTTTTTTCAGTTAGCATTTTTGATGTGCATATTATATGTTAATAACACATTGATGGACTTACATTGACATAAATAGACAAATGGAGCAGCAGTGAAGTTTCCCTCACAGTGTACCTACATTAACCCCTACAGAGTACCTACATTAACCTTCACAGAGTACCTACATTAACCCCTACAGAGTACCTACATTAACCTTCACAGTGTACCTACATTAACCCCTACAGAGAACCTACATTAACCCCTACAGAGAACCTACATTAACCCCTACAGAGAACCTACATTAACCCCTACAGAGAACCTACATTAACCCCTACAGAGTACCTACATTAACCCTCACAGAGTACCTACATTAACCCCTACATTGACATAAATAGACAAATGGAGCAGCAGTGAAGTTTCCCTTTAACCATTTCTGAAATTCCAATGTGACTCAAGATCAGATTCAAGGGGTGAACTAGATTCTCCTCCAGGGCACTCACCCGGCCGGGTGTCAGTGAGGTCTACACTCTTGCGGTCCAGCTGGGTCGGCGCAGAGGGCCCGTCGTGGGGACTAATTTGGAGGATCCGGGTCAAGGTACTAATCCACTCCTCCATGTCCTGTTCACTCTCCGCCGCCAAGACAAAATACGTCACCTCGTTCATCTTCAACTCAAACGCGTGCTTCCTCAGACGATTATTCTAGAGGAAGTGTTTTGGTTATAGTTAGTTTGACGAGTAATGTTCGATGCTGTATCAGAAGCCACTCATCGTTTAGCTAGCGACTGATATGTTGGAGACCGTTGATCTAAAATCAACCTACTGGAGGCCTATATCTTTCTACCAACTAAGCCATAGCCATGTGTCCAAGTGTTTGGGTGTTTTGTGTGCATTCATGCTGGTAGGTATAAGAGACTGTACAGTCCTCTGGGACCCCGTGGCCCTCCACCCACCTGTACCACACCAGTACACGAGTCCAAGAAGATGCAACCCTTGGGCTCTTTGGAGATCTTCTCATCTTTGTAGAAGTTCATAATGTAGGAGTTATCAGTCAGCTGTGTCAGCTGGAAGTACCTCCTTTTGAACGACTGCCGAGATATGCAAACAGGAAACAGGAAAACGTATTACATCGGCTCCTTAAGCCAGGTGCGTCAGTACAGTTAGACCTGGGCTCTACGTTGACAGAAAGTAATCTCTGAACAGACACGCCAAAACCTCAAAGATGCGGATCTTAAGCACATTAAATCTCTCCGATATGTTGCGAATTTGATTGTAAAGCCTGCAGGGTGTAACAATACATACAGTTGGATGACACTGTACACAAAAAAAACCAGCAACCGGTTTTGGCTCATTAACAACAGCTGGAACTATTGGTGAAAATGAAACAGAAAGTCCACAGCAGCCAGGTGCTACCAGATAGCAAGGGTCAGCAGACCTGAACACAGGCTGCAATAGTAGAAGATAAGATGGAAGGATGAGAAAGAGAATAAAAAGAGTGAAAAATGATAGAGATGAAAGTCAAATACGTGGGTGAAAGAGAAAGAATGAGTGAGAGTAATAAAGAGAGACTAGTAGAGACCTCCCCCTACGGGAGGCAGAGGGAGAGAGAAGACAGGGGATGGGGGGGCTGTCCGTGGCACACTTCCTTACCCGAACAGTGATGCTGTTGTTGACGGTGCTATTAAAGTTGCCTTTATAGAGCCACCCTGACCGAAACACACCAATACCTCCTCCCCCTCCACCTCCCCCTCCTTTAGAGGAGGACAAAGAGGTTGTGTCCTGCAAACAAACAAAAAAACATCAGACATCTTTAAATCAGGATCGACGGGTATGTCCCAAATGTCCACCTATTCCAAAACAGTGCCGTCACGGCTCTCAGCGAAAAGACTGTGCAGTACACAGGGAAAAGACTGTGCAGTACACAGGGAAAAGACTGTGCAGTACACAGGGAAAAGACTGTGCAGTACACAGGGAAAAGACTGTGCAGTACACAGGGAAAAGACTGTGCAGTACACAGGGAAAAGACTGTGCAGTACACAGGGAAAAGCCTACCAACCCAGGTCTACATTACCAGGACCTAAAGAAGTCTCCTCTGTCATCAACAGACACCTGTAACTGGATCAGAGCCCAGACATCAAGAATGCTTATTGATTCTGGCACAGTCAAACTCGGCGTAATTAAGTTTAGACTCAGCAGTGAAAAACAACTGAGGGGATAGACGCCAGCAGCCTGGCGTTGAGACAGTTTAACAGTAGGACAAATCAATGCCTTGACTACCATCATACTCTGGCCTTGGTTAAAAGTAGTAACCTACGTAGCAGGAGATGGGGTGACATTATACCGACATAATATACTGCGACACAGAGATATTATACCGCGACACAGACAGACATATTATACCGCGACACAGACATATTATACCGCGACACAGACATTATATATAATTGTTTCTGTTCTGAAACTGTTGGCAAGATCCACATTAGGTTGTGTGTCTGCTGTGATGGCAATTTCTAAAGTCCAAATACAACACTGCACAGTACTTGAGTTACTGCAAGAGGAATGGATTCTAACACCTGATAAACTGTCTCTATGTCAACAACACGGTCCCTAAAGTGTAGTGCAGGACTAAACCGGTCTAAAGCGGTTCACTTGAAAGGGAAAAGGTTGCATGCAAAGAGCTGACCTCATCCTTGTCCACATCCTCATGGTCAATCTCAAAGGAGTGGGATGGCAACTTCTCTGCCTTGTACAGCTTCCTGTGAGGAGGAAACGGGGGAAGAGAGAAACAGCAAGAGGGAGGTAGAGGTTTAATTTACTTGATTTACACAATTCAGGTTATTTCCATAGGGAATTCAGTAGACAGAGCAAAAGACAATTATGCCTGACTGACCGCAACATGTCTTAAACCATTAGAGTGTCTGCTAGTAGCATTGAAAGGAGGAGAGAGGAGACTTATTCCATTAGCTGCCACTCATTGTTTACACAGGAGCCCCCATCCTCCCAGTTCTGAGTCAAAGCTCTCACTCTGCCCGTCTCACTCTGCCCGTCTCACTCCGCCCGTCTCACTCCGCCCGTCTCACTCCGCCCGTCTCACTCCGCCCCCCCTGGCTAAAATCACTCTCCCCGTCTCACTTCGCCCCCCCTGGCTACAACCACTCCGCCTTACTCTAGCCACCTGCCCCCTTGCTGAAATAAACGTCCTGTCTGTTCGAATCTACTACCTATGAACTCTCCTCCATCTCTCCCTCCACCTTCGCCTCTGCTGCTCCTCCTCACCTTACTCCCTCCTCCTACTCTTCTTAACTCCTTAAAACATCGGTCTCCCTCTCCCCTTCACATCCACACTTCCCACCACTTTCTCCACACACAGGGCGTAAAGTAGTGGTGGATGTGACCTCATTCCACTCCACGAGGGGCTTTGTTTCACCCCACTTCTCCATTACCGATGTCAAACGGGAGGAGGCTATAAAAACAAAAAGACCATAAAAGCTCCAGGCAGAGAGAGACAGGCGGAGTCCCAGATTTAGAGAACATAGTGTACTACTTAACTGCCATTTGGGATGCACTTCCAGAGGGACATCCTCTGTCTGTTGCCCCATGTGATCACATTCAGATGTACGGCCACTTCCCTGGGGTCACATCATAGATGTACGGCCACTTCCTTGGGGTCACATCATAGATGTACGGCCACATCATAGATGTACGGCCACTTCCCTGGGGTCACATCATAGATGTACGGCCACTTCCCTGGGGTCACATCATAGATGTACGGCCACTTCCCTGGGGTCACATCATAGATGTACGGCCACTTCCCTGGGGTCACATCATAGATGTACGGCCACTTCCCTGGGGTCACATCATAGATGTACGGCCACTTCCCTGGGGTCACATCATAGATGTACGGCCACTTCCCTGGGGTCACATCATAGATGTACGGCCACATCATAGATGTACGGCCACTTCCTTGGGGTCACATCATAGATGTACGGCCACATCATAGATGTACGGCCACTTCCCTGGGCTCACATCATAGATGTACCGCCACTTCCCTGGGGTCACATCATAGATGTACGGCCACTTCCCTGGGGTCACATCATAGATGTACGGCCACTTCCCTGGGGTCACATCATAGATGTACGGCCACTTCCCTGGGGTCACATCATAGATGTACGGCCACTTCCCTGGGGTCACATTCAGATGTACCGCCACTTCCCTGGGGTCACATCATAGATGTACCGCCACTTCCCTGGGGTCACATTCAGATGTACCGCCACGTCCCTGGGGTCACATCATAGATGTACCGCCACTTCCCTGGGGTCGCATTCAGATGTACCGCCACTTCCCTGGGGTCACATTCTGTTGTGACAGCGACGTGCCCGTCCAGCAGTATGTTGTTGCGGAGTGCGTCCAGCTAAGCAGACAGGGTCTACCCCAGGACTAAGTCCCATCACCGGGAAAAACCCTGTGTTCATGTTTTAACATAATGTAGGTACTAACTCACAATTCCAAGCTTTAGGTTGGAAACAACCTTTCACTCTAACTAGGAGCTGATTCAATAGAACTGAGGAGTAATCAACTGCTATGGTTTAAAGGGGAATTCATTGCATTCATTACCTCTTGCACAACACATATACTGTATTTAATTATTGATAAATGGTGCATTTCTATGCTCTGTGGTATCATCATAGCAAACCCGTGCTGTCTTTTTAATCTCCATGACTGGGGGGCCCTGGGTGTAACTGGGGGGCCCTGTACAGGGTGTGGGCCTCTGAGCTGGAGACACAGTGGCTTCCCTCTCATATGTGGAATAGGCTGTTTTAGATCTGCTGCTAACTGTGTCCAGGCTAGCAAATATCTCCCGATCTGATGCTAGGCAAATCCTAGAAATATTTGAGGTGTCCTTAAAATAAATGTACACTGTGTATATGTATAACCTCTTCTTGATATGTCGATGACAGTTCACAGCGGTACATTTTGCAGTAGGCCACTGAATGAAACATACTCATAGATGATTAGGAATCATGTTTAGAAGCAAGTTAAAAAAGGAATGCTTATTGTTGTACATGCACAATCTTGTCAGATAATGCATATTCCTGCAACCCTCCTGTTTTGGACATCAATGTCAAATTGTGCCAACCACAATTGCTGTCCCGGGTTCTGAATACACAAGACTCCTGATGCGTGCACATGGCAACGCCACTACAGACCATACTAACGGTGAAGGTAGGGCTATTATACTGTTTGGTGCAAGGACACTGCCCTGTCTCAGGCACACAATGCTGTATGTCGTATCGTCAGCTGATTGTTCAAATCCTGAGCCAAATGACGGCGACAACACAAAAGGCAGTAAAATAAACAACTGACCGCATATTTAGCCATGGAGCATGTTGTGCACACAGAACTCGGGCTGTGAAAATAGCTGACATTTTTCTCATACACCCCAGAAGCCACAGCGCTTCCATGTTTACTCTCACGTTACGTTAAATATACCCCCCAGTTTCTTGCCCTCCATTGATGCCAGTGACTCAGGAACCCATTCCAACACTAGAAGTCAGCGCATAGGTTTAAAACATACGTAGAAAATTAGACATTTAAATTCTATAAACTTAGAAAGGTCATGTGAACTGAACTAGATCCAAAATACAAAAACCCATGGGACACCAGGAGGACATTCCAATCTTCTTGACAGGGGTCAAAAGTCAAACACCCTGGTCTCCTTGGGGTTGAGTGACTGACGCACAGCCTTAACATCCCTGCAGCTGGACAGCTCGTCACTCAACACATAAGCCAACCCATATCAGCCATTTTGTTGGGTTCTCTTCCCATTGTTGACATCACCGAGGAAGCTATTTTCCAAGAGGCATGTGGGCTCCCACAGACCACTGGGCCTGAATAACCAAGGACACCCTATTTACAGAGAGCTGGTCAAATGTAGTGCAGAAAATAAGGGCTAGACTTTCATTTGGGATGCTGTCCCTAAACCAAGGTTTAGCTGAGGTTTTCCGCTGTGTTCGTCCCAGTGTTTATGTGAAGTACGATATTGAAACGTTTGGCAAAGGTTCCCGACAAGACGCTACGCCAAAGCAGGGAAGCTCCGTCAAACACAACTGCCACAACGTCCTGACACTCAGAAGTTCACTAATGGAGTAGCACAGGTACCGTTTGATGCAGAACCGTGACAATATGCACCCGCATCAGTCTGCAAGTAAAGTGTGCTGAATTTAATACAGTTGAGCCACTCAGACCATTTTACCAACAACTTCTGAAACCCAGGGGAACTCCGAGAATGCGGTCAGAATTTCCAAACTGTTGTGAGCATGTCACCGTCTGTACTGACCTGGGCAGTAGTCGGTAGTCCCCGGAGTACTCCTCATATCTGAAATGCACCACGTGCAGCGGTGAATTATAGTACCTGCAGGACTGGAATAGTGTGGGGGGGAGGAGGGGGGAGGAGGGGGGAGGAAGAGGAGAGAAAGGTTGTGTTAATGATTCTGCGTGTGAAGGACAAACAGTTTATGCTTAGTCATTCTTTCTCTCTCTTTCTTCCCAGTTATTTTCAAAATTGTACATTCCCTAAAACCTTAAGTTTATACATAACCCTAAACCTAACCGCAATTCTAGATGTTACCTTAAACATTACCCCTGAGTCCGAAAATAGCCTTTCCCCCAAGGGACTTTTCAGACCCTGTAAGAACAGTAAAACCTGTACACACACACACGCACACACAAATTGAAACAGGGTATGTACATCTCCGTTTTAAATGACTAACAGGCCTCATCCAGCCCAGTGTTAGCCCATGGAGTTTATTCAGACCAGAGCGCTGTGGGTTCTAGTGAAAGTAGTTCCCTGGGACTCAGGGTTCCATCTACCATGCAGACACAGTGCTGTAGAGGGAGGCAGGCTTGCCTTGGAGCCCCACACGCTTCCAGAGTTACCAGATTGAATCCACGATTAGATTAATCAAACCATGCGAGGAACCGGATTAACATTCTGTCCCACGGGCTTGAGTTACAGACTTTCTCTCCTTCACCCTCTTTTGTCTGTCTCTCATCTGCGCAAAATGCACACACATGCAAGCTGCTGCAAAAGAACTCTCACAATCGTAAACACCCACACGTGCACGGACAAACGCGCGCGCACACGCGGTATGCTTTTTTGTGGTTCTTTGGATTATCATGTATTTTCTCTACATTCAGCTCATAAATCAACACATTTAGGATGATAATTTACACACATTCAAAACATATTTAGAACACAATAACATGTCTAGTTTGAGCAGATACTTAAATAGCCATGTTTTTCTTCCATGCCTGTATTTCTCTGCCTCTCACTGTCGCTCTCTCAAATATGCACAAACACAAACAGGTTTAACTATCAAAGTGAGGACTGGCAATTTAATACCCTTACAAAATACATTTTACCATTTTATGTTAACCTTCATACATAAGCTTGGCCTAACCCAATTTCCTAAACCTAACCCTTAGTACCTGAATATAAGCCTAATTCTAACTCCACTTCTAACCCGAACTGTGTAATGTCGTCACTTTCTGTGATTTTCCTTGTCTAACTATAGGCAGTTTCTGTCCTCACTCATGTAGTAAAACAGGACACACAACACACAAAGTCAGCGAACTGTGGCATTGAGGTGTCTGGTGTGATTTCGCATGCAGTTGCTACGGACAGAGAGTATTGCAGGGGCAAGCAACTATTCAGCAATTCATCTGAGTGCTAATTGTTATTGTAGGACGGCCCAAAGAATTATTCTAATAATTATAAAAAGTAATTTGTTCACTGTTTCGACAGAGGAAATGTAATAGAGGAAATGTCTCACACAGATTGACAACATTAGCATTTCTAGGGGTTCCTCAAAATGGTTACAGGGTTAAAAAGATCACAGTCATGACTAGGCACCTACAGTAACCAAGGAGACGCAGTGTCAACTGAGGGCAATTGTCAACTGAGGCAATTGTCAACTGAGGGCAATTGTTAGTCCCAGCTTTTCAGCAACAGATTTTCAAACTAGTCTTAGCTTTTCAACTAGTTCTTGTCTTTCAAATACAGTCCTACCTCAGTTCCAATCCTAGCCTTTCAGCTTGTCCTATCTGTTCACCTACAGACTGAGCTTTTCCTAAAAACTGTCCCGAGCTTTTTAACAACCGTCCTAGCTTCTCACCTACAGACCAAGCTTTTCAACAACAGTCCTTGCGTTGTCAGTTTGTAAACCACAGCCGTGCACAAACACAAGTCCAGACAAAAACACCAGGCAGCATGTGAAATCTCCCTGCCTCCCTGTCAACACCACAGGCCTCAGACTCCACAGGCCCACCCAATAGGTCCCAGCAGACCACCCCTTTCCCCTTCTTCCTCTGCTCTCTTTCTCTTTGTCTCTCTCTCCCTTCCACCCTCCCTCTGGCCCTCCTTACCACCTCCCTCTCTTTCCTCCCCATGCCAGCAGCAGGCAACCTCAGACGATTCAACTCAATAGATGAGCTCACTGGGAAGCAGAATCTCAAGTCAGCTCAGCAACATAGCTCAAACATCACCCCCCCCGCCCTCCAGATGCTGCTAATTCCCACGGAGAAACATGAGCCAGCAGCAATGCCGAACAACTGTACTTCTGCTCCCCTCTGGCTAAGAGGAGAAGGGTCACTCGAATCACGGCTATGGAAAACATGTTGGGCACTCTGTCATTGTTCTTTCTAAACTTCTAGGCTGGCATTACGTGAAGTAGCTTTCATGCAACGTTGTGTGCTTGGAACTAAGTTGCTGCTTGATTGTAGCAGTTCAGTTGCAAGCACACTTGTATTGAACGAAATCTGTTGGATTAAATCCCAACAGCACACCTTTCCTAGATGGGGAAGAAGTGACAAACGCTCCTAATATTGTAATATGTTGTCCCTACTTGGTACTGACATGGGTCAAGCCCAGCGAGCTATATGGAGAACAATGTACTCTTGGAGGAACAGAACTGTGGCCTTGATGTCACTTCCTTATGGGTTGAAGATATAAAGGCATGCAGTCCTCTTACCCACAGAAACTTCCCCTCATGCTAAGCAGTGTAACGAGCCCCCTTAGCTGCCTTCCTTGCAGTACTGCTAACTGTCCTCATAACTGTACTGCTAGCAGTCTTCCTTGCTGTACTGCTAGCAGTCCTCATAGATGCACTGCTAGCTGCCCTCATAGCTGTACTGCTAGCTGCCCTCATAGCTGTACTGCTAGCTGCCCTCATAGCTGTACTGCTAGCTGCCCTCATAGCTATACTGCTAGCTGCCCTCATAGCTATACTGCTAGCTGCCCTCATAGCTATACTGCTAGCTGCCCTCATAGCTGTACTGCTAGCTGCCCTCATAGCTGTACTGCTAGCTGCCCTCATAGCTGTACTGCTAGCTGCCCTCATAGCTGTACTGCTAGCTGCCCTCATAGCTGTACTGCTAGCTGCCCTCATAGCTGTACTGCTAGCTGCCCTCCCAGCTGCCTGGTCATGACTCCTTCATAGCCTTTGCCTGCACCTAAGCACACTCCCTCCCTTGAAAAAGCTTACCACTGGTTTTTTTCTCCATTTGAACAAATACAGCCATGTTTGAAGCATCCATATGCAAGTATGCATACGTTCAAAGTTGCGCACGGACACACACACAGACACACACAGACACACACAGACACACACACAGACACACACACAGACACACACACAGACACACACACAGACACACACACAGACAGACAGACAGACAGACAGACAGACAGACAGACACACACTCACTCACTCACTCACTCACTCACTCACTCACCTGTCTGACCAGCAGACACTCGGCTTTGAGTTCGGCCTCCTGGGGCACGGTGGACTGGAGAGTCCGTCTCTCCAGAGGTACTGTGGACACCTGGGAGCAGAGGGGGAGGAGTCATTATAGGGGAGGAAACCTACAGAGGGGTAGGGACAATTCCATGTCTGGTAAAAGTTAGTGTTCTACTGGCTCAAAATGATTGCAGCATTCAAACAAATGTTCACAAACAACAACGAAAGGCTGTAGCATGTAGGGTTAACGGAGTAGGGCTTCATTTGGCTATCGAGGCCCATGAGGAGGCATGTGGCCTCAATAATGAAGTGGATCCACCCTTGTTTCAGCACCTGGCCCAAGGCCTAGGCTCACAAAACACTTAGTTTTGGGTCGTTGAGATGAAGTAAAAGCAGAGCTGGATTACATTTGACCAAGACCTCTGGGGCAGTGCTCATCAATTCAAAAACACAGAAGTCAAAAATATCCAATGGCTTAAATAAAAGGCTAACAGAACAAATTCCCCCATATTATACCCAGATCTAAGTGTGAGTCGGGAAATACAGCTCCCACTGATTATGACGCACGTTTTGGCAAGTCCCGTGTGATACCACCCTATTCCTTATGCAGTGCCCACACCGTCACAACTGGTGCACTAACCAGAGAAAAGGGGCTGTTGTGAGAACAGACAAGCTCAATCACTCATTGATCTACAAATTAGATTGACCATGTAGCATTCCCAGGGGAAGGGAAGCATTCCCGAAACCCTAAGCACTTAAGAGATACGACAGCAAGCTGCCTGCCTCAACCTTCCTGACCAAGCGCTAAACTGTCTGTCAGAGTCGACACCTCTCTCCCTCACAGACTGTGGTAAAGCGAGAGCCCATGCTACGTCACAAAGTTCCCCGCCATCAATGCTCACTGCAGCGTTACATACATAACTTGGTTTTTGAAAGGTTTAACAGCTTCTGAGAATTACTGTGATCCATTTGGGTGGAGTTGAGACAACGTTACTTCTTCATTTGGGAGCCCTGCCCAACAGGACTTACATATAAAAACCCACTTACGTGCAAAACCATAAGAACAATGTTGGCTTTTGATGCAGTTATACCACCTATTGTATGTATGAGTTCAGACTTGGCCCAAACTTGGACATTTCTGGATGTTAAAATAAAGACCATGACTGATGGATCAAATGTTAACAGATGCAAATGGCTTTTCAGTCTGCAAAAGCTGGTTTTAGAGCGTAGGCTCCTTGCATATAAGACTGGTTGCTTGGCTGAGATCTCAGGATAAAAAAGTAAAATTGTGACCACTTGACCCAAAAGTACCTACAAATACACTGTGACCCCCATAATTATTTGGACAGTGAAGCATACTCCCTTTTGGCTCTTTATTCCAATAGTTTGGACTTAAAAAGCACACGATTACTATGAGGTTAAAGTATAGATTTGCAGCTGTTATTTACACATGGATGCTACCTTCCACTGATGGGGGTACACTTTAAGGAGCAAACCACAAGTTAGCTTCAAAAACACAATGGCCAGGTTACATTTCGCTAAAAAGTATGTGAAAAGCCTAAATTGTACTAAAACATATGTAATG
The DNA here is from genome assembly GCF_011004845.1 of Esox lucius. Taxonomy (NCBI): domain Eukaryota; kingdom Metazoa; phylum Chordata; class Actinopteri; order Esociformes; family Esocidae; genus Esox; species Esox lucius. Next base: position 35,529,072 of record NC_047569.1, on the reverse strand, counting down.
AGTTCTGTAAAAAGATGTTGCAGTAGTAAGATGAGACAAAATTTACTTGTATCAGACTGACGGCAAGAGGAAAGTGTGGAGAAAATACAAGGCATACCAACTTATCAGTGAAACAGGGTCAAGGGGCATATTATGGCTTAGGCATGTGTGGCTGTAGCTGGAACTGGCTCACTTGTCTTCATTGATGATGTCACTGTTGACGGTAGCACTGGATGAATTCTGAAGTTTACCGAAACATCTTGTTTGCTGAAGTAAAAGCAAATGACTAAAGACTTATAGGAGAGCATAGGACTAAAATCTCAAACAAACTGCCTTAGCTACTAGGGACAAAGTTCATATCTGGCCAAGTGAATCTCCAGCTTTAAATCCAGACGAACTTGTTTTTAATTTGCTGAAGATGAGAATTATAGCACACATGTGGTCACAGTGAACGTGCCAAATTAGGGAGGTTTACTACATTTAACAGACAGTTCAACTTAAGTCAGGCACGTTTAAGCATATAGACATGTTTGAAATTTCACACTGCTCCGCTGTAAGTTTGAGCATCAGCAAGCAAATTCTATTTGAAATTATGTTGAGCTACAGAAAGACAGCAACGAAAAGAGAACTGTTTGGTTAGTGAGGGACGTGCGCGTGTGCTTGTTTCAGTATGAACATGCATGTGCACATGAACTCAGAGACTGAGGGTCGAGTAATTTTTCTGGAACCAATCAAAACTAGTTAAGGTGAAATGTGGGTGTCATTGAGGCACTAATGAAATCGCTAATGAGTAAATCTTGGGGAATGAGGCTATTACAATGAGAAATGTGTGTTTGCCTGCCCGTGTGGCTGTTGAAGAACACTGGGGAGGCAGACATGCTTCCCAAAACAGAAACAATCACATAAATAAAGAAGGCACATACACACACACACACACACACGCTGAAATATTGGCATAACAAGTTAAGGTGAAAAGAAAGGACAAATGGTGCTGAACAAGTGGTGGTGTATTTATCTAAATAAGACGAGGGAACACAGACAGGAGATTTGGTGGTAAGTGACTGTAGCAGACAGACATGATGTTTGGTGTTCAGTTTGTCAGTGACAGTAGCGAACAGACAGGAGATTTGGTGGTCAATTTGTCAGTGGCTGTAGCGAACAGGCAGGAAGGTAAACAGGAAGTGTCCAAAGCCCTTTTTAACATGCTGTGTGAAAGCACAAACACAAAAAATAAGCAAAGTGAAAGAAGGAAGTGTGTGTGATTGAGACAAATGGCGGAACAGACTTAAGAGACTGAGACAAAGACAGGTATGTTCACATGCAGCCATGACACTACCACACATCAGCAACAGACACACCAGCCCCAGTGAAACACACACACACACACACACACCAGTCCCAGTGAAACACACACACCAGCCCCAGTGAAACACACACACCAGCCCCAGTGAAACACACACACCAGCCCCAGTGAAACACACACACACACACACCAGCAACATACACACCAGTCCCTGTCACACACACACACACACACACACACACACACCAGCAACACACAAACCAGTCCCAGTGAAACACACACATACACCAGCAACACACACACCAGTCCCAGTGAAACACACACACAAGCAACACACACACACACACACACCAGTCCCTGTCACACACACACAGACACACACCTGCAATACACACACCAGTCCCAGTGAAACACACACCAGCAACACACACACCAGTCCCTGTCACACACAAAAAAACACACGCCAGCAACACACACACCAGTAACACACACACCAGTCCCTGTCACACACACACACCAGGAACACACACACCAGTCCCTGTCACACACAAAAAAACACACGCCAGCAACACACACACCAGTCCCTGTCACACACACACACACCAGTAACACACACACCAGTCCCTGTAACACACACACACACACACACCAGTCCCTGTCACACACACACCGTGAAGTCGTTGTCAGGGAAGAGGAGGAGGTCTCTGAGGGGATCTTCCTTCAGCTCTTCTCCCAGGTCACCGATCACAGCCTCATAGTCCAGGGGGTCAATCAGCTTGGGCTTCTCCTGCTACAACACAAACACACAGACAGACACTTTACTGGACCGATCACTGTCGGCAGTGAAATAAACACAACGGGAAAAAACAGATGCAGAAGTTGCAGACGCAGAATTCAAATCTTGGTCAAGAAGGGGAACGTGTGTTCTTGAGGCGACAATGCACCAGTAGCACAACACTCTGGCCTTTCATCTTGGACTTCTATAATGTTCAATATTCGCGACTTACAAACAATTCTGAGCTCTGAACTAAACTGATACTGTGATTAAAGGTCAGGTCAAATACTGAGGAGTCAGCCCTTCAACAAGTTTTCTTCAACCAAAACACAGTGTAACAAGAACTCTGGACCCAAGAATATCTGTTTATCTTTCACATCAGGGGCATGAATCTTTTTCTGTCCCCAAGCTATGAAAAATGAGCTCGAGCTACCACCTCACTTCTTTTGTTTACTCAGTCACCATTGGATCCTCTACATACACACACACACAGGGTCTTGTCCCAAATGGCATCATAAGCACTAAGGTAGTGTAAATTAGCCCTGGTCAAAGGGAGAGCGCTACATAGAAAATAGGGTACTATTTGGGACGCTCGCCACAAGTCTAGAAGGGCGGGACAGAAGGAACAGAGGGTGAAGTGGTTACGTGTCATGTGCCAACCCCAAACACAAAACGTCTCCATTGCCTTCCGGTTTACTGACAGAAAGAAACATTACATTAGTAACGACAAAACAGAGAAGAAAAAAAATGTATTCAATGATAGATGGGTTGTTGTCAGCTCCACTTTTTTTTTATTATAAGTATTTCTGATTCAAGTGATTAGAAATCTCTCGAATTGCACAGAGGGGAGGTTTACACACGGTCTTATCCAGAGCGACTTATATACAGCTTAAGATAGCTAGGTGTGACAGCACACAGCTCTGTGGTGGTGAGCATACCTCAAAGCAATCATCTGAAGCATTTCCTCTTGCTGCTCTGTAGGCAAGCACCATGGTTATGTAGTGGAATGCAAAGCTTTATTTGGGTGCAAGTGGCGTGTGTGGTAGAGCGGGGTGACATTGGAGATCTGGGGATAGTATGGTATTGAATATATCATGTTGGTGTGATCTGGGTTGGGACCAAGGTGTTTCATTTTGAGCAGGGAGTACATGGGTTTGATTGCTGTGTTTCATTTGGCAAGATGTCGGAGGAATTTTGGGCAAATGGGGTTGTTGAGCTGTTTTGTGTTTAACAGTACCTGAGACGTGTTAACAACTGAGAAAAATACATTTTTGTGTTAGGGTCCCTTTTAACAAATTTTTTTTGTAGATTTTTGTTAACATTCAGTGTATAACTACTGCAAAAAATGTAAACAAATTACTGCTGCAAATAGCTGTTATAGCCAAAATGGCACAAGTACAGACATTAACAATACAGTGATGTTAACAGACACCTACGCTAGCCTATACAGGCCCATCCTGACAGAACGTCAGAAAACAAAAGAGAAAACAAAACGGCCCGGTGTGATCAGATAAAGCTATTTCAGTCCTCCATACAAGAAAAGTACCGTTTAATCATCACAGCTAAAAACAAATTGTGGTGGGAGTAGTGGAGAAATGATTCAACGTTTATTATCTGCTCAGAGGTCCTTTCTCTTAAGTGTGTGTGCATCAAACACAACCTCTGTTCAGTCAGGCCAGGCCCAATGCCCCTCTCCCCCACACACACGGGAAAAAGTTAGAAACCAGGCTGTGAGGTACAAGTATAAGCAGAGTTGGGGAGTAACGGATTACAAGTAAATTACAAAAAAAAACTAACTGTAATCCGTTACTTTACCAACTAAAATATTGTAATCGGATTACCAAATCTTTGCATTGGCTTCCAGTCAGTTACAGAATAGATTTCAAAGTGGTGCTTTTAGTTTATAAATCTCTGAATGGTTTAGGACCCGAATACATTTCTGATATGTTCGCAGAATATAAACCGAGCAGGGCTCTTAGATCCATGAACACAGGTCAGCTAGTAGAGCCCAGAGTCCAAACTAAACATGTAGAAGCTGCGTTTAGCACTTATGCTGTACACAACTGGAATAAACTACCAGAAGATCTTAGGCGTACCCCAAACATATACATTTTTAAATCCAGGTTAAAAACACTTGTCTTCTCACGTGCCTATGACTGAGCACATAAACTTAACCACACTGTTTAGCCATATAGCTTCCCACTTTTAATCTTTATATGTTTTCTTATTGTTTTTTTTATTATTATGATGTATTCATTTGCTTTGATTCATTTGAGTATTTGTTTTTATGTTATTGTTTTCATATATTTTTCTTTGTAAAGCTTTCGATTTATGAATTGTGCTATATAAAATATGCTTGCTTGCTACAGATACTTTTGAAAAGAAAAATATGATTACTTTTGGATTACTTCAATTGAAAAAGTTATGACAGGCTGCGTGCTTGCTTTTTTATTTATTCAATGTTTTAAAGACATTGTTATTTGAACCAAAATAACAATTGAGCACCTCAGTTGTGTGCCTGATCATCATGCGCGAAAACATGGACGCGCATAAGCAGTTTAGTGACTGATGAAGCGCTAGTTTAATTGGTAAAAACAGTGTGTATCTATATTAGCCGACTCCTTTAAAGGTGATTACTTATACTCGACGCATCTTTCTCAGAACAATGATAGGCGACAGGCCTACCTCGTGTTATATATTAGTTAAAGTGTCATTAAGTTCAAGTTTCAAGGTCAAATGCACCGAACAACACAGCCGAGAAGAGTTGCACTGAAAAACTCAGACAGGAATTGGTTTTGAGGATTAGGCAGCTATTTATTAGATAGCTGTAACATAGGGCTGCCTTCAAGATAAAACATTATATGGAATTAATCACAATATTTGAGGAGAAAAGGTGTGCTGGGAAGCACTCTGCCAAAGGATGATGATTTGCATTTGACGCAACCACCTCAAATCCATCCACAGAGATAGGCCATGTGATTCTGCTTGCTTTGCATCTCAGAAAATTCCATCCATTGGTTATCATTGGCTGCTGAAGACACTGACTTTAAACTAAGAGTGCAGGTGTATAATCACAGTTTATTTCTATAATTTGCGATTGAAAATCAATTGCTAGTGGCCCTAATAATCATGTTACGTTCGTGTGTGTAGAACGTATTTGTGTGCGGATGTTCACGACTGCAAACGTGCCTTTGCGTGCCTGGGGTTTCTGTAACGTTTTTACAATGTTGGTCGCTGTGGGGCAAAACATCACTATTAGTGTACGTGCGAAAAGCTACGGATATCTTGATTTTTATAAGTAACAATGTCAATAAAATTTTTTGAGAAATTGACATTTATTTTTCAACAATGTTTTGAAGCAATTAGAAACATGAATAAAACAAATTTAAAAAAAAGGTTAACACATCCTTCGATTTTGGGTTATGTTCAGATAAACAGCCAGATTCTGGAAGGCCGAGGGTTACTGGATTTATTGGAATGACTGAATATCTAACAGGCCTTTAGCGTGTAATATCGATGTAGCCCAATCATATTGAAGTAGAAAGCAATGGTTTAGAAACCAATTTCCAAAGGCACTGTAGACTACACAACCCATAAGGTAAATTGCGAATTCTGTTTTTGGCCAGCTATGTAAACTCTAACATTGACTGATCCCGCAAAGGGTGTTCAACTGGTTATAGGCTATTTTGTTTTCTAATGCCTCTTAATATGAAAGTAATCTAAAAGTAATATTACTGATTACAAATGTGGACAAGTAACTTGTAACGGATTACATTTAAAAAGTATCTTACCCAACCCTGAGTATAAGTGAGGTACGAGTATAAGTGAGGTACGAGTCCACGACAAAGGCTGGAAGAGAGTCATACCCAGAATCATAGAAACCAGTGACAGCCATACTGGGATTTGACTGAAAATATAAAAATGAAAATAGACTTGTTTGAATGAATGAAAGAGAGAGTGTTGACCAGTCTGGAAAACTGTCCGTCAAACAGCTAATGAGGTCACTGTGTTCCATAGAGGCTGGTCCCATCGACCCCAGCACATGCTTGGCTAATGCCACTCAGGACAACATGGGTTAGAATCTGACCCATAGTCCTTTAGACTCACAACATCTGACCTTTTCTCACACTATCTCTGACCTCACACTATCTCTGACCTCACACTATCTCTGACCTCACACTATCTCTCACCTCACAAATATTGCATTTCTCTGTGCGTGGCCAGTCAATGGGGATGTGCCATAGAGACCAAGTGGGGTCAGGGCTACACATGAATTAGCATTTTATATTCAGCTTTCATTCACACTGGGGCCATGTCACCATCCTACAGAGCAGAGATATGAGTTTGGCCTATTCAGATTTGACCACTGGCCTGATGAAAAGAACCGAAGGGCTATATCGTGAAACGGCACCCCTTCTGTTATGGTCTGGTTCTGTTCCTCCTTACACTTGGATTAAAAAAAAGTGTGCACAAAAAAAGAATAGGGAACTTAAAACCTAGATAAAAAGGGTGGCTGGAACTAGATAACCAAGTGTAAGGACGCAGACACTACGCAGTCAGTAACAGACAGTGTCACGCGACGTCTGAAGAACTACACCTCTCTCAACTCAACAGCTCCAAACGGACTCTGCCAGTGATTTGGTAAGACATATCAGAGCAGGAAGCAGCGTGCCAGCACACGCCTGATCCCCGGAGAACAGCGCACACTATATTTGATGCAATATGGTCTGGAAGACACAGAGGGGAAAGAGGTGTGAGAAAGTAGTGAGAAAGGAAATGTGAGAAGGTAGCTGGACTGACAGCCTCCCGTCTTCAATCGAGGTCTGAACACACGTGAGGTCAGACCGTACACGGACAACTCGCTCGACCTACACCTTCACAGGAAGCAGTGTGTCAGAGTTGCTGTCGGCAACAGGCGGCACTCTGAGACAGTCACTGGCCAGCGGCCAGACCGCAAACACACACAGCCGTGCACACTGCTGTGAACCAAGCCAAGTGTCCTGCCCATGTCCACCACGTTTCCATCACCATAATGTGACAGTACTGCTGAGGACACCAGCTCAAAGGAGGGCCACCAAACAACACCCTGGTTCTCTAAACCACATGTCACTTTATAAATAGGGAATAAGGTACCATTTAGACCACGTACCACGATGACACGCTCCCTGACATGTTATTGAGTACGATGGGGCTTGAGGCGTCGTAGGTCAGAATCTCCCACTGAATCAACAGGACTGTGTAGACTTGAGTGTTATTCAACAGCCAACGGAATCCAACGCCAACGTGCGCCACTATGATTTACCTCGACCCAGCTAGAAGTTTCACTACGGTACATATCTGGAATCATATCCAACCTCTCCTAATCCCAAACCTCAACAATTACTGGGTTGAAAAACTGATCCTAGCCCAGCATCTAGGTGAAACCCCATGTTCAAATACAGTGACGACAAAAGGTCTAGGTCAATGAAAACATATTGATACACGACGGCAACAAAGACAGAGAAAGACAGAGAAAGAAAGAAACAGACGAGAGTTAAAGTGAAAGATAAAGACACAGAGAGAAGCCGAGAAATCATAGTAAGTGAAAGACAGATAAAGACAGAGACACACAGAGAGAGAAGGGCTGAGATGGGGAAGAACATACGTACAATGCTCAGGCGGTTGAAATCACCTCGTACACGCCTGCTCTTGTCCCTGATCTTCCTTCGGAAGGTGATTTTACTCCTGAAACTCATGGTGACCCAAACAACAGACTACAGCAAAGGACACTGATGACACGGGCACACAGACAGGACATGTGCTCCAGCAGACAGACGCTGGTCCCATGAATAGACTGAGCCCTCACAGAGTGTTTGTGGTGGCCCAATGAGGAAGTAGAGCCTTAATGTCACACAGCGAGGGAAACTGACAAAAACCACCAAATCTCCCTGCCGTCTCCCCCCCCCCCACACCCCCACCCCCACACCCACTTCTACCCTCACCTCATTTTCCCTTTCTGTGGAGTGGGAGAGTATGGATGAATTCTAGTGAACTTGAATGGTTGTCCTATTCAACAGACTGGGTATGGATGTGGAAAGGGCATTGAACGCTCTCAATCTATGTGACAGATTGACAGGCAAACAGCACTTTAGGATCAAAGCATCGGCTCAATGGCATTTTAATATGAATCATATGGATACAGTAGCTACAGGAACATTGAAAGGCAATCCTTCTCACACTAGAAGTGCAAAGTAACACTACCTCATCAACGCTGAACTATGAGACTCAGATTAATTTGTCCAACTGTCCTCCTGATATTCTGACAGTTTGATCTCTATTTGCTTCCAAGGCTGTTATCAATGCCACTCCCTCTCACTCACCCCCTCTCACACACACAGATATGGGTGAACTACTATACAACTTCCTTTATTCTCCAGGGGAGCGATCATTTATATGCAACAAGCCAATAGGTGCTGGCGAGCCTACCACAGCGTGCACACACACACACACACACACACACACACACACACACCTACACACCCACACACACAAGTTTGTATGGCTATCCTCATGGGGACCAGAAAATAGAAATTGCATGCTCCCTTGCCCTAATCTTAACCCTAAACCTTACCCTTACCCTAACCTTAACCTAACCCTAACCTCAATAAAGTAACATTTATGCCTAAACTTTACCTAGATGTAATGCCTAACCTTAACCCTAAACTTAACAAACAACACCTGGACCCTAAAGAAACCCCAATTCTAACAAAAATTAATTGTAAGTTTGAACCTAAACCGGAAATTGACTTTTGCCTCATGGGGACTGGTTTTTGGTTTCACTATACTCATGGGGACATTTGGTCCCCATGAGTATAGTTAGACCTAAAACACACACACACACACACACTTCTTTTGAATTAATGTCATTTTATAACAGAGAGCTGCTGCTCTTAGACAATTTGAGGAACTGATCCATTGATGTCACATCCTCTTTGTACTATTGCCAACAGTGAGTGCAGTCGTGTGTGCACCAGGCCTCATGAGACGAAGGAAATAACCTATATAGGGAATAGGCTGCAGTTTGGGCCCCTGTCTGAGTGCTGTCAACCTGATTACATAAGCAGCCAATGCTATAACAGCCATTTATGTTATTGATAATTTAAAGAGACAACGCAATCGATTTAACTCCACTTATCCATTTCTGGCTAATGCAACAGGGAAATACACCAGAAATACAGTGGATATCAGGTCTAGACATTAATACGAGTGGCTCATTTCTCAGAACAATATAAAGAAAATGTAATATTTCTATAACTTGATCTTTCTGTCAGAGGGTAGCAGGGTCTGCGCCAAAATCCAGCTCTAGTGTCATGTGGAACTTCCGATTGAAGATGAGGATGGCAAAGCAATAGTGTACCTGAGCTGTTACGCAGCATGACAGTTAAGCTCAAAGCAGCTTTAAAGCAGAGTTTAAAGCTCAAATGTAGCATGAATCTGATGGGATAGTTTAAAGCCCTAATGCAGCATTATGTTGACGCACAAACCAATACACCAAAAGGATGCTGACAGGGTCACAGGTTTGACTGACACCGTGGTAAATCGAAAATGAGGCCTATTTAGGTGGTCCAAACAAAAAGGACTGGTTTACCGTATTTGAACAGGATTTTAAGGGCAGGTTTATGGACACATTATGCCTTGGGTTGGACATCACCATTTTCTGTGATTGTCCTGGGAAACAAGTCCTTGGGTTTATATCCATGTGCTCGCTATTACATGCCAGGAAAGATGTACAGGTTGTTGTTTCCAGTCTACAGTAAGGTTCATCTCATCTAATGACTGTTGGAAAGAGTATGCAGTGAGTTTGTAACAGACCATTATGTGCCTGTCTTTCTTTCTCCTCTCCTGCTCTTAGCTACAGTTAGACCACAGACCACTGGTACCTCAGAGCCTGACAGTTCAGGGAAACCGTGTCATACAGAAACAGAGACAAAACACACTAACACACACAAACACACACACACACACACAGTGAAATTAACATATGAGTAGTAGGTTATAGTATTTTGGATAAAGCCAATATTTAGCTCAACAGTTTGTATCATCAGTTGTTACACACCAGAACATTAAGTCATTTAACAAGCTCCTAAAACACCTGCAGGCCACCAAACCTCCCAACACCATCTCTCCCCTGACTTCCACCAAACCTCCCAACACCCCTCTCTCCCCTGACTTCCACCAAACCTCCCAACACCCCTCTCTCCCCTGACTCCCACCAAACCTCCCAACACCATCTCTCCCCTGACTCCCACCAAACCTCCCAACACCATCTCTCCCCTGACTCCCATCAAACCTCCCAACACTCCTCTCTCCCTGACTCCCACCAAACCTCCCAACACTCCTCTCTCCCTGACTCCCACCAAACCTCCCAACACCATCTCTCCCCTGACTCCCACCAAACCTCCCAACACCCCTCTCTCCCCTGACTTCCACCAAACCTCCCAACACCCCTCTCTCCCCTGACTCCCACCAAACCTCCCAACACAATCTCTCCCCTGACTCCCACCAAACCTCCCAACACCATCTCTCCCCTGACTCCCATCAAACCTCCCAACACACCTCTCTCCCTGACTCCCACCAAACCTCCCAACACCATCTCTCCCCTGACTCCCACCAAACCTCCCAACACCATCTCTCCCCTGACTCCCTTCCACCAAACCTCCCAACACTCCTCTCTCCCCTGAGTCCCATCAAACCTCCCAACACCATCTCTCCCCTGACTCCCATCAAACCTCCCAACACTCCTCTCTCCCTGACTCCCACCAAACCTCCCAACACCATCTCTCCCCTGACTCCCTTCCACCAAACCTCCCAACACTCCTCTCTCCCCTGAGTCCCAACAAACCTCCCAACACCATCTCTCCCCTGACTCCCACCAAACCTCCCAACACCCCTCTCTCCCCTGACTCCCACCAAACCTCCCAACACCATCTCTCCCCTGACTCCCACCAAACCTCCCAACACCATCTCTCCCCTGACTCCCTTCCACCAAACCTCCTAACACCATCTCTCCCCTGACTCCCTTCCACCAAACCTCCCAACACCATCTCTCCCCTGACTCCCACCAAACCTCCCAACACCATCTCTCCCCTGACTCCCTTCCACCAAACCTCCCAACACTCCTCTCTCCCCTGAGTCCCACCAAACCTCCCAACACTCCTCTCTCCCCTGAGTCCAGCTGTCTGGGTTGCTTCCATTCCCCTCTCCCTCCCACTCTCCCTCCTTACACACTTCCACATTTCATCAAATAGCGCCTTTCTCCCTCCTTCTTTCCCCCGTTTGTTTCCATCCACCCTTCCATCCTCCTCCTCCTCCTCCTCCTCCTCAGCAGGCAAGAGGCTGGGCCGATTCTGTTGGTAAACTGCAGCTGTGCAGCAAAAATAGAACGATTACTGGCCTTAGAATGAACAGCAGCAAGGATTTTCAAACAGGGGTATGACAGACAGACAGACAGTGAAAACATGAGACAAGACTGTCGGGCATGTATGAAAGGAAGTGCTGGACAAGGCCATGTCAAATCTGAGATATGAGATCACCTGTGGATGCTGATTAATGTCTATCTGAATTACTCCGGTTCACACCAGACGGAGGCAGACGGACGCACCAATCGAAGGGGACAGATAGACTGAGCTGACAACGGGCAAACGACAGGGATGTGGCCGCAGTCAGTTAACTCATCGTTACGTGTTCCAAATGGCATCTACTCCCTTGACACAGGAGCCCGGGCTGAAAGCAGTGTACACTATCGGGAAGAGGGTGCCATTTGGCAGGCAGGCCCTCGTCCACACATTGGCAGGAAGTGTCTACAGCTGTTAGCAGAACAGCTATCCCAAACAGCATCCTACTCCCTTCACAGGGCACTAGGTTTAATCAGGGCTCTGGTGACAAATAGTACATTGTGTAGGGAATAGGGTGCCATTCTGAAGCCGAAAAAGCCTGCTGTGTGGTGCGAGCCAGAGACTGTGTGTTTCCTAGTGCTGAGACAGCACAGAGCGGAGTCCAGGACCGGGCTGGAGCTCTCGCCACCTGGATCCCATCAGCCCAGCTCACACACTGCCGACAGGGAGGGTTAAAGTGTATACTGTACTGATACTGTGAATCATGTACATTAAATACTCACAATATCCCATTATCTTATATGCTTACCACCTATTGTATATATTAGTATGTCAACGTTGTGTACTCGTTCCTTTTCGGTTTCCTAAATGTTTGTGTACTCGTTCCTTTTCGGTTTCCTAAATGTTTGTGTAGTCGTTCCTTTTCGGTTTCCTAAATGTTTGTGTACTCGATCCTTTTCGGTTTCCTAAATGTTTGTGTACTCGTTCCTTTTCGGTTTCCTAAATGTTTGTGTACTCGTTCCTTTTCGGTGTCCTAAATGTTTGTGTACTCGTTCCTCTTCGGTTTCCTAAATGTTTGTGTACTCGTTCCTTTTCGGTTTCCTAAATGTTTGTGTACTCGTTCCTTTTCGGTTTCCTAAATGTTTGTGTACTCGTTCCTTTTCGGTTTCCTAAATGTTTGTGTACTCGTTCCTTTTCGGTTTCCTAAATGTTTGTGTACTCGTTCCTTTTCGGTTTCCTAAATGTTTGTGTACTCGTTCCTTTTCGGTTTCCTAAATGTTTGTGAACTCGTTCCTTTTCGGTTTCCTAAATGTTGGTGTACTCGTTCCTTTTCGGTTTCTTAAATGTTTGATATCCACAGAGGGATAATATTCTTGACTTACTTTATTAATATATACTTGTAGTTGGTGTAAAAATAGGTAACAATGTGGTAACAAAAATTTATTTTTAAAAACAAGATCTCTCTCACTTGGGTCTCTCTCCATGATTGTCTGTATCATTAACTTCATTTCTATAAATACAAAACATGTTTATGCCAAATAATACAAAGTAATGTTGATAATAGGTTTCTGGATTTCATCACGTAAAAGCTTTCCGATTCTGGCCCATTGCCCTAACCACTAGGCTACCAGCCGCTCCAGATTCATGATTGAATGACCAACCATAGTGCTATCCATGGTTCTGAATGAACACAACAGCTTCATTAGCAGAGAAGAAAATTAACGATACAGCCTATAAATATGCATCTTCGCGGAAATAAAGGCTAGAACAAATGCGAATTTCGACTACACAAAAAAATGAATGTAAGTAATATTTTACCAGTTGGCTGACATTGCATCATATGGACCGACATTAAGAACTAGCCAACATCAATATCAGTGTGTGCTAACTTTGCAAGAACTTTTAGCTGATTACATTGAAATCATTAGATGAATGTGTATATTTCTCCATTTACAGGTGTATATCTGTTAAAATATTAGATACACAGTTAGGTATGGAAATAATTGGCTTTGTTTCTTTGGATGTTTACCAAAATATATTCAAGTTACAGTTAAATAATGAATAGCGGCTTGAAGTGCAGTCTCTCAGCTTTAATTTGAGGGTGTTCACATCCAAATTGGAAGAAGGGTTTAGGAACTACAGCTCTTTAATATGTAGCCCCCTCTCAAAGGCTGTTTCATATACATGTGTGGGCTATTCATTTGTTATTTCTTCATCAATTTAGCAGGTAAAAGGACTGGAGTTAATTCCAGGTTTGGCATTTGCATTTGGAAGCTGTTGCTGTGAATCCACCACATGCGGTCAAAGGTGCTCTCAATGCAAGTGAAACACACTATCCTTAGGCTGCAACAGTTTAATCCATCAGAGAGATAGCAGGAACATTAGGAGTGACCAAATCAACAGTTTGGTACATTCTGAGGAAAAAATAACGTATTGGTGAGCTCTGCAACACAAAAAGGCCTGGACGCCCACAGAAGACAACAGTGGTGGATGATCATAGGATCCTTTCCATGTTAAAGAAAAACCCCTTCACAACATCCAGCCAAGTGAAGAACACTCTCCGGGAGGTAGGCATATCATTATCCAAGTCTACCATGAAGAAAATATTTCACAAGAGCAAATACAGAGGGTTCACCACAAGGTGCAAAACATTCATAAGAATAGAAAGGCCAGATTAGACTTTGCCAAAAAAACATCTAAAAAAGCCAGCCCAGTTCTGGAAGAGCATTCTTTGGACGGATGAAACTAGGATCAACCTTTACCAGAATGATGGGAAGAAAAAAGTATGGAGAAGTATTAAAAATGAACATTTTATTAATGATTGTGCTAATTTGACCAATTACATTTGAGCCCTGAAATAAGGGGATTGTGTATGAAAATGTTTGTAATTCCTAAATGTTTTATACAATATTTTCGTTCAACCCCTTGAATTAAAGCTGAAAGTCCACATTTCATTTGCATCTCGTTGTTGAATTTCAAATCCGTTATGATGGCGTACAGAGCCAAAACTACAAAGTTTTTGTCTAAATTCCAAAAGCTCCTCTCTGTGTTAGGCCTTGTGGATCTTTTATTTATCAGTTCATCTGGTTGCCTTTTCACTATCCATTAAGTGTAATTGTTCTTTTTGTACGCTTACATTTTTTGATTTGTACAGAAATGGTTACAGACTCTCTCCACCTCCATACACTCGTATTTTAAGTGTAATTAATTTGCCAAAAAAAACCACATTAAACAAAAACATGAATTTGACTGATAAATTTTTTTTCCTTCACATTTTCTAAAGATACCGCGATAATATCATTAGCGTGAATTATTTTGGCCATGATAATCGTGTGGTGAAAATCTGATATTGTGACAGCCCTAAGCAGGAGAGCAGACATGGCTGCTCTCACACTGTACCAGTACTCTTCTTTATTCTTCTTTACTCCTTCTGTACTAATTTCTCTTCATATTTAGTCCCGATTTGTCTCTGTCTCTAATCTTTGTATCTCTGTCTTTCTCCATCTCCAATCTCTGTCTTGATCCAGTCCAATATGGCTTACAGTGGAACAAAGAGATAGGGAGGAATAAACAGAAAAACAGGGCTACTCTTCTCAGCTTCATGTGAAAAAAGATATAGCAGGAGAGAGACGGACAGTGTGAGTGTTGAAAAAGAGATGAAAGCAAAGAGAAGAGAGAGATAGGATTTTAATACAAAACTACCTGCCAAAATAACACTGACACTTTTTTCCACTGAGCTACTTCAAGGTCGCTATGATTGCCGCACTAAAAAACTAAGGATTTCTGGGAACACAGAGGCCAGTCCGAGAGGGGGTGTGACCACTGATGACAGCTGGTCAGTGTGAATCGCCCTTCAACTAACACATCTACTTTGACCTGAAGGAATACAGTGGATATAAAAAAAAGTCTTCACACCCCCATTTAAAGTGCCAGGTTTTTGTGATGTAAAAGAATGAGACAAAGATAAATCATGTCAGAACTTTTTCCACCTTTAATGTGACCTATAACGTGAACAATTCAATAAAAATAGAAAACTGAAATCTTCGAGGGGGAAAAATGAAAAATATACTTTTTATATCCACTGTATATACTTTTCGGTTACTCATTGCAGATCAATTTGACAAGTATTTCATAAACAGAGGGAAGATGATGTAACCTGTTAGGCATAATTTCTGCCTTAAATTGCATTAATTTACACTGCTATATTATTGTGCTAGGGGATATGAAAAATGCACTTTCTAACTTCTCTCCTCCAGTTAAACATTTTAGGAGGAGATGAGGTCCTGGTCCACACCTGCGGAGTACCTGGTTTGGGGGGCCCGTTGCTGTCCCTGTCCTTGTCCACCTGGTCATACTTTTGACCTAGTCAAAAATCAAATAGACTCTGGATTTAGCCCAGAGAAATGTATTAATTATTCCAATTGGACTCCTAATATCTCACCCGGCACAGCCAGAAGAGGACTGGTCACCCCTCTGAGCCTGGGTCCTCTCTAGGTTTCTTCTTAAAATTCGGCCTTCTTAAGAGAGTTTTTCCTTGCCACTGAAATTCAACACTACTGTTGTTTGCTCCTTGGGGTTTAAGGCCGGGTGTCTCTGTAAAGCACTTTGTGACAACTGCTGTTGTAAAAAGGGCTTTATAAATACATTTGATTGATTGATTGATTAATTTAGAACATAAGGCATATTGAGTTGTGTCTGTCCCAGTACCAGAATACTACTGTCCCAGTACCAGAGGTAAAATGTAACACTCAAGAAAAATTATACAACACTGACAAATTTACAAAAAGGCAAGTATCTACCGACAGGCTTACGGGCTATGACTGCCATAATTCCTTTACATGACTGGATTGCATGTCATACAACGTTTTATCAACAACTTTCTCAATATTTAAGATATTTAATATATATATATGAAACCTAGACCATTTTAACAACATCAAATCTTATTAAAATTTGATAAAAGACACTCAAGGTAGAGCTAGGAAGGTAGAGCTAGGCATCTGTGGAAATTCTATAGCAATGTAGAATGGGAAAATGGATTGGACAAATAACTCACTGCAGTAAAACCTAGGCATGTGACAAACTGACAATTTTCCTTAAAGTCTATAAGAGCATTTTCTTATCCGTACTTGGTTAAAAAAAAAATCTGAATTGGCACATTTTGCTTGTTGTTGTCCAAGCACAATTTGATCTAAAGAGGATGATGCCTGAAATGGACTGGTTGCATGTATGGTGATTTGAATACTGGTATACATTGCTAAAGCAAACTAAAAGCCCATTTTCATGTAGCAATAGCAGTAATTTTACTTTAACTTGCTGGATTATTGTGTCATGTTTTTAAAACAAGCGTGCAACCACAATGGGATTCCTGTTGTAAAAGAACATTTTGCAACAGTAGAAAGCCCAAGTAGAAGCCCAACTTTGATCATAAAGAATTCATTATAACAACACATGTTCTAACCTCAACTAACAAAACAAACAAGCTAGCACAGCACCCATCAATTGAAACAGTGGGAAACAAAATCTGATGATAAAACAAAATTACTGGATAAGAAAAATATGCTAATCAGTAGGGGTAGATAGGAGAGACCGGAATATTCTTCACACCATCATATAACCCTACAATAAACCAAATATTTAATTTGGATAAAAATTGAGGCTATTATCTTCAAATATTTCCACTATGTCTGCGCTCCAATTGGCCGTTCCCTTTGGACTCCCTGGACTCCAGGGTCCACCGCCTGAAAACCCCTTGCCAATTAGACAAACCACAATCAAGGAGGTACATTTCTTCCACAGAATTAAACATCCCAAGACATCAACCCCACCCCACCACTCATCTCCTTCTCAGCCAGGAAGGAAGCAGCTTTAACCACATCATGCCTCACCCGCAGATAAGACATGCATGCGTGAATACACACGCACACACAGAGGAAACACATGACAAACACTGCTATCCAAAAACAGGAGGAGCCCAAACAGATTTGTAGCAGCCCTCTAACATTGCAACCCCCCCCCTGCCCCAAGAGAAGTGCGGCTGCAGCCCGGAGCCCTGCAGTCTGATGTTAGTTACCATGACAACGACGGTCAGGGGTCTACCGCTGGCGACGCTGACGTTGCCAGGCGGCAGGACATCCAGGGAGAGCTGGTCCCGGCGGGAGCACATGTGGGCACAGTTTGCCCGGCCCACGGAACGCAGGAGAAGCACCACACTGGCCGAGCAGCCCATACCCCAGGAGCCAAATCACCGCCAGGCGGAGCCCTCCGCCCCGGGTACGCCGCCCAGCCCTGGACCCCCGTCAGCGGCAGTCCGGACGTCCGACAAGGCTTAGCTGAGCGACGCCCGGGACACCACAGCCACAGTCCAGTCCAGGTTAGCCCAGGTTCCCCCCCTGCAGACTTGCTCCAGCCCTGCCTGCCTGCTCCGTACTGCGCTGGGCTCCGGCTGCAGAATACAGAGGCTTGCTTGTCTGTCCACTCCACTCCGCACTGATCTGATCTGCCTACACTGCAGCTGTACACAGCTGGCTCCTCCAATAGCGGTGTGCCACGGGCATCAGCTGACCAGAACCGAGAGCCAAAAACAAATGCAGGCACACACACACACTCGACTCTAGGACCCAGTCTGAGTCTCTCCGTGCTCTCTCTTTCTCCCTCCTTCCGTTCCTCTTTGCTCTCTTTCTGTTCCACACCGACTTTAATCAAACAAACATTCTGCAGAGATTGAGAGTGAGATGTTAAAAAGAAAATAAATCAGTCCAAGCTGGATTGAACTTTGGAAACTGCATTATGCAAAGTGATGTGTCTGTCTCAAAACTAACAGCTGGGTTACACCATCAAAAACAGTGTAATTTAACTATTCAGAGTCAGACTACACAGAAACGCAGAGTCTCCCCCCCCCCCCCCCCCCACTTTAGAATGTTAAAATCTAGATCATACACTCACTCAAGGGCACTGAAAATTCTGCAGTCTGCAGCAAAAAGCTGAACAGCATAAAGAACGAAAAACAGAAGAGAGACACCCAGAAAACCAGAACACATGGCATTACTATGGGAAAATCTCTAAAACAGTACAGAAATACTAAAAAACAAGAAGGAACAGAATGTCAGAAAACAGCTCAATGTGACAGAAAAAAATCACTGGAATCAAATCCCTTCTAGGAAGATTGGAAAACACTAAACAAACAACAAAAGATCTTAGTTAGGCAAAATGGAGATGGAGAAACCAATTAAAAAATTTCTTAACTATAAAACAAACTATAAATAAACTACAGGACAAAAAAAACAAAAAAAAAACAACATAAAAGGTCCTGTGGTTATCAGGTGAAATAAAGAAAACATTGGGAGGTGCGAGTATATTTTCTTTGTTCTAACTTTTTTTTATTGCCTTAACAAGTAGGCCTACAGCAAATACAGTACCAACCAAAACCTAACAAAGTTTAACTATTTGACACACTGGAAAGAATCCACCAAAATACCGCGAACTCTAAACAAAGAGCAGATATCGGCAGAATACCAGATTGACTGACATAAAATTCAGAAAAACCTTGACCGTGTGCAAACACTATAAGGGTAGCCTTCCTAACGAGACAGGCCATTATGGGCAGACCTAGATTTAGAGAGAAGATTTGCTTTGTGGGCACCAGACACACAAATGAGGTGGAAAAGGAGCTGCACCTTTAACCTTGTGACAAATGCGTAACCACATTAGAGACTGGTCAAACAGACCCAGAAAGAATTTTAAATCAAAGCAAAAATTGATAAACCCTGTTACAGTTTAGTCAGAATGCTGAAATTTGCAATCACAGCAAGAGCTCCTAGCCAATAATGTAAGATTTGAGGCGGCATGGAGAGGAGTGGGTTAGAGGCTGTTATGTTGGATAATGGCACGCATGTGGGGTTTAAGTACTATTGAGGAAAGTGGAGAGCACATGTAAAATTCCTAGACTGGATCAGTCCAGCTTTTGCAGTAGCCTTTCCAATCTGTCCAGCAGAAACACAAAGTTGACTAGGCACCAGCGATGTTCTAGTCGTCTAAGCCTCAGCATCTGCAACATGCCACTGCAACATTGGTTCAAGTCCGGTCACGTCCACTCTATCTTTCTTGATATGTGGGAGGCATTCTCCTTTATATAACTGAACCCCAACCTGATATTGAAGTCATACTTGACTCGGCTGGGCTAAACAATGCAGAAACGTCTTGTAACTAAAGTTTGACTGCACAGATGATACCGGACTAACCCTTCTGGCTTCTTAAATTAAAGGTATGACTCTCAGGAACAGAGACTTGTCATCTCTTTCCCTCTCTGACAGTCTTGAGCTTTGAAGTACCTGCTAACAGGGACTTAGGAAAAGTTGCAATTGAAAGCAATACATTAATAAATGTTTGCAAATGTCTTATTAAAAAAGAAAATCATACGTCTTTACTCAGTAATTAGTTCAATAACCTTTGGCAGTGCTGAAAGCCACTAGTCCTCTTGGGTATGACACTAGAAGATTGGCTCACCTGTTTTTAGGGAGTTTCTCCTAATCTTCTCTGCAGATCCATTGTTCTGACAAGGTTTGTCAGGTTGGACGGGGAAAGTTGCTGCACAGCCATTTTCTGAGATGTTCTCTCCAGAGATGTTCTATCAGGTTTAAGTCCAGGCTCTGACTGGCCCACTCAAGGACATCCACAGACTTGAACAGAAGCCAGTCTTGTGTTGTTTTGGCTATGTGCTTAGCGTTGTTGTCCTGTTGAAAGAGGAAACTTTGCCCCAGTCTGAGGTCCTGAGCAGTCTGGAGTTGGTTTTAATCAAGGGTCTGTCTGTACCTTGTTCCGTTCAGCTTTCCCAGATCCTGACTAGTCTATCATTCCCTGCTGCTGTAAAACATCCCCACAGCATTATGCTGCCACCACAATGCTACACCGTAGGGATGGTATTGGCCAGGTGATGAGCGGTGCCTGGTTTTCTCCAGACGTGATGCTTGGCATTCAGGCCAAAGAGTTACATTTTGGTTTCGTCAGACCAGAGTAGAGCTTCTGCTTTGGGGGTCCTTCACAGTACTGCCTGACCACACACTGGCATGTTCTATCAGATAAGCAGATAGAGGGTTGCTGGCTGGAATTAAGGGATACTGGTACGTTGCTATTGTCCAGACATCATGAAGCCAACAGAAAATATATTTGGCTGAACAAAACTGGATAATTACAATAGGCTAGTATCCATTGTCTTCTCACAATCGCCCTAAACATTTAGGCAAGATATGTGAAATGCAGCCAATTGAAATATACATTTCATGATCTGACCCAATATATATTGGAGACTGAGATTTTCTTGTGGTTCTGGGTTAAGTCATTTGAAGTAAGAGCCCTTTGGGAGCCAAGGCGGTCATCTCACTGAACAGACTGAATATGCAACACTGCTTGCAATGCCTGTGCAATGAATAAAAAATGTCTAGACATAAGCTGCGTTTTATATTTGACAAAGATAATAAAGCACTACTTTTGACCAGAGTCTTATGTAGGGAATAGAGAGCCCACTGGGAAACAATGCAGATATCTATTTCAAAAGATGTCCAAACATGAAATCCCAAAGATTAAACACTTTGGTCCAAAAACCCGCTGCATGTACAATACTGGGAACTATTTACGTTAATTATTGATAACAAATTTTTTATTAATATCCTGAGGCGTACATAGAATTAGACAACGTGGCCTACCCTCTGCCTGTTATTATTTGCATATTTAAGATTGTCTCAAAATACAACAACGCCTGTGTAATCATGACATTTGGAAGGCAGCAGGACTTACTGTAGGCCTAGGCCACACGTCTGGTGAAGTGTTAGGAAACACTTCAAAGCCCCCCCCCATACTGACAAAAACAGTCTAAAACCTATACCTGGCTTAACATCTGACTAAGTAGCCAAGAATATCAATGTGTACTGCACACGTGTGGCTTCGTACTCTAATCCAATCACAGTGCAGCGTACAGGGAACACTGGTCACAACCCCGTTAGTTATGTTCTAAAAGGCCAAGACTCATGTTATACCAACACTGCTAATCTACACTCCCTTGGTGAACACAGGCCCAGGGTTATTGTAGAGTGTTTGGGACTTCCAGCACCTCATTGTGTAGTGCGGTTTAGAAGGGGCATCGATAAGTTCCAGTGTAATGAGAACGTTTAAGCTTGACAGGCACATTATAGGGATCATGTCTGATCCCCTGACTAAGTACACACTGCTCATTCCTAATGTACAATAGGATTCGTCTCTTTCCCTCTCTCCCTCTCTCCCTCGCTCTCCCTCCCTCCCACGTCTCATTATTACTGTAGTTCTCCCTCCCACTGTCTCGTTCATTTGTTCTTTCCCTTTCACTCTAAATTACTCTCTATTTCTAATGGTGTCATTAACTCCTCCCATCAACTCCACCCAGGGACTCTATGCATTGTGCTTGTGTGCACATGTGTGTGTGTGTGTGTGTGTGTGAGGGAGTTACATCAGCCATCATGCTGAATAGAAACCAGCTCGTCTCTGAACTGGGATGTGAGGTGTTCCAGCGGCCTGGCCTGGCCCTGTTTCCACTAACCTATTACACAACCACACGAAACAAAGCTCTTCCAGCTGGATTGTGCAACCCAGTGGTGACACAGGCCAAGTGGTTGTTAGCAGTAGGATTTGTGTGTTTGTGTGTTTGTGTGTGCACACACATTCATCTAGGTGAGTGAAGAGAGTGTACAAATTTGTGTGTGTTTGTGTGATTGTGAGTGAAGACTTCATAACCCCCCTGATGTAAGCTCTTGAATATCAGCCCTTTCAGCTTCCCAGTCCCTAGTCTTCATGCTCTCTTGGTTGTGATGAATGGCAGACCTTCCCGGTTCCAGTGGCTCAACATTGACATTAGGCTGCAGTCTGCAGACTCCGTGCTCGTCTGGGACATTAGGCTGCAGTCTGCAGACTCCGTGCTCGTCTGGGACATTAGGCTGCAGTCTGCAGACTCCGTGCTCGTCTGGGACATTAGGCTGCAGTCTGCAGACTCCGTGCTCGTCTGGGACATTAGGCTGCAGTGCAAATTGCCGGCACAACATTAAGCTCCAGTCTGCAGTTGTGTGACTCACGCCACAGTGTTTTGATGTGGTGAGGGGGGGCCAGGGTTTACATGGGGAAAACATTCAGCCATTTCCATGACGACCACAACAGGATGCTGTTGCTCAGAGCTGGGAATTCTCAGCAGCAAACTTTTGCCCTGTTCGCAGGGTCTCTGACTAGGCACTGCAGAAGCTCTGAAAAATGAATGCTTCCCCTCTTTCTCTCTCACTCCTTCTTCTCACTTCCCACTCTCACGCTCCCAATTTCCCTGTTCCATGCTCATGCCTTTTCTTGATCCCTGCTGTCACTTTCTCTGTCCCTGGTCCCCTGTTTCGCCATGCTCCTTTCCCTGTCTCCTGCATCCCTCTCCCCCTGATTATAAGGAACAAACACTCCGGCTAAAGGTCATGAGAGGAACGCAACTATGTGCTTAAAATAATAAAAATTGTGTTAAAGACATACCGTACTGGAACACATTAATAGAAGCATTAAAACAGCACAATTATTGTACCTTCAAAACAGCAACAGAACAGTAACACTACTGTCGGTTGCGCTGTATAATTACAAAGCCATTAACAGAGGATGTTTGCCTGGTGCCCACACTTTAAGTGAACGTTTGAGATTGAGCAAGGTTTTCCACCAAGTCAGTGAAGGTCATCTGTAAAGTAAGAACAAGCTGAAAGTTGTCGTGTTTCTGCTACGCCTGCTGCCTGCTGCCTGCTGCCTGCCACTAATCATCACCACGAAGGGAACACACGAAGACACACACCCACGCCTTCACACCTTCACACCTTCACACACGGATGGATGCGCGCACATATAAAAATACAAACATTCAAATGAATCACATGCACGCACGCACACACACACACACACACACACACACACACACACACCAGCTTTTAAACCCACAGCCTGCCTTCCTCCCCGTATGATCACAACAGGTTCTCAGTAAAACCTCCATTGCCGGAAAGAGGTCACCTCAGCCCTCTTCTCTGAAACATACAAACACAGGAAAAGATCAATTCACTTTCTTTTTCTATCTTTACCCTTTCGTTCATTTCTTCCAACAGAAAGTATTTTGTACTCCGGGACACAATGTAGGCCTATTCCTTCATGTTGCAACAGTTGAATAACACCACGAGGGCAGTAAGATCTTCCAGGAGCTGCTGTGGATGAAAAAGACTGGAGTGTGTTCACGGAGAAACATCAGGAAGCCACTGACATTATCGGCAACATTATCACCGACATTATCAAATTCTCTGAAGAAGCGGTAAAGGCAAATTCCAACAAAAACATTTGGATCATTACATCCGCAAACATGTCCAACAGTCCATATATTTACAAGCACGTTAAATGGCGGGCCTGCAAACATGTGGATTGGCCAAAGCTGAAGCATTCAAATCATCATTCAATGATAACATAAAACATCGCCTATACTGCCCTGTGACAGTCACACTGAATCACAACAAAAAAAAAAAAAATCACTTAATGCCTGATTCAGATTACACCATACAGGCCACACTCTCTAAATCAGCCAGTACAATCCTCAGAGACAGTCAATCATCGAGGTACAAATATACCAATAAAGCTCTGTTGGCGAGGCTGGGATTCATTCAAACCTGTCACAGCAGGATTCAAACAGTCTCTTTATTTACAATATTCCTCCTATCCCAAGTGAAAGGGCAGGTTGGCCTGACGATAGCTAAATACTTCCATTCACTACCCAAGAGTTTATTTGACCATTTCAATAAAGACACTGTTTAAAAAACTAAATGTGGTTTAAACTGAATATAGCAATAACAATTAAGATTGTTACCATTTTACACTATTAAATGTTTTTTTATCACTTGCGCAAATCTGGCCACAAGTCTTGTTTATCTAGATAAAATCATAGTGTAAAAAGGCTTTATGTAGTCTACTAACTTCGCAGCACCGTTACATCCTTTAAAGAGTAGGTGCAAATGTCATTGTGATTAGTTAATATGGGTGCCTTTGCTTTTATTGCATTGTACTGCAGCCTATTTGTTTTTGTGTCATTATGTGTCATGCATGTACCAATCATCAACACACTGGAAATGTCCCCCCGAAACAAGTTATTTGAACAGATTGAATTCAATTAGGTAGATTTTAACAGAGGTTTGACCTCAGCCTGTAGAAGAGATGACTGAGGTGCGTAACTTAATCCAGCTGAGGTCCACAGTATGACACAGCACAGCGCCAGACTCCAACGAAACGAGGTCTACAGCACGACACAGTGCCATTGCCACCTAGTGCCGAGGACTCAACACAACACCATACTTCACTGTGCAAAACAAAGTGTGTGGGGGTTGGGAGTGTGTGTGTCTGTGCATTTATGAATATGGTTGAGAGAGTTTTATCTGGGGGGGAAAAGTGTCATTACACTTTGGATTTGTGACTAAGGATCCTTTTTATTGTGCTTGTGTGCTTTTGTTTGCACACATTTGTGTGTGTGTGTTTGTGTGCCAACAGTCACCACCACACCACTGCAATGCCCTCCAGGAGGTGCCCTCATCCTGACATATCAGAGCATTGCTGAGCATTGGTTAAAGGAAGGAAACAAAGTGTCTTGCGTTAAGATTGAAGATCTTGCAACCGTATGAAGTTGAGAAGAAGGGGGGGGGGGGGGGCTTATGACAAAAGATGTCAAAAGTCTCTCTCTTGGTCTCTCTACCTCGCCTGAGCAATAGATCTCTGGCTGACTGTCAGTGCCCCGTGAAAGTTTTACCTCAGAGAGAAGGGTTTGCTACTGTTAACTGATCTGAGTGGGAGGCGTTTCCCTCAGAGGGAGGGGTTTGCTACTGTTATCTGATCTGAGTGGGAGGGGTTTACCTCAGAGGGAGGGGTTTGCTACTGTTATCTGATCTGAGTGGGAGGGGTTTACCTCAGAGGGAGGGGTTTACTGCAGAGGGAGGGGTTTACCTCTTATAAAATCTATGTGGGAGGTTTAACTCAGAGGGAGGGGTTTACCTCAGAGGTAGGGGTTTACTGCAGAGGGAGGGGTTTACCTCTTATTAAATCTATGTGGGAGGTGTTTAACTCAGAGGAAGGGGTTTACTGCAGAGAGAGGGGTTTGTCTATTTTCTGGGGTTTAAAAAAGACAGGGCAGACCAGTCATGTTACACACGCACGCACACGCACACAAACCCATAGTCTCAAAAAGAAAAGTGAGGAACACAAGGACTCAGCTGCTGGAGGAGTGAAGGCACACAAACCCTAGTGTCACAGAGACAGACAGACCTCATTAAATCATCTACCCACATGGCATCTCGCCCCTCCCACTCGTCAACCCTACACTTCTCATCCTCACCCAACCTCCCTTAAATCACATGACCCACTGATCACACTTTGAACAGAGGTTCTTGTCTTGCATTCTCCACTTCAATGCCAGATAACTTCAATGGATTCTAACTCATATCTTCTCTCTCAAACATTCTGGTAGCAGGAAGACAGAGCGGACCATTTGTAAAAGAGCACACTGAGAGACAAGAAGGAAAAAGTAAATGCTCCTCTTTCCTTTCTTCTTCACTGACCTACATAACTCTAGTGTGAGACCGGAGCGAGCCAGACCCAAATGCACCATATTTCTTCACTGTGAGTGCATAACTTTGACTAGGTTATGGGGAACAGGATGCAATTTGGGAAGGTCAGATTCCCAGTGAAGAGTAGTGCTCCCACCCCTTACCTGTTATTTCTAAAAGCGCCACACAACCGGTCTGCTGGCATCTCTACTGTACAATAGCCTATAGGCTAGCCCAACTAGGTCAATGTAATGCAACAGCAACAGTATTACCAGGACAACATAAAACACTGTATCACCACGACAACATTAACAACTACTGTATCACCATGACAACATGAACAACTGCGGAATTACCTCGACAACACAAACAACTACAGAGTTACCCTGAACACAAAGAACTACTGATTTGCCTTGAACACATAACTACTTGAATAACCCATGACAACTGAAGTACCTTGATTACATTAACAACTTCATAACAGCATAGTGCATTTGCAGTACCAAAATAACGCCTGCAACAACCACAACAACAACCACAACCAAAAAAGCAGCAGTGCAAAGAATCAGAAGTTCCACGCAGGGCCAGGTGGAGGATTCATCGTTCCCGTTCCACATAGTAGCAGAGACGGACTAGCAAGCACCTTCCCGGTGAGGGCTTTGTTTGTCTTTTTCCACGCAGGAGAACAGAGCTGTAATGAGAACCAGATTGTCAGGGATCGGCGAGGAAAGCCAAGCTGCCCGTCTCCCCAGTGGAACCCTATTCCCTTCGCAGTGGTGCAGAGTCCCGGTGAAAAGAGGGACCATGGCGCCATTTGGGACGCAGGCACTAGCGTCAGTCTCTTGACCGAATGAAATGGAGTTCACCTGGGCAGACAAGGAAAAAAAAGGAGGGAAAGAGACGGTGGGAGAGAAAAAAAAAGGAACGAGGGAGAGAAATCGAGAGGGGGAGACGTTGGAGACAAACTGTATACCACAATATTGTGTCACTGTTCATGTACTCAAATCTCACTGCCTCTTCAAGCCTCATCAGCTTGTTACTGACAGTCCTTCTGGTCCAAATGCCACCCTAAGACACCATAAAGGGAACAAGGAAAATAGTACAAAGGACACCATGTGGAAGAAAACAACGCTACACAAAGTAAACGTCAGGCAATGAAAACAACCACCGCAACTCTGAAGCTACTTGGATTATGTGCATATGGGGGGTGTTGTTGCTGTCTAATTATGCATTTAGTCATTTATTTGCTTCTGATCCACTTACACAGCTGGCAGTAGTCACTAGTCCAGTTAGGAGAAATAGCTAACACCATGGCTACACTGAGAAGAGAAACCAAACATGTACTGGTCAGAGCCAGCTCCACACAACCCCCCCAGCCTGGTCAGAGCCAGCTCCACACAACCCCCGCAGCCTGGTCAGAGCCAGCTCCACACAACCCCCGCAGCCTGGTCAGAGCCAGCTCCACACAACCCCCGCAGCCTGGTCAGAGCCAGCTCCACACAACCCCCGCAGCCTGGTCAGAGCCAGCTCCACACAACCCCTCCAAGCCTGGTCAGAGCCAGCTCCACACAACCCCGCAGCCTGGTCAGAGCCAGCTCCACACAACCCCGCAGCCTGGTCAGAGCCAGCTCCACACAACCCCTCCAAGCCTGGTCAGAGCCAGCTCCACACAACCCCTCCAAGCCTGGTCAGAGCCAGATCCACACAACCCCTCCAAGCCTGGTCAGAGCCAGCTCCACACAACCGCCCCCAGCCTGTCCTCATCCCCTGTCCCCCTCTCCCCTATCCCCCAATCCTCATCCCCTGCCCCCCCCATCCCGTCCCCTCCTCCCCGTCCTCTCATCCCCTGTCCCCCCATCCTCATCCCCTGCCCCCCCCTATCCCCATCCCGTCCCCCCTCCCCGTCCTCCCATCCTCATAACCTGTCCTCATCCCCTGCCCCCCCTCCCCATCCTCCCATCCTCATCCCCTGCCCTCCCCCTGTCCCCCGTCCTCCCATCCTCATCCCCTGCCCTCCCCCTGTCCCCCGTCCTCCCATCCTCATCCCCTGCCCTCCCCCTGTCCCCCGTCCTCCCATCCTCATCCCCTGCCCTCCCCCTGTCCCCCGTCCTCCCATCCTCATCCTCCGTCCTCCCATCCTCATCCCCTGCCCCCCCTCCCCCATCCTCCCATCCTCATCCCCTGCCCCCCCCCCCCCCCCCATCCTCCCATCCTCATCCCCTGCCCCCCCCCCCCATCCTCATCCCCTGTCCTCCCCCTGTCCTCCCATCCTCATCCCCTGTCCTCCCCCCTGCCCCCTTGTTGTTTTGCCCGAGGGGTAACAGACGGTGTCCCTGGGGAGCGTTTATCAGCATGGCCCCTCTCTGAGTCTGTCAGCTGGAGGTGGCGTTGACATGGGACCAGGCAGCTTGGGCCCGGTCGTTCCCTCACATCTCTCTGTTCCCTACATCCTCCACTCCACCTCTCCCTTTCTGCTACATCTGGTCACTCTGGTCCATCTCCTTGAGTGCACCACCTAGGCCGACGTTGTTTTATGTTTTCGTAAGAGGTCTTCCTCTCGTCCTCCAAATAGGCACACGGTTGCTGTGCGTTTCTGAGGTCCTACCTCTCTATATGGTATTTTCGCAGCAGGCAGGCAGGCGCTGTAGAGTCTGTGTGGTGGTGTTAGTGAGACTTAAATGACACACTTTCCAGATGAAGTAAGCTATGCTTGTCCAGGGCCCATGGGAACAGTTCACTACAGTACACTATCTAAAGAACAGGCTACACCCAGTAAGTGAAACAATGATGCTCAGGGAGTCAGGATCTGGATGTGCAGCTCTCAGAAGTTGGTGGCCCGTCTCGATCCCCTGCCCACCAGTGCCCAGGCAGGCGGTGGAGGTGGTTAGAGAAGGGTATCCAGGTTTCCAAAAAAGGTAATAGGGGAGTGTTTGATTCAACATCCTCTAGAGCCTTCAAACTCAACCGTGGACCTCCGGGCCAGTTCCAGTCGGTTGCTTTTTTCATTCCAACCCTCTAATCAGTGACTTATTTAGACCTGGGACACCAGGTGGGTGCAATTAATGATGAGGTAGAACAGAAAACCAGCAGGCTCAAGACCTTGTAGTGTACGAGTGGAATGCCCCTTCCCTAGACTACAGAGCTATAGCCCACTGCTCCAGCATGTTTTGTCTAAGAGCAGGCCCTCTGGAAATGGGAAGAGACACTCTCATTCTCATACAGAACAGCCACTGATTAGTTAACAGCCACTGTTATTCTCCTACAGAACAGTATAAGACCAGAAGGGATGATTTAAAAATAGAAAGCTAAAGGGAACAAAGACGTTCCTTCTGGGATGCCTCTACAGGCAGACACACACACACAAACACCTCAGCAATAGGTTGCATACTGTAGCTGCAGCACTGATATGGCAACACAATTTCACCCATCATGCCAATCCTGCTGGCTCTGCCCTGCCCTGCCCTGGCCACCCGCCCGCCCTCCATCATTCCGCCATCACTCCGCCATCACTCCGCCACACCAGCAACTTGTAGCTGAGCACAGGCCGGCATCACCTCCACTCATGCCAACAGAGACCCCGGCGCGCTCACACACAAACACACCCAAACAGAACAGGCCCCCACCCCCCCACCCACATCATATCCAGTTAGCGAGGGTCCGTGTAGCACTATTCTGCTGAGCGGGGCGGTATGCGAGTGTCCGATGGAGTGCACGTGTGTGTCCCTGCCTTGGCGTGTCCCCTGGGCTGTGGTACTAAACTGCCAGAGTGCTGGGGGGTGGGGGGGCGTACAGTAATTGAAGCTGCAGCATACTCCAGCCTCCTACTGCACTCTGGAATGCGGCGGGTCCCTCCAGAGGCCCTAAGAGCTCTGGAGAGGAAACTCACTCGGCAACGGCCACGTCCAAAATGGCCCTTTATGTACTGCACTTCTTAGGACCGGGACCCTTTTGGCAGATCTGAAACTAGTCCACTGAAAGGGGGGAGAGGTGCAGTTTAGGATACCGGCAACGCAGAACAGTCCTAAGGGCTATTATTGGAGTCGGATATGGACTTCCCACACAAGGCCTCTTCATGCTGTGGTATCTCAGAGTCCTACCGGGCATTCAAAAAGCCGGTAAGGCAGGGGCTGTGCGATTGTGTGTGTGTGTGTGTGTGTGTGTGGAGAGGGTTTTGTATGGGCCAGCAGACAGACGGGTGAAAGCTAAGCATTAATGAAGCATGACCTGGTCAGCAGTGGCTGAAAGCAGCCGGTCCACGGCCACTAAACCCACTCCATTCAGACTATTGTGGTACCCCAACAGCATATAGACACGCAGCCTGAGGGGTCCCTGCTCTCTTGCCTTTTCATCCTTTCTGAAACACACGTGCACGCCCTTTCGTCCACCATCCCTCTCCCACTCCAACTCTCTCTCTCTTGCTCTCCCTTTCTGCCTCACAGCCAAAACAGCCAGGGCCAAGGACACTTCACCCCCCCCTCACTGCCCCTCACACCCCCCTCCTGCCCAGTCTCAGTACTGTCTGCATTTAGATTGAGCAGATTAATCCCCTAAAGCCGACACACACACACACAGCGTGGAGTGGGGATTACAGCTCATAACTACAGGATTTTGAGATACACACACACCTTGACAAATATGTTCACACACACACACACACACACACACACACATGCACAGCTGATACCAGCACGCCTCCAGTGAGATCACACAGAGTTCAAACACTGGGGTGATTCAGTAAAAAAAAAAAAAAAAAAAAAAAAGAAAACATGCACAAAAAAAGCCACTGTCACTTCTGAGTTCTGACAGGCTCCGGTCCTCCCTGCTTCTCCTCTTCCCTTCTTCTATTGCCCTCCATTATTTCTCCCTCTCTGTCAATGAGGCATTCAGCGAAGACGTCCAGGCTGTACATGGCTCCACTGTTATCTTCCTAACATGTCATAGCGTGCATCCCAAGCGGCGCCCTACATCCTATGCAAAGCTCCGCCCCCGACCAGTACCATGTGAATAAGGAGGGACTAGGATGCCATTTGGGGCAGGAATGGAGTGCGTCTGAGGCTCAGTCATAACACAAGTCAAAGAGCCATTCATTACCCATAATCCTGACCACTATTCTTTTCATTGGTTCACACAAACTGTTGTTCAGTGACATAACGAAGGCCGCCCACTAGTAGGATTTTGAGACTAAAAAGCTAGCATATCGGAAATTCCTGCTCTGATGCACTGGTACCAGTGAATTCCCAGTGAAAGGCTGAACTACACTGTACTGGCTCAGATGTTTCCCCTTATGTACAGCTTGGCAGACCTTTTTAATCATCAGTGCTTGACTTGGCAGTGCTTGAATAGGCAGTGCTTGACTAGATAGGGTTTGATTTCGGCAGGGTCTAACTTGAAACACGACAGTGTTTGAGCTCATCTGGGGTTGACATTGGAGACAAAGTTGTTGGACAGAAAGTGAGAGCTTCTGTAAAACCGAGCACACACATAAGCTCAGTCAGTCAGCGCGATACCCGCTTTATTGGAAACAACAATCCGCAGACTTCACACACTGACATCCTGTTGATGATTGATGTGCGGGCACACGCAGTCTCTTTGACACATTTCACACCATGTAAACCGTGTAGCAAAAGGATCCATCTTCTCTATATCCAAATGGCTGTCAATGTCTCAACAACACCTACACAGTGTCTTTACACTAAACTCTGCATGCATCACCTGGGCATTTATGACACAAAAGTTCATAAGGCACCAATGGCTACCATTTTATTCAAGCCATGTCTGCGAATAATTTGATGCATGCAAGCGATAAATCCAACACATGCAACGCAATGTGTTCCCATTATAAATGAATTTACCCCTGTTGTACCAAAATGAAATGACGCTGTAGGTGTGCTTGAGGGGTATTCCAAACATATGAAACTATGAAAAAAGTTGTTTGTCAGCTTGAGCTTACCTTTAGTTGAGGTAAAATTGTTCAAAGAAAAATGTAATTATTTACCAAGAAAAAAAATCTCTAAAGCATGTGTGGCACAATTATTGGCACCGCGGCATTTACTACTTGCCAAGATAAGACCACTTTGTCTTCTACCATAATGTTTAAATAGTTGGGTGAACCCATAGCAAGGAATCTGAGATTATTTATTTATTTATTGGGTATAAAAAGAGCATCCTAGATAGTATTTCAGAAGTAAAGACGGCAAAGGCAAATAGTGCAACAATTTAAAAATGATGTTTCTCCACGTAAAATTGCAAAGAGTTTGGGGATCTCATCATCTAAGGTATGTAATAGCAATGAATGATTCAGAGAATCTGGAGAAATCTCTGTACACAAGGGACAAGGCCGAAAACCAATATGGGATGGCCGTGATCTTTGGCCCTTCAGGCGGCACAGCATTAAAAACAGTCATTATTCTGCAGTGGGCTCAGGAACACTTCCGAAAAACATTGCCTGTGAACCCAGTAACGTTGCTGCATCCACAAAGAAGAAGCCAGATACAAACAAGGTCCAGAAACGCCACCGTCTTCTCTGGGCTCAAGCTCATTTAAGATGGAGGCGAAGGGCAAAAGTGTCCTGACGACAAAAAATGTGATATTTTTGGGGGGAATCATGGACGCTGAGTCCTCTGGACTAAATAGGAGAGGGACCGTCCGGCTTCTTATCAGTGCACAGTTCAAAAGCCAGCATCCATGATGGTATGGGGGTGCCTTAGTGTACATTGCATGGGTGACTTGCACATCTGTGAAGGCACCATTAATGCTGAACAATATATACAGGTTTTGGAGCAACATATGCTGCCATCCAGACGTAGTCTTTTTCAGGGAAGGGCTTGCTGAATAGCATGTACCATCTGAACCGACACCAGCTCTGGCCTCACCTGGACCTGACCCAGGGTCTACCACTGGGGCCTCCACCACGGTCCTTTCATTGAAAGGACAGGTCAACCCGGTCAAGGAATCAGAATCACTGCAACTGCTCTTCCTTGCTGCTCCTGCCAACAGGGCATCCATGGCACTGGTTTGTAGGGCAGGCCTCATTTAGGTAGCCAGCAACAATGGGCCTGTTGTACTCTTGCCCGGGCAACACAGCCTGAACTGCTGAATCTGAACGTTTCGGCTGGCCTTTTTAAAGGGTCACTCCGGCCCTCTGCCTGTGGGGCGTGGCCTGCCTTTATTCTAGAACCACCAACAGGCAGTGTGCCAGTCCTACTCTGTTGTACAGGGACATGGACACCTTCAGGATTGGTTCCCCTGGGGGCTCCTTGCCTGCCCCTGGGGGGGGGGCAAGTGGCTGGCCTGACCTTCCTGGGGCCCAGCTGTTTGGGAATTCCCCCCCTTTTGTAAATCTGCTGTGGATATTTATGTGGCTGTTACAAATTCCCTTCCAGACATCCTTAGGAAACACTTTTTGGAGTATAGATTCATAAATGGGGACCACACATCGAGAGTTTAATTAATATTTTCTCCATTTTGTGTTCTTGACTGCAACTGAAAACAGTGAACTCATTTCGGAAACAGCGTGACATTTGGGACGCCAACTGCTTAGAAGTGAAGTGCAGAAGTGGATAAACATTGTTAAGGCCTCAAACTGAAGATAAGAACAATACATCAGCCAGGGTCATGTCCATTATGCATCAAACAAAGAATAATTAACTTGCTCAATAAGAAACACTTGTTTTTTTTTAGCAATCGGATCAAAACAAACTTTATTTATATTGCACAAATCTCACATAATATGAATGTCAGTGCTTAATGATGCGAAAGGTTTTATCACAGTGTGCAATAATGAATACTGGCAAGCCAGAATGTAAGACAGCCATCGTGTAATTACATTAGATTTCACAGTCCCAGTGAGCCTGTTTAGCTGTACAGGGAATGGTCGGGTTTCTTTCTCACAAAGTCCAGAGACAGTAACTCTATTCGACCGACAGGTGGAGAGGAGCTAGAAGCACAGTGGAAGCATGGTACAGTCCTGTTAGTGGACGTGGGCCAGAGATTAAACAAAAAGTCACGTACTATCAGATGGCGTAGGATTGATACTAATGTAGATGACAGCGTTGTGACACCGCCATATCCTGTGGTTAAAGCAGCAGCGGGGTGGGTGTATATGCATGTGTGTGTGTGTGTGTGTGTGTGTGTGTGTGTGCACTGCCATCAGCACTTTTCAGTAAAGCTCTTAAAAAGATCTTAACTGGCTGACTGCTAAAATATTACCATGCAGACAAAGGACAGACCGACAAGACAGATAAACAATTGAATGAGCCCAGAGCAACAGTAAAATTCTTCAAAAAAAAAAACAATAAATGATTTAGCTGTCCCAAAAGCAACTAGTGAAAAGTCTAATCTTTGCCTTTACAGGAACAAATTCAGGTGTGAAGACAACCTACTCATATATCATATATATATTATATATAAATAAAACTCATACCAAATACACATAGGCAGAAAAAGACGAGGACAAACTGATAAACATTGGACTGACAAATACACACGTGCACACACATGACTGTGTTTTAAGGTTATTAATAAAAAATATATAGAAGAAGGTGAAAGACTTCTCCTCTGAGAGGGGAGAAACTGACAACAGGCATCTCCTTCCCTTCCTCAACCTCTAGCTTTCTCTCTCGTCCTCTCTCCATTTGTTTATCTACCATTGAGACAAGTTTGATTGTCATTAAAGGACAAATCGGGCATCTCTAAACTAGAAGCCTTGGGCAGAACTTGGGCAGAGCTAAATGGGTTGGGACCGTGCTGTAAATCAGTGACGCAACGCAACAAGCCAATCAAATGGCTTGCTTGGTCAAAGCTCCAAAGCGGCTCATCTCCATACCTGGATTACCTAGTAGTAAATGCAACAATGTGTGTCGATGACAGGAAAATTGCATATTAAAACCTCATCGAAATATGTTGACATAAGCATACTATGTATTGAAAAAAGATCAGGTAAAACAATGTTTTTCTTTTGAGTTTAAAATGAACTAAACCTAGCTAGGGTAATTGGTTTTGGATTCATGGCAGTAATGTAGGTAATATCTTCAAGGAAATGTCAATACCAAACTGTGTAGGGCCAGCTTAATCCAATGTGGAATACCTCAAGGGAGTGTTTCAGGGCCCCCCCTTTTCCTGTTATAAATCAGCCAGGGCACTTGTTTGACAGAGAAATGCCATGGCAGTAACCAGGAATACAACAACCAGGAGTTCATATGCCTCTGGCAAAACACTGCTCGCATGTGTTTTGCCTTACGGCACAACAAGAGTTTCTTGTTGCTTGTGTGAGTAGGATATTTAATTTACATATTATGTTAATGTCATGACAATTGTAATGTACACTAAATAGGCTCTATATTGAAAGTTAGTGATGTGTGTGTGTGTGTGTGTCTGTTGACATGTATAACATTATTCATGTATTTTAACACATCAAATGAAATCAATAAACTAGCACCAATAGACATGTGGGAGAGGGTTACTGAAATGTAATATCCATTTAATATAATGCAGCTTAGGGCAACAGGCCCATTCAACCCATTTTGGCTAATACAACATTCACCAAACCAAGGAAGACTAGACAATGAGGTCATTTTGCTGGTACGGATACGCAAGACTATTAATGATGGAAACTGAGCTAAGGGCAATTTGGGCAGCCACAAAGACAAGTCAACCATCTCCTCCCATGAGCAGCGCTTATCAGGTCATCAGGAGAGAAAGGTAACGAAGAATGAATATAGGGGAAAACCACAAGCAAAAGGATTTTGCTACAATTACAACTAAAAAACTACATTTCAACATGTGATTTGATCTGACAACGTGGGAGAACCAAAGCTGAACCAGACGTCCTGAGGACAGACGGATATGAGAGGAGTGATACAAACATTTCCTTAATTATATTCCGGCATAATTGAGGCCTCTGTGTAGGATTCTAACTTCGGTGACTGGGAAGGGTCGGACTCCCAAAACACCCCTCAACATCCCTCATTCTGCCCTTTTTCTGACCAGAGATCTGAGACCTCCTTAATAGTGGAACACTATATATAGAACAGGGTGTCACAGGGTGTTTGGAATGCTAACAGGCACTTTATTGGCCAAGTAATCTTCCGGTTTCCCTTAATTTGCTACAAACGGCCATCTGATAAACAGCTGATTTCGGTCTCAGACGGTGGGATTTAAGTCTGGTTCTCACCAGCCCTCAGACATGCAGAGAAAAGATCACCAAAGTCCATGGGGGACTTGTACACTCACAGAAAGTCAACAACAATGTGGATGTTTTAGTAAGCCTGTGAGGGGCTACTGGAGCCTACTATGTATATATTTGGCAGTTCTTTTCATTGCATAACA
Source organism: Esox lucius (assembly GCF_011004845.1). Taxonomy (NCBI): domain Eukaryota; kingdom Metazoa; phylum Chordata; class Actinopteri; order Esociformes; family Esocidae; genus Esox; species Esox lucius. Next base: position 35,492,706 of record NC_047569.1, on the reverse strand, counting down.
TAGTTTTCATTTGAGGTTAATAGGAAGGAACTGCTAAAGTAGCACAGCTAGCAGTGGTGGTCGATGGTGTCTTTAGCTGTAACCTAGTTAAATAGTGAAATTGACATGAACATGTACAGTCCGATCAAGGGGTATTGGCATTCCTCCTGAAATTGAGCAAAAGGCCAAAAAAAAAAGGCCAAAGATAAACAATCAATTAGCCATATTTGGGCTCAAGCCTAAGGGGGATCCATACATTTTTATATTGATACAATAATTTCTAAAATATCCTGGTAATTATTTTTCTCGTTGATCTTGACAAGAGCCCCAAGACCACTAGCAGTAAAACAATCCCGAAGCATCAAAGATCGGCCACCATATAACATGGTCGGTGTCAGGTGGGTTTCTTGTATGCATTCCCCTTTTGTCGCAGGACACACCGATTTAGTGCAAAGGTAATTCTATCTGACCACAGCAAATGATGGTAACTGTAGTTCCAAAAACATTTGGCAAATTTCAGGCACTGCAATTTGTGGGTTGGGCATCCGTCAATCCAACCCTTGTTGAAATGCAGGTGACTAACAGGTGATTTTGAGACAAGATAACCGGAAGATTCCAATAGATTGTGCAGTCCTAAAACTGCAATCCTTAGATTCTTCTTTTTTTTAATGTCCTTTACCTGATCTTTGTAGATCAAGAAGAATCTGTCTCCTTTCAGCTGAAAGCTCTTTGGATTCCCATGGTGATGGATGACAAAGGGTTTTACATAAGTGTAACCCTGCATATATACCCCAAGGAAACAGAAACAGGTGAAAGGCATCAATACAGTTCCTGGAGACTGAGACCAACTAAAAAGCATATAATTCCAACAGACACCACTTTGTTTTATTTTAAATAGTAATTATGGGTGACAATACACTGACCTAAAATCGGTGTCAAGGGCAAACTTGCCCAATACATACAGGGAACTGGGCCTGAGACCCAGAACAACACACACACACACACACACACACACACACACACACACAATGACTACAGGGCAAACAGACCAAGTGCAGCCGGTCTTCCTCTAACGCTCTTGCATTGAGTGATGACATGTCAGAGACAGGGAGCTGAGCAGGGATGACAGCAGCTCGCCTCCGCCAAAACGAGCATCTCTGGTTGACACACATTCTCCGACCTGCAACCCACCCGGCCCCCTGTCCCCTGCCAAGGGCACCTACTCACGGGCACCTAGCAGGAAATCCTGGTCAAAAGCCCAGCGTGGGACGCTATTTGGGACGCGGGGAAGAGCGCCGAGCCCAAGACAGTCACGCAGACAAACACCCGGGGAGTTGTAGCAGTAGTAGTGGCACTGGTACCAGACGGACACGTGGTCGGTAACACACCAGAGCCATCTGGAGCCCAGGCCGACATGACCGGCGACCGTGGAAACATCGGGTTAATCAGCGGCCATTGTGTCTGTCGTGATGTAAGCGGGTGGATATTTCCAGCGGGTGAAAACACTACGCCTGGCTGAGGATCTGCCATATAGAACGAGACGCAATACAAAACCTCACATTCTCCGCCGGAGACATGGACAGACAGCCTGCTCTGCATGTGCATGGCTGTGTCTGTCATTAGGTGGTCCATCTCCCAGGTGGGGTGACATGGAAGGTTCACTAGAAGAAACTGGCAGGGCTTTATCTCAAGAACACCCTAAAGATTGTTCCCTCACTCCCTCCCCCCCTCCTTCCCTCGCTCTTCCCATAATTACACGTCAGTGGAGAAAATTCCTCTGTTTTCTCAATATGGGGCTTCATTCTATATGCATACAGTATATATTTAGGACTTCAGGATGATAGTTGACTTGAAATAGACTCGTTTTTTCATGAAATATACACCCTTTTTCTCCACTTCCCAATTTCGGGGCTATCAAATTGTATCTACGACCGTGTTTATTCTGGGCCACCTTCCAATGGGCCGGTGAGGATTCTAGATTACAGTATGTGTTCCTTATAGATATCAGCGCCACGCCATTGTGTTTCACCCGTGCCGGAGGTCCAACCCCGAAGCCAGTCGCATCATCAAATTTGCGGACAATCACGTGACAGTTTCTCCTCAGGTACTGTGGCTTTTCCTGGCCCCGTCCAAGGAACTGCTGGAGCACAACTGGCCCGAGGAAGTCGGACAATCTCCCCTCCCACCCAAGCCGGTGCCTGGTCGCATGGTCCTCCAAGCCGCATGTCTGTCAGTGGGGCAGCATTTAGCTACTAACAAAAGCAGCGACGACTATCCTCGGGGTCCAAACAAAACAGCATACCTCAGGACAGTAATAGACATGTACGCTACAGCCAACGAACAGCACACATGTCTAAAATGAGTGGAGCTTTCAATGGCCAACAACGCTCTTACTAAAACAATTATTTTGCCTACGTAGGCCTTTGAGATCCTGTGCAATTTTCCGTGAACACATGGTACAGACTACGACACTCAGCATCAGCAGTTGTTTTTCCTTAGTCGGTCCTACAATGGCAATGATGATACCATGACAACAGTGACGCGACATAATTAATAAAAATGAATGCCGAATTGTTGAACCGTACTTTCCAATCAGTTTTCTACACCTGAAGCGCTCTTCTCAGATGTTGGGGGGGGGGGGCGGGGCGTAATAGACATCCAAAAAGGCATTTTAACCACCTAAGTTGTCGATCAATAATCATTAAAGATTCCTCTTTGAAAAGCCTACAACAGTTGTAATATAAAGGGGTATTTGATATCGCTGGTTTAGGTCAAGGTTAAGGGTTAAACTTAATCAATTTATTTATAAAGCCCTTTTTACATGAGCAGTTGTCGCAAAGTGTTTTTCCAAAACACCCAGCCTGAAACCCCAAGGAGCAAACAACAATGGTGTTGAATTTCAGTGGCTAGGAAAAACTCCCTAAGAGGCCGAAATTTAGGAAGAAACCTAGAGAGGAACCAGGCTCAGAGGGGTGACCAGTCCTCTTCTGGCTGTGCCATGTGAACATTAAGAGTACAAGCTATAATAATTAAATGCAGGCTGAGTCTAGAGTCTATTAAACCTAGTCCAGGTCATAAGCATGACCAGATGGACAAGGACAGGGACAATCCATTCAACAAAATATTTTCACATTCAATATTTTGTTGAATGCGAAAAGGAATGTCCCCAAAAGGAGAGTTTTCTTAAAATGTGTGTGTGTGCAGGTTGAACTATCCTTGTAGTGATCAAAAATGAAAGCAAACGAGGAAACTTGGCCATCCAGTAGACATTTGGCAGGTTCACAGGTTAAAAACGGAAGCACAGTTCAACGATGTGGTATATATTTAGAATTACGATTAGGGGTTTAAAGTTAAGGTTACCTCTAGGTGTTTGGGGTTTAGGTATTGAGAGTCTATATGTGATTGTGGTGTTGGGGGTCCTGTGAGTCGAGGTTTGGACTGGACCAGACCCAGTAAGAGAAACCATGCTGTTCTGGCTTCCTGCTCCACACGCACAACCAGCACATACCATCACAAGTTTAAAGTAAATTGGGATTGTTAACATTTTCTAACGTTTTCCCCCCGCCATGTTTATTCCAGTGTTTTAGCCATACTAGATACAAGGTTTTAAATGCCCGGGGAAGGTTGTGTAATTTAAATAAAACCAGAGAGGAAGAGGTAAATTGCAGGCTTTTTTTTTTTTTGAGTAAACATTGTGAGATACAGATTACCAAAACACATGCGCATGGCTCTGCCCCCTCCTCCAAGCCCTCCGCTTTGGCACGCCTGCTCCCCTGTGTTCAGGCTTCAGCCTGATATCCTGTTTGTAGAATATCCCAGTCACTTGGATTACAGGCCACGCTTTACTGACATTGCAAGACACAGCAAACCAATAAGTTGAGAGATGCAACATTCCACTGAGAGGTAGAGCTTTTGATTACCAGTAGATACTGTATGTAGTCTATAGTGCACAATGCAGTCTCAGTCTGTGTGCGGTGCCCCTCCCCTCCCTTTCCCCTCACTAGCTCGCTATGAAAGATGCGAGTGTTTGTGTCCTCAGAGGTTCGGCATTAGCATCGAAGTCCTGCATGGCTGGCAATACTTTTGAAGTGAATTGAAAATCTGGTGAAATGACAGCAGCAAGATGAATACAGTGCATGTGTAATTGGATAATTATTTTATTTGTGACCCGAATTTGACTATGATCATTTTGTTGTGACCCCATATTGTACATTGTGGATTGTACTGCAATTTACATTCTGTAATGTTATATTGATTGCTGCTGACAGTCATCAATTAAATTGTGAACAGCATAAAAAGACAGAACAAAGTTTTTTAACCATGGAAGTTTGCTATGCTAAGAAACATTAACCTAATTAAGGGGCAGATGCACTAAAGGCAGCTAAAAGTTTGTGTACAGAAACAGGCATCACCTAACTTTTTTAAAAAAACATTTTTTTTTACTCTATGGTTCAAATGTGGTCACTCAGATGGCAAGCAATGTCAAAATGGGCAATGGTCCAGACAAAGAAATATCAAATTAATTTCAATATTTCACTGTGAACCGTCTCGCTTCTAGCAAGCTTTTCACGCCAAATAATGTAGATCAACAAATTCATTATGTTCCTTTTTGGATCTGGTCATTTCATCCTGTGTTAGGCAATGGACTGCAATGTGACCCATATTTGGGATGCGACCCCCCAGTTGAGAAACTCTGGTTTATACGTTAAGAAAGAAATATTATATTAATCACATCCTTAATGCATATGCACACAAGCAGGGGAAGCAACGAGATTTTGGGAGAGAGTGGTGGCATTCCTTTCCCATATCCTCTCCACAGAGAGGGTAACATGAGTGAGTCCATGAGTGAAGTGGCCCTGTCACTGGGTCGTTGAGCTCTTCTCATTAGGGACTGAGAGGGGTAGGTGGGTGTGGCCAGGTAAGGGACGAAAGGAGTAGAGAAGGCAGGAGAGGAGGAGGTCCAGAGTGAGAGGAATAGAAAGAGAGAAAGGTTTACACATTCCCGACAATGTGCAGTTTTGGGGAAAGAAACATGGAAACCAGAAGAATAGAAAGGAAAATGAATGTGGGCCTTTAAAGAGTTATGCACTATGTCTACTTGGGTTTCCTGCCTCTGACTGGAGGCCAAAGAACACACATTTCTTCTGTCAGTCATTTCTTCTGTCAGTTGATCAGTCTATTTTACCAGTTGATCGGTCGTTTTGCCAGTGGGTCAGTCATTCTGCCAATCAATCAGTCATTTTGCCAGTCAATCATTTTGCCAGTGGATCAGTCCTTTTGCTAGTCACTCAGTCATTTTACCATTGGATCAGTCATGTAGCCAACCAGTCAGTTATTCAACCAACATGGTTATCAAACAGGAAATGGATCGAATGAACTATGAACTTCAATACAACGGTCTCTTTCTCAGAGTCAGTTGTGTGTGAAATGGCTAGAGACAGTTGGTGGCCCAAACTACGGAAGTAGGCAATGGCCCCGGGACCTCCCGCCAGCCTCTGGGACAGTTCCAAATGGGGCCAGCCCTGGAGACACACTGGTGAAGCCATGGAGGGCCCAGCAAACAGTGGGAGAGTGTTGAGACTCAAACCCCAGCGCCATAACTTTTATAGTAGGTTGGATGGTGAAAGGAAACGAGCCTGTAAACTGGCTCAAAAGACCAATTCCAACCGCAGAGATGTCATTGCTTGCCAAGATGGAGAGGTAGGATCTTGACCTTTCAGCTCACATTGTTGCTTAACTGATAGAAGCCAAGGGTTGAAAAATGTCACACGAATTACTAATAAAGTCTGTGTTTTACTTGTTTCATAACAACATCATTCAGTACATCCACAACTCATTAAAGCAATACAAACTGTGAATGATCAGCTCTCATCTTGAACTAATGAATATCCTCGAGACTCAGCGATTCATTTCTGTCCTCTGTAGACAGGGCCACCACTCGTCGTCTTACTGCTAGCTCCTTGCCAACAGGTTCTCCCAGAGCCCGATCATCGGTCGGGGTATGTGTTTCTGGGTTTAAGCGTAGCACAACTAGTGGGCAATAACTTATAAAAGTGGGTCACTGGGTCCCTCCCCCCCATCTCTATTATTGTTGGCCTCTTGGTCGAGAGCTGGGACTAGCTTCACTTCCCCCAGTCCTAATTGTGACCATTAGTAGATGATAGGAAAAAGAACTGACACCAAATAAAAGTCTGTGGCCAGTGGTGTCAGACCGGGGGTAAAGTATATAGGGGGGGACCTTACATGTAGGGGGGGGACCTCGAATATGTTTGAATGTTGAATAAAGAGGGGAGGGGCCCTGAGTGACCTCCTATGTACAGGGCCCAGGCTTTTGTGCTACACTCATGTCTGTGGCCCTCAAACTCAACTCCAGGCCTTTAGTCCAGCTACACTCCATTTCTTCATTGAAACCCTTTAATCTGGGACTTATATAGGCTTGGGAGATCATGGTGAGTGCAATTAATGATGAGATAGAACAAAAAAAAAACAGCAGACTGCAAACCTTGTAGGGTGAGGGTTGGGTAGCCCTATACTCCTGGGGAAACTTCACTGTACAGCATTACTGTGATCTCGTAACTGTGGTGGCAATGATATTAGACTTATTTTTACAGCCTGGTTGACAGAAACTGCAGCTCACACATCAGACACTGTCAAACTGATAGAAGGAACAGAAACCCAGTGCACATCTGAAACTATGAGAATGACTGAGTACAAACCTTACAATGAGAACAGGGAAACATTGTGAATCAAAGCAGCGACATTAACATGCCCCTCAATCAAAACACACACGCTTATACACTGGCCATGTAGCCTCAGCACGACATAGATTTTGTATAAGATAGAGTAGCACCTTTGCACAGACCCATATGGCAGTTTCCTTTCATGTAGACGAACTACAAAAACAGCCGCTTCTCCGCGGTCAAGCTTACACACAGGTGTACCCAATGGAGACGTTGTTGTGAGCGCGTTGGAATTCTAACCCTAAACATGCGTGTGGGAATAGTAATTAAACGTTTTAATGAAATATACTTTCCATGTTTCTAAAGGCTAACGGTCAGCATGAATGTCGGGTCTTTATCAAACCGTTTCAGAAGATACCTTCAATACTAGCTAAATATAGGTAGCTAACCTTAGATATCAGCCAACATAAGTTTACCTCATATTACCCCTACCAGTGTGCATCCCTGTTTTTACGCTCAACTAGGCTGATGCTAGGCTACTACTTGTCTACGTATGCCATTCAGCATCCTCTTCTCTAGGCAAACCGGCATTTCCCGGGGAAAGACAATAACCATTGCTACAACCTGGTCTGTTATTTCCAAGAGGCAGCATGGAAAATACCGAAAACCACTAGAGGACACGGGTCTGTTTCCCTTCACCCAACAAATCACTGTACATTTGTAACGTTGTGTGTAATGTCGTAGATTATGTGTAGGCATTCACAAACCTTGTCATCATTTTCAAATGCAGCACTGATTGTAAAGTAATATAACGAAGTCCTTCAGATAGCTCCCCTTCACGGCAGACATGAAGGTATGATATTACAACCCAATTGACCAGCTGTGTTCACTCAACCCAAACCGTAACGCCGCGATTCTGAATGTCAAGTTCGCAAACACCAGGGCACAATCATGCTCCCGTAGCAAACAATGAATTCAAAATGAATGTGGCATTGTTTACTGAGAAAAGGGCCAGGGGGAAAAAGCACTAAACCACTGAGCCCTACATTAGCCTATAATATGCTCCGTAGGCATTAGGCTACTGGAGAAGGTACAGTCTTAACCTTTTGTTTTGCCGTTGACTCACCGTTATTGCCGAATGCCTGACCGCATTGGATGCCGTCTGTCTTATCTCCGCAGCACTCCCGGGCTTGAGCAGGTTTTTTGTGAATCTCCGGGTCGATTCCGCTGCCATTTCTTCATCCGAAAGGCCAACTCTATTCCTCTGGTTAAAGCGCCGCGTTTCGCACAGATTTTCAACGGCGTTTATCTAATGAAAATCAAATGTATCCGCCAACGACGTTTCTGCTCCCCTCCCGTCTCGCTTCTGCGCCTAGGCTACTAACCTACTACACAGCAGCCCTGCCTGCTTACAGATGCCTGTTCAGCTAGAGTCAACCCGTGCGCTACTCAAAGGGAGCGGAACTAATGCCCCATCTCTCTCCTGCTAGGCAAGCCCGCTGCCAAATAAAACCATTGCATCCCAGCCTGGACTAATCGTTAACTATAGCTTTTTAATTATTTGACATGGGCTTACGTTCACCTATTTTAGTGGTATATACACCCAGTCAAACCCCAGTATGATGGAGGAGTAGGCCTATCTGTAGCCTATGCAAGTATGCTAGTCTATACTATTAAAATTGGTAAACAGAATACATCAAAGGCCTTCAATAATATTATTAGTCCATGATTTTGCCAATGCTACAGGTCTAGATCAGGCTATGGGTAGTAATGTATAGCCTACGCTCCCGAAGATGATCAGCAGTCTTCTCAAGATTGTGGTTGGAGGGAGATTGAGGGGGGAAAATTGTCATACAGCGACCTATCGTGGTGAAATGTAGGACTATGCGTGGATTTCCTATAAGCAGCATTTGTTTCATGTGCTTATCTGGGATTTCCCCACTGTACCGTAAACTATTAGCAATGTCATCAATGACAATGCTATTTTATCATCAGCAAAAATGACGTTAGGTCTCAAAAAGCTATATCCACTTCAGACAACTTATTTACAACTCAATTTACCATTCACGGCTATTACAGTGTTTAGCAGTCGTTTTGGTACATTTCTCGAATCATCCTTAACATTTACAAACCAGTAAGTGCATTTCTCGAAACAATTCGTACGAACAACACCACGGATTAGCCATGTTGTCAATTAAACAGTGTAGGCTACTCTTGTACTGATGTAAACTGTGGCCACAGTTCTGATGGCAATGATCGAAAATGCACAAGGCTGCACTTTTTCTATATGGCTTATTTCAATTTCAACAGTACAAAGTTACAAATTACTGTATTTGAGTGGGATATTGATTGGACATGATTCACATTTGCGCTTTTACCGTTGGTCGGTCAAAAAATTACAGTACAATGTCTTTGGGATACAGAAAAGAAAAAGACAAGACTATTTTACAGCACGAAGGGGGAAAAAAGACCAAAAGCGAACATAGGAAACACCCTTAGTCAGAACTGTACATGCAGCGCTGTATGGGGAATTACAGTGCAGTCCTTCTACACCTCCTGACCTCCCGGCAACATTTTCTCATCCACATCACAACGGATATCTTCCCTTGCAATGCAGCGCCAAAATAATCTCTTGGAATGTCTCATCCAGCCTGTGCAGGAGTCTGCTGCGATGTCCTCACATGCCGTGTCCATGGCAGCAAGCAGGGTCATCTGACTATGTGTCTGACAATCGTTGACCTTCCACCTCCATGCTGAGTAGAACTCCTCAGCTGGGTTCTGGAATGGGGCATCATAGGGTTGGAGGAATTCCAGTGGCATACTGTAGTGGGTCACAAACCATTGCCTGATGGTGTTTGAGCGATGGGAACTCACATTATCCCAAATTGCCACATACTTTGGTAAATCATCTAAAAAAAAAATAGACCACTCCCATCATCAGGTTTGAGATTCCTGTGGAGGGTCTCTAAGAAGCTGAGGAGATGCCGTGTGTCGTATGGTCCTACAAGGGGAATGCGGCTTAGCACACCATTCTCAGAAAAGGCAGCACAGTGATGTTCCCTCCTTGTTGGCCAGGCACATCGACAGTAACTCTGTGGCCGATGGCATTTCAACCACGCCATCTGCTTTTGGTCAGGTTGAAGCCAGCCTCATCCAGGCACATGAAGTTGTGAGGTAGTTCGCTTGATTCCAGTTCCATTATACGCTATATCCCAGAAGATGCATAATTCGTTTTATGAATTACACGTATCATCATTTTGGACTAGATACAGTCAAATGTTTACATATTGCTCTTTTTTTATTTATTTTTTACACATGTTCCTTTTTACAGCTATAGCAAATGTGTACAGGCCACACTTACTGTATTGTATATCACTATTACATATTGCACTGTTTACGATGAAGTAGTTACTGTATGCACACAGATGTTTTACCTGTACACACTGGTACTGTAGCGCCTTCACTCTGTCACCAGTCCTTTCAAACGGTACATGGTCCAGCTGTTTCATGCACACGAGGGGTCTTCTCAGTACCCTGTTGATGGTTGAGATGCTAACAGTTCTGATGTATTCAAAGACATTGTTGTCTTTTATAATGACACTCTGTATCTGCCTTCGTCTAATGGCATTATTTTCTCTGACCACGGTGCCAATAGCCTCCTGTTGAGGTGTGAAAAGGGGCCACCCATGTGAGGTTGTCTTGCAGTGCGAATATGTGGGAAAAATACAGTGATGCCAAACACAAGACTGAGGAAGATTTTTTATTTTTTTATGTCACTGTATATATGTATACGTGTGTGTGTGTTTGTGTGTTACAGCATGTATCTGTATAAAGTATATTACTGTAAATTTAAGTGGACTGCTGTAAGATGAAGCGTTACAGTAGGTATGTAGTATTACAGTGCAGTGCACATTGTTGGATTACAAGCCTGTTCTGTCTGTGAAACGTTTGAATGATTGAGGACACGGTGGTTCTCCCAACATTCGGCTGCACCCTTCGAGCAGCCACAGTCATTGAAAGGCCATGATTGAGAAGATGGTCCACAAGAGTGCACCTCTGAGCTATTTTAGAGATCTGGTTGATAGTTGGTTGATCTGACCCTTCACACATTCCACTTCGTTAGCGAAAGTCAACATTCACCTAAGAACGTTTTCACCTAAGACAGGCCACATTTGCAAAGAAAGTCTAATAGCAATGTGTAGAACATATACTTGACAGGTTATGACACATGGTTGAACCATTTTGCATTTAATGACTTATGAAATTAATGTTTTTTGGGGGGGGGGGGGGTAAGACTGTTCAACATAGAACCAGTATATTACATGACATAAACAATTGATAATGTAGGAAACAGCAGACAATTGTACATAATCAATTTCATGAACGTTCCAAAGCATTGGCTATTTTTTCTAAATAATTATAAATTGTGCTCTGGTGAATAGATGACGTGGAGGTTGAACGAGTAGTTTTGTGAATTTCAACTGTGATCTGAGAAATGTACCAAAGCCACTGAGACAACTGTAAAATGTCCAGACGTTAGTTGAAGTAAAACATTTTTACGTGCAGCTCCGGTGACTTGAGAGAGGACGAAGAGGACGAATAAAAACACTGAAACTGTGGGTTCCCTTCGCCAAAATAGTGCTAGTAAAGATCCTTCGTCACAGGCCTGATATTTGGCTTTGTTATGCCTTATTGACAGGAACTTGGGATTTCAGGGAGGTCTTGGCAGGTAGGCTTTTTTCCAGAAAGGCACCAGAGCAGAAATTAGCACATGTCAACATTTTGAAATGGCTGAAATTTAAACAAACTTACCACGTAATTTATCATTTGATAATACACATGTTCAACATAAGAAATATATATACAAAAAAACACTTAATTTCATAATGTAAAAAGCATCTGTGTTTATTTATTGTACGCTGGCTCCCTCGCGTGTTTAATTTTAAGTACTGCAGTTGTTGAACGAACGTGACCGTTGTACAGTTATATCCATTCTTTCCGCTTCTTGGCCTGAAATAAGTTTACGGTCAGGGACGTAGGATTGCTTTTTTCTGCATTTCAGAGGAAAGATCCTAGAAAAAAACTATCACAATAGAGGAAAAGAGGAAAAAGGAAGTACTTTATATTTGAATAACACACAGTCATGTAAGAAAGTAAGGACATCGCCTTGAAAGTTGTCTTTTTTATACATATTTGAACATATGGATATGTAATCTTCACTTCAGAACTATTGACAGATAAAGGTTACCTAACTAAACAAATCACACTGAAATATTATACTTGCCATCATTTATTTAAAAAAAATTCTACAGAAATGCAATTTCAGAGTACAGATTTCAAATACACCCCTTGCTGAAATAACTTCACGTTACAGTTTCATGTAAGTGTCCATTAGTCATTAACATCAACTGGGAGGAATGCTTGCCTACTCTTCTTCACTGCACAGCTGTCAAGTTCAAGGATTTTCCTGCATGCGTGGCCGTTTTGATGGCACCCATAGCATTTTAATAGAACAGAGATCTGGGCATTGACTCAGCCATTCCATAACCTTCCATTTCCATTTTTGAGCCATCCTGTTACAGCTTTGCTTGTGTGTTTTCATGGTCCTGTTGCAATCTGATTAATGCCTGGTTCAGCTTTAGCTTTGTGACAGATTACCTCACATTCTCCTCAATGATTCTCTGGTTCAATATGGAATTCATGGTTGACTCAATGATGCCAACTTGGCCAGGCCCTGAGGCAGAAATGCAGGGCCAAACCACAATGCCACCTTTTCTAAGCTTTACGTTTGCCTGTGTCCAAAGCACATTGTTCCACAACACGTCCTACGCAGATTGCCATCAGTTGTCCTACAATGATGCACTTCAAATTAGATCAGACTCTAGTGCCATCTTGGCTGTGCACTTTGGGCCATTGTTATATTGAATGGCAAATCTTCGCCCTCAGTTTGAGCTCCTGTGCACTCAGGTTTTCCCTGTATTTTGCCCCATTCATCCTTCCCTCAATCCTGTCACCCAGTCTCTGCCACTGAGAAACATCCCCATAGCATGATGCTCCCACCACCATGCTTTAACTTAGGGGTGGTATTAGCCAGGAGATGAGCGGTAGTTTATTTTTGCCAGACATTACACTTGTCATTCAGGCCTAATAGTTAGATTTTTGTCTCATCAGACTCCATCAGTTGGAAAGTCACATGCCTTATAGTCATGCACTGTGACATGTGGAAACGTATTAAGTCTTTATAAGACACACTTGTAGAGACAAATGTGTGCCTTTCTTAAAATCAAGTAGCTCTATGGACCTTGCCATCGCCCTGACGACACACCCTGCCCTCTCCCACCTGGAAAAAACCAACACATACGTGAGGATGCTGTTTGTGGACTACAGCTCTGCATTCAACACTATTGTGCCCACTAAGCTTGTTCCTCAGTTCAGGACCCTGGGACTTAAAACCTTCCTTTTTGATTGGATCCTGGACTTACTGACGGGCAGATCCCTGGTGTTGAGAATGGGCAACCTCACTTCCTCTGCACTGATCCTGAGCACCGGAGCCCCTCAGGGCTGTGTACTCAGTCCCCTCCTGTACACCCTGTTCATGCATGACTGTGTGGCCACACACAGCTCCAATACCATCCTTACATTTACGGACGACAACTATCCTGGGTCTCATCTCCAACAATGATGAAACCGCTTACAGAGAGGAGGTAAAGAACCTGGCAACATGGTGCCAGGACAACCACCTCTCTCGACGTCTGCAAGACTAAGGAAATGATCGTGGACTTCAGGAAGCCCCCATACACACCGATGGAGCTGAAGTGGAGAGAGTCTCCAAATTCAAGTTTCTCTGTGTTCATCAAAGATGACCTCACTTGGACCATGCAAACAGACTCTGCAGTGAAAACTGCCTAAAAACTACCATACTTCCTGAGGAGACTTAAGAAATTTGGCATGGCTTTAAAAACTCTCACCAACTTCTACAGGAGCCCCATTGAAAGCAACCTCTCAGGCTGCATTACTGCCTGGTACGGCAGCTGCTCCGCTGCAGATTGCAAGTCCCTCCAGAGGGTGGTAAAGGCTGTGGAGCACGTCATCGGCTGCCATCTTCCCTATGTGCAAGGCATTTATCATATACGATGCCTGAGGAAAACATGGAACATCATCAAAGATCACAGCCACCCAGGCTATGGTCTGTTCACACTGCTGCCGTCTGGTAGACGCTATCAGAGCATCAGGGGACACACACTTCCAGACACACAAACAGTTTTTCCCTCAGGCCATAAGGCTCCTTAACGAGCAATACTGATCCATGATCGTACTGATCACACAAGACCATTCCAGATGCTCTGATGTCTTTTCAGGTACATTCAATGTAGGTTAGAATATTCCTTTGCATGAGATATTATTCTAATATTATTATTTTTTTAATTTTTATTATTAATATATTAGAACTATTTCATAGATGTCTCTAGCGGATTTCTTCCATTGAAGTAGGAGCCTGGGATGAGAAGTTAAAATCTGACTGAATCTCATTGAAAGGAGTTGTGTCTTTTAAGGCCAGTTAGCCTTATGGGGGTGGCTAATTGACCAGCACAACAACACCCTCAAATAAAATGGCCAATTACACCGATCAGCCATAACATAATGACCACTGACAGGTGAAGTGAATAATAGTGATAATCTTTTATCATGGTGCCTGTCAGTGCGTGGGATATATTAGGCAGCAAGTGAACATTCTGTCCTCAAAATTGATGTGTTAGAAGCAGGAAAAATGGGCAAGCATAAGGATCTGAGTGACTGTGACAAGGGCCAAATTGTGATGTCTAGACGACTGGGTCAGAGCATCTCCAAAACTTCAGCCCTTGTGGGGTGTTCTCGGTCTGCAGTGGTCAGTACCAGTGACAGGGTCTTGGGAGGCCAAGGCTTATATAGTAGACAAGCTACTTTAGCTCAAATTGCTGAAAAGGTTGATGCTGGTAATGATAGAAAGGTGTCAGAACACACAATACATCAGTTTGTTGTATATGGGGCTTCGTAGCTGCAGACCAGTCAGGGTGCCCATGCTGACCCCTGTCCACTGCCAAAAGCACCTACAATGGGCATATGAGCATCAGAACTGGACCACGGAGCAATGGAAGAAGGTGGCCTGGTCTGATGTATCACGTTTTCTTTTACATCACATGGATGGCTAGGTACGTTGCTTACCTGGAAAACACATGGCACCAGGATGCACTATGGGAAGAAGGCAAGCCGGCGGAGGGAGTGTGATGGTTTGGGCAGTGTTCTTCTGGGAAACATTGGGTCCTGCTATTCATGTGGATGTTACTTTGACACGTACCACCTACCTGGGCATTGTTGCAGACCATGTGCACCCTTTCATGACAACAGTATTCCCTGATGGCATTGGTCTCTTTCAGCAGGATAATGCGCCCTGCCACAAAGCAAAAATGGTTCAGGAATGGTTTGAGGAACACAACTATAAATTCAAGGTGTTGACTTGGCCTCCAAATTCCCCAGATCTCAATCCAATCGAGCATCTGTGGGATGTGCTGGACAAACAAGTTAGATCCATTGTGGCCCCACCTCGCAACTTACAGGACTTAAAGGATCTGCTGCTAACGTCTTGGTGCCAGATACCACAGCACACCTTCAGAGGTCTGCTGGAGTCCATGCCGTGACGGGTCAGGGCTGTTTTGGTGGCAAAAGGGGGACCTACATAATATTTGGCAGGTGGTCATAATGTTATGGCTGATTGGTGTACATTGATGGCAGCTGGCAAGCGGTCTTACATTATTTTATAAAGTTCAGTGCCAGAATGCATCAGCAAAGAAAAGAAATGTAAGCAAATGTTTTGTTACTTGGACAAAAGAATGTAAGGTCTTTTTACAAAATGTCTGGGGTGTTTGCCTTTGCAGTTGTGTAACTGTTGTTTGTCAGAACTGTCCAGCCTCATTTTGAAACAAGACATGAGAGAGCAAAGCAGTAAGACTCTTTGTGCTGGAAAAAATCTAGTTAGGGATCGTCAAAGTACATAGTGCATTGCTAACTAGAAAAAAAATAACATTTGCTGATGGGCAATACATTTTGGAAACTTTCATCTGTGGTTTGGAAACGATAGTTTGTTATCTCCAACAAAAGTGGATGTGAATTACATTCCAGCTGTATCAGTTGTTGCAAGATGGCGATATATTCAACTGATCAAAAGAACAACGTCCATAAATCAAAACCAACTTTTAACAAATTAACGACACAAAATACAGGTAGGTCTATTAAAGCCACAAAATTATAGTAAGCAAATGCAGCCTGCCACCTTGACAATTGTCTGCATCAAAATAAGCATTGCTTAAAACACATTATTGTCAGATCTAAACACATGAGGTTTTTTAAATAAAATACATGAAAACAATGGTTGAAATAACGAAGCAGACTGCAAAATAAAAATCTACAAATTCCTTTCAAATGTCTGTGTTAGATTCGGAATCTCGGAGGTTGCCTCATGAACCGTTCCTCATCATGCAACGCAGGTAGGTATGTCTAGATCTCTTGGGGTTGAGTTTTGTGGCTATAAATTAACAACCCTTCTGTTCGGTTTAGCCAGGCAAGCAGTTAGACATGCGCATATGAAAATCGCAACTGGCACATAGATCAGTAGAAACTGTAGGAAAAATAGTAAATTGGCACTCAGCCGACCCGTGGTCTACAGACTATGACCGATCCTTATAAAAAAAAAAAAATAGAAATGGTTGTACAATCATATAATGGAATTTGTTTGATTTACTGATGTGATTTCATGATTAATTAATTTTATCGTAGTATAGTGCTACGGTAAAAATGTCCCCCTACATTTTGAATAATCTTCAGTTTAGACTTACATCTAAGTTTACTACATAACCTTTTAACAATTTACAGTAATTAGTAACCATTAAAAAAAATTGAGATAAAACACGTATACTTTCCCCCGCTTGGTTTGCGTTGCAGGTCCAACAGGTGGAGACAGAGTAAAGGATATTGCCACATCACGATGGAGAGCCCCAAAACGCAGGTTTGTCGATTCCTGCATGTTTCAGTTTCAGAAGTTGAACGTGCGTCTATCACTAACAGACCAAAAAGCTGTGCTTTGCATCTATGCATTTTACACAACGATAAACTGTGTAACTAATCACAGAGACTATTCCACTGCATGATTTGTGTTTTTTGGTGAAAGGAAACCAAAGAAGAAAGACTCTCCTAAAATTAAACTGGCCCCCAATCAGCTGTTTTTCACATGCGAACACATACACACGCACACAAACACACATGCACGCACCTTGTCAGATGTGTCATGGCGAGGTACTTCAGGAGCATGTGCAGTCTGACAGGCTGTCTGGCCTCACCCCGGTGTTGGGGCCAGAGCCAGGCCCAGCCAGGAGACCATGAGAGGGAGGAGGAGAGGACGTGGCCGAGGGGACCCAGGTTGGATCACATATCTCTGGACTCATTTCTCACATGGTGGAAGAGCCTTCCATCTCATTTCCTCCTCCAAGCTCAGAATCCTCCCAGGGAAATAATTTACAGTGTAACAAAACAGGAGTGTGTCTGACAGCAATATTGTCCTCCCACCCATTCTGGAGAGAGTGAGTATGAAAAGGGAGGGAAAGGGAGGGGGACATTGTGCACCGCGCTGCGAGAGAAAAGACAAGCTGATGGTGGATATACGACCACAGAGAGAAGTAGAGCAGGATAGAGACAAAGGTGATAAGGCAAAGCAAGACACAGAGGAGTATCAAAATAAAGTAGAGTAGACCAGAGGTTTATATAGCAGGAATTCAGAGGGACAGAGTGAGAAAGAGAGAGAGACGGATTGTGAGGTACAGAAAGAAAGAGAGAGACAAATTGTGAGGTAGAGCATGAGAAAATGACCGATTGTGATGGAGGGAATGAGAAGGAGAGAAATATCGTGAGCGGGATAAGTAATAAGAAAGACAGACTGTGAGGCTGATATATAATGAGAGGAAGAGAGTCTGTGAAGTGGACAGTCTTCCATTGAAGCCTGCACAGGTGGGAGTGGAGCTCAGGTTTCTCATGCAGTCAGTACCCAGACATCAGAAGTACTAAACATTTTGACCTATTTGTGCAAAATAACAAGTTAATATTATGAGAAAGCAGAGTGAGTGATGAAAATGTAAATAACCAAGACTAATAGTGAAGGCTATGTTCAACAAGTGTATTACTCTGGCATTCCCTAGATCTCTTTTTTGACTTGCATGACTGGTTTGCACTAATCACATCTGCAAAGTTGTAATGCAGACAGTAACCATCTGATTATGTGTTTGATTACTTGCATGACCTGCATCTGAAGTAACTCTTGATAATTTCTACTGCTAGAGTAGATAATCAAATGGCTTTCTGGTCCAATCCTCGAACACCTTTTTATGAAGTGGCTGAAGAATCAGTCGGTGTATATTCAGTGTGACATTTTTTTAACTCACTGATTAGAAAAGTCAACTGACATTTAGATTCCCTCCTGAAGATTAAGTGTATTTAACATGCTGATAATCTGATCATCTTAGCCAAATGTCTTATAATATCCACCCCAAACAGCAAAGGAATTCTGGCCAGTCTTGCTCCTCTCTAGGTTTCTTCCTAGTTTCCTGCCTTTTTCTTTGGCACTGTGCTTACATTTCTGCATTGCTTGCTCATTTGGGTTTTAGGCTGAGGATATGGATAAAATAAAATACACCAATCTGAAAACACCCAACTAAAGAAACACACACACACACCAGTTGTTCTAACCTTGTGGGCATCTAAAACTCAGAAATCCAAGTTCCCTATCTCATTACCCTGAACCTATTCCCTGCTGTAATCCTACCTAACCCTAAACCTAATTTGTAATGCCTAAACCTCAAGGTAACCCCAAACCTAACACTGCCCGATTTGACGTTTTACCCTAAACCTAACCCTTCATCCAGAAATTGCCTTTTGCCTTGTATGGACCTGCAAAAACATGGATGAGTTTCTCAGGTTTTACTGTCCATGTCGGCTCCCCACATTTACATATAGACCTGGATCACGCAAACAAACACATACTCAGCAGAACCAGTGATGCGTGTGTGTGTGTGTGTGCGTGCACAATGTGATCTCAGGCTCACAAACAAACAAAAAAAAGATATTGCCTATGGGTGAAATGAAAGCAAGTGTTTACAAGTGAAGATACGAAATTAACAGTACAGGGGAAGTTTAGCATGGCATGTACACAGGGATGGTTAAGGTTAGGTATTCAACTTTAGCTATTAAGTTTAGGGTTAGCTATTCATTTCGAATGGTTCAGGTAATGTTTAAGGGTTTGTGTTAAACTTTCTCTCTGTATGGTTTTGATGTCACTTTGGAAGTCAGTCATTAGGCCTGTCCACATCCCTGTTCATAACAGCCTAGCAAACCTCCAGTCTCTCACATGCAAGTGTGTGTGTGTTTATGTCCATGCATGTTTAGGTGTGTGTGTGTGTGCATGGACGCATGTGTGCATGTGTATTATGAGAATGGAGCATGGAACACACGGGAACTGAACACTCACTCACACGTCCACACTCTGAGGTGTGTTTCAAGTGCGACAGCAGCGGTGATTAGTTATGTCTCAGAGTCTGCTTTCACTTTTAAACATGATAATTAATGATCCCAGTCAGGCAGCTTGGTCCTCAGGGTAAAGGCCTCACTGATTAGTGATTAGTATACCTCAGAGCCACTAAGGAGCCAGAGAGATTCATGCAGAAGTACTTTGGCTTTAATGAGTCTCCAACCTGCCCTGGGTGTACAATTGTACTGGTACAAACCAGCTATGAGAAAAAAGAAAAAAAAACACACACACAAGGGAAAGAATGCTCTGTATGGGTATGTGTGAGTGTTCTGTGCGTGTGGGTACTTCTGTGTGTGTGTGTGTGTGTGTGAGTGTGTGTGTGTTCATATATGCGTGTCGGTGCAGCATTAGTGTGAAGCCTGACTGTAGATGACAACCGCACTAAGAAGTCCCTATTCAACTCTTCACACACTGTCCACCTTTCACCTTTCTCCACTCCTGTCTCTCTCAGGCGCTCTGTGTTTCCCTTCGCCGCGTGCCAACAACTGTGACTGAGCTCGTGGGGTGTCCCACCCTGCCACCAAGAGTCGCCAGAGAGCAACCAGATGAGGCAGCGCTGTCCGACGCCCATGCGTCTGGCGCTGCCCCCCTACGGGGAACCCCTGAGGCGCTGTCGCTGTGCCAAGAACAGGATGGAACTCCTGGCTGCAGTGACGCAGCTGTTCTGTGGGGCAGTGAGTTGGAACGCTGCCTCACTCGCGGGCGGGGTGGGGGGGGGGGGGTGACCAAAAGCGCATTAAATTACACTGCAGCTTCCGAAACGGCGTGGTGGCTCTCGTGATGTGAGGAGCCGACACACAGTCCAGCAGGGCAGTCTATGGGCCGTTGTGGACATAGCATCACACTGAGACAGATAGACACTCACCCAGAACTTCACATACCCAGATAGTTCTAATAAGGAGAAACCCAGAACTTTGCATACCTTAGGTACCCAGACACTTCTAATAAGGAGAAACAGGAACTCACCTGAGCGAACCCCTGGCTTTCCCCAGCCTTGCTCCCTCTCTCTCTCTCTCTCCCTCTCTCTCTCTCTCTCTCTCTCTCTGTGTTCTGTTGAAGGCGAGGCGGTCGTCCTGAGTTACAGAGGTGTGTGTTTTTGTGTGTGAACAGTGTGTGCGTGCGCACGCGCGTGTGCACGGTGCGTGTGGTGCCCGAGGTTAAATCAGCCAGATGAAAGGCGATGATGAGGTCTGGCTGCTCAAAATTGTGACAGCTGTATATTCATCTAAAGAAGTTCTGAGAAATCAAACAGATTTATTTTTCTCTCTACCCCCCCCCCCCCAAAAAAAATCACCCCTAGAGCCCTCATCATCATCATCCAACCGAGGTACAGGACTTGAAACAAAATTGATTTCATCTTTAGGGGGGATGGGGCTGCTTTGAAACAGCACCAGCTGCCGTTGATGTTGTCTTTTCTTTTTGGACTTTTTTTTTGAAACACTTAAACAAACTTGAGACATATTGTGACAGATAAAGGCCTGAACATCAGCACTTCAAACTAATTCTGTAATTGAGAGATGAAACGGCCACATTTCGCAGGTTCTGAGAGTCCTGGTCAGAGAGAGAATAACAATGGGCTCCGCCCCAGAGTGACACAGCGCTGTGAGGCTTCTCCACGATTTCAACACAGTTGTGTGGTGGCTAATGTAAATATTGCTAATAACAATACATTGAAAAGCATGCTAGCCAATATTCAGATTGCACTTCAGAGCAGAATGCTGGCCTTGGAGCGGTTTTACCTTTATACCAGTAGAATTTAAAACCATTTAAATGCAAATTCTACAGGTAGCTGACCCAGTCTTTCACTTCTGTCGAGAATTATACTCTGAAACAAATGCATCCAGATAATATTGTTAATTATTAGATAGTAATTAATGAAGTGACAGACCACGTTGCCTACCATATCTAATTAAGTGATAATACAATAGGAAGCAAAATAAGTATTTTATCTTGTGTTTTTCATCTGCTAGAGACAATTTGTTACAATAAAGGTTTGTCACTACAATTTTCACAAGAAATTGTCTTAATAAACAAAACCCAATCTAAAACAAAGAACTGAACATATTAAATACTAATTGGTAGTATACTAATTTGTAGTTTAATATGTGTGTATATAGTGTAAGTCTGTATTGTGTCCTATTAACAATATGTATGTCTTTAAATTGTTTTCTTAGTCAGACGTTATACGTCATCTGTCACTGGAAAGTCCTAAATCCCGCCCTTTTAGCTATATTAAAGAGAAACAGATGTTCAAAAATTATTGACAGACTTTTTTTAAGAACACCCTTTTTGGTCAAAATATCCCAGGACTGTGTCAGATCATAATGCTGTTCACCTTAGCAAAGGCTAGAGGACTATTTAAGAAAAATGGATAAAATATATTTATTAAAGAATGTCTGGATTCTTTTCTGCACATACAGTTACATTTATGTGCCAAACCTACCGCTAGTGAGTTTGGACAAACAGAACTATTTTCATATCATCCAACCAAAGCACATATTCCAAACCAAGTGCAAAATCACCGGGCATTTATATTTGTTGGATGACAATATCTGTCGCCATTAAAACATGATTAGGCCATGCAAAATCACTGTAAATGTTTAATTCATTTATTTTTTAAGTAAATATATTCATTTATTCTTTTAGTCATTATTACATGGTTTAGAAGTTGTCATACATGTGTCAAAACTGAGCTTACAAAAATATATGGGTGTAATGATTAAAATATGCTGCATAAAATATTTACTAATCCATTTGAAAGGCTTTAGTACAAGGTGCTGTTATGAAGTATTACAGAATACAGTGACAGCAGAGGCGGACCTCTTTGACTTGGTCCCAGTAAAGGCACACAGTGATCACTAGAGAGCAGTCTTGGCCAGACAGGCGATGGTTTGTAGCCCTCGGTATGTTTGCCCAGACGCCCATTGAGCTGCCCAGACAGACAAACGGATGGACACTCAGTCAGACAAACAGACAGACAGACAGAGCCTCGGACAGACAGACAGACAGACAGAGGCTCAGACAGATAGTCAGACAGACAGTGCCTCAGACAGATAGACAGAGGCTCAGACAGACAGACAGAGGCTCAGACAGACAGACAGACAGACAGACAGACAGAGACTCAGACAGACAGACAGAGGCTCAGACAGACAGACAGACTGACAGACAAAGGCTCAGACAGACAGACAGACAGACAGACAAAGGCTCAGACAGACAGACAGACAGACAGACAGTGGTGGCCCTTTCCTCTAGCATCCTGAAGAGAGCCCCTCCATGCCCCGGCTCAGACCAACAGAATTAATTGGCTCATTTGCCAAGGAAAACACTCTAATCAGTCGGTTTCCTCTCATTAAAAGTTAATTAGTTTGACACGAGTTTCCTGCAGAAGAAAGTATTGGCCACTTACAACTCATTAGAGCTAAAGGAAACATCAAACTGTGAAGATGGAGGACAGAGAGGATATGAAGGAGAGGGAGGTGAGTGAGAGGAGACAGAAGAGGTGGAGGACAGAGAGGAAAGAGAGGGTATGGAGGAGAGAAATGAGGGAGAAGAGGGAGGAGAGAGAGAGGAGACAGAAGAGATGGAGGACAGAGAGGAAAGAGAGGAGAGCAGAATGTACATTATGTTCACAGTACAGTCTACACACATTAAAACACTTACAGTCTGAAATACACACACACACACGGTCACATACAAGCCCATACACTTAAACACACACACATACACACACATTAACATTAGGAGTGTAAGAACCTGGAAGACAAACTCACTGGAGTGTAGTGAAGTACAGTGGGTGGGTGGGGGGTTGCATGTACACAGACATCTTATCGCCATTACAATAATTGTGCATTCATTAAATGTTAATCTGTGATTGAGGTACCATTTATCCAGTAAATGGACCGTAGGCAATTTAATCAAAACCCGTTTCCATTGGCCTCTCCCAATCCTCTTGCTGTGGCGTTGTTCCCTCACACGGATACTTCTTCTCTCACACTCCTAACTCTCCCCCGCCTCACCCAGAGCCCTGTCTCCCCCTCGCCCGCCTCACCCTCAGCCCTGTCTCCCTCTACCCCACCACACCCAGAGCCCTGTCTCCCCCTCGCCCGCCTCACCCTCAGCCCTGTCTCCCTCTCCCCCACCACACCCACAGCCCTGTCTCCCTCTCCCCCACCACACCCACAGCCCTGTCTCCCCCTCACCTGCCTCACCCTCAGCCCTGTTTCCCCATCGCCCGCCTCATCCTCTGCCCAGTCTCCCTCTCCCCCACCACACCCACAGCCCTGTCTCCCCCTCACCTGCCTCACCCTCAGCCCTGTCTCCCCTTCACCTACCTCACCCTCAGCCCTGTTTCCCCCTCCCCCACCTCACCATCAGCCTTGTCTCCCCCTCCCCCGCCTCACTCTCAGCCCTGTCTCCCTCTCCCCCGCCTCACTCTCAGCCCTGTCTCCCTCTCCCCCGCCTCACCCTCAGCCCTGTCACACTCTTCCTGCCTTTCTTTGTCGTTCTCACACCCTCTTCTCCCCACTGATGATCCCCTCTGAACACCACAGTAACACTTGTCCTCAACACACACACACACTTTAACACACACACATGAACCCAACAATCGCACATACACACACACCTACCATGCTAAACACAAACGCACCTTACACTCCACACATAAACACAACCCCACAGCTTAGCACACACACCTGCCTAACCACAGGCACTTTACAATCCACGCGTAACCTCACACACACATTATCACAAATGTACCCCACAGACCACACATAACAACAACTCCCACATCATACTACACCCATACCTTACGCACGCACGCACACACACACACACACACACACACTCCTTTCTTACTTTTGTCTTGGCCTTTCCTTCTTCCATTCTTCCAGATCTGTCCAGCCTGCTTTCACTTCCTCTCCTTAATGAATCATGAAGTTTGACTTTTACATGCTAATAACGTCTGTTTTGCAGCAGTCAGGGAGCGGGGGGTGGGGGTTAAGCACTAGTGTTTGTTTTCCTTTAATTAGGTAGCTTGGTTCCTGAAGCCGGGGGTTAATGCAGGCCCAGCCCCAGAAACACGGCAGAGAGGAACCGTTTAGTTGTGGCGTTCATTAACAGGTGGGCGTGAGGCGAATGGGCAGCAGGCGTGGAGCGAGTGGGCCCAGGAAACCTACAGTCTGCTGAAATGAAACACAATGATAGGAAACGTCAAGAGCAACAAGCAGCAGCCTCGGTGCTGAGAGAGAGGGAGAGATGTGGAGAGATGGAAAAGACTGAGAGGGGGGGAACCGAAGGCAGAGAGAGAATCAGAGAAAACGGGCATGTTACAACAGTGTTGATCGAGGAAGAGGAGAGGAAGAGGAAGGTGCTGGAAAACCTATGCAGACTGGAAGTTAATGAATCCAGACGGGCATGTAGCAGTGGAGAGGTTCATGTAAGGAGTGTGACTAAGTGCTAAATGTGTTAAACACACTCCTCGCCTTGAGCATCGGTGTCTGAGCTACTGATCGGCCGGCTGGCTCATCAACGGGTTAAGACCTCTGAGGGAGGATGGAGACAAGCAGAGGCACTCGCTAAGCACCGCCACCTCTTTTACATGAACAACCAGCAACCAACATGGTGTCTCCCCTGAATGACACCCCGTCCAACATGGTGTCTCCCCCGAATGACACCCCGTCCAACATGGTGTCTCCCCCGAATGACACCCCGTCCAACAAGGTGTCTCCCCCGAATGACACCCCGTCCAACAAGGTGTCTCCCCCGAATGACACCCTGTCCAACATGGTGTCTCCCCCGAATGACACCCCGTCCAACAAGGTGTCTCCCCCGAATGACACCCCGTCCAACATGGTGTCTCCCCCGAATGACACCCCGTCCAACAAGGTGTCTCCCCCGAATGACACCCCGTCCAACAAGGTGTCTCCCCTGAATGACACCCCGTCCAACATGGTGTCTCCCCCGAATGACACCCCGTCCAACAAGGTGTCTCCCCCGAATGACACCCCGTCCAACATGGTGTCTCCCCCGAATGACACCCCGTCCAACATGGTGTCTCCCCTGAATGACACCCCATCCAACAAGGTGTCTCCCCCGAATGACACCCCGTCCAACATGGTGTCTCCACAGAATAACACCCCGTCCAACATGGTGTCTCCCCCGAATGACACCCCGTCCAACATGGTGTCTCCCCCGAATGACAACCCGTCCAACATGGTGTCTCCCCCGAATGACACCCCGTCCAACATGGTGTCTCCCCCGAATGACACCCGTCCAACAAGGTGTCTCCCCCGAATGACACCCCGTCCAACATGGTGTCTCCGCCGAATGACACCCCATCACCTAAATAGGGCACTACTATTGACCAGACCTCATGGCTGCGTGTGTGTGTGTGTGTACAATCATGCTTGTGTGTGTACATTTTGTGGTGATGATGTTGTCACTGAGGCATGTGTGTGTGTGTGACACTGTGTGTAGGTTTGGGTCCCGGCGTCACGGACATAATAGTCTCATCAGACAGAACCTTTGTGGAGTCAATATCAAAGTCCTCACCTCTGGTGGCTGACCTTTCACAGCAGCCAGGCAGGTCCTCCCGGAGCTCAGCTGCAGGGGGACGATCAATCTTTCGCACCTTGCCACCGACAGCACAGCACAAAGCCAATCACACGGACAAGACCAGGACAACTCCCGCACCTACTGATGAAATGTCACAGGAGGAGCTGCAGAGGCTGCTGTGTGATAGTGTGTGTGTGAGTGTGTGTTTGTTTGCGTGCGTGCGTGTGTGGGTGTGTGTATAAACATCCCAGAGAGTTAAGGAAAAGAAAAAAGAAGGGGTTGTCCCATCCCACTCTCTCTCCATCACTTTACCCACTAACTTTTTTTGACAGATGGTCTTCGACGTGACCTCTGACACTTGCCGATAGGTTGTTGTCCTCTTCGCATACGTGGACGCGTGTTCTATAGTAAACAACAAAAAAACGAAACAAGCATCTGTGCCTTTTTGTCATTTCCTGTTGGAGGTTAGCCAATGACGTGTCCTTCCCCGAGTAACTAACGTTGTCTTTGTTTGCGAGGGAGGTACCATGCCAAGCCTTTGGAGCCGGATGCAGGAGACATGTTCCACAAATGAGCCTGCATCTCACTGCCAAGCTTACCTGTACCTCATTCACCTGTAGACCTGACCCCGCCCCCATATCACACGGGCCTATCAGCACCTGCCTTGGTATGCCTCTCAGTCAAATCAAAGCGGGTCTCTCTCCACGTGAAAGATAACATGGTTGGAGAAGGCTCAACATATAACATGGGCTCCACAACAAACGTTCGGGAAGAGCCTCAGTTCCCAGGTTCGGTGTCCATATTAGGACGGCTTCAATGTGGAAATGTGAGACGATGGTTTTTGAAAACCCCTTGTGTTCACGCTGATGGGCTTTCCTGACCGTCCCGGACAGCCCACTATAGGACAGCATCCAATCAACCGGTCGAACTTAACCATTCTTTTTGACTTTAGTGACTTGACCGCTTTCTGTGTTGCTATATTGGCACGCAGCTAATTGGAATTTAATTTAAATGAATGAACACTATTTTAGACAAATCTCTTAATGGAGTCGGGCAGGGACAGCCTGCTCCAGTCTTCCAAGACCCAGACGGAGCCCCAACTATCTCCAATTATCAACTAAGACTGAACTTCAGTTAAGAACGCAAGTATAATTAGGTGCCTTTGCTGGGGCAAAATTCTTGATAATTGGTTGACAAATTCAGAGTTTTGCTTATTAATTTTGTGGCAACAGCAGAGCAGGAAATCTGTGCAGAGTAGCTTAAAGCTTGTCTTTGACTATTTGAAACTGAGGAAGGCCAGCCCAAAGGGGACATACTCCACTTTCTATTTCTTTGGCAATGACCATGGTGTCT
This sequence comes from Esox lucius, assembly GCF_011004845.1. Taxonomy (NCBI): domain Eukaryota; kingdom Metazoa; phylum Chordata; class Actinopteri; order Esociformes; family Esocidae; genus Esox; species Esox lucius. The sequence goes on along the minus strand of NC_047569.1, from coordinate 35,465,532 downwards.
GGGGATGTCCTAATTTTAGCAGCTCAATTATAGATACTGATGTGAACTATCCACAATACACACAAACCATATGACAAACACCTGCTATTTCGAAAATGCTAAGCCAAGGTTATTCTTTTAAGGTTTTACTCGCAGCATGCATTAGGTAAACTTAACAAGAGGTCACAAGTTCTCCAGTGTAGGGTGGAGGAGCGGGAAAATGTCTGAAACATTTTGTTAAAGAGAAAAATGCGGGAAATTGTCTCATATGAAGGTAACCTTTGCTTTCACCCCTCATATGAGCGTTATTGATTTGTTGACTTTGAAGAGGCCCATGAAACACTTCAGACAGGGAGCGATACAACTCTGTCTTCGGCAGGAGGGGAGGCACCGGTCCAACTGAGAATGTCTCGAAGCATGCTACAGGCAAGAGAGAGAGGGAGAGAGTGGGGAGAGAGAGGAAGAGAGGGGGGAGAGAGAGGGAGGAGGGAGACGGATGTATGGATGAAGCGACAGACAGAATTGAAATAGAGAAGATAGATGCATAAAGTGCGGGAAAGGGAGAACGAAAAAAGGACAATATGAATCCCACCGTTTCAAAGACAATAATGACTTGCCTGAATAGTGCAATGTTTTTTGAGTCTATGGGGGGGGGGCAGATCTGTTGCAATATCCATGCATTTCACAGAACCCATGGTACAGCGTGCTTATTGTATTAAGTGAAAAAAAGGAAAAGAGTAAGAATAATCAAAAATGCATCAGAAATAATGGACTTTTCAGAGTCTATCCATCATTGTTTCGCCACCCTCGATCCTTTACGAGAAGTGAGCGAACGAGGGGAGGGGCTGGGCGCTCCGCAGCCTTTGCAAAGAGACGGTCGCCCTTGCTCAGGCAGCCAAAGGGGAGCATGGGTAATTAAATTGCATGTTGCTCTCTAAGAAATAAAATGAATGAAAGAGATGAATCCTATTGCATCATGCCACAATCGTGACCCGAGGAAAACTAATGGTAGAATAATTGTTTTACCGACCCTCCAACCATCCCCTGTACCCCAAACCCCTCCTTTCAATAAAAAGTGACCACGTCAATGCATATTCAACTCTGTAGTTCACAGGGTCTATCCGCTTACTCGGCCAACATAGCAGAATGCACAAGGGCTGTTCTATTCAGACCATGCTTTGGTATATTTAGAGTTAGATGCATCTATATTTTAATTGAGACTATGTTGGTTTGTGCTTGATTTTCTATCACCCTGACACTGCTATGAATCACAGGCGGTTGTTCTGTCTCTAGCAGACGTTGCCATTCAAGAAATGCCTCAGAGTTTTTCTGTCCAGAGAATGCATGGGCTTTGTAGTTTGTTGACTGTAAAATGCATGGAAAATTGTCCCGGAATCTTGTGTAAAAAGGAATCTAAATAAAAGATCAAACCCAGGGCTTTTAGCTGTAACCAGCTGGCTTGTAGTCAGAGCAATAACTCCACCACACGTCCTGGTGCATTAGCTTGACACTCGCAGCAACCCCAGCAAAGCTGTACACAGGTAAGGGATCATAGCACACTTCACTTGAAAGCATGCGAATGCCTCTTGAAGAATTCTCCTTGATAGCCTCATCACTCAGGTAAGACTATGTGGATTTGCTGTGAGCGCACTTGTGTATGTAAAAAAGTGAGTCTGACTAAACACTAACTGAGGAAACTTGGTAATTTGTTGGAAACATTTGGATCCAGATTAGGAAGTGCTGGATCCCACTCTTACCAATAGATGGCAGCACTCAGCTGTACTTGGGCTCACCTTGGCTCTATCTCTGTACCAGAGGGCAGGTTGCTCACGTCACGCTGCTGTTCTTGGATCAGTTGGAACCTAGGCAGCTGACAAAGGAATTCCTCATTTAATCCAAAATTCTTCCAGAAATCTCTGAACTACGTCAGTATAGAATTAGAGGAAAAGTCTGGGTTATTCATGGGAACCCAAATCAACAGCTGTCAACTAATGACCTTTGACATATCACTGACCCCAGCTTTCGGTCCTTAAGATTGCAACATGAGCACTGCCAATGACCCTGACTGACCCTGCCCTGACCTCTGAACACATGGACATGCATGCATTCACAGAGGCACAGACGGAGCCACACACACACACACATATTCAGTTGTGTACAATGCAAACACTCACACCAGTAGGTAGAGGCATGACCTGTGGGAAAAGTATTTTCCCTGTTTGTTAGTGAAGATAGCACAGTTTTATTTTGGTGTGTATATGCTTGAGGGGCTGATGGAATTCGAGCGGGTCGGGGGGAAAGTAGATTTCTTCCTGTTCCTTCTGTTATTTGATTTCCTGTTTTACAAAGGCGACAGTCAGAGAAAGAGCTCATGTTAAAAGAATGCATGAAACAAAACAAGCTCAAATAATACCCTTTTCTGTGTCTCTTCAGGGCAGCCTTTACTGTCTCTGACTTTAAGCACTTTGTGCACTAAACAAAGAAATAAAAACCTCACAGTTTTTATGATATCCACCAATGTTACAACACAGCCCAACCACACCACCCCTTTAATGACACCCATCAGTATTACAACACACAGCCCTACCACACCACCCCTTTAATGATACCCATCAGTATTACAACACACAGCCCTACCACACCACCCCTTTAATGATACCCATCAGTATTACAGCACACAGCCCTACCACACCACCCCTTTAATGATACCCATCAGTATTACAACACACAGCCCTACCACACCACCCCTTTAATGATACCCATCAGTATTACAACATACAGCCCTACCACACCACCCCTTTAATGATACCCATCAGTATTACAACAGACAGCCCTACCAAACCACCCCTTTAATGATACCCATCAGTATTACAACATACAGCCCTACCACACCACCCCTTTAATGATACCCATCAGTATTACAACAGACAGCCCTACCAAACCACCCCTTTAATGATACCCATCAGTATTACAACACACAACCCTACCACACCGCCCCTTTAATGATACCATCAGTGTTACAACACACAGCCCAACCACACCACCCCTTTAATGACACCCATCAGTATTACAACACACAGCCCTACCACACCACCCCTTTAATGATACCCATCAGTATTACAACAGACAGCCCTACCACACCACCCCTTTAATGATACCCATCAGTATTACAACACACAGCCCTACCACACCACCCCTTTAATGATACCCATCAGTATTACAACATACAGCCCGACCACACCACCCCTTTAATGATACCCATCAGTATTACAACAGACAGCCCTACCAAACCACCCCTTTAATGATACCCATCAGTATTACAACACACAGCCCTACCACACCACCCCTTTAATGATACCATCAGTGTTACAACACACAGCCCAACCACACCACCCCTTTAATGATACCCATCAGTGTTACAACACACAGCCCTACCACACCACCCCTTTAATGATACCCATCAGTATTACAACACACAGCCCTACCACACCACCCCTTTAATGATACCCATCAGTATTACAACATACAGCCCTACCACACCACCCCTTTAATGATACCCATCAGTATTACAACAGACAGCCCTACCAAACCACCCCTTTAATGATACCCATCAGTATTACAACACACAGCCCTACCACACCACCCCTTTAATGATACCATCAGTGTTACAACACACAGCCCAACCACACCACCCCTTTAATGATACCCATCAGTGTTACAACACACAGCCCTACCACACCACCCCTTTAATGATACCATCAGTGTTACAACACAGTTCCCCCCCCACCACCCCTTCCTCCATCCAACTGCATTAATCAGTCCTAACCCATGAGGAGTGTTAGTGAGCAGCACACCTATCTAACTGTGTAATTAGGGACTGGCGCTAATCAGGGCAGCCCGCTGGTTGTGGTGGTTGTGAGGGGACCCAGCGGAGGTGTTAATAAACCTGCTGCTCTTTTTGTTCCCTCCCGCAGTTAAACCAGAAGAGGCCGAATCTGAACTGCGGCAGACGCCCCTGGGTGCAACCGCCTCAAAGGTCTCTCTTTCTTTCTCCGCATCTCTCTTTCTCTCTAGAGATACTATAGAGGGAGATACCAACATACATACAGCCCTCTCTCAGGGATATTAAAAATACACTCAGGCGCTGTGTAGACATATCATCTGAATACTAAAGCCCCAGAGATTAGCATAAAGAGGCCTTCCAGTCATGTGGATGGGTTTCGGCAGTTGGCATTGAAATCAGCACCACCTCGACTTACAAAAATATCTAAAAGCATAATACATTTATTTTATTTTAAGAAAAGAAAAGCTTGGGATTTTGGATGGTTGTAACCTGCCGGTGCAGGTCTTGTTTCCTTGTAGTTAGTACACCTACAAAGACAGACCAAAGGGAGTGAAAAAGACATATATGCATTTGTTTTCCTAACAATGTGAGCTTCTGCTTTTCAAAGACTTCACTTGTGTTTGTGCAGTGGAAAATTACTTTCTGCCATCGATTGGGCCCGAATCCAAACTTATTAAGTTCTGATGCAACAGGATGCACCTACATATAGCTGAAGTTGTCATAAAAAATAAAAATCGTAATCATCCCGTTGAAAAGTTCCCAAACTTTATCCCTACGAAGAGAAAAGCACCCTCTCATCTTTGGGTTGATGAATGGGACCGGTACCAAAACCACTTGCGCATGTGCCTCCCATGGAAAAGGTCCAGCCCTGGGATGATTGTGTGACAGTTGGAGCCGGATCCATGGATCCAAGGCCTCTGTTGGCCCAACCATACCCAGGGCCGCTCTCCCCAGTGTGGGCAGACCTTGAGAGGCGGCCTCCCTCTTTCCTTCCCCACGTCAACATGTCTCCAACAGAACCATAAACAAGCCCCGGACCACAGCAGAGAGACAGGCTGACAAACTGAAAGCCCCTGATTGCTGGGAAACAGTTTAGTATCAAATGGAAATATGAAATAAATCACTGCTGACTGGCTAGCTGTAGGTTTTTCATGAGTTTGTTGTTATTGTGGCATTTTTTGAGGGTCAAGTTGAAAGCCTTGTGGTAACAAAGTATGAACGCTTTGTTACACAACAAGACCGATTGTTTTGTCTCTTTGATTATAATGTTAATATACTGGATGACCTCTAGAAAACAAAACACTCAATTACAGAAAATGTCTGCATGACAATATCTACAGAAAGAATTTGATGGAACAGAGGAATTAAACAAAGAATGAGTGAAAGAAGACTCGCGACGTGCCGAGGAGTAGGAAATGAAGAGGGAATGCAGATTGTCAGGTTGAGCTGCATACTGGGTCAGGGTCCTGGATCAGGCTGGGTCCTGGTGGTCCAAACTGGACCAGGCAGAATATACAGCAGGAGCATGTCTCCCTCTCCTTCACCCTCTCCTTCATCCTCCACGTCTCCCTCTTTGTCTCAATCCATCAAGCTCCACAGCTCAGAGCCCGACCGTAGCTCAGCCTGATTTGTGTATCCAAAATTACAGTTCAAATAAGCATGCAGACCTTACGCCACTTTTCCAGCATTTGATCAAAAACGAATATATCTAACCTAACGAGGACTCTGACGTGCCACCCAAAGAAAACACGGGCTGGGAAAAACAGTGTAAGATATGAAGATATTGAGCGGAGTCAGGGAGGGAGAGCGTGGTTGGCAGAGGAACAGGGACAGTCTGTGTGTAAGGTTAACATGGTTTTAAGGAGCCCCGTAACTCTAACATCATCAGTGTAGGAATGTTTACAGTGCTGCTCCTGGTGAGGCCTTGTTTCATCTAAATCCAAGCTCCGCTGTTCAGCTCATCTCTCCCTCTCTCTCCCCCTCTCTCTCTCCCCCTCTCACCCTATTTATCTCTCTCTCTCTCCCTTTCTCTCTCCCTCTCTCCCCCTCTCACCCTATTTATCTCTCTCTCTCTCCCTCTCTCTCCCTCTCTCTCTCCCTCTCTCCCCCTCTCACCCTATTTATCTCTCTCTCTCTCCCTCTCTCTCTCTCTCTCTCCCTCTCCCTCTCCATCTCTCTCTCTCCCTCTCCATCTCTCCCTCTCCCTCTCTCTCTCTCCCTCTCCATCTCTCTCTCTCCCTTTCTCTCTCTCTCTCTCCCCCTCTCACCCTATTTATCTCCCTCTCTCTCTCTTAAATCATGGCGAGCTCAGCAGAGAAACAGAGAGCGCAAATTAAAAATCTATGTTCTGACCAATGTTATTACAATTTTTACATCACTGTAAACATTTATGAAACACACGTAATCTGACCTGGCTTGGATTTCCCCCCTCCACTCAAATCAACTTTCAGTCCGGCGCTGGAGTGCTGTTGTCAGCTTTACCGGAGCGGCTGATATTTCTGCCCCCTCCAAGAACAGACCTTTTCAGTTCCTTTACGGAAACTATTTTATTCATAACACTGAAAAGAGAGAGATGTAGAAGTACAGGGATTCATATAAAAAAGAGAGATGAAGAGAGGGATGTAGGAGTGAGATGTAGGAATAGAGAGATTAAGAAAAAGATGGATGGTGGAAAGAGAGGGAAAAGAGAGGGATGGTGACAGAGATACAGAAAGAGAGGGAAAGTGCTGAAGGGCCAGAATGAGGAGGAGGAGGATGACGGGAAAAGGAACAAATTCTGAAAGAAATTGGGGGAAAAAAACATTGATTGATTCCATATTGACATTCCATCTGGTAATGGACAGAATCCAGTCTTGAAGACAAACCAGCTGGAGTGCCAGTCACTGAACACTGCTGCGAGGATGCACAGGCAGCAGGACGAGGAGAGAAGGAGGAGGAATACTGATGGCTACATTCACAGCGATTTAGGAGAATGGACAAGAAAAACAAGGCCTATGGCACTCTTAAACTGCAGACATCTGTGTGGATCCGGGCTTTTGCTCCAGGAAAGCATTTTTCTCGTGTTATGAAACACATAATCTGACCTCTCTGTGATTATACTATCCCACCAATCAACATGGGTCATAGTGGCAGATGAAAGCTGCAGGTTGTACAGTCAAGTGTGTCAGGCCTTGTGATGGCCTGAGCAAAGCCCTGCCCCATAACTGGCTTTTGCCAGGTGAAATTACTCCCCTGTGCGCTACCGAGTAATTGCAATGGAGTGTTCGGTATTCTGGTTGCCGTCCACCACAGATTAGTAAAGTAGCTTAACAACAGTCCCCTCTGATACAGCATCAGTGAGTGGACAGGCCCAAAGGGAATAGGCTAATGATAAAATGAATGACATGCGTTCTGATGACAGTAGGCAGCCATGATTCAGTCATAAGGCCCTTCGTTCAGCCTGACTCTCACATATTCCACCTGTCGGTAATGCTTATATAACAAGAAAGCAGATTCACTCTTGAAAAAAAAACATCAAATGTCAAAGAAGCCGTCACACACTAAGGTCGGGAGGCACTTCAATTAGAATGCACAAAGTAAACCTCTTACCATGAAAGTGACATTTCTGTCGATCTTGCATATTTCTTTTTCCCGATTGATGTCTGTCTCCGAGAGGGAGAGAGGGAGAGGGGGAGAGAGAGGCGGATACGGAGGAAGGATAAGAAAAAGAGGTGGAGGAGATGTGAAATGCGGGGGCATTAAACCATCTGAGGAGAGAAGCACCATACATATTAAAGGGACAGTTCACCCAAATTACAAAATGACATATTTGATTTCATCTGTGGACTTACTTCAATTTTTTTCAACATTTTGTTAACCATGCTCAAATAATATATAAATGACTTTACTGGGTTTTCAGACTACTTGGATATAATTTCAAAAGAAAATGATAGTATCAGTTCCAGGACATGGACAAGATTTCTGATACAAATGTTAAAATGTAAGTATTTGGTAATTGTCAGGGAACTACAGTAAACAGAAGCATAGATTGCTGCCAAAAATCCACTGTCTCTTTACAGGTGAAGGAAGCAAACGTATAATGTTGTTATTTTGGTGATTGAAAAGGATTGAAAAGTCCATTTTCAATACTGTTGCATTCTCCTCTTTTTCTGCGTCTTCCTCCTTCTCCTCTCATTCTCCTCTTCCGTGTTCTCCTCTTCATCATTCTCCTGCTTTATTCTCCACTTCTCTCACACTTACCACAGAAGACATGTCAGCGCAAAAAAAAAAAAAAAGAAGTGAAGTGCGATTCAATGGTGTGACTTAAGGGAAGAATATATCACGAAATGTTCCTATTTTTCTCCTTGAGCTGCTTTGGACCAGGGCCCTTCAGTTTCTGAGTAGGGCACTATTAGAGGTGTAGTGTCCTATTTAAGACGCGAACGCAATGATCAATATGTGAGGCACGGTGAGGAAGTCCTGGGATCAACATCTACCCATACGGTAACCCTCCTCCCACTCAGCTCAATGCCTCTCACACCAGCCCCCCCCCCCCCCCGTTCCCCCTCTCAGTCCTAGGGCCCAGAGCATCCGCGCGTGTGAGGCACAACATCTGTGGAGACACTGGGATCGGCCAGAGGCCCAGCCCTTCCACCTGGTTTGCCTCTGCCTCTCCACTAACCCCCCCCCCCCACACCACCCCCCCACACCCGATCTCCCCCACACGGCTCACCCGGGCTGGGACAGCGTCTTGCAGCCCCGCAGACTGATTCCTCTAGCCTCCTCCTGCTCCACCGTGCCCTCTTACACCACCTCCTTCTCCACCTCCGCTCCCCCTCAAAGGAGCTCCGCCAGAAGGCAGCTGTATTCGGACAATTAATAATAGATTATCGGACTGGGGCGATAGCGCGGTTTCTTTTTTTGGCGAGGTAGTTATCCCCGAGCAGGTTATTTCCTGTTTCGAAAGTCAGCCACCCAGATATGGGATTCGTTAGTGGAAGTACCAGCCTCAGATCAGATTTGTAGATTATTTTCCGGTGAACGAGACAGGAATGGCCTGATCCTGGATCAGTACCGTACTCTGAGACTAGATACATATGGGCTCTAATATGAAACACAAAGTAGTGCATTAGTGGTTATGTGTGTATTCTAGATGTGGGTCTGCTAATATGCAGGCAGAAAACAGAGAGGAATATTGTGTGTGTGTGTGTGTGTGTGTGTGTGAGAGAGAACGAGACAAAGAGAAGGTGGAAAACCGAGACAACCTTGTGTGAATTCCAGTTTCATCTTCGTCACTTAAGATAAAACGTCACTTTGACATATATATTAAAACATTAGTCCTCTACAGGGGGACCGCGGTTTGATGCCCACCACACGGCAGGCCACTTGTTTGCAGAGTGTCTTAGCAAATTGTCATACATCCTCCCTTCCTCTGCTTTTACAAGGAACAATGCGGCAGAAATTTGTTTTGCTGCCTCTCATCGAATTAGCGTTGATTTTTCTGCCGCCGAGCTGCTGAACTATCGAGCCGGTGAACTTCTTTAACTGGGCTTATTGGATAAACATTTACACGCTAGTCAGCGGGGTCTCGCTGTGTGCTGCCCCGCCATTCACTACGAAATAAAAATCGATGGTGCTGAAATGTGATTTTATGGGCCCCCGTTATTGAGATGAACGATGATTTCTGGCGTAGCAGAAAGCAAGAATGCCAATTCCGATGCGGCCCGCCAAGTGACACAAAGAGAGAGAGAGAGAGAGAGAGAGAGAGAGAAATAGATAGAGAGAGAAAGGAGGGATGAAAGGGAGAAGAGAAAAAACATCCAAAATGTTCCATAATAAAGTAAGAGAGAGCAGAGTGGTCGTTCTGTCAGGGTATTGATCCTGTAACCAGTCTTTATTGATACAGTAGTTCTTCATCACACAATAAGTGGAATGTGGAATGACTCACCCTCTAGGGTCCCCGTCAGACAGTCCACGGGCCATACCAACTATGGGGGGACGAGAGGGGTCCGCACCACGGAGACCTTATTATTATTTCTTAAGGAACCACATAAGGCCTTTAAATAAGTCTTGACAGTTGTAGCAGCAGAATGTACACGGTGACATTTCACCTAGCGGTATTCCTGTGTTCAGTTAGCGCCGCCCTCAGAGAGATGCCGTGTCGGGCTGAAGCGTTCACACCCCTGGACAATCCTCTCATGTTACTGATTTACAAATGGCGCGTTGAAATGTTGTTCTGTTTCTGTTGTTTTATTTTAAAACACTGACACGCCATCACTTCTAAGGTGACACTGGTTTCGTGTTGGGACATACTGTAAGAAAATACAAATAGCCACAGGAGCCCCACAGGAGCCCCACAGGAGCCCCACAGGAGCCCCACAGGAGCCCCACAGGAGCCCCACAGGAGCCCCACAGGAGCCCCCAGTCAACACAGAAAACAACACGAGTCCTGACGTGTGGCCTGTGACGTGGTGTAGCAATAATTACAGCAATGTACTACTACCACTATTATTAGAGCGGCCGGCTGTCAGGAGGTGTACTAAACAGCTCTGGCCATTCTGGATTGAGTGCACATCAAAGCTAATGCACTGACCTCAGGTCAGCAGTTCATGGGACCAGACAGATAGGTGGACAGTAACCACACCAGAGTTTGTGTGTGTCAGTGTGTTTAGGGCGCGTATTGGGCGTCGCCAAATTGACACCTTGACTTCATCCGTATCGTTGATTTCCAAATTGGCTGAGAGAGGAGATGACGCATACTCGTCTTTCCATTTTCACGGACAAAAGTTAAATGGGAGATAAACCTTTGACAGACTGCCGGAAACGTTAGCCAACTAAAAAAAAAAAAAACAGCAAACGTGCGAGCCAAAACAGACCGGGCTTCTCATTTAGTTTACATTCTCAACAAATCAGTAAGTCCAAAATGTGTAAACGTGTGTGTGTGTGTGTGTGTGTGGGTCTTCTCTTGCCGACCCATTATGACAAGGCATCTCCAGCCAGCAGTGAGCCACGCTGAGAACAGAGCAGTGTTCTGAGACTGGCTGGGGGACTAGCCCTTCAGTTTGCCTGCACACTGTTTACCCACAGTGTAATTACACCCTCAACCCCAGTGACAGGAGCCTGTTGGTACACACACACACACACACAGACACGCACACAGACACCCACACCCACACACACACACACAAACAGACACACACACACAGACACCCACACCAACACACAGACACAGAAACAGACACACACACACACACACATAGACACACACAGACACACAAACAGACACACACACACACACACAGACACGCAGCCTTCAACAGTGTCTTTGTCAGTGCCCCTCTCATTAGACAGCCCCGTCTCTCTGCTCAACATGCACACACTCGCCAGGCGCCCTCTGATCGCCGCTGGCATGGCCGTCGCGTCCACACACACACGCTGGCACGGCACCGGCAGAGGGGGCCAAAGACCCCCTCCACCCCCCCCCCCCCCTCCGTCTTTCTCCCCGGCATCTCTCTCTGCTCCAGTTTCTCCCCCTTCACTCTCTCCTGTGAAACCCCCACAGAGAACTGTGTATTTGCGTGCCTAAGTGTGCGTGTGTGTGTGTGTGTGTGGTGAGTGAGTGTCTGCCTGTGTGTGAACGTGTGTGTGCGTCTCTGTGCCTATTGTTGCTGTGCGGCGTGTGTGTAGACAGCCCCTGGTAATTACAAAGCAGGCCGCAGAGACAGGTCTGGCAGGACAAAGAGGGCCGATCAGTCCTCTCACTCCTGACTCATCACCGGTCCCCCCCCGCCCCCCCCCCACCACACCTCCCTCCTTCACCCTGTTGAATCTCTCCTCAGGACTGAATGACTCTGAAATACACGCCACGCCACGCTACTGCTCTAAAGTACACTGGGCAGCACAACGTTCTCCAGCTAGGAGGTTTCGTTCCTTGGAATTGTCGGGGGCCTCGGTTTTCCTTTCGCATCGGTGGTTTTTCACATTTTAATATTTTTTTTATTAAGAAGCATATTGTTGTTTATCAACTTAATCTAATATTTGGTTTCTATGCGCATAATCTATTTGTAGGATCATTGTTTTATGGCAGTTAGACTATATTTGTGGAGGGCACTTGTGTTTGCTTTCTATCTAGTAAGTAAATTTGTCTTTGGAATTCTGCTGTTCTTTTATTTATTCCTGTATACCTGGAATTACAATACAGCCCCCCCCAATAAGCTTTAAATGATTCCTACAGTAAAAATGATGAGGTCTCCCCTTTGACATTAGTTTCAAAGAAAACATAATTTGGGATTTCAAATTCTTCCAAACCGGGGTTCTTTGGGCAGCTGCGGAATAAACCTCCATACCATCTGGCATGGCACAGTCTCTGGGAAAAGGTGAGAGGACTGTGGTCAGAGATTACAACGCTGCAGTACTCCACATTCTTGGTATAATTTTGGCATTGTCCAGGAGGTAGTCGAGGTACAAACATTGTTAACATGAGATTGAAAGGAATACACCCTATCTTTGGGGTTGACGAGATTACAGTGTTCCTAATGTGCAGTACCATTCTGGACACAGTTTGGACACACCTACTCTTTCAAAAGTGTTTCTTTATTTTTTACTGTTTTCCGCATTGTAGAACAACAGTGAAGACATCAAAACTATGAAATAACACGTGTAATAATGTTGTAACCAAAAAAGTGTTAAACAAATAAATCAAAATAGCCACCCTTTGCCCAGCTTTGCACAGTATTGGCATTCTCTCAACCAGCATCATGAGGTAGTCACTTGGTCTTGAAGGAGTTCCCACATATGCTGAGCACTTGCTGGCTACTTTTTCTTTACTCTGTGGTCCAACTCATCCCAAACCATCTTAATTGGGTTGAGGTCAGGTGATTGTGCAGGCCAGGACATTTGATGCCCCACTTCACTCTCCTTCTTGGTCAAATGAGCTCATTGGTTTTCTTTGGATTGAGGGTTAGGTTGTTGTCAGCGCACCATGCCGCCAGGCACTTGACCTCCTCCCTGTAGGCTGACTTGTCATTGTCACTAATCAGGCATATCACTGTGGTGTCATCTGCGAACTTGACGATGGTGTTGGAGTTGTGTCCACGAACGCAGTCGTGGGTGAAGAGGGAGTACAGGCGGGGGCTCAGCACACAGACTTGTGGGACACCAAGGTTCAGGATCAGGATGGAGGAGGTGAAGTGACAGACTGGGGTATGTTGGTTAGGAAGTCCAAAGTCCAGTTACAAAGAGAAGGGCTGATCCTTGGGTCATGGAGTTTGTTGACCAGCCTAGAGGGGATGACCATGTTGAATGCTGAGCTAATGTCTATGAACAGCATTCTCACATAGGTGTTGGTTTTGTCCAGGTGGGTCAGGGCAGAATGTAAAGCTGTGGAGATGGCGTCCTCTGTAGACCTGTTCAACCGACAGGTAAACTGGTAGGGATCCAGTATTGGGGGAGGCAGGACTTAGAGGGCCAGAACTAGTCTTTTGAAGCACTCCATGATCGTGGGGGCGAGTGCGACAGGTCGAAGGTCATTCAGGCTAAAGGCAGGCGACTGCTTCGGCACTGGCACAATGGTTGCGGTCTTGAAGCGCGTGGGCCAAACCGCCTGGGCCAGTGACACCTTGAAAATGTCAGTGAAGACCACAGCAGGCTCCCTAGCACATGCTCTGAGCACACGCCCGGGGGACGCCATCAGGACCAGCGGACTGGCGTGCATTCACCCTGCTCAGTGCAGACGGCACATCTCTGGCGGAAAGGCTGAGGGGGGGGGGCGTCTGAGGGGGAGTTCGGCTTTAATGGCCGGCTCTTTGTTGTCCCTGTCGAAGCGAGTGTAGAACCTGTTTAACTCGTCGGTGAAGGAGACGTCGCAGGCTGTGGGGGTGGGGTTCTTTTTGCCGGTAGTCTGTGATGGCCTGGATGCCCCGCCACATGCGTTGAGGATCAGAGTTGCTGTTGAAGTGCTCCTCAATCCGCAGTCATTTTTAGCCATCTTGATGCCCCTTTTCAGGTTGGCCCTGGAGGAGCTGTAGGCCTCCACATCGCTGGATCTGAACGCCGCGTCAGCATCAACTTTAGTAGTTGTCGGACCTCACTGTTCATCCAAGGCTTTCTGGTTGGGGAAGGTCTTTATTAGTTTATGGGTGGTGATGTTGTTGGTACAGGTGGTGATCTAATCCAGAACGGAGGAAGCATATGTTTCAATGTCCACATGGGAGTCAAGGGTGGCTTGAGTGGCAAACAATCTCCAGTCTGTGTGTTGAAACTGGTGTTGTAGTAGTGAGTCTGACCACTCTGGACACACTTTGACTGTCCTCACTGATGGTTCCACCTGTTTAATGAGGGGTCAATTCTTGGGGAGTAGGAACAGTGAGAGGTGGTCAGACCGATATGAACATTTCATTACAATTTACGAAATGGTCACATTATATTATATTGTGTTTCTAAAGCAAAGAAAGTACAAGTGAATAAGTCTTCTGTGAATTATGCCACCTTGCAGGTAAAAAATGGAGGTGCAAAAACATCATATATTTCACCCCTGTTTACTTTTGCTTATAGCTAGGGTGAATAGTTGTTTCTGTTGTCAGTGACTTGCTGTAGATCTTTCAGATTAATAATGAATAGAAACTGCAATTTGTGTTAGTGAAAACATTATGGTAAAGCCCTCCTTCATTGAGCCCAATGCAGGAGGCAGGTCATCCTTACCAATGAAACCATAAATTGCCCCTAGTCCTACTTATGTCACCCATCCCAGTTAGCCCAGAGCAAGGGCCCAGAGCACAGAATGCTGCCTTTTTCTAAATCCCTAAAAACCCAATTAAAAGCACACTCAGTATCACCCTTCAATGGTAGATATGTGGACAGTGAAAACTTGTTAGTTGTTGAAGGATTTTTTTATAGCACGGTGTTTACTACAGACTGACTTCTAAATGAAAGGTCTGAGCCCCCCAGGGACACCGTGGTTTAAGTAACCAGCTTGCAGTACAGCTCAGAGGACACCTCTTACTACCTCTGACTCGGGCAAAATCGCTAAAGAGTTGGTGTGAAGAGGCAAGGCCTTAACCGTGAGTTAAACATCACGAAATTGGGAGTATCAACAGGGGGTAAAATCATATTATCCAGGTCCCCAGGACGTTGACAAATGTATATGCCTTCAAAACCCCACCACTAAGGGCCAAGGTGAACAGTATTGGTATCATCTAGGCTGGAGGGTTGCTAGGCGGCTGTGGCCAATGGGTGTTAGCAGTGAACTGTGTCTCCTAGGGTGGCATTTTCAATACCAGGTTCAGGCCTTTCCAATACCTTACACTGTAACACTCTGAATAAAAGTATAGAAAAGGGGGTGAGAGAGAAAGAGGAGTAGAGGGAGAGGCAGTGAGAGACGAAAGGGAGTAGGGGGAGAGAGTTAGAAACAAAGGGGGAGAAGAGGAGATGAGGAGAAGAGGAGAAGAGGAGAAGAGGGCGCGACTGAGAGAAAAGTGCTGCTTTCACAACAGGCAGTCCAGAGCCGCTTGGCAAAGTCATAGTGTCATCGCCATGGGAGCACACCCTGCTGGCCCGGCTACATCCAACTGGGCTAATAGGCAGTTGTCAAGGCAATGATAAGATAAAGGCATTGTTTGATGGAAACATAAAGTGATACAGCTGATAGGGACTTGAGAAACTCAAACAATTAGCAGCGGCCGGCTGATAGAAGGAGACAGGGCAGCGTGTGGGAGGTGTGGAGCCCAGGGAGATTGTGGAGGGGTAGTGGGGAGGCAGGGTATGTCTACATGAAAAAGGCCCCTGTAGTCAAGGTACTTCTGGATAAAAAAAACCCTAGTAGACAGGGTGCCTCTGGATGAAAAAACCCTAGTATTCAGGGTACCTCTGGATGAAAAAACCCTAGTAGACAGGGTGCCTCTGGATGAAAAAACCCTAGTATTTAGGGTACCTCTGGATTAAAAAACCCTAGTATTCAGGGTACCTCTGGATGAAAAAACCCTAGTAGACAGGGTACCTCTGGATGAAAAAACCCTAGTATTCAGGGTACCTCTGGATGAAAAAACCTTAGTATTCAGGGTACCTCTGGATGAAAAAACCCTAGTATTCAGGGTACCTCTGGATGAAAAAACCCTAGTATTCAGGGTACCTCTGGATGAAAAAACCCTAGTAGACAGGGTACCTCTGGATGAAAAAACCCTAGTAGACAGGGTACCTCTGGATAAAGTTTAAAAAAAGAAGGTCTCTTACCTTTCCCTCCTCTTCATTAACCCTTTCTGGTACTGTATGTGACCTGCACACCAACACTACACTCCAGAAACAATTTCAGACTGTGTCTGCTCTGTCGCACATACACGCCATAAACACACAGACACACAAACACACACACACGTGTACACGCTTACACACATGCCCATGCACCTACACACTGGGGAGAAGAGGGGGTATGAGCTTATCTAATGTTCAGGATTAAATCCAGTTACCCCCAGTGGGATTGGGTTAGGAGATGTCAAGAAGATAGATGGGCATCACTCTGGAGCACCGCCCACAAAAAACATTCCTGCACGTGTGTACATATATATGCATCGTATGACCATATATACGCATCATGTGTGTGTACATATATAAGCATCGTATGACCATATATATATGCATCATGTGTGTGTACATATATATGCATCATATGACCATATATATACGCATCATGTGTGTGTACATATATATGCATCATATGACCATATATATACGCATCATGTGTGTGTACATATATAAGCATCGTATGACCATATATATACGCATCATGTGTGTGTACATATATAAGCATCGTATGACCATATATATACGTATCATGTGTGTGTACATATATAAGCATCGTATGACCATATATACGCATCACGTGTGTGTACATATATAAGCATCGTATGACCATATATACGCATCATGTGTGTGTACATATATAAGCATCGTATGACCATATATACGCATCATGTGTGTGTACATATATAAGCATCGTATGACCATATATATACGCATCATGTGTGTATATGGTCCACTCTTCCACTCTTGTGGAAACTGCTCCAGTTCTCCCAGATTTGAAGACTGGACCCCAACTGCTGGATGGTTCAATTCCAGAGTAATTGGTTTGAAATCGTGTAATTTTTTTCTAATTCTAGAAGGTGCCATTAACATTGTCTGGACCATTAGGATTTCCTTCTGATTTAAGCTAAGATTTTGTAAATAATTCAAATAAATACTGTGTGTAGTAGATATCAAACAATTTATGAACATAAGCAGAGTTCCAGGATAAATGAAGTGCAGGGATGCCAATACCTTTAGCCACAACTTTACACGTAGCTGAACGAACACAATATTAACAAGTGTTGTGTTGTCGAAAAGGTTATTTGTGTTTTTCTCCATTAGGCCGGGCCCTTCCCTGTCGAGCCCATACCTGTGACGAGTGTCCTGGGGGGGTGCAACTGGTTTACATTTGCATGCTCCGAGGGATCTCCTGAAGCTCCTCCATGCATTTCATCTTGCCTGACGCCCCTCAGTTAGCCCCAGTGGTGTCTTTCATTTCCCTCTCGCTGTTTTCTTTGTCTTCCACAATCACCGTCCTGCAGGATAGAAACAACTAATGATAGAAACACCTCCACGCTTTCAGACCGGCCCGTCAGTGTTTCCCTCAGCTATGGCGCATGGGTACCTGCCAACCTTTACTACAGACACGTGTTTCATTATCCTCTATACATAGCCCATATGGCTCTGTAGGGAACGGGCTGCCATTGGGTTTGTAGCGTGTGAGTTGTGGTGAGGTATTGATTGTGTTGCAGTTGTAGTACAATGGCCAGACTCTCTCCTCCATCATCTCCAGTTTCAGGCACAGGGAAGACAACCCCACAGCCACCCGCCGGTTTGATGAAGCGCCGACCTTTGATTCTTAATTCGATTTGAATATGTGCACACGTACTGTTTATTCGAAGAATCTATAATCACACAGAGACAAATCTCTCTTGCTCTTCTGCATCTCATTCTCTGTCTTTTCTCTCTCTCTTCTCACACACACACACACACACACACATCACCTACAGTATATCCATGTGCTATGTCCTCTAGAGAGTCCGTAGCCCTGCAGTAATGGCTCCACATACTTGGCTATAGCTATCTTTCTCCTGGCCTGGGGCAACTGCTTAACAATTCCACTCTGAATACAATACACTGTTTCACTCACACACACACACACACACACACATATATACTCACACAGTCTCCTAATCGCACAACTCTTTCAAAGCTTCTGTTCAGTAATGAATGTTACGGCCTTGCGATGCTCCTTCTGATATACTTCAGATACGATGATTAAAAAAAAACTGAATACCATCCATTAATATCTCCCTCTTCTTCTATCCTTCTGTCTTTTTTCTTTCTTTTACTTTCTCGCCGTTCTGTTTGTCCCCCAGGTGACACCCCAGGTGAAGGGTCAGTCCCGGTCAACAGGTGTCTGGGACTCTAATCGCCATGCCAAATGGCTCCCTGATCGATCTGTGGTGCATTACTCTGTGGTTCATTACTCTGTGGTGCATTACTCTGTGGTTCATTACTCTGTGGTTCATTACTCTGTGGTTCATTACTCTGTGGTTCATTACTCTGTGGTGCATTACTCTGTGGTTCATTACTCTGTGGTTCATTACTCTGTGGTTCATTACTCTGTGGTTCATTACTCTGTGGTGCATTACTCTGTGGCGCATTACTCTGTGGCGCATTACTCTGTGGCGCATTACTCTGTGGCGCATTACTCTGTGGCACATTACTCTGTGGACAAGAACCCCATGTTGAAGATGTCTTTGGTAAGATTGACAGGCCTTTATGGATAAGTGAATGTTTTCACCATGCTATTATGTCTTCCTCTGGAAAATACCCTCTATCTCTTCTGCTACCTCCCTCGTCTTCCTCACACTCCTCATCCTTATCTCTCTCCTTCCACGTGAACCTTCCCAACCTCGCTCACTCCCTTCCGCCCCGTCTCCTCCTTCTCTACCTCTCTAACCTCCTATCCCCCTCCTTCTCTCCCCCTCTCCCTATCTCATTCTCTCAATCTCTCTCTCACTCTCTCTTCCCCCTCTCTGTATATTTATATTTATTTCCAGTGTTTGACATGAGACGGTTGTACAAAGGAGCGAGTCGGAGGGGAAACACAATCCACATATGAAGACATGCCAATCACTAGCCGCGGGATGTGAAGAGCAGAGCGCAGAGTGACTTGCGTGCTGCTGGATCCCCTCAAACGGCCATTTGAAAAGGGAATACATTTGTGTCACACTCACTTCCCATCTCGGAGTGCTCCGAAAGGAAGAGCTGAATACACACTGTGAAGGAACGCACAGAGTCACTGGAAACATACACAATTTTTCTAAGGACTGTGTGACAAGAAACAACAAGGCGCACCCCCAAAACCACACCGACATATAGAAGTAGATACACACACACACACACACATTACTTGCGGAATAGCGGCCAGATCATAATAACTGTGTTGACCCCTTTGGGTTTCTACAGTAAGGTGTGTCCATTTTGTCATGACTTTGGTTAAAGCCCACTCATATGAGTCGAACCGTATTGGATTCCATCAGGGCTGTAGTCTGCGTGGGGTTTGTGCTTTTGCGCACAGGACCCGGTCTGTTGAACTGGGTTCCAGGTTCACAGGTGACCGACCAGTGGAGTACGAGGAACCATGCCCCCGGATGACTCCCTGCCAACACTCCACGACCACGTACCAAATGAAGCCCCGTTCCCTAAAGAGAGCCCAGCTTCCCGCCAGTGACCGTTCGTGTACACTAGCAGCAGTGCACTTTGCAGGGCATAGGTTGGCATTTGGGAAGCAGTCCCGGCCCCTCCAGCAGACGCGGCATCCCGCGGTAATGGAGGAGGACATGCAGCAAGCTCTCCAATTAGACTCCCCCATGGTAAACATGCACAGTAGGCAGACAGCCTGTGTAACACTCTAACACTTAACCACACAGAGCCGGCATGCCTGGCCTCCCGTCCTCTCTCTGACCTCTCTCCTCAGTGGGTAGGAGAGAGGGCACAAGCACACATACAGACACACACACACACACACAAACACACACAAACACACACACGCACACAGTGATGTGCGCGTTGTGTAAATATAAAACCCTCACTTCCTGCTTCATCCTCTACAGCGTGTCCTAGTGTGGCAGAGAGGATTGGGAAACATAATAGGACAGAGCTCCCTCTAATGTGTGTGTGTGTGTGTGTGTTAGAGAGAGAGAGAGAGAGAGAGTGAAAGGATAAGAAAGGGCAAGAGAAAGAGAGAGAGAGAGAGAGAGAGAGACAGGGTCTGAGACGCGACTCAGTGGTGACGACAGTGGTCATATTTATTTTCACAAGTCTCTAAGTTCCTGTTTTCCCCTGCCTTGACCTTGCTGGGGGAGGGTTTTTTTTCCAGTCAGCAGAACGCTTTATCTCTGAGAGCAACAATCAATAAGGATAATTAATGATGCCTGCCGCAATGATAGCCTCAGCAGTCATTACCCAGCATTAATCCCAGCAGTCAGCAGTGGGTCAAGGCCAACCGAATCACTCACCTGAGGGCGGGGCCACAAATTAAAATAATCTACACACGGGCCGCGCTGACAGGCGTTCTCGGATGCATTTACACCAGTCACACCTTAATTACGGCTGGCCTATTACTCTGGCCTAGAGGGACGTCCCCGTGATGTACAGCGCTGAAAAACACACGCTTGTGTAGGCCCGCATGAACAAACGTCCTCACGCACGCACTCGGGCGGAGAGGGAGAAGGAGAGAGCATCTGACACGACGAGCAATCTGGAGGATTTCATCTTTACCTGACGCCGCTCGCCATCTTCCCCCCCACCCCTGGTTCAGCCATAAATCAAACGCAATACACACGTTTCTAATAATGCCACCCATCAAAAATGGGATTTTCGAAAATAAATATAATTTGGTTTCTTGCATTGCGAGGTGTATCTAGTTGAATATATTATCGTAATAGTCATGGTAAAATATGAAAACTCACAAATGATTAACTCAACAAGCAATGCATTGGTAAAACTGGATCAGATGACTGGTTAAGAATCTGATCACTCTATGCCAGTGCTTTATGTTAAAGAGTGGTTCATCTATGAGTGAAGTTAATCTCACCTTGAGTTGTTTTCATTGCCCTGTAGTGACAGCATCTGTAACAATCCATTGTTTTGGCTACAGGCCGTAGTTAACGTGATTTACCAAAGGCAATTCAAGGGGACATAAATTTCACCCAAACATGAACACACCGGGCTGTGAGTGCATTTTTAAGCGCAATTGGATGAGGATGATTTTGCCATCATTAAGTCACCCATGAATGCCACTTTGTAACAGAGAACACTCAAGAATGTGAGGCCATCTGACAAAAATTAAGCAATAAATAAACAAATAAATAAAACCTGCAACAAAATTATGACAACAAGAGGATGAAGGAATAGCAGTCAATGCCCTAATCTTAATTCCATAAAAATGCTGCGGGAGTCATGAAACTGTGCATGTTAGCAAAACCTAAAACATGTTGAAGCAGTACTTCGAGAGATAGAGTGAGCCAAAATGTTTTCCTTTCAGTGTAACAGTCACAAAATGTATTACATTAAGTTACATTTCATTAAATAAATCCTATATTAAGTTATTTCTACCACAGAGGGCAAACCTAGATATGAAAGATAGTGATGCATTCTTTCTTTCAAACAAGGTAATAGCATTTCTGTCTTTTTGTTATATTTGTTATATTTAAAATTTTCAATGTAATCTGTCAATGGAGTTGAAATGAAAATAAAATATCCATACATGCAGTCAAATGTTTAGACACACCTACTACTCATTCAAAGGTATTTCTTTATTTTTAATATTTTCCACATTATAGAATAGCAAAGACATTAAAACTAAGCAATAACACAAATGCAATCATGTAGTAACCAAAAAAGTGTTAAATCAAAATACATTTATATTTTAGATTCTTCAAAGTGGCCACCCTTTGACTTGATGACAGCTTTGCACACGCTTGGCATTCTCTCAACCAAATGCATGAGGTAGTCACCTGGAATGCTTTTCAATTGACAGGTGTGCCTTGTTGAAAGATAATTTAGGGAACTTAATTCCTTCTTAATGCAATAGGTGTTGCAAAAAAGCTAGAAGTGAATTTCAATATCTCTTCTCTCTCCTTTTTCTTTGAAAGCTGTCTTTGACATTAGTTGTTATCAGTGCGAATATGTTTCTTAATTTGTTAACACTGACCTATTTGAGATGAACTTTCAAAAAGAGGTTACGTTTAAAATGATCGTCACCAGGCAAGTGACACAGCCCTTTCGCAGCTCGCTTGTTGTTGTCTGTCAGTCAAAATGATATACGCATGTCAGTGATTCCTCTGATGTTGGCAATATCCTTACAGTTGAATGAGAGTGCCCACTTTGGAGAAGTGTGTGCCATGTTGGAGAATCCCGTTACTCCTTTCACTCAAACCGTTTGTAATCTGTCAGCTACTGTACATCACATTTTCCAGGGATCCCGCTTCTGAATGTATCCAGAGTATTTTTAGATTTAGACACAAATGCTGTAATGTTTGGACTGCATCTAATATCGTTCCCAAAGCAGTTACCTTTCAAATGCTTTCATTGTCATATATGTGCTTTTCATATTTCTATTTAAATACAGCCCATCCATACAGACCAACTTCCAAGTGTAAGGGGTAAATAAGCAACTAACAGTTAGTGCATCCATCTCAATATACCTGAGCTATAGGTAGGACAAACAAACCACCTATTAATACTAAATACACCTTACTCGTTGAACTAACTATCAGAAAAGTCAGTGTCAGAATGAAGAAGAAACGTAAATCACAAACTGTTTTAAGCAAGATGAAAACATCCTAAGTTGGTCCAACCATTCATTGGAGCCTATTGAAATGAAGTTTTTTTTTCCTTACGTATGAATGGGCTGAGTAATTTGTCTCTCTTCTTGCCAAAACTATTCTTTCAAGTGAGATTAAAAAATGTTGGAACAATAATCAAGTCATAAGCGCCCATTCACTGGGGCTATTTTATCTACAGTATATATTTACTTGTAACATGTGTTCTAAATGGACGTACAGTGTGAGTTGCCATGTCTTTAAATAGTCTGGAGTTAGGAGAGAAATCCAAGCACCTGCCTAGTCAAAACGGTTTATTTCCTTGGTTTAGAGTCTAGGATTGAATATGTTTGACTCTATCATTCATGGGACGACATTTTCATTGTACTAGAACTTTAGGGCAAAAATTAAATTGTGTGATCTAATTTCCTGTAATGTTCAAATGACATGCTTGCCTTGGCCAACGTCCAATACAGCGTAATAGCCAACGGCTTGATATGGGATGTTAAAACAGAGATTTCTTTCGCTCTCAAGGGAGAAGTGGAAAGAATCTATAATACTAAAAAATGCATTCATCCTGAACTGTTTCTTTAAGCTCTTTGTCTAACACATTTTTCTAAACTATTCAATCTGTTAGGGTGATCAAGGAATGAGTGACACTGAAAATACATTCCACCAACATTTCTCAAATGTGTATGTTTTATATTTAATTGATGGGAATGTCACACTAAGAATATACACATGGGTTGATGTTGATTGACATATATTGCTGATCCTCCCTCCCACACAAGATTATACCCTTCACAATCTGTTTTATATCTCCTTCAGCTCAATTTAGTTAAATAGTGGAGGCATACTAAGTATTCATTACCATTCAATAGTCTAGGAATTTCCCACAATGCCCACTGAGATTTTTGAACCTGCACATATTCTAAAGTATAATCAAGATATTATTTTATTCAGTTGATGATATGTAGATAAACCAGGAAACTCATATAGGCCTACAGGCTACTCTCCACGCTGTACATTGTGATGCGGTCTGTGTAGGCGAGTCAAACATAAAATACTCCTGTTAAAGAGAAATCTGTTCATAGCTTGTGTTTGAAATGAAGACCAAAACATAAGGTCGTTATGGGCTCTCTCAACGTATTCACTAGATTAATTCTAGTTAACTCAGCCGTACATTTAAATGTTTTATATGCTCATGTAAAATAAACACAAGCCAGAAGACCTGGAATATCGCAGCCCTGCCATCATTTCCCAGAATGCACTTACATCACCTCGGCAGCAATTTATTTTCAGATCACTTTCTTATAACATCTCTGGTTGATTTAGAACAGCAAATCAAACAGAGAACTATAAATCCTCTCTCCTCCTTTCATTCTACCTCCCATCAGAATACCTAGTCTTCTGCATGGCTCCAGACAGAAATGCCTCTAGCGTTTCGGGTCAACATTCAAGATTTTATTTAGTAGCCCCCGAAACTCATAGACCAACCTTTTACATGGTTTCTGTAGCAAGGGGAACGTTTCCAGATTTAAAGGTAATTTCCTGCATTTCTATGCATTTGACCCTGGGCTGTGTAGACAATAGAACACTGGTACACGGATGTCAGCCATGGCATTTAGCTGCCAGTTCACCTTCCCAAAAAGTCTAAAAAAGTTTTTAAAAAGTAATATCTATTTATCGTATTTCCATTTTTACCATTCAAGTTCCAACAGAATAAACCTCTAATTCTAATTGATCAACCTAGAGGGTAGTCACATTGGCAATGTGAGTACAGAATTTCTCCACCATAAAATATCACACATTGAGGTGACAACGTGCCCACTTCTGATTCATGGTGGCATCACTGCCCCAAAGTGAAAAAGCTGGCAGGTTTCAGAACATTCCGGAGTCAGTTGGCAGAGACATCCCTGCCCAGCCGCCTTCCATAAGGACCCTGTCAGGGCGGGTGTATAGAGGTTCCAGTAGAGCAGCTCAGAGCTGAGTAAGAAAAAGATGAAGAAACTACATGGGACACGTCTTTGACGTCTCTCCCAGACGCCCTTCACGCTCTGCCCTAGAGATGCTGGATACTATTGAGGACGATGACAGGGGAGGGGGCAGAGGCTGTCTGAGAATCGACCGCCCACAGTCAATCCTCAGAAAGCGCCACCATGTGGCAATCCAGGCGACGAAGCCGTCCCCAGATAGTGGACTGTCCCGTGGTTTTGATTTTCTCCTTTCCTCCTCTGCTCTCACCGCTAATAAAACTCCATACAGGGGCCTATACACTTGTGATGAATCCGTTCCCTGTGTCTTTCCCCGTTGCAGTGTTAGGTCCTGTGCAAAATCTGTATTTAGAGAAGAAAAACAATACAACTTGATGTACACCCAAAGAAACGTTAATAACATGAAAACAACTCTAAGATTTGTACTAATAGACTTTTAATTTAATTGTATTTATAGCGGGAAAACCAGCTGAGACCAAGGTCTCATTTACAGTGGTTCCCTGTACAACAACAAACAATAAAACGAATGAATAAATGCTCAGTCAGACACTTTTTTAAATGTGCACATTTTTGTGCTTTTATCTAAGTGTTGATAAATTCTTACAAGCTTCTTGCAGTATTTGCCATAACTCTTCTTCTTGCTGATTTTTGTTATTTTGCCTGTCTAAGTGACTCCATGAAACTGTTATACAGTGTATTTAATGTATGCTTTAGTCATGTGGAGGGAGGCAATGGTTCCTGATGATTATCTGTTCTTCTACACACGGATAAATAGTTGTATCTCCACATAAAACCGACCAGTAAAAAATATTTCTGAAGCCAGAGTTGAGTATTTTTATTCCACAATAATGAGGGACTCTTTTGCGGTTCAAGTTGCCTAAAACATTAAGTAATTTCCAATTGTCTTGTCTAACAGGCTCAAAGAGTTAAAGATCATAGCATTTATTAATTAGAAGACCTTGGCTGTCAAATAATCTGCTTTCTTCCAACAGCCACATGAAAAAAATCAAATATTTCTGTCAGCAAGGTCATCCACCATAACTACCAGGTTGTTGCCATGTATGAGAATGTATTTCCTAACAACTTAACTGATAAAATAAGGGTAATACGAATTTTATTATTATTTTTACCGGTTCGTGTTTTAATCAAATTCAATAAGTAAAAATACAGCTGGAGATACAACTCACCACTGTGACCAAAGATTGTTACAGCTAAATCAAGTGAGGCTGCGAGCCTTTGTTTCCAGCGGAAGGCTGTATATTCTACGTTTTGGAACAGAACACTGTTTAGAGATCAGATGTTTAATTGATAAGAAAATCACCGCATGTCGGCCCAGTTCCATCTCAATAGGCTTCCACCGGTCCTTGGGCTTCCTTTTCCCGTGGGATGTGGGAATGACGACATGATGCTTCAGATGTATACATCCAGTGGGGTATCTATCTCTGTGTCCATCTGTGCTTCGGATAGCCATTTTGTTTGCCTCCCTGCTTTGGTTTATGTCTCAGCATTAACTCTGCTGTGAGTGTTTCTTTTGTACTCTGCCTGTCTGCTTAAGCCTCAAATCCTAAAATCTAAGCTGTCAAATTAGGCTGTATTGCAAATGAGTGCCTGGTATACAGTGTGTTAAGCAAAACAACACGTACTCTGAGTGTGAAAAACGTTTACATGGCTCCAGACTCACATTTTCCCCTGGGGTCACTGGTGCCACTTTTCCAGTTGGTGGAACCAGCTCATAATTTGGTCTGGTGCAGAATATGAATAATCATGTTACAAAGTCCTAGTGTGATACATCAGCTGACTGTAGAAACAGAGAATGTAAGTTACTTTGTGGAGTTTAATTAATAGGCATGTTTTGTAGGGGTTGATACAGATAAAAGTATAATATTATAAAGCGGAAATTACAAACATAAGAAACCTTAAAATTTCACTCCACTAGAAGCTGGCTTTTCCTGTCATGCATAACGTTGTTGTATCAAATTAAGACACAGCATCTGTATCGGACTTAGGTGACATTCAACGTCTGACATAACGTGATGTCTAACATATGAGGAAAACTCACAAAGCACTACCACATTCGGAATATTACACATATTCTACAATTCATCATTCAAACCGAACAGTTAGTTGAGTCCCCTAACGAGGAGTTGTTGGTCGTGGGCCCCAATGTGCAGCACAGACAGGTACTTCATGGTAGAACAGGCACTTGCTCCAGTTCACTCCTCTCCTTTCACACACGAACACACTTACACTATGTTCTACCATTTAATGTTCCTTCTGTGTTCCACAATGTTGTTCCTTGTTTCAAGCATGTTAATGTTCCTCTAAGTTAAACAGTGTTGCTTTATGTTCAAGTATGTTAATCTTTACCTTCAATGTGTATCATAACGACTCTTTGAATTCCAGACGTTCTGTGTGTATCAATACAACGTTATCAATTAACGTTTATGCCCTTAATAACCCACCAAAAGTTAGCCTTTTTAAGTACGTTTTTACTTGAATGGGCAGTGTTGCTCTTTTTTTTATTTGCCCCCTAGGTAAAAAATAAAAATAAATGTTGTTATCAGCTTGGTCTTACACTGCAGAAATCGAATGAATCTAAACTTTTGAAAAATAAAGAATTGTTGAAATAAATAAATGGTCATCAAAAAACTATTTTATTAAAAACATGCTATTACAATCTAATACTTTGCAAATATAACAACTCTGAATCATGAAACCTTTCCTCCATACAGAAATGCCAGATCCTCCCAGACTGCTTGGTCCTCGCTTGTGGATTCTTCTCTTCAGCTCACCCTTCAGGTTTTCAATGGGACTTAGGGGATTGTGATAGCTATTGCAAAAGCATGATCCTAACGTCAGTGAACAATTTTTGTGTGCATTTAGAGTTATTCTTACGGTCTGTGTCCTGCTGGAAAATCCAACAACGACACAGTTTTCTCAATTTTCTTTATTTTCCGAGGCTGACATGTTTGCACCTAAAATCTCCTGGTACCTGATGGAGTATGTGTTGCCATGTGTTCTAACAAGGCTCCCTGGGTCGTTGGAAGTAAAACAGCCGTACAACATCATAGTCATACTCACTTTCTGTATGATAACTACTTTTGTTTTTACACCAAACCTTCCTCTGGTGTTTCTGGACAAAAAGCTCAATCTTTGTCTGATCAGACCATAGAACCCAGTTTCAATAAATCACAGTTCCAATGACATTTAACAAACTCCAGGCACTTACATTTGTGGTTTGGTGATGGCAGAGACTTTCTTCTGGCAACCCTTCCAAAAAACCTATCGGCATGAAGATGGTGACTTTCGTTGAAGTTGTGACCCCAGGATGTTACCAACTTCTGCAAATCTCAGCCGTCCTTTTTTTACACTTACGCATGCATCCTCTTCCAGCCACCTTCATCACAGTCCTGGTCATTTTATATAGTTTTATAGCCATTGCCTGATACATAAATGTCAACAACCTTATGTCTCATTTCATTCATGTGCTCTCTGTTTGCGTTTTCCATGTTGGTTGGGAGTTAAGCTTGTGTGGCACCTCATATTTATACCCCGGTGAAAAGGATGAAGATTCAGATTAACTTCAAAGAGCAAAATCAGATCTTATACATCAATAACATTTTGTTAATTAGACCTTTTAGGGGTGCCAATAATTGTGGCACACATGTTTTTTAATAAAATAATCATTTATTGCTATCAGTTTTTGGTACTTTGAACTATTCTTTCAATTGAAGGTAAGCTGAAGCTGATAAACAACAATAACTTTTTTGTTAATCCATACCTGTGGTGCAAATAATAATGAAGGGCGCTGCATGTTAATTAAATGCCCTGATTGTAAGATCTATTACAAATCAACTATTACTATTACAGGGACCAGAATATACATGTAAAATGTTATACATTCCCCGTGATGTCCAGACATGCACATAGCAGTATTTGGCACCTTTCTAGGTGGTCTCTCAAGCAGCTACGACCCTCTTTAGCCCTCCT
Source organism: Esox lucius (assembly GCF_011004845.1). Classification (NCBI taxonomy): domain Eukaryota; kingdom Metazoa; phylum Chordata; class Actinopteri; order Esociformes; family Esocidae; genus Esox; species Esox lucius. The sequence goes on along the minus strand of NC_047569.1, from coordinate 35,436,859 downwards.
CTATACTGTCCAACCAGCCCAAACAAGCGATACATCACTGAGGATACCAGGACACCATTAGGAGAACCCCATGTTCTATAATTGAGTAATCAGCACTGCCCCAAAACACACAGACACACCTCTGACAGAGATCAGCAGGGTGACAGCTGGGGGACTCTTTCGGTGATTGTCCTACCCCCTCTGCATCACTGTCCCATGGGTCACAACCTATCCCTCATTCAGCCAGACAACTCTCCACTCCGGGATGTCTCCTGGATGGAAGACTGCTAAATTGATGGAGGAGTGGAGAAAACGAGTGTCTGTCATTCTGGAGAACATTTTCAAGTTCAGTTATAAAGTCAAGCTAGCCTATAATATCAATACATTTCATATTTAAATGAGGGTTTATTGTCAGTCAGCAAGTCATTTGAACAGATTATATTAATTAATTAGACCCAGTGTTTTAGAGCAGGAAAGAAGTCCTGCTGCCACCGGAATTGTACATTTTTCTGTGGATTATAATGAATGGACATGTATGTAAGAGTTGATACATATTTAGTGCAAATCAAGTCAGAAAACTTAAATGGCAAATTACAAACATCATATCTTTAAATACACTACTACAAGTTTGCATTTTCATACACAATGTTTGTTTAAAATTATATCCATAGCTAAAACCAAAATGAGGCTAATTTAGCATACAATTTAGTGTAAATTAACAAATACCACTGAATTTATAAAAATATATCAGATTTAATACATGATCAACAGATACAGATACTAAAGGTATAATATTCTACTCTAGTGCCTTCCCTTTTCTTTTCAATGTTCTGTCCTTCCACTCTGCTTCAGCGTCTGGCATTCTATTCCTCATCCTCCATTTCCTCAAAAAAGGAAAATATAAAATTACAGAAGATTAGCGACATGCATATAAAAGACTGTCAATCATTTAAAATTAACTTCATAATGTGCCTGATGATCTGATTGAGAGATTGCCACGACATGTGCTGTCATTAGAGACAGCGAGGCATTTTGTAGGCCGAGGGAACGGCTGTCACAAAATAATAATAAATTAAGCAGTAAGCAACGACATGATTAAAAGCTCGGGTCTGACTTCGCCTATTTCTCATCTGCTAATTTCCTCTCTACTTTCTATTTCCCCTTTGGAAACTATATGCAATTAGCGGCAAAATTACTATTGTTCGTTTGTCTTGAAATAAAGACTAAACATTTCTATGTCCACTTTCCATGTTTGTTTTAGGTCCATATTAAGAGGAAACAGAGCAAGGCGTTGTTGTGTTATTCAGTGGCACAAGCTTGGGGTCAGAGGTCATAACAATGATTTAACCTTGGCACCGTGTTGGTTCTTATGTGCCAAAGGATTGCGTGTGTCTGGGTTTGTTGAAGGCTAAATATTTTAAGGCTGTAAATACATACATACTGTAGGACATTTGGTAATAAAGTGAGAACATGTTTTTATACACTCACAACTGTAAGTCATGTTGGATAGGAGCTTCTGCTAAATGAGTAAAAATGTAAATGGAATTGAAATGGTTTGCATGTGTGCGTATGACAGAAAGTGGGAGAGGAAAAGAGAACATAGAGTGTGTGTGTGTGTGTGTGTGCATGTTTGTGCGTGTGCATGTGTGTGTGTGTGTGTGTGCACTGAGGCCTCTGTCAGTGGGATAGCCAGTGAGATTCCTGATAGCGTGGCGCTGCAACCTGGCATTTAATTAGAGCAGCGATACAGTCCTCCCTTAATTTCACTATCACCCAGAAAGGCACTTACTCTGTAATTTCCTGTCTCGCTTGGAGGGCCTCGCTATCTCTCACCGAGAAATGATCGGAAGCTTCCCTTTATCTCAAACACAAAGAGAGGGAGCCGTGCCCAAATTAGGAAGGCCCGTAGCAGGAATATATATACATAATGATTACAAAAAGAGGGCCTGAACTTCAGCTGCGAGCTCACATCAAACCTGAAGCCGGCGCAGAACCGACTCCTATGGCTTCGTGGCTGACCTAATGTGTGCCAGAGACTGCCTATGGGTGTGTGCACGTTTAGGTGCATGTGCATGCGTCTGCGCCTGTGTGTGTGTGTGTGTGTGTGTGTGTGGGTGTATTCTTGTGCACTCGTGTGTGAACATGACTTTAACTTGTATTACACTTTCAGAGTGAAAACTCTACTGGTTAAAGCCTCTGTATTAGTGAGGGGATTTAAATCCTGACAGATGGATGTATACGACAAACTGACAAAAAGCCATCAGTCGTGTGCTCAACTCAACCGTTCAGTAAGTCAATACTCCGTTTTAATCGGCCTGATTCAGAGGTGAGATGAGATGACAAAACACTGGCTTTTTAAGTCAACATTTCAACACAAACTTAAGCTAGTGTTGAGTCTAGTTATATCTCAAGACTGACTTGGAAAATACTGTGTGTGTGTGTCAGTAATGATCACATTTATTTGGGTGCCGCAGAGCAGCAATAACCACCTGCTAAAATCAGCCATTCATTACTGTCAACCACACCTCACTCTGAGCTTATTAAAAACATTAATAATGGGGGGAAACTAATTAGTAAACAAATGTGATTAGTCAAGCCTTTCCCTGGGAGAAAAAACACACACTTTTTGACTTATCCTCTAATAATAACACTTATCCTCTAATGAAATCCAAAGCACAAAATAAAGAGTCTATACATGATGGATTTTTACCTCTGTGGATAGAAAAGCTACAACCGTCCCATCAACATCTCTCTTTATTTCCCTTAACAACATCCTGGTACTTTACCACAATAACAAGGATGAACAAATAGTAAATACAGGTGCTGGTTTACAGCAAACAAGCACATCAATTATGTGTGGGAGCCCATAAAGGGCAGTGCAAATTGGCCAACTGCTGTTCGAGTCAGAGAAGGGACGATTGGGTTGTGCTTCGGAGGACACGCGTCCTGATTTTCAACTCTCCTGAGCCCACTGGGAGTTGCTACAACAAGGCGAGGCCTTAAACATGAATTGAACACCACAACATTGAGGGTGCTGTTTTTTTTCCATAAAAACATAATGACTATGAATAAGTGAAGAGCACCACAGCAGACAGAGACCCACAGAGCCACGGGATTAATCCACACCGAGCACGGCAGAGCATCCAGGGTCACCAGAGCTTTGGGGGACGTAGTGTCGTGACCCTAGAGCTATTTTATAAATAGGGATTTACTATGCATAACGACACTCCAGGCCTTCCTGTCTTGAGGTTCGGCAGCTGGCGCAGGCCAGGATGGATGTGAGAATGGCAATCAATACGACAGGTAGGTGTCTGGGCCAGGCAGGTCTCAGCAGACCCAAGCCCTCACAACCTACACTCTCTCATACACACCCCAAGGCTTTGCTTCGATCAAACTGACTCCCGTCTTTCTTAACTGTGTGAACAATAGACCCTCGACAAGTATATCCACTGACTGTACAGGTACATTTGTTCATGTGTTACGGTGAGCCATGTTACTTGGGGAAGCCGCTAATGAATAATAGGACCATCTTTTAGACAGGAAATGGCTAAATTGTTCCAACTGGAGAAGGAGGGGGGGGGGGCAGGCACTTCCTGTTGTCGTAACCTCATTCAGTCACAGTGCCAGAGGACAGTGAGAGGAGGGAAACGTCGGTGGGTGTCTTCCTCGTGCCACCGGTGTATCATATTCCAAACACTTTCCAGAAGATTTATTACATCCAAGCAGAAATATTATCTTCTGAAGGTGCCATTCATCAAACTCACTTTGAAATGCACTGAATGATATGATGGAATTATGCAGATTAGGGATGTCTGAGGGAGGATTCAATTTGGTAACCTTGGCAACCTCAGGTGCTCTTATATCCCGGCGTTCAGGAATACATTTCGCTGTGCATCAATTAGCGGGTGCACTGCTTCACACGGAGAGACGGACATTAATTGGCATGTATGCACTAATGACAGGGCCTTCTCCGTTTTCTGGCAAAAAAAAAAATTCAGAATTCCAGATGGATGGGTGGCTTTTGCTCTCTTGGCTTGCTTGCACTACCGAGCGAGAGCGCAGAGAGACAGAGGGAGAGAGAGAGAGGTGGGAGACAGATGACAAAAGGGTGAGACAGAGGGAGTAAAAGAGAGGTACCTTGGTTAACAAAAAAGGGTCTGACTGAACTTCGTCAGCTGCCGTCTCCTGCCTGTGACAACCTTCACATAACAGTGTTTCGGAGGGGCCGCCCGTCATCGGCTCGAGTCCGAACGAGGATGGTGAGCATGACTTATTATCATAATCTATGTTTTGCTGATAATCTGTGGTCTTAGGGACAGAGATTTTCTTTCACAAAAAAGGTACAAATGAGGCCAAGTGCAGAAATGGACAAAATAATAAGGGTTACCTAGCTATTTAAACATCTGTGATGGGCTTATAGAGATTGAGTAACAATTACAAAACATCTCAGAACATATCGAAAAACAGGCATCTTTCCTCCACTCCTTTATTCAAGCAATCAGTGACTCAATTATGATGCAAGCCTGTGTTTTTGAAAAGCGTGGTTGGTTTTAATTACGACACACACGCATACCTATTTGTAGCTCATGTCCTGACATAATGCAAATGCTATGTAAATGAAGTCAACTGATCTTCTACTGGCTGCAGAATCACTGGTCTTCATAGAGTGGGTATGAGTCAGACTTTACATATGGGCGGCGGTGGCCTATCACTGGCAACAACAAAAAAACAGGAAAGTATATCTAGCCAGCATAGCTGATGGGCAGGTTACTCTGAGGTAATGCCTATAGATGACTCACATTATTGTGTTAACCCTCCCTCACCTCCAGTGATATGTGGGGGATGTTGACAAGACAGGTTGATTCATGATTGTCCACCTGAGTTTTCTACTGCAGACAGTGTCTACATCCCAAATTGCACCCCATTCAGTCAATAGCTCCCTTGTTTTGCCCGGAGCCTTATGCACTATATATACCACAGACATTTGGGACACTGCATGCTCACCAAGGGGTCTCTAGATGCCTTCACAGCTAGCCCATGGATGGGGATGACGAGTTTAGCACCCTCATCCTACTTCGCGTCATTCAGGCAGGCCATTTGACGACGCATCCTTCCCTCACTGAAATGACAAAAAAGGAACGTCTCGTTGAGCAGCCAACTGACCGCATCTGATTGACAACCCCGCTGCTTTGTGGATGAGGAGTGAATGTGCGTTGTCCCTGAAGCCATCCACCAACCAAACCACCGAGGTGCCTTTCCCTTTCTTTTTTTCTTTCTTTCTTTCTTCCATCCCTCTATCCATATCTGTGCGCCAAGCATTAATTGTGCTCGAACAGTGCCACATGCCTCAATGAAAATAAATTACTTTTAATTTGGGGCTTTCCTTTTTGCTACGGCCGGCGTCACTTAATTTCATTAGCCGCGAACCTGTTGAGCGCTTTTTCAAAAGCGTCGTCTCGCGGACGCACTCGAAAATGAAAAGAAGCCTTTTTTTCTCCCCCCCCCTCCGCTCCTCAATTAACAGAATCGTTCCCTTTCAACTAAAATGAATGTTATTGAAACCAATTAGCATAGACTGGAAAATCTCTCATTAATGAGGGGAGTGTGGGTGAGTAAACAGGAATGAAAAGATGAAATTAGAGGAGAGCCTCTTCTTGTTGGCCCGGAATAATGACACGCTTAGTCGCCTAATTGTCTGGTGAAAAGCACCGCCGCAATAGTAACAGATTGCCGTGTTCATTAGGCAGCAATGGCCCACCTGCTGCTGGGGCCGGCGCGCCCGCGGTCCCTGTACACGTGTTACTCCCAGGGGGTGGTTTTTTTGGACACAACGCTTGCTATGAAAAGCAAATGAGCCTGCCAATATGCTGCAATGTTGTGTCCTTATTGCCAAGGTACCCAGGCATATTATGTCAAATGGAATCACTGGAACCCAACAGTAGGACTCCTACTTTTGATAGGATGATATAATGTTAAAATGTGGAGGCTAGTTATGGATATTTAAGAATATGGCTTTTCATAAACATTGTGCATTCTACCCACCAGATCTGCGTCCCATCTCATATTTCCATTTATTGTACATTCTGAGGCTAAATTTGTTTTGAGTCTGGAGGTTGCTGGCGGTTAAAAGCCTCCTAATTGTTGCAAGGCCAGGACTGTGGGTCAAGTTCTTTCAGCATTTATCCCAGCTACATTAAATATTTATAGCACAGTATCACAGGTTTTTGTGAAATAGATACGATTTGCTTATTACAAATTTGTGACAATAATTTTTTTTTTCTTCCATGTACAGGACACAATTTTCATGAGGTGCTGGAAGAAAGTGATGTGATTGGTTGAGGCACCATGCTTTACAACCAGGAAGAGGGCGGAGCTTCCATTGCTGACCGGCTAGGAGAACGTGTTCTTACTTTAACTGCTAACAATAACTACATCTTACCTTAACCTTAATCTTTACCTAACCATAAACTTAACCCTTACCAAACATTTATTACATACATTTCTTCCATCAGGACATATCTGGAAAAAAACATGTCCTGTCCACAGATCTCTTTGAACAAATGAAAATGTGTGTCCTTGCACACAAAATTCTTAGTTTGATGCAAATCTGAAAATATTGTCCTGCACACAAAAAAGCCCTTTTTCGTGTGCATGTCACAAATTTCTAATAGGCAATCTGTGTCTATTTAATGAAAACCTGTGATACTGTGTTGAATATTTAATGGATTTTTCTAAGGAAAAACAAACTCTACACACATTTTCTAATTCATATCCTGAAGACAAGCAAAACCATGAACAGAAGAGCACACGACAAGAGCCCCCTTTCTCTCTTTCACTGCCTTTCCTCTCTCTCACACATACACACACAGACACCCACACACAGGGAAACAGATGTACTCTTAAGTCAAAACGATGCTTGATGTTAATTCATTCATGATTAATTATTGAATTATTACCAAAATGTGATGCAGATATTTTATGGCACAGCGGGGTCAGTGGTAGCTCTGAGGCAAAGGAATGGAAGGTCGTATAAAGGAGCTGTGACCCAGCTTTCTATGAGAAAAAACATGGTTGATACCATGTTCCTTTCACCATTCAAGGTATTCCAACATTTGTGTGTAGGTGTGTGTGTCTGAGCGCGCGTGTGTGCGCGTGCACTGAGTGAATGTGTGCATAAGTGTGTGTATGTGTGTTCATATTGTTTTTGTGTGGATTCCTGTTGGTTTTGCCCATGGCTTCTGCCCAGCATGAGCCGTCCTCCTGTAGTCTGCTAGCTATACTGTGGTCAGGCTCTCTTCGATGTTTACAGCTCATTGAGAATATTAATGGGAGCCATTGTTACAAGCTGTACCCTCTACAGCTGTTGGCCATAATTATCTTGCGGATTACTTAAAGGGTGTCGATTAAAACCAGAGTTTTCATGTTTCGCCTCATCCCTGAGACGTTACCCTCTTCACAGCCTTATATCCTCTCAGGGGGGCATGGGGGAAGGGGGAGTTCAGGTTGGGCGGCAGATGAGTAGTGTTGGGGTTTGGGGGGCTTTCATGGCATTTAGCGAGCTTAAGAGTGGTTGTGGGGGAGGCAGGGCTGTTGCCAGTAATCCAGGGCCCCCTGAAAAAACATATGCCTGGGCCCCCTCACTTATAGATGACATCGACATTATTACCATCAGTGGGCTCTGCCAAGCCATGGGCCCCATGAATCATACCCACCTTTCCCCACTTCTGCTACGGCCCTGGGGTGGGGGGGGGGGGGGGGGGGGGGCTCACAAGTGTTTCATTCTCTCCTCTTGGCAAAAAAGATTCAATCAAACCCTGAGTTATATCACCACAGAAGGAGAACAGTGGATGGATGAATTTGTTAAGAAAGAAATGGCTTGAAATTCTCCAGTCAGTCCATTTAATGTAAAGCCCCAAAATCCCATCTTAATGCTCCCTAGTCTTGCATAACGTTATACTGTCTAGCTTGTTAAAGTTCTATAATGACGATTCAATTAATATACACACAAATGCCAAAAACATAGTGGTCAGGTAATGAAGACCTTTAATTTTTCATGGTGATAAAAGGTTTTCCACTTTCCAGTTATCAACTGTGTTGGTATCAGGGGCAGGGGAAACAGTCAGAGCATATTCATATGGAGCTGAGTCAGTAAAGCATGACACTTACAAGGATTGTGGGTTCTGTCAAAGGTGAAACTACATTTTGTGTTTGAAATGTCTAATACTAGGAGTGCTGATTATGTTTATATATATATATATATACACCGATCACCCATAACATTATGACCACCTGCCTAATATTGTGTCGGTCCCCCTTTTACCGCCAAAGCAGCCCTGACACATCGAGGCATGGACTCCACTAGACCTCTGAAGGTGTGCTGTGGTATCTGGCACCAAGACGTTAGCAGCAGATCCTTTAAGTCCTGTAAGTTGCGAGGTGGGGCCTCAATGGATCGGACCTGTTTGTCCAGCACATCCCACAGATGCTTGATTGGATAGAAATTTGGGGAATTTGGAAGCCAGGTCAACACCTTGAACTCGTTGTTGTGTTCCTCAAACCATTCCTGAACCATTTTTACTTTGTGTCAGGGCGCATTATCCTGCTGAAAGAGGCCAATGCCATCAGGGAATACCGTTATCATGAAAGGGTGCACATGGTCTGCAACAATGCTTAGGTAGGTGGTACATGGCAAATTAACATCCACATGAATGGCAGAACCCAATGTTTCTCAGCAGAACATTGCCCAAAGCAACAAACTGCCTCTGCCGGCGTGCCTTCTTCCCATAGTGCATCCTGGTGCCATGTGTTCTTTAGGTAAACCATGCATACGCACCCGGCCATCCATGTGATGTAAAAGACAATGTGATTCTTCAGACCAGGCCACCTTCTTCCATTCTTCCATGGTCCAGTTCTGATGCTCACATGCCCATTGTAGGTGCTTTCGGCCGTGGACAGGTGTCAGCATGGGCACCCTGAATGGTCCGCGGCTATGGAGCCCCATACACAACAAACTGCAATGCACTGTGTGTTCTGACACCTTTCTATGAGTACCAACATTGACTTTTTCAGCAATTTAAGGTACAGTAGCTCGTCTGTTGGATCAGACCACACGGGCTCCCCACATGCATCAGTGAGCTTTGGCCGCCCATGACCCTGCCACTGCTTTTCCTTTCTTGGGCCACATTTGATAGGTACTGACCACAGCAGACTGGGAACACCCCACAAGGGCAGCATTTTTGGAGGTGCTCTGACCCAGCTGTCTAGCCATCACAATTTGGCCCTTGCCAAAGTCACTGAGGTTTTTCCTGCTTCTAACACATCAACTTTGAGGAAAGAATGTTCGCTTGCTGCCTAATATATCCCACCCCCTGACAGGTGCCATGATAAAGAGATTTACAGTGTTATTCACTTCACCTGTCAGTGGTCATATTGTGGTCTTATGTTTAGATCTATGTTTATATATGTATATATATATAGATATGTGTATGTTTATATATATATATATATATATATATATATATATATAAACAATCAAAATGGATGTAATCAAGAGTTCATGCCATCTTGCAATCACAATAAAGTAAAGAATGGAAAGAAATGATGTATTGCGTAAGTATTTCCGTTTACCAGATTGAGCTGCGATGCAAATCTCTTTAGAATTCACATCATTCATTAAATGGAGTCCACCTGTTTTCAGGTTAAATATAACTGTTTCTGGGACGTGCCACAGTTGGTTAGTACAATTCTTAAAAGACAAAGCAACATTCAAAGCACTAATCAGGGGCAGGATATATAACATTTCCAAAGTAGTGACTATCACCCAGAGCACAGTTAGGTCCATTATTAAGAAATGGACTAGAGCAGGCCATCCTGAACAACTGAGTATCTGGAGGGAAGTGCCCTGGTCAAGGAGGCCAAAAACAGAACTATGGTAACTCTAAAGGAGGTATAGCCTTCCACGACTGAGCTGAGAGACACTGTGCATACTACAACAGTTGCCCAGGTGCTTCACAAAAGTGGCTTCCTTGAGTAGAGTGGTAAAAAGATAGCTATCTTTGAGAAAACCGTGCATCAAATCTTGACGTTTGCCAGAGGACATGTGGGAGGCTTTGACACCAAATGGAAGACCATTCTATGGTCTTATGAGAACTTTTTGGCTTTACCGGTAAGTGCTATGATTGGCGCAAGGCTATCACCACACTGCCACGTCCTGCTGTGCCAGTGAGATTCAATGCCCTTTCTCCATCTGTCCTCGCCGTGTTTCTGATCACTGCCCTTATGTAAGTTCCTCCTTCTCTCATGTGTTTGCAAGGCATTGTTTGTATTCTGTTTAGATATGACATTGCATTCCTGAGTCTTGTTTCATTCTTTTAAGTTTCCTTGTTATAGTCCTCTGTTGTCCCCGTGCCTGCTTCCTGTCTCTCTCCTTCACTCCTGACACACACATTATCCAGAGAACACTAACCCTACCGTAAGGGATGGTGGTGGCAGCATCATGCTATGGGGATGCTTCTATGCATTACGGTATGTGATGCAAAATACAAACAAAATATCTACCAAATATTTACTAAAGGTTGTGAATATTATATTTAATTTAGAAATGTTTGTAGATAAACATTTTCACTTTGATATTATAATTTTTTATATTATAATACATTTGTAAAAATTTGGAAAGTATATATAATGTATACATATATAATGTATAAATATTTAACTTTGTGTTAAAGTAATATTTTGTAAATCTTTGGTATGTATATAAAATTATATTGTTCATTAATGACACATGGCACTATGCTATTGCATGCTACGTACAATTTGATTTCATGGTTGGCCTGTTGATACTGTTTACCGGTCAGATTTTTATTGGAGTTAAATCATATGATTCCCATAGAGATAAAAAAAAAATATTCATCACCTCATGTGTGGTTAAAGGATCACCCCATATGTGTGGTAGTACCATGTGTGTATGTGAATTATTTTATTAATGTTTTATGTACAATTGTACATTTATTTTTTGGAGGACAAACATTTTTTATTTAAAATAAAAAGGGCAGCCTTAGCTACATTTTACATTCAAATGACAAATCTAACCTTTGTTTTAAAGAATAATAAATGCTGTTTCTTAAATTTTTTCACCATAGTCTTTAGGAACTCTAAGAACTCATATTTCACTGTGTTGTCAATATGAGGTGAAGCATGGAATATCCTCTTAGTAATCTATCAACAAGAGAAGGTCAGAGAACACAGAAATGAAATGAGACAAAAGGTTATTAAACTTGATAAATCCTGCAATGTTTGTAAAAGAACTGCTACATACTTGAAAATACTTATCTATCTCCACTACTAGGGAAACTAAACTGGAGCTGTGATGAACCTGCATGGAACATGTAGTGGATTTGTCCTCCACGCACAGTGAGGAGGATGGTTCAAGAGGTTGAAAAGTTCTCCAAGTAGAATGGAGAATTTCAGAAGTTGGTTGAATCTTGGGGTCACCAAGTCTCCAAAACTGCAATTAGATGCCACAACCATGCCAACAAGCTATTTAAATGTCTTGCCAGATGAAAGCCTTTACTCTCATCAAGACAAAACATTGGCGCCTGGAGTTTGTTAAACATCATTGGAACTTTCATTTGAAGCGGGTTCTATGGTCAACTGAGACAACTGTAGAGTTTTTTTAAGCCACAGAAACCAGGGCTTGGTATAAGAGGGATGATCAACTGTAAGTATGAAAGTATCAGAATCAGAATCAGCCTTATTCGCCAGGTATGTGTACACATAAGAGGAATTTCACTCTGGATTATATAGGCTAGTGACTCTGGATTATGATGTTATCATAAAAAAACGTAAACAAAGGACACTCAACAAGAGTCACCGACTGCAATATACAGTACACATAAATACACATCATAAACCAAAACAACAACATAGTAATGATGAGACAATAGTGCAATGAGCAGGGTATAAAGGGTGCTGGAATTAAATATTTTTGTACAGGTATTATTATTTACATAATGATGGTGGATGTAATCTATATATATCTAGTGTAATGGAGCAGAGTGCAAACGATGCTGGAATGAATAAATAAGTAATATTTGTGCAGGTGTAATGTACATGAGGTAGGTGGATATGATATATACAGTATATATACAGAATGAACAGCACTGAATTACAGGATGACAAAAAAATAAGTAGTAGACAGGGGGATGTTAGTGTCAGAGTTACTGGGTTGTTATACTGGGATTGTGCCTGTGGTGGTGAATATGTGATGTTGTGTGACTGTTTTTCATCCAATGGTCCTGGGAACCTTCTCAGGATACATGGCTTCGTGGAGTCTTTCAGACTACCTTGAGATTTTAAAATCTTCAAGAAGGTAAATCTTTGAGCAGGACAATTATCCAAGGCATTCGTCCAGATCCACACAGAAATGTCTCTCTGATCATGGACTCCAGCTTTTGCCACTACTATCCCAGTCTCCTGACCTAAAACCCATTGAAGACGTATTGAGTATGCTGAAGAGGAGATTCAGCAAACTAGGATCAAGGACTCTGAAGGACCAGGAGAGATTCTGCATGGATGATTGGTCTCGGATCCCACTCCATGTGTTCTCAGTGCTGTTATCCAGACAAGAGGAGGGTGCAAAATGGGACTAAATGTAGGGCTGCCAATAATTTGAGAAAAAAAATCCTTACTAATTAATATATCATAAATTGAGTGAAATATTGAGTTGATTAACAGCTAGATTCTACAATTACATTCTAGCCAAGGGTTCCAATAACAGTGTTAGGTACTATACATGCATTTTCGTTTTCAACTGAGCCTGTCAATGAGATAGAAATTATTATATGTACAGCTTATTCAATTATTATATGTACAGCTTATTAAAGGGATGAATGTACTGAAAACTCTATTGAATTAAACAAGTAGGTGGGTTTTAAGTGGTTTAATTCCATAAATTTTAGAGCATGCAACTTCAGGGAATTATGCCTGGAACCTTGTTGTGCACCTGAACAAGGCAAGTCTGAATACCAAATACCAAGATGGTTTTATAGGATGGCGTGCATAGGAAAAGCTTACAGTTACCAAGTTGAAATGGTGCCCTTTACGAATACGGACCCAGGAGATTGGATTAGCTCAAATCTGCTCAGCCATGCGCTTTTAAACTAGCTAATCTGATAAAGGAAGGTAATATACTACTGCTGCTCATATTTAAGACAGACAGACAGAAATGTGGATGGTGTGGGGCGGGAAGAGGGAGGCTGGACAGTGGAGGGAGGAGGGTTAACGATGGAGGGTGTCTGCAAGGGAGTAAGGTGGGGCTGAAGTATAGGGGGTGGAAAAGAGGGTTGAGGGTGGTGGGTGGGGCTAGATGGTTGAGGTTGTAAGGTGGTGCTAGATGGTTGAGGTTACAGGGTGGATGGTAGGGCTAGATGGTTGAGGTGGTGGGGTGGTGGGTGGGGCTAGATGGTTGAGGTTATTGGGAGGTGGGTGGGGCTAGATGGTTGAGGTTGTAGGGTGGTGCTAGATGGTTGAGGTTATAGGGTGGATGGTGGGGCTAGATGGTTGAGGTTGTAGGGCGGTGGGTGGGGCTAGATGGTTGAGGTTGTAGGGTGGTGGGTGGGGCTAGATGGTTGAGGTTGTAGGGTGGAGGTTGGGGCTAGATGGTTGAGGTTGTAGGGTGGAGGTTGGGGCTAGATGGTTGAGGTTGTAGGGTGGAGGTTGGGACTAGATGGTTGAGACTGGAGGGTAAATGGGGGCAGACAGGGAGGTAGCTGAGCCCAGAACAGGACTGCACCCCCCTATCTTCCCCTTCTCTTTCTCCCTTCCCTCTGTCCCTATCCCTCCTCCCCTCTTCCCCCTCCCTGGCCCTCCCCTGCTCTCCTCAGACACACACTCCCTGGGGATCGTTGGCTGCTTAATTGATTTACTTTGTGGAGGATTACACGTCTATCACAGCAAAGCAGAGCTCACGGCGCCATCATGCCTCTGCGCACGCTTGCATATTTCCATGGGTTTGGGACAAGGCTTAGAGACACAGAACAACGGCCCGGGTGACTGGGATGGGTCTGCCAATGGATAGGTATTGAGGGTTGTTATGGATTGCGGGTTGGCCCGGCTGATTGGTCGATTGGTGGATGTCAATACATTGTTTTAGTCTTGTCGGTTGTTCTGGGGAGTGGCTTAGGGTCTTGCCTGCTCATGGACTGCAGGCTCACTGTCTCTGGGGATTTGTGAGATTGTGTATGCAGAGGTGGCTTTTAGTTTTTAGGCATTTCTTTCCCCCTTTGATTTTCCAATGATGTAGATTATCGCACACTTGTGTCCAGGACTCTGATCTCATGCGGTTGATAAATGTGTTGTCAAATGAAGGTCCTCTCCAGGGGGTTCAGGGTGGCCTAGCTGTCAAAACCGCTGCCAGTAGGTCACAAAGACCTCTACAAACCTGGCTTGAACCACCCTACAACTGTATCAGCTCCATTGCTATGTCCTGTCCTTGGTATTCTTTAAAGCAGTTTGCTGTATTTGGAATATGGTCCACTCCATCTTCCCATGGAATATTGTGAAGAAAGGTCAATGTAACAATAATGATTTAGAGTGATTTAGAATGGAGGATAAAGTGGGAGAACCACTGGTATGTAGGACCAGTCAGAAATAGGCCGTCCAACTCACATCTCAGGCATCCAGTTCTTCTAAATGTTGCCATGCGTCCATTGTGCGTGGAGCCCATTCTTTTTGTCTCCACTTTGTTGTTTTAAATCCCCCCAAATGAATCCTGTTTGTTTGTTCTTTCTATCTTGGTCTGTCTGAACAACCCTGGTGTTTTAATGAGAGACCCGTTAAATCGGGTGACTGAACGCTTGTTATTGTGGCCCCATCCTGCTTGTTACAGTAGAGCCACAGTCCTGCATCTGAGTTCTCTCCAAACAGCAGCCCTGCCAATTGGTTTGGAACAGGACAAGATTCACTGTCTGGAGAGATAGGGAAAGTGATAAACAGAGCTATCGACAGTGTGTGCATGTAGCATGGTATACAGGTCCATGTCAAGCCCAGGACTGGTGACATAGATGTAGTAGTAACACCATACAGATTTTGGTTCTGCCCAGCTCATGGGGCATTTGGACGTCGTTTTTGACAATCATTGAGATCTTGCCTTGGAGGGACGGTTTGGGAATGAGGCGACCTTGTGTTTTGCAGTCTGCCTTTCACTTCCTGGTGATTTGGCTCTCTTTGCGCCTTGGGAAGAAAAGGAAATTGGAGACAGCTTTGTTGTTTTTGTCACTGAATAAAAAGAGTTCCGTGTCTCTCGCTCTTTCTCTGATACGGGTCATAAGAGTCACCCTCTTAATGTTCACCCCACGACCCACTATTTTCCTTCCTTCATCCAGCCTGTCCCTCTCTTCATGTTCTCATCCCTCAATCCCCCCTTTCTCTCATTCCAGCCCCCCCCATCCTCTCTTACCCCCCCCCCAGTCTCTGTCTTTCTCTCTGCACGTGTGTCTGTCTCTCTTCCTATCTAGTGAGTGAAACAGGAAGTGGGCTTTCTCCATTGTTTGGATTGGGGAACTGAGAGCCTGTGTTAATTAGTCTAATTGGGATTAGAGACAGAAGCAGTAACAGAGAGTATGAAGTGCTGGCCTGGCACTGCTTAGGAAACACTAGGGAGCAACCCAAATGGCATTCTGTTCAGGGTAGTTCACCTCTTTTCACTGGAACCCTGTAGTCCCCCATCCAGCCTATTCCCTATATAGTGGACTACTTTTTCCAGAGGCATTTGGACCCTTGTCAATCTAAAGACATTAAAAGCCTGCCTTTCTCTTTGCAACACAAACTGGTCTCAGAACAGTGTCCCATTTCAAAAAAGTCTAATTTTTCTCTTCATTTTTAAAATTCATTGAGAAACATTTTCTTCCTCTTGGTGGTCAGCGATTTCTTTGGTTGCCCATAATGACCATTTATAACAATGTGAAATGACACAATCGTCATTAGTCTCCCTTTTCAGCCTGTCAGTATTTGCTGTTGGCAGTCAATATAACACATCCTGTTATTCTACCAGTCCGTTCTCTTAGAGAATTTCTCTTCATGTGGCATTTCTGGACCTGGTGTGTATGTTCTACTGGCCGCTGGGGGCAATGTCAGTGGCGGTTATCTTCTCTGCCGGGTTGCAGCCAGTCTACAAACACACAGACTCTGTTGTAATGGTACGCAGGCTTTAGAAAAATAACATTGTGATTAATTAATGAATCCTAACTACATAATAGCGCTTAGATAAATGTAATTAACAGTTGCTATCAGTGCATAATTGCTATAGTTATTCATTAGTTTCATCCGAGAGCAAAAATATTCAGTATATCCAAAGCATTACTTTTTGATGTTAAGCATATAGTGTGAGGAAGAGCATTTATTATTTAGCCTCTCTTTTGTGTTGGTAGTATTTTAGTGGCTGTATCCAGACAGAGTGCTAGTCAGGCTCGTCAGTCACCATAGCCAAGCTGACACAGTGTTGATACACCCAGGAGGACACACAGACACACACACACACACAGACAGGCGGACAAACATAAACACTCACGCGCACATGAAAACATACATTCATACCTTCATATATGCACTAGGGTGCAGAAAGTGCTGATATTAATGGCGGTAATGCTGTTCTTGCTAAATGGGTGAGGAGTGGTTTATTCAGCCAGTGATTCCAGATGCTGGGGTTGAAACAGGAAGCAGATGGTGAGATCAGGTCCACAGCACCAGTCTTCTAGATACAGTCTGGGCCCCAAACAGCACCCTACTCCCACCCTGCTGCACACGATGCCCCGAACACCCGGGTCAAAAGTAGTGCACAGACACAGATTTCACTTTTTCTCGTATCGTGTGTTTGATGTGTGTGTTTGAGTGTGTGTGTTTGTGTGTGTTTGAGTGTGTGTGTGTGTGTGTGTTTGAGTGTGTGTGTGTATGTTTGTGTGTGTTTGTGTGTGTGTGTGTGTTTGAGTGTGTGTGTGTATGTTTGTGTGTGTTTGTGTGTGTGTATGTTAGCTGGATGTAGAAGAGCAGTACGGCGGTACTTCAGTGGGAAGGGACTGAGCCAGGAAGGAGCAAGAGGTACAGTGCACATATGGAACACACGCACACACACACACACACACATGCACACACACACACACACCTCCCCCCATTCCCCCCTCTCCATCCCTGTCTGCTGGACAGCACCATCCAGGATGCATAGGTGGGCGGTTTGGTATGTGTGTGTGTGTGTGTGTGTGTCTGTGTGCGTGAGGTGGGGGTGGGTGTTCACCTGAGCACGTGCAGAAAGCCTTGCGGTAGGAGAAGGCGGCAGGAGGCGGAGCTACACCGAAGTCAGGCAGGGTTAACAAAGGTCACCCAGCCAGATTGGCCGTGCTGGGCGAGAGGAGAGGGAGAGGAGGGGGAGAGGAGGGGGAGAGAAGAGGGAGAGGAGCAGAGGCATAGGCAGCCACACAGGGACCCAGGTTCCAGGTCGCTAGGGTCACCTAGCAACACAACTCACCTGAAGCTTCCATTGTTTCCCTTCCCAGCAATGCAGACATCAGGGTCAACGAGGGAACTTGCCACCTGTTATATGGAATGTTCTGAAGTTCAGGAAGTGCTATGTGTCTAAGGATATACAGTTATTAGTGCCAGCATGTGTTTTACATACCCGTTATTGTTCGATGAACGATTAAATCTGAGTTGGAAAGATGCCATCCAAATGCATGTTTGCTCATTAAGTTAGACCGAGAACTTCAAGTGGTGATCCTTTAAGATGCACAAGACAAAATGAGGATTTGTCAGTGGGTCTTCAGAAGGTTGAGCGTTCTGTGTAGGAACATTTGAGCTCTTTACATTTTTATTTTTGGTTTACAAAAGTTGGTGGTTGGTTTGAGTGTTTTGCACCAATGGGATTGTAATTCCAGTAAATGTATTTACAGTGTGCAAGTTCTCAGACCCCTTCACATTTTCCACATTTTGCGGAATATTACTGCCTTATTCTAAAATTAATTACATATTTTTTTCCTTCATCATTTTTAGATATTAGATATAATTATTGAAAAAGAATTATCACATCAAAAAAATTAAGGGGTCCAAACTTTATTATTGTCATGCTCATATGTACAATTTTCCCTGTTTCAATACTTTACAAATAGTTATAAGTCAGAAAGTGTTGAAGATGAGGCATGCAGGAATGCAGGAAGAGGCTGAGGAGAGGAAAGACATTGTCTGTCATTAACTGGTACAGAATTTTCTAAACTAACATGTACCTAAAACTACAATGGGACTTAAATAATCAAAATCAGCATGAACACCCTATCGAATTAAAATGTCTAGATATTGACCTGAATTTTTCACAACTCCGCTCCTTAATAACTTCATAGGATACAATAAATCACTTATACAATTGGTATGAGGTTGGACCCATTATTCATGGTTGTTTCAGTTTAAATGGTTGAGGTAGTCTTATTAGTCTCAATTCCTCAGCACAGCAGTGAGCAGTGAGCCCTGCATGTGTCCCAGGAGACTTTAAGATGGCCAGAGTAACTCCCCCGTTAGAATACAGCAGCACTTTGGACCCTAATGGCAAAAAACTATAGACCAGTATCACTCCTGTTTTTCCCTTCCAAGACACTTGAGCAAAGTGTCTCAACCCAACTCAATTTTTACCTCTCTTGGAACAATCTCCATGACCCTAACCAGTCAGGTGTCAATACAGGCCACCCCACTGAGACTGCTCTCCTCTGTGTAACAGTAGCTCTTCACACTGCCCGAGCTAACTCTCCTCTGTTATCATCCTCCTTGATCTGTCCTCATTGTCTTCCATCCTGTTAACCATCACGTCCTACTTTCCACCCTCTCTGATTGATGTATCTCCGGCCCTGTAAACTCATGGATTTCTTCCTAACTGACAGGCCACTCCTACCAGATGACATGGTTTAGATGGGCGTTGGCCGCACAGCCTCTTTCTGCTGGTGTTCCCCAAGGCTCGGTTCTTGGCCCTCTCCTCTCGACACACCAAGTTTTTTGGCTCAGTCATATCTTCACCTGGTCTTTCCAATCATTCCAATGCAAATGACACTCAGCTTTCTTTCCCCTTCCCACTTCTGACACCAAGGCGACAACATGCATCTCATGAAAAGAACCCAATGTCATATTGAAATACACATATAAAGACATTCTCAGAGCAGCTAACTTTGTTGTTGTGCTTCTTTCTTTAATTCTGGAACAGATCACACTTTAAGGTAGACTCTAGAATAGAAATTACACAACCATCACCAGAGATATTTTAGAGGAGCTAGGTGCAAGACTTTGCTGTCATTTATTCATACGTACCAGTATCGTGTTATGTATTGCGTTCTAAGCTATTAGTTACTTCCTAGCATATTGTGAATTTCATGGTTGATTTTCAAACCAGTTTCAAAGTAGGTCATAACAGAAACCTTTTAAATATAGAATATCTAGTTAAACATTCATTTAGCTAGTCACTAGGTATGTTGGTGACTGCTGGAAAATAAGTTATTGAATATAACAACCTTTTCTCTGTCACTGACAGACATGGCTGGGTATCGCTCACATTTACTTGAAAGGCATGCCGCGGAAATATGCAAATGCAGCTTTACATCAACACTATTAAAACAACACCCCCAGCCAGTCAGTATTCAGCGTTTAGAAGTTAAACGCCCTGCGTTGAATAAAAGTGTTAATGTGTTTTTAAAAGTGTTACAGTAAATACACATGTTCTAGTGTTTCCCATTTAATGACTCGGGCACATTATCATTTACATTTTAAAGCCATTTACACATTTAAAAGGTGTGTCAGAATGTGCTGAGTTACGTCCGCTTTCTTATCCGTAACACTCGGTTTTACAGCGCACACGTACACACACGCCATTCACCCGCGTCCGCACCCCGCTGTCAGCTCAGTTCCTCCCACAGGCGATACGGGAGAACCCAGCAGGATGATGGGAAATGGGCTGTCATCACTCTAACAGGGCGCCGCAGTCTGCTAATCAGATCTGGATATGGTACGGGGGTGAGTGCACCCGTTACGCACCCAGAGGTTGCATAATGGTGCTGATGTTTTTTGGGAGGGTGTGGATATATTTGGGGCCTGTTTTTGGGTCTAGTGTGTTCCTCTCCGGGCCCCTGGTCCGGGAATTTGGGTCCTGTGGATGTGCATTAGTCAGCTGACCAATGAAGGGTAAATATTTACATCCAGGAAGGGACCCGTGTATTTCCCCTACCCCAACTCAGAACAATAATTCCCTCCTTCTCTCTGGTTGGGCTAAGGCTTCTCAGAATAGCAGTAATTATCACACTTCCCTGTATTCTTCAGAGGGCCTCATTGTCCCGGCTAGAGAGACTGACTGTTTAAACCTGAACCGGCCGGAAGCCCAGCTCTCCTCACTGGCCCTGCTCTCCAACTCGGCCCGAGGAGGGGAAGCGAAAAAGTCAGGAGAACAATTAGCCGGAGTTGTTTTATAAACTACTCTCTGCAGTTAGCGGCAACACAATAAAACATAATAAAACATAATCTCTCAGTTTCTTTGCCCCACTCTATTCCACACACATTCTTATTCCCTTTTGCTCTCTTTCATTCACTTGAATCCTGTCTTTCCCTTCCGTTCAACTGTGTTCCCTCCTTCTCTGCGCGCGGTGAACATCAGTCCAGCCATGCCAGGGCAGCACGTGCCTGACGACCTGCCGGTTTCGCACACGCTCTCTAACAGAAGCCCAGCGGCAGGTAGACTCAACGTCACCCTGGCCGCTCATTTATTAAGAGGGTCAGCTGTCGGGTAACAGGTTGGCCTACTGGTCAAGACAGGCTGCTGGGTGGCTGGGAGGATGTTGGGGTGGGGGTTTCTGGGCCAATCAGTGGAGCTGTTGAGTAATCCACTTCCTGATCCCCCAGGGCAAGGGTGGACAGCTGTCCGCAGTCCCCTAATCAGGCCCTGTGGCTGGGCTGCTGTCAGGCGACGCTTGCCTGGGCTGGTGTTGCTGGTGGCTGGGTCCTGCGTGGAGGGAAGCCTGGGGGTATCGATCCAGCCACTCAGCGGCTGACACACTCCTCTAAGTGGATGTGTCTGTAGCCAACGTCTTCTCCCATTCCCCGTACCTCCTCTCCGAACACTCCTCCTTCGGCCCTCCTTTCAACTCCCTTCAACCTGCCTCTCTTTTCTCCCTCCCCCCTCTATTCCTAAACACAGTCCTCTGAAACGCAGGGGGACCTCTCAGAGTCCCAGGAGTCCGTGAGACGCTTAGAGCCTTGTCATTCTCAGGAGGGACCCCATGCATAAACCAATGAAAGCGTTATGGGTCAATGGGATGTGTTCAGGTGATGTGCTTGCCTGTTATTTGTCCGTATTGTGGGGAAACTCTTTTCTACACCTGCCAGTGGAAACCTATTTGTGAGTGCAACCTGCCTCGCAGTTTTGTGACGGTGGACCTGTTCATCTGTACATAAGTCCACCTGTCAAATACAGTGTTCCTGTCTGTCTGTCTGTCTGTATGTCTGTATGTCTGTATGTCTGTATGTCTGTATGTCTGTGTGTGTGTCTGTCTGTATGTCTGTGTGTCTGTCTGTCTGTGTGTCTGTCTGTCTGTCCGTCTGTCTGTGCAAACTTTCTGCATGTTGGTCCCACAAAATTCTTCCTGTCTGTGTACTGTCAGTGTGTATACGTTTGTGTAGGGGGTGTAGATGTGAGTGTGCATAAGTCTGTCTGTCTGTCTGTGTGTGTGTGTGTGTGTGTGTGTGTGAGGGAGGTCTGTGGCTGGAGGGCTGATCTTGATGCCTGAGAGAGGCAGCTGTACCATCTGCTCAGTCGACCTGCAGCGCTACACACCTCCCTCCACACACCTCCCTCCACACCTCCCTACACACACCTCCCTCCACACACCTCCCTATACACACCTCCCACTACACACCTCCCTCCAAACAACTCCATTCACACACCTCCCTCCAAACACCTCCCTATACACACCTCCCTCCAACACCTCCCACCAAACACCTCCCTCCAAACACCTCCCTACACACACCTCCCTCCAAACACCTCCCTACACACACCTCACTCCAAACACCTCCCTCCAAATACCTCCCTCCAAACACCTCCCTCCAAATACCTCCTTCCAAACAGCGGCCCCAAACACCTCCCCCTCACAACTCCCACTGACACCTATATCCACACACCTCCATTCATAAATCTCCCTCCACACACTGCCAACCACACACCACCCTCCTAACACCTAATTCCACACACCTCCCCCCAAACAGTACCATCCACACACCTCCCACAACACACCTCCCACCACACACCTCCTACCATGCACCTCCATCCACACACCTCCCTCCAGATACCTCCTCCCACGCACCTCCATCCACACACCTCCCTCCAGACACCTCCCTCCAGACACCTCCCTCCAGACACCTCAGTCCAAACCTCCACCCACCTAGACTTCCTCCTCTATTTCTTACTTAAGTCACTTCCATGATATAAAACCCCATCATTCTGTTGATGGATTTTCAATCCATGTTCCTTTTATATATCCTAAGACACACACATGCACGCACGCACACACACACCCACGCACACACTTACATACACACATAGAAATGTTACATTTACACACAGAGCCACAAGGACAGGCAAGTGAATACCAGAGACCTCACTATTTGCTTTTGTCATCTTTATTTACACGGTTGATTGTTTGAGAATGAAGAGACTTAATAGCTATTTGTGAAGAATACAAAATCAATATTTTGCCCCATCAAAGGGAGGTTGTAAAGACAGCCAAAGCATTCCATTTTGAATAATAGCCCCTTCCATAAGAATCAGCGCATTGATTGGAAAGCCAATACCGTTCAGACAGGGGCTCCCATGAATGAATGCCTCTGTGATGTGGCCGGGCCATAAATGATAGGAATTAATGTTGTTTTGATGTGACTGAACCAATCGTGGCCGAGGTGAGGCAGCTAAAAGTGATTCTGACGCCATCAAATATACTGGAGGAGATATGAGGCAGACCATGCCCTGTTAATGGCTGGGAGAGCCCTACTCTGACACATTGATAGATAAGCATTATAAAAGCACATCTACTGACTGTCTACACCCACCCCCCCCCACACCCCACCCCCAGCCCCCCATCACGCCACTGCCATCACCCCACACTGAATATTCTATCTTATTTACAATAACTTGACACTTCACCCAAAAAAAATCGTATTAGATTCTTGATGACAAATAAAATAAAAAGATGGGAGAGTGGTGGAGTGGAGAAAGGGACAGGTCTGTGGGGTAGAGATGAGGATTTCGTAGGGAGCACTGGATTTTAGTATGCATGCTTATTCTGTTATGATGAAATGCAATAACAAATATGTTGGCCTGCTCCCTAGGAAAAAAAGGCCTTGGAAACGCTTTGAGACTGGCTTATATTTATCATCTGCTATAGACTGTCGCTGGAAAGAATATATTGCTTTAAAAAGTCGCGCCCGTAATAGCATTGATATAATTTCCATAAATTTTCATCTCAAATTTGATATTTTTCTCATCGATGAACAACATAAACTATTTAAAGAGGATTCTGGTGTGGCAAACTTTTTCAACCAACCTTAAATTAGCAAACCATATATGGTGTGATGGATAACAGCCCTAGTGTCTGTGGGGTAACGCCACGGGAGCTAGATTGGTCTTGAAATTGAACATCAGCCTCTCTAAGCTAGTACAATATTCTGACATTGTCATTACTTAATTCAGGCAATTTTATCTGTCAGAATTTTCCACAGAAAGCTTGCCTCTACGCATAGAACTCTTAAGTTTTTCTTACATTGTTGCATAGAAAAATTATTCAGTTTTATTACTATTTAACAGCAGAATGTCTGCTCGTTAATGTGTTAGTACAATTTCATTTACAGTCGCATTTCTCCTCATTGATGTGTTATTACAAATAAATGTTACAGTACAATGTTGGATCATTGAAGTATTATTACCATGTTTTTACAGTACAGTTACAACAGTCTGTTGGTGATGCATCAAGTCTCAAAATTGACCAAAACAGTGGTATAATTGTTCTATCAATATAAGGCAGCATGGTGGTAATTGTTCTAGCGTTAAGTGCTTAACCTTCCATTATCTACTCAGCAGAGTCTAGCCTACAGTCTGATTCACTGACTGCACCTACACTGCTACATCCCAAATGGCACTCTATTGACCCTATGTAGTCCTCTACGGGTTCTGGTCAAGGGCAATGCACTATGAGGGAATAGGGTGCCATTTTGGACAAAGAGAGGTTCAGTTTGAGACATGATGTAGTGTGTAGAGTGATGCTCCTCTATTGACCGACACACAAATTACAGCGAAGATAAAGTAAACATCCATTCCTTATCTGTTCTCCAATGGTCAGTTAACCTATCAGTAGGGATTTCATGTCAGAAGCAGATTCACCACATGGTTTTGTAGTATTTAGTGGATCTTTTATGGTCACTCTAACTTAGAAACTTTGTCTGGGATTGAATACATTATAATGCAGCACATTTGTATGTCTGGTGAAACACAGATAAGCAAAAAACTGAGTAACACTTTATTTTAAGTTTCTGTAATTACCTGCTAACTAACAAAGCAATAACTGGAAGGCTTGCCATGATCCTAAACTCTCCCAAATATGTTGGATTCTAGTCTATTGAAATCCATGGATCCAAATGGTTTCAACCCTGTAATTACCTGTGAAGATTATACTCATGTCACAAGGACATATTTTGGCTTAATTTTTATACATGGTAATCCTGGACGAAAATGTTTAATTAAATTGGTATTTGCACGTATGGAATAACATTCAGCAAATGAATGTGTAATTACACATACTTCTTCATAATTGTTTTGTCTCACTCAAAACAATTATTTTACCATGCAGTTACATAAAAATAGTTACTTATGTATCTACATTGTTGCTAAAGTAATTCATGTTACCTATATTGGTCACCTCTGCATGTGCCCATCTAAATCTAAAATACCCAATTTCCTCATGCATGCAATTTTATTGATGTAGTGTATTTATGTCTGCTCCAATTCCAGGAGACAAATAAATCATTAATTTCTTCCTGGGTCTGATTTACTTGCTGATTCTCCGACGACAAAAGCCCAGCAAACTGTTTCAGAACGATTTCTGCGAACACCTATGCATTGTTCATGTGAACACACGTACACATGTCTTCTGTGTATTTTCGACAGTACCACAGTCATGCTACGTCCATTAGTCGCATGTGACCGCAGGTTGTGTGTGTTCCCTCCATAGAGGACAGCGAAAGGTCAAGAGCAGCGCTGGATGCTCCTCGTGTTTCAGTCCATCTCCCTGCTCTGACATCTACTCTCACAGTGATGGAGGACCGGCCAACCCGGCCCGCCTTGGCATTGAATGTCGGCGGCACGAGGTGGACTCAACCAGATGGATGGATGTCTGAGCACCGTGCGCCTAAACGTCTGCGAACGCGTCTCTAAACACTGTACTTTTAATGTGACCTATAATGTGAACAATTCAATTGAAAAACAAACTGAAATCTTCAGGGGGGGAAATAAAAAATAAAAACCTTACAATAACCTGGTTGCATAAGTGTGCACACCCTTAAACTAATATTTTGTTGAAGCACCTTTTGATTTTATTACAGCACTCAGTCTTTTTGGGTAGGAGTCTGTTAGCATGGCACATCTTGACATGGCAATATTTGCCTACTCTTCTTTGCAAAAGCACTCCAAGTCTCCAAATCTCCTGTGCACTGCCCTTTAGATCACCCCACAGATGTTCAATTGGATTCAGGTCTTGGCTCTGGCTGGGCCATTCCAAAACGTTAATCATCTTCTGGTGAAGCCATGCTTTTGTGGATTTGGATGTGTGCCTTGGGTCGGTGTCACGCTGAAAGTGTGCACACCCTCTTATAACTGTTTTCAGAATTAACCAATCACATTCAAACTCATGTTAAATAGAAGTCATTACACACCTGCCATAATTTAAAGTGACTCTGATTAATCACAAATAATGTTCAGCGGTTCTAGTAAGATTTTCCTGACATTTTCTTAGTTGCATCTCATAGCAAAAGCCATGGTCCGCAGAGAGATTCCAAAGCATCAGAGGGATCTCATTGTTTAAAGATTTCAGTCATGAGAAAGGTACAAAATAATTTCCAAAGCATTAGATATACCATGGAACACAGTGAAAACAGTCATCATTAAGTGGAGAAAATATGGCACAACAGAGACATTACCAAGAACTGGACGTCCCTCCAAAATTTATGAAAAGACGAGAAGAAAACTGGTCAGGGAGGCTTCCAAGAGGCCTACAGCAACATTAAGGAACTGCAGGAATTTCTGGCAAGTACTAGCTGTGTCCTACATGTGACAACAGTCTCCCGTATTCTTCATATGAATGGGCTGTAGGGTAGGGTGGCAAGATGGAAGCCTTTTCTTACAAAGAAAAACATCCAAGCCCGGCTGAAGTTTGCAAAAACAAACTTCAAGTCCCCCAAAAGCACATGGGAAAATGTGTTATGGTCTGATGAAACCAAGGTTGAACTTTTTGGCCATAATTCCAAAAAGTATGTTTGCCGCAAAAACAACACTGCCTATCACCCAATGAACACTATACCCACAGTGAAGCATGGTGGTGGCACCATCATGCTTTGGGGCTGTTTTTCTTCAGCTGGAACTGGGGCCTTAGTCAGGGTGGAGGGAATTATGAACAGTTCCAAATACCAGGCAATTTTGGCACAAAACCTTCAGGCGTCCGTTAGAAAGCTGAAGATGTTCACCTTTCAGCACGACAACGACCCAAACCACACATTCAAACCCACAAAAGCATGGCTTCACCAGAAGAAGATTAACATTTTGGAATGGCACAGCCAGAGCCCAGACCTGAATCCAACTGAACATCTGTGGGGTGATCTGAGGAGGGCTGTGCACAGGAGATGTCCTCGCAATCTGACAGATTTGGAGAACTTCTGCAAAGAAGAGTGGGCAAATATTGCCACGTCAAGATATGCCATGCTAATAGAACTCCTACCCAATAAGACTGAATGCTGTAATAAAATCAAAAGGTGCTTCAACAAAATATTAGTTTAAGGGTGTGCACACTTATGCAACCAGGTTATTGTGAGTTATTTATTTTTAAAAAATCTCAAAGATTTCAGTTTGTTTTTCAATTGAACTGTTCACGTTATAGGTCACATTAAGGTCTCATTCTTTTACATCACAAGAACCTGGCATTTTTTTATATCCACTGTATGTGTGAATGTGATGTGGACGTTGTGGCGAGAGCCCCACTGACAGAGCGATCTACATGGGTCATGTGAGAAAGTGGAGTGGGGGGGTTTCTCCATGCTGCTAATTAGAGACACCAGTATGCAGCCTGAGAACAATACAGCCAGTTCTTCTGCCATCAAAGGCCACTGTCCTGTAGAATGTCATTTTCTATCTAAAAGCATCCAGTGGCCAGATGGCCCCCAACCTGTTTCCCATACACAGCCAGGCCTTAGCCCACACTTCATCTCTTTCTCTCTCTCTTTCTCTCTCTCTCTCTCTGTTTGTCTTCCCTTTTCTGTTTGTGCATGTCTCTCTCCATCTATGGTGTCTGTGGTTGCCTGTAAGCAGTATGAATTATGAAGTGGTGTGTGTGTATGTGTGTGTCGTGTGTGTGTGTGTGTGTGCGTGGGGGGGGGGTGGTACAGGAAAGAAAGAAACAGAGAGAAAAACAGAGAGACGACGAAATGACGGGAAGAGAGAGAGATCTGGCTGAATGGTGGTGATAATAATTGCAGTAGCTGTGTTGCCATTAACCTGGCACTCACTATAGTAGCAGGTATTTGGGTCACTCTGGATCAGAGAGAATTTCTGAGCCTTCAATATTGATTTTCACATGGCAATTTCTCATAACCACCCCTTTCCTATTCTCACTTCGTCTCCCATCCCCTCTCTTCGTCTCCCATCCCCTCTCTTCGTCTCCCATCCCCTCTCTCCCTCTCGCCCTCACCCCTCTCTCTCTCTCTCTCTCTCCCGCTACTTCTCTTTAATTCCCGTCTTCCTCTCACTCTTTTCCTTCCTCTCTTCATCCCCTCCCCTCTCCTCCCCTCTCCATCTCTCCTGTGATGGAGCAGAACGTGGGAGGGAGGGAGGGAGGGAGGGGAAATGCAGCAGGTGAGTGGGTGACACCTCAGGGATACGGACGGGCTGGGTTCAGACAGCGCCTCATTAGTGAGCACTGAATTACACTCCAGACACGTCTTTATGTAGACTAATCATATTACAGCAGACGAGGTGAGCCTTGCCGGGGAGGGGGGAGGTGTGGGGGGGGGGGGGGGTCCCGGGGAGTGGGGCGGGGGGGTGGGGGGAGTGGGGGCTGTGTGCTTTACAATCTGATTTGCCCAGGAGAACTCAATGTAATCTAGCACCGAGGACCGACTCCATTTTATCCATCTACCCATCTATCTCCTACACGTGCAGGGCATGTGTCGTACCCCCGCCCGCTCTCTCTCTCCCTCCCTCTCACAGCTTCTCTTTCTTTCTCTCTCATTCCCTCTGTCCCTTTCTCATCTCCTCCTATCTAACCAGGCAACCCCCCCCCCCCCCACACACCCACCCCACCCTCCCCCCAATACATTGTCAATTCTGACAAGCGGATTTAATCGGCCAGCGTGGCGTCCGCGGCGTGGGCCTCTGACCACTGTGCAGAGTCATTAACCTTGACTGGCATAATTGAATCCAAGGTTGATTGCTCGTGACCCCCCCCCCCCCAACACCCCCCCCCCCCCCCCCCAAGGTCCTTAAAATGTACATATTCATTACAGGGCCAGGCCACTAAATGGATTGCACAGCGAAAGCTGTAGCAATCATCCGGGCCTGATCTGGCGGGGGCACTCTGCTGTTCAGGGGCCCTCTGGCGAGGGGGGGGGGGGACAGGGTTGGCGGGCCACTAATTGCATGTTAGAGAGGAGGATTAGATTATGAAAATAGTGAGAGAATGAAGATGGATCCCCGTGACACTGTCAAATTAAGGGCAGCCTTGTAACGCGGCAAGACACCAAAATGTACAGCGACATTACCAGAGAAGAGAGGGAGAGATGGAGAGAGAGATGAATAAAGAGAAAGAGAAGGAGGGAGGGATGGAGAGAGGGAGGGGGAAAGCAAGGGGGATGTGGAGAATGAGACAGAGAGCGATAAAGAAGAAGAGACTCAAACGATTCCTCCCTCAGCTCTCCTCATCACATCCTCCCTTCTCCCCTCCCCATTCCTCATTGCCTCCTCCCCTTTCTCCTCAACCCCTCCTTCCCTCTCTCCAGAGCCCCTCCTCCCCTCTCTCCTCAACCCCTCCCTCCTCTCCTCACTCCTCCTGCCCTCTACTCACCCCCTCCTCCCCTTTTTCCTCATCTCTTCCTTCCCTCTCTCCTCAACCCCTCCTTCCCTCTCTCCAGAGCCCCTCCTCCCCTCTCTCCTCAACCCCTCCCTCCTCTCCTCACTCCTCCTGCCCTCTACTCACCCCCTCCTCCCCTTTTTCCTCATCTCTTCCTTCCCTGTCTCCTCAACCCCTCCTCTCCTTTCTCCTCACCCCCTCCTTTCTTCTCTCCTCAATTTTTCTCCACACCCCTCTACCCTCTCTCCTCCCCCCTCCTCCCCCCTCCTCTCCCGCCCTACTCACCCCCTCCTCTCTCCTCACCATATACACACACACACACACACCTTCACTCACACACACACACACACAGAGCCTATGACACTCTCTCTCTCGTTCTCTCCTCTCTAATGGTTGTCAGATAACAATCAGCCAAATCAGTTCATTCATTTCTCCCTAGCCCCTGACACGCAACTCTAAGTGGCCAACCACGAGTCAAAGTGCAACCATTAACTATTGTTTGTAGAGCCAAAGAAGACAGAAAGGGCAAACTGTGTGTGTATGTCAGTCAGTCATCTGTGTAGTTTTGTGTTGCTGTAGTGTAGTGTGTAATGCTCACAGTGAGCTGTCTGATTGGGTCTGGTCTGGACCTCCTAACGTCTCTGACTCGTAAAAAGGATTGTGTTAGCTATTAGCTAGCCATTAGCTTGCACTGTGAGAAACTGGAGAATGAGCCAACCAGGCTGTTTTCTGCCCTCCAGCTGCCCTCTGTGCCCCTGCCCTGTCTGGCCGGAATCGTTCCCAGCCACCCCTCGGTCCGTGGAGAGCCATCCGACTTTCACATTAGACATTTTCCACTCCCGGAATTGGAGTGGTTCGCTCTAATCCCTGCACATCATCAGCAAGTGTATTTCCCATGGTTGGAACTGAGTTTAGGTAGCAGTGTGGAAATCAAACAGTAGAACAATGGAGGGCTTCCTACGCTTAACCTCTTAATGGGCTCTCAATGGCTCCCCAGACTCCCAGAAAACTATCAGCAACTGGATTCACTTACCCCCTGGTTAGCTGGGGACATGTGAGGTCCGGACACTTAAAACTCCTCAAAGGCACATGTTTGTATTTGTGTGTCTGTGTGTGTGTGTGTGTATCTGTAGGTTTGTTTGCATGTGCCTGCATGTGCCTGCATGTGCATGCATGTACATGCGTGTGTGCATGAGCGCGTGTGAAGAAAGAGGAAACGTGTTGAGCTGTTTTTGGCGAGCAGGTGTTTTCCCAGGCAATGGATGAGAAAGGTGGAGACCAATATTACATTCCCACATCAGCCTGGTGATGCATTCATTTGGTGTCATAATATTTATAGTCAATGATGCACGTGTCATTAGGTGTCTGCATGTGTGTTTACATGAATGCATGTGTTTCTGCTTTGGTGCAGCCCTCTACGTGTAAGTACATGTCTGTATGTGTATATATGTGTGTGTGTGTGTGTACTTGTGTTTATGTGTGTTAGCCCTGCTCCTCTGGTTCGTCTTAAATAATGATTCTCAGCGAGTGCCGCACAGCTCCCAAAGCAAAGACAAGTGGCCTCATTTATATCCGTGGAGGAAAATAATTTACCAAGCGTCAGGCGCTAACGAGCGTGTGCGGCGGACACCATAATTAGATTTACTTTGTTTGTGTCGTTTTAATTACGTTACGCCATCCTCGACCAAGCGTAGTGCCTCAGTTTTGACCAGAGACAAAACAGCTCTTGCGGGCCCTGGTCAAATGTGGCGCCCTTACAAAGGAATGATGGGAGCGGGGTGTCATCTGGGCGAGTGATCCCCCAGCCTAGACAGCTATCGCCTCTGTCGGCTTTTGTCCCAGGAGAGCTTCAAAACCAACAGACTCGCACCAGAAAAACATAGAAAATGTCACTTTAATCTGGCTTCTGATATAAAAAAAAAAAAGAAATCTGACGTTCAAACTTTTTTGTTTGGGATGAATCGCAGTGTTTTTGAGCCTGTGTCAAATAAAAAGACTTGGGGGACAGATTTCAAAGGGCAGGGGAAGGTAAACGTTGTGTTTATGCTACGTTGTGTAAACCAAAGCACTTTGAGGGTCGTTTGAAGTATTCCCCCAAGACACGTTAGTTAATTATTTCCTTTTTAATAGTGAATTCTGCTCCCTTCATTAACGGCTTCTACTGATGTTGCTCTCTGTACATCAGAGCATTAAAGCGGTGGCGGTATTTCAAAAAAAGTTCATATTATTTAATTATTTTTGTTTCAATAATTGAGTGATTAATTGATACATAACGATTACCATCACAAAGCTTATGCTTCATTTTTATTTCAAAGCAAATCGTGCATTACTGCTGTATTACCTGAGTGTCACTGCTAGCATGTGCTCAGAGGAGAAATAATAGAATTACTCTCAATTGTCTACTCTGTTCAGTCTCGACGGTCCTTAATTGAAATATATTTATCTGTGTGTTATCATTATATTTATCTGTGTGTTGTCATTGTATTTATCTGTGTGTTATCATAACTGTTGCGTACCTGCTCCTCTGTTGGGGATCAGAATGGGTTTTATCCTGCATGACAAGGCACACCTTACAAATGGTTAACTGGCGTGTCAAATGGTGTGTGTGTGTGTGTGTGTCTGTGTGTGTGCCCTTGTATTCTGTCCTGTCTGGTAGTGATGCTGACCAGTCCTCTGGGAGCAGCTAGCTAGGTCTAGGATAAGGCCAGGGTGGCCTGTCAGTCCCTGTCTGACGTCCAACACTGTGCTGCCTAGTTCCACAGGCCTCTACAGTACCATTCAGCCAGCTCTCTGGACAGGAACCCTGAGGCCAAAGGACTCTGCTCAAAAGTTCTTCACTATCTATTTATATAGGGCACATTTTGGACAGGAAATTATTGAATGCATGCTATCCGTAAACACACTGGATATATGCTATCCATAAACACACTGGATATATGCTATCCATAAACACACTGGCTATATGCTATCCATTAACACACTGGATATATGCTATCCATAAACACACTGGATATATGCTATCCGTAAACACACTGGATATATGCTATCCATAAACACACTGGATATATGCTATCCATAAACACACTGGATATATGCTATCCATAAACACACTGGATATATGCTATCCATAAACACACTGGATATATGCTATCCATAAACACACTGGATATATGCTATCCATAAACACACTGGATATATGCTATCCATAAACACACTGGATATATGCTATCCATAAACACACTGGATATATGCTATCCATAAACACACTGGATTTATGCTATCTATAAACACACTGGATATATGCTATCCATAAACACTGGATATATGCTATCTATAAACACTGGATATATGCTATCTATAACCACACTGGATAGTTGCTATCCATAAACACACTGGCTATATGCTATCCATAAATACTGGATATATGCAATCCATAAACACACTGGATATATGCTATCCACAAACACACTGGATATATGCTATCTATAAGCACACTGGATAGTTGCTATTCATAAACACACTGGCTATATGCTATCCATAAACACTGGATATATGCAATCCATAAACACACTGGATATATGCTATCCATAAACAGACTGGATATATGCAATCCATAAACACACTGGATATATGCTATCCATAAACAGACTGGATATATGGTATCCATAAACAGACTGGATATATGGTATCCATAAACACACTGGATATATGCTATCCATAAACACACTGGATATATGCTATCCATAAACACACTGGATATATGCTATCCATAAACACACTGGATATATGCTATCCATAAACACACTGGATATATGCTATCCATAAACACACTGGATTTATGCTATCTATAAACACACTGGATATATGCTATCCATAAACACTGGATATATGCTATCTATAAACACTGGATATATGCTATCTATAACCACACTGGATAGTTGCTATCCATAAACACACTGGCTATATGCTATCCATAAATACTGGATATATGCAATCCATAAACACACTGGATATATGCTATCCACAAACACACTGGATATATGCTATCTATAAGCACACTGGATAGTTGCTATTCATAAACACACTGGCTATATGCTATCCATAAACACTGGATATATGCAATCCATAAACACACTGGATATATGCTATCCATAAACAGACTGGATATATGCAATCCATAAACACACTGGATATATGCTATCCATAAACAGACTGGATATATGGTATCCATAAACAGACTGGATATATGGTATCCATAAACACACTGGATATATGCTATCCATAAACACACTGGATATATGCTATCCATAAACACACTGGATATATGCTATCCATAAACACACTGGATATATGCTATCCATAAACACACTGGATATATGCTATCCATAAACACACTGGATTTATGCTATCTATAAACACACTGGATATATGCTATCCATAAACACACTGGCTATATGCTATCCATAAATACTGGATATATGCAATCCATAAACACACTGGATATATGCTATCCACAAACACACTGGATATATGCTATCTATAAGCACACTGGATAGTTGCTATTCATAAACACACTGGCTATATGCTATCCATAAACACTGGATATATGCAATCCATAAACACACTGGATATATGCTATCCATAAACAGACTGGATATATGCAATCCATAAACACACTGGATATATGCTATCCATAAACAGACTGGATATATGGTATCCATAAACAGACTGGATATATGGTATCCATAAACACACTGGATATATGGTATCCATAAACACACTGGATATATGGTATCGCTCCGAGTCACTGATTCTATAGTATACACCACATATATCTGTCATGCTTTACAAAACATGTATTTCATTTTATTTACAAAAGTAGAACATGCTTTACAAAGTGTACTTCTACGACTGCAACCACACAACCACAGCCAACAGAGATCATAGTGATCTACACCACTAGAAGTTCAGTCTCAGTAACAGTAGTTTCCGATAATGACTTTAAATGGCAGATCTCTCATCATCAGCGCTCCTGGTGCAGCTCTGCTTCACTAGCAACAAGATGTGTTTACAGAAGGGATTCTTTGTTATGACTGAGTCAAATCTCAACCAATGACCTCTTGGTCTGCCCAAGGAAGAGAGTGTATCCATCTGACACACCTGTGGCCAGTTTGTGTGTGTGTGTGTCTGTGTCGGTGTGTGTGTGTGTCGATGTGTGTGTGTGTCTGTACGTGTGTGTGTGGGTCTGTGTGTGTGTGTGTTTGTGTGTGTGTGTGTCATGGTGATAAGACATTAACCCCGGGACCGGCCTGACACTAACACCACTGACGAACTATAAAAACAGGCCTGATCCTGGATTCATATTGTTCAGGAACATCATCATAACATGGAAAACCAGACAAAGGAACACACAGCTGGTGTGTTCACACTGAACCCAGTTAATTCACATTATGGTTACCACACACACACGCTCTGGGTTTGCATCTTGGTCTGTTTTAGTCAGAACAGTAAATTAGTGTACTGTACTTGGAAAGTATTAGTAGATAAGGTCATTGTACAATTTCATCAAGTGGTACGAAAGATCATCTTGGTTATATACAGTGAATTACAAAACTGCATGGACAGTCAGACACACATATACAGTACACAGTTATCAGCCCAAACCATTTTCTCTGCATACATATTATATAACATTTTGTGCTGGTGGACAGGACTTTGGCCCAATGTTTGTGAGTTTGAATCAGTGGTGATGTCCAATATTTTTTATTTCTAACCTGTCCCCAGGTAGCACCTTAATCTTAACACCACTTGAGTATTACCTAACTTTAACAATTTTCTAACTTTAGCCCTAACCTTAACCACACTGAAGTTGTACCTAACCTTAATGCCTTAACCATTGTTTCGCAACCCCATAACACACTTCCCTATTATACACATCCCTATAACACACTTCCCTATAACTAATTTCCCTATAACACACTTCCCTATTATACACATCCCTATAACACACTTCCCTATAACTAATTTCCCTATAACACACTTCCCTATTATACACATCCCTATAACACACTTCCCTATAACTAATTTCCCTATAACACACTTCCCTATTATACACATCCCTATAACACACTTCCCTATAACACACCTCCCCATAACATAATTACTTAAAACACACTTACCCATAACACAATTCCAATACATTTCCCTATAACACACTTCCCAGTAACACACTTCCTACAACACACTTCTCTATTATACAGTACACATCCTTTTAAAACACATCCCTATAACACACTTTCCTATAACATACTTCCCTATAACACACTTCCCAGTAACACACTTCCCTATTATACACATATCTATATCACACTTTCCCATAACACACTTCCTTCTAATACTTTTCCCTATAACGCGCAGCCCCTTAAAAACTTCCTATAACACAATTCCTTATAACACACTTCCCTATTACAGACATCCCCATAACACACTTCCCTATTACAGACATCCCCATAACACACTTTCCTATAACATACTTCCTGATTACACAGGTTCTGCGCAAATGGGATGATGGTGCGTTGATAAATTAATAGGAAAACTATGAAGGCCAAAAGATTACATTTTTTAGAAAACTAATATGCTATGTATTTTACTGTGGACACCTCTAGCAAATATGGGCTATATTTCCCTTGGGGAATCCTCTTTCACCCTGTCTGCTGAACAGATCATTCTAACAGGTATATTCAAGATGGATGCTCCTGCAATGAATGAAGGGGGCAAAAAATATAAGATTCTGATTCAAAAGGGAAGGGAAAGGGGACATTTCAATCCCACCCAAATGTAAATGATATTGGAAGATGATTTAATTTTAACCATTTTAATATACAGGTACAGTATATGCACATAATGTACATTCTGCAAACACATTCAAAATTTGACGTACAAAAAAAAAGGTATATTGAAATTTTGCACTTCAAAGCAACAAAAAAAAAAATCCCTCAACTAAATTATTCAAAATTCTAATTCATTTGGTTAGAGGCCAGTGCTTCTCATTAACAAGTAATTTATTTCACCTTTGGTAAGTTGCAGGTGTCAGGTGATGTAAAATGCCATTCAATCCATGTTGCAAATTATTTTCCACTGACCTCTAATATTTGGCTTTCACTGTAGTGTATTGTCTCACACAAATTTGGACTGTGGAGGTTCGGAATGACACAGAACTTCTGTATATTCTATGTATTACTGGTTTTAAGGACTGGCTCAGGACTTAATAATCTGTTTATATAAATCTTCCTGCCAAAAGGCCAACTCTAAAAGACCTGTTAAAGGACTATTACTCTATCTCTGCATTGTAGGTCAGGTAAGGTAGGTCATTGTTGTTTATCCCCTTTCTGCTACAGCCACAATATGAGAGAAATCTAACATTTAATTCAAGCAAATCCAATTCTTAATCAAGAAATATATTTTATTTTCTCAAAAATTTATTTGTCACGATTATTGGCATTCCCCCATTTAGTACTTTGTGCACACTCTACCAAGATAAAAGCATTAAGTCTCCCATTACAAAGTTTGATGAAGAGAGAGAAACATTTTCATGGGATCTGACACTATCCACGTGGCATATCACCAGATCTTTCAGAGTCCTTGGTCATCATTTGTGAATTTAGATTTGTGAATCTTCACTCTCCTGTTCATCTCACCCCACATGTTTTTAATATATAAGTATAAGTAGGTCAGAGGACTGGAATGGCCATTGCAATAACTTGATTCTATGGTCAGTGAGAGAATTTTGAGTGAATCTATAGGAATGCTTTGGAACATATACTGAAAGAATTATAAACACAACACTTTTGTTTTTGCCCCAATTTATCATGAGCTTAACTCAAAGATCTAAGACTTTCTCTATGTACACAAAAGGCCTATTTCTCTCAAATATTGTTCACAAATCTGTCTAAATCTGTGTTAGTGAGCACTTCTCTTTTGCCGAGATAATCCATCCACCTCACAGGTGTGGCATATAAAGATGCTGATTAGACAGCATGATTACTGCACAGGTGTGCCTTAGGCTGGCCACAATAAAAGGCCACTCTAAAAGGTGAAGTTTCACCGTATTGGGGGAGTCCGGGGTGGTCCGGGGTGGTCCGGGGGGGTCCGAAAACCGGTCAGTATCTGGTGTGACCACTATTTGCCTCAAGCAGTGCAACACATCTCCTTCGCATAGAGTTGATCAGGTCTACCACTGTCTCTACCACTCACAAAATCCCCTCCTCATTGCACCATATGTCTGAAATAGTAAAACTTCAGTTTAAGGTAGATCATAGTTACCTTAACTGTATGTATGTGGAGAAAAGTTACTTTGAGGATATTACAATGATTGAGAATTACATTTTCAATAACGGATAGAAATTCTACATTTCAACGCATCATTGATTTTGTTAAAGTTTTGAACAATTACATAGGACAGATTTGAGAGGTACCTTCAGAACTGCGTTTTATGTGACGGCACCAATGAAATTATCTGCTGTGGAGTAAATTAATATGTTTATCAGCATGGGATGACAATTTAATAACTCACCTGTCAAACCTCACCTAGATACATTGGAGAATCTGCCATGATAATTACAGGCAATTTTTTTAGATTCACAAAAAAATAATAGGATGAAATACACATCTAAATTAGAGACGGGTAATCTATTCCACAGAATGATCGGAATACAACAGGGTGGATTCTTGGTAAGCGTTATTAAACTATAAGAGCTCTTACAAGCTCGGTTTTCGTCATTGAACGATACAATTTCATCAATCTAATGTTACGCTCATTCTTTTTCTTGTATTGCATTATGGTCTCTTTTTTTCCACCTTGTCATGTGACCTCACTTTCTCAAGACCAATGGGACTGTGTTTCAGTATTAAAAGCTGACCGTGCGTATAAGCCCCAGTGGCTGAATGGCTAACCAATGGGTCTCACCATCCCATATAATGCATCCTGTGGTCACTCTTGGGCCCAGTGGATAGAAATACACACACACAAACACACAATGACCCAGAAGGACCATTTGTTTTACTGTATTTAGGACCATTATAGAGGTGTGTGGTGACTCAGTGTAGGCTCAGTTTCCACATTACCTCAGACAGTTTCAGCCATTTGTCTGTCCAACCAGTATTGCGAGCTAGAGCCTGAGCCATTACCAGCCATTATAGCAAACGAGTCTGGGACAGAGAGCTAGCCAGTTTGATCGTTTGCTGTCTAGCTGGCTCTTTATCATGAGGTAGGGTCTGGGGCAGAGAGGCAGGCACTGGAATGTCTGTCTGTTTAGTTGGCTCAGTAGGAACCAGAAAAAGAATGGGAGGGGAAAAGGAAGAGTTTTCAATCTATCTGCGTCTTCTCTCTCTCATTAACCCCTGTGCCCTGACAGGTTGGTCCGCCTGCCACTGACCTGGTTCACCTAATGAGCTACCAATTAAAACAAATTAGGAGAGAGGCGACAGTGTCATCTTCGCTCCCTACTCCTCCTCGTTGGCACGGACAGAGGGCCGATGCGGGGTTAACGGTTGGCGGGTCTGGCCGATATCGGAGGTGTGGGTCTCCATGGTAACTTGAAGGATGTGTCCTCAATCATCACAGGACCTCGGAGTCACATGACTCAGTAGGGAAGAACAAAAACAGGGCTACAATCCAACAAAATAATGCCAGGGCATCTTTTGGTTCTGGATTTTCCAGGGAGATGTGTTTTTGATTGTGTGTATGGGTATTTGTGTGTGTGTGTGTGTGTGTGTGTGTGTGTACGTGTATGTGTGTGTGACTCATGTGTGCGTGTAACTCTTGGTTTTGCGTCCAGGCCAACAGGCCGAGTTATTTATTTGGTGTTACTTGCAGCACCACCTGCTCCCCAGGCCTGTATCTACCATTGAGGATGCCAAATTCATGTCCTCTGTATTCATTTTTTTACACACAGAATAGAAGTGGTGAACTGATATAAATATAATAACACGAAAGCAAACATATGCATGACTGTGTGTTGTGAAGCGAGGCCAGACAGACAGGCAGTGATCCTTTTGCAAAGACGTTCACTCACAGGTCATTCTTCACAGGTCGTTCTCGGGGTGATGGAAATGTGTATCTGTGGTTAGTCAAAGATGGCTGATGAAGAAGACAAGTGTGATATGAAGCTAGAGAATATTTGAATTTATCTGACAATTAACCAGCTCAATGTCATTCATCTCTAGATATCGTCTAAACTATTTTTTGTATAATCTAAACTAGCTGGCATTGCTGGCTCGTTTACTGCCTAGCTAACGCCAGCAAATGCTTTGAATCCAATTGGTCTTGATAGAAAAAATAGTTGTCTCTGTTTCATTTTCAAATATCAAAGTGATTAGGACCATGGTTAACATACAAGCTCAACAAACCAAGCAATAGGTGACAATGGGAATAATTACAGTTGTGTTCAAAAGTGTGCATACCCTTGGAGAATTGGTAATATACAGTACCATTTGTAAAGAAAACAAGTGAGCAGGCAAAACACACCTTTTATTCCTGTGTATTTGGTGTATTGCCACCTTTAGCATCAATGACAGCATGCAGTCTTTTGTAATAGTTGTCTATGAGGCCCAGAATTCATGCAGGTGGCATTGCTGCCCATTCATCTTGGCAAAATGCCTCCAGGACATGCAAAGTCTTTGGTCGTCTTGCATGAACCGCACGTTTGAGATCTCCCCAGAGTGGCTTGATGATATTAAGGTCAGGAGACTGTGACAACCACTCCAGAACCTTCCTCTTTTTCTGCTGGGTTAACTTGGCCTTGTGTTTAGGGTCATTGTCTTGCTGGAAAGTCCAAGAGCATCCCATGCGTAGCTTTCATTCAGAAGAATGCAAATTGTCTGCCAGTATTTTCTGATAACATGCTGCATTAATCTTGCCATAGATTCTCCGTGCCTTTAGAGCTCACACAACCCCAAAACATCAGTGAGCCACCACCATGCTTCACAGTGTGGATGGTATTCTGTTCATTATAGGCCTTGTTGACACCTCTACAAAAGTAGCACTTATGATTGTGACCATAAAGTAACATTTTCGTCTCGTCACTCCAAATTACAGTGTGCCAGAAGCTGTGAGGCGTGTCTAGATATTGTAAACAGAGTTTTCTGTACACTGGCACAGTAAAGGCTTCTTTCTGTAAACCTGACCACGCAGCTCATTTTTGTTCAAATATCATCGTATTGTGCTCCTTGAAACAACCACAACGTCTTTATCCAGAGCAG
Source organism: Esox lucius (assembly GCF_011004845.1). Lineage (NCBI taxonomy): Eukaryota > Metazoa > Chordata > Actinopteri > Esociformes > Esocidae > Esox > Esox lucius. The sequence goes on along the minus strand of NC_047569.1, from coordinate 35,396,234 downwards.
CCAGTATTTCTCCTGAGGTTACCTGTGGGTTTTTCTTTGTATCCCGAACAATTCCTCTTGGTCTACCTGACCTTGGCTTGATATCAAGAGATCCCCGAATTTTCCACTTATTAATAAATTATTGAACAGTACAGACTGGTATTTGCAAGGCTTTGGATATCTTTTATGTCCTTTTTCATCTTTATAAATTTCAATTACCTTGTTACGTAGGTCTTTTGCCTGTTCTTTTCTGCTCAGTATCTAGCCTGCTCAGTGCATCCACATGAGAGCTAACAAATTCATTGACTATTTATACACAGACACTAATTGCAATTAAAAAGCCACAGGTGTGAGAAATATAATTTTCACCTGTGTGTGTCTCCTTGTGTGTCTGTAACAAGGCCAAATATTCAATGGTAAGTAAAGTTTTGATCAGGGCCATTTGGGTGATATCTGTTATCATTAGGATTTAAAAAGGATCCAAACAACTGTGTGATAATAAATTGCTTCATATGATCACTATCCTTAAATAAAATACAGTTATTTTGCATGATCAGTCATATTTTCAAAATAATTGCCAGAATTTCACTGCTAGTGTATGCAAACTTATGAGCACAATTGTAACTAGCAACATTTACACTGATCCTCATTCCACAAAATCTTGACAGGTGACTGTATGCCTATAAATTACAAGGGTATAATAATATTTTGTGGAGACTTTCCTTATAAGTACAGGGACTGAGCCTGAGTTTCCTTCTTTGACTGACACAGAGGAAAATGTCAGCATACAGCCAAATAAAGCTAAACATTGGGATGGCAAGAAGAAGAGGCATACTTTAGAAGGAGAGACATACTGTAGAAGGAGAGACATTCTGTAGAAGGAGAGACATACTGTAGAAGGAGAGACATACTGTAGAAGGAGAGACATCCTGTAGAAGGAGAGGCATACTGTAGAAGGAGAGACATACTGTAGAAGGAGAGACATACTGTAGAAGGAGAGGCATACTGTAGAAGGAGAGACATACTGTAGAAGGAGAGGCAAACTGTAGGAGAGACATACTGTATAAGGAGAGGCAAACTGTAGAAGGAGAGACATACTGTAGAAGGAGAGACATACTGTAGAAGGCAAGACATACTGTAGAAGGAGAGACATACTGTAGAAGGAGAGACATACTGTAGAAGGTGAGACATACTGTAGAAGGAAAGACATAGTGAAGAAGCAGAGGCATACTGTAGAAGTAGAGACATACTGTAGAAGGAGAGGACTTCTGTAGAAGGAGAGGCATTGAAAAAGAAAAAAAGGAGGTTAGGTGATAGAGGAGAAAGACATATTTAAATATTGCAAAGGAAAATAAATGTAGACATTTAACCTAGACATTTCAATCACGCTAAAACATTCCTAGAAATGAAAGGTTCTGCTAGGTTTAACCAAAGCAGGTTTAGCCAGTGCAGGTTTAGCCAATGTAGGTTTAGTCAATACAGGTTTAGTCAATACAGATTTAGCCAATGCAGGTTTAGCCAATACAGGTTTAGCCAATGCAGGTTTAGTCAATACAGGTTTAGCCATTGCAGTGATCTTGTTCTATGGAAACTGTGTCCATGTTAATAAAAACGTTAGCGTGGGAATTTGTGAAAAATTGGTTTATAGACAAAAAGTACACTAAGTGTGAAATATGAGTATACTTGTGTGTTCACAGCATTTAGCATTTTGAGAATGTAATAATGTTGGTATTTAGAAAATATAGCTTAATCAAGTCATACAATCTTCATCTCACTTTCTATTTAATCATGTTTACAATTACAGAATACGTTCCAGCAGGGTGGAAAAAACTGACCGAAAATTTACAGACAGTTTGCACAGAGGGTATCTTTTTGACCTGCCCATAGATAAATCCCAAATTGACATAGTCCAGTAAAATATTTCTCCACTGTAATTAACATTTCAGTGTTTATCTTGGGAGTGTTTTGTACTGATTCAGGTAAGAAAAGAGTAGAAGTTGTCTGGGCTCATATTAAACATTAAAATCATAAAGGCTACAAAGCATTACCACTGATGTTTCGTCAAAAAGGTATCACGTAATCCATTTCTAAACTTTATCCTGAATATAATATTGTTGCTCTCTAAACTTTCCAAAAAACATGTGGATTTGAATTAAGGACCTAAACATTTTCTGCGGGGGGCATGGCTGCTATGACCTCAGCAGCATCTCCTGGCTACGAACTCTTGGATACGGCCTTGCTGTTCCCCTACAATGCGTACTTGTGTGTGTGTAAATGCACCCAGTGGTTGGTCTTTAACCCCCGCCCATGTCGCCAACCCCCTCCCCTCATCCTCTACCTCCACACCTGACTACTCCAACCAGCCCCTTGTCGTGCCGTTCTGCCCTGTCCCAATGTTCATTCATTTATTTATGTGAAGCCCGAAAATCATCGCCCTCGTCTTAGTCTCCGGAGGTGGGAAGAAAAAGCTCAAATGTATGCATGGCAGCAGAAATTAATTAGGCATCAATTAGCAAATGCTAATCTGTATTCATCAAAAAAAAAATACCGCCTGCCTGTTAAGTAATTTGTAAAACTGTTTCACGGCGAACGTCACCTGTGGGGGAGAGTGGAGAGTATCTTGTGTTTTTCTCAGAAGCGAAAGACACATGAAAACAGAAAAGAGAGGAAAAAATGAAGACATGGAAAGTAAATAAACAAATCTATTTAACTGGATAGAAACCGGTGTGATGAAGGTCGGTTTGTTGGAGTGCATCTGCTGTTCATCTACAGCGGACCAGTCAGAAAGGGCCTGCAAGCTTTCTAGAGACAGAGACCGACGGACAAACCAAAAGACAGACATGCAGACAAAAACAGAGACAGGGACAGACAGACAGAGAGAGACAGGGACAGAAAGACAGTCAGACAGAGGCAGGGAGAGAAAAAGACAGACAAAGACAGAGACAGATTTAAGATAAAGTTTCCAGCCCTGAAACAGGCAGAAGAGGATGGAGTATGGATGTGATGTTGTTAATTGGGTTGGGGGGCGTTTCCAGCCCGGACACAGGCAGAAGAGGATGGAGTATGGATGTGATGTTGTTAATTGGGGTGGGAGGCGTTTCCAGCCCGGACACAGGCAGAAGAGGATGGAGTATGGATGTGATGTTGTTAATTGGGGTGGGGGGCGTTTCCAGCCCAGACACAGGCAGAAGAGGATGGAGTATGGATGTGATGTTGTTAATTGGGGTGGGGGCGTTTCCAGCCCGGACACAGGCAGAAGAGGATGGAGTATGGATGTGATGTTGTTAATTGGGGTGGGGGCGTTTCCAGCCCGGACACAGGCAAAGAGGATGGAGTATGGATGTGATGTTGTTAATTGGGGTGGGGGGGCGTTTCCAGCCCAGACACAGGCAGAAGAGGATGGAGTATGGATGTGATGTTGTTAATTGGGGTGGGGGGCGTTTCCAGCCCAGACACAGGCAGAAGAGGATGGAGTATGGATGTGATGTTGCTGGTGGCGGGGGTGGGGAGGTTACATCCTAAATGACACCCTGATATCTATAAAACAACGGGGCTGTGGTCAAATGCAGTGTCCTAAATACATTTTAGGGTGCCATTTGGGCTGTGGCCAGAGTTCTGATGGTGTCCTGTAACCTGTACTCCTGAACACCAAGCAGCCCACACTGCTGACAGCTTGATGGACAGGTCAGTGTGCTTTACAGGCCTCAGGAACAGGTGATGGCCAGGGATCTGAACCAGCAGACAAGCAGCATCAAGAAGATTACCAACCAAAACATCCGCTGTAGTTAGAGGTTCAGCCATCTGGCCCCATTGCTGAATGTCTGTGATACTGAATGAACAACCTAATTCTTTTTTTAATTCTTTTTTTAGGCCGCATAATAATTATTTTTACTATTGTAGTTGTCACCACAGTCACAACCATGACTTTGTTGCGTGTCTTTATTCTTTGACAGCATGGTTGACGGTGTTTAGGCTACCTTCCTTCCTATAGGCCATATATTTGTTTACGCTTGGTAAACACGCGGTCATGCACATTTGCGGTCTCCCCCCACCTCACATGGTTTGCATTTAGCCCCCGTGATCCGGTGTAATTACTGTGCGCGGATGGGTAACCTGGATTTATTTCCTACACGTGTCTTATTACATGGCCTAGCCGGCAGTCGCGCCCGTGCCTGACACACAATAAAGTCCGTGTCAGGCGCATTGGAGATGCCGGGACAGATAACCCCGCATTTATATTCAAACAGGGCTTCTGACAAAGCCTTAGCAACAGGCTCCTTAATCAGCTACAGAGCCCTGGCCTGCCCTCTCTTTAAAGCGGTGATCTTGAAAAGGAGCTTTAAATTGGAAATTATTACACATTAAACCCTCAACGCCGGGCAGGATCGAACGGGATCGATATCTTGCCCAGCACAATAAATCAAACGTTCTCTCTTTCCCTCGCTCTTTGCTCCGCGGCTACTGTTTGCTGAACATATTTAAATTTTCTTGTAACAAATTAATTCCAACATTTTCTCTTGATTGAATTAGGACAAGTGCCGGTGCTGTCACAAGTGTTTGGCTGCTTCGGGGAGACAAATTGCTGGCCTGGACACGGGTAACAAGCGGCAGTGTTGAGTCCCTGATAATCTCCCCACTAATTCTCCATTACAGCAAAATGAAGCCATAAATCTTCCTGACAGCTGATCGATGTAAACATTGTTTCCCCCATGATTGCCAGCTCTCCCAGCGGAGCTACTGTCCGCTCGCAAGCCACTGAAATTACTCCCGCGCGAGCACTCCCTGCAAGCTAGCTCGCGCCACGGAACCCAAAGTCACTGCAGTAGAAAAAGTAACCCGTCTCATTTTCGCTCAAGGCCTCAATTACCAAAATAGAAATATTAATCAAATTGCCCAGGTTTACCTTTGAGGAAGGCAATTATTTACAGCTGAGAAGTATTATTTCTGTAATCACTCTTATAGTTCACAGCAAATTCTCCCTTGTTAAATTAGAAATGACAATGTTCAAATTAAACCTGTGAGAGTTTGCGGAATATGCTACATTTGTTTAATTAATGTATACACCCATTGATTCTTGAAGATCTTTAAGAATATCCTAAAAGTCATAAACGCCTCATGTTCAAAGTTTAACTTTCATCAGAACACCAAATAAAGGTTATTTTCCTTTGTCTGTAAAAATAAAGATACGATTTATAGCCTGAAAAATCTATGATGTTGATACCTTGGATGGTCTTTGTGAGTGAATTTGAGAGTATTTACATTTCTCCAGACCCACCTCTTAGCATTTTATCAAAACATGAGCCAACTTTGTTATTGTTAAAATGTAGGATTCCAGATTTAACACTCATATAGTGTACCCACACAGACATGGAACAGTCTTTAGTTATCACACTACTTAAGCAAAAAAAAAAAAACTTCTCAGAGTGCCTTGCCTTTCCGAGTGAATTGTAATATCCACCCATGACTGTGTGTTAGTAATTGGCTCAGTTTACAGGTCACATCCGACCTCCAATTCACATTATCATTGCCAAGTAATATGCATTTTCTATTGGAATCCAGACAGAGAGGGGCAGTACAACACTTAAAAAAAAATCAAAATCAGATAAAATGATCAATGACATAATGAACATTATCATAATGACTGCCAAGGTCGGGAAGGTAAGACACTACATACGCAATTTTAACTGGAAGAACCATTTCAAGAAGATGGGCACTAATAGCCTATTTTTATTACAACAATTGTTGTGACAACACTTTAATTCAAATACCAATAACAGAATTTGAAAATGCGATTTTTGATTCACACAAGCAATGAGAAACACATGCACTGCAGCACAATGGCCAGACTCCTGACCTGGGAGACGTTTAAACTCATTGACATTGATGTTTACCTTTTTTAAATTGCTTCCCAACTAGAATGTATTTTTTTTGTTATAGAGCTGGAAGGACCAACAGAACCAGATGTTCGTGGTCACCATTTATTGTGCTCCAATACTAATTGTGCTCCAATACTCACTGTACTCCAATACTCATTGTGTTCCAATACTCACTGTACTCCAATACTCATTGTGTTCCAATACGCAATGTACTCCAATATTCACTGTACTCCAATATTCACTGTGCTCCAATACTCATTGTGCTCCAATACTCACTGTACTCCAATACTCATTGTGTTCCAATACTCACTGTACTCCAATACTCATTGTGCTCCAATACACATTGAGTGAGAAATCATCTTTAGAGCATTAAGTAGCCTCAGGGAATATCTGTCGGAAAATTTTCCCACGTTTCCTTGGAAGGTGATGTGCAACAATTCTCACCCATCTACACAATGAAAAAATTTATCATATCAGGCAACAAGTGTCATTCTTCTAAATAACACTTTCACAGTGTACAAAACAGTGGTAATGAAAACAAGAGTTAATTTTTAAGCTCCATTAAAACTAATAACAATTGGTAAAACTAAACAGATTTTCAAGGTAAGTGCAATAAAAATAAATATACTGGGCTATAAACTAAAGATTAAATAAAAAGTACATTATGGAATCATGTACAACATAGATTAAGGGTCCAGGGACATGATGTTATTGTCCAGGTAGACAGACGAAATGTCATTGATAACTAGTGGCAAGTTCTATAAAATCACAAGGTCATTTATCAAGTTGCACTAATGTCCTGTTAAGGAGAAATAGGAGCGCCGTGTGGCTGGTTGGCCTGGTGTATAGCCATCATCCGTTTACACTTAACTCATGAGGAGATACTTTAAGTACTCCTCCATTGAGCCCAGCTACATTTCAATCCCCCCACAAGCACCATCCATCTCCTACTGCCACCAGTTTCACTCTGCAGCCCCACTGACCACATACAGTATATAGGCCTTGATGTGTAAATAGTTTTGTGTGTGTGTTTGTGTGTGTGTGTGTGTGTGTGTGTGTGAGAGAGAGACAGAGAGAGAGTGAGAGAGAGACAGAGAGAGAGAGAGAGTGAGAGAGAGTAAGAATGAGAGATATTTTGTGGTACAATACATTCTAAACACATTATACATTATAATCTTCTCTAATCACCTCGATCAAGAAGTACTGGTGTCGCCTCAAGCCATTCAGAATGTTCAGTCCAAGAATGCTCAAGTCATTCAGAAAGCTTGGTCCAAGAACGCTTAAGTCATTCAGAATGCCCGGTCCAAGAATGCTCAAGTCATTCAGAATGCTCGGTCCAAGAACGCTTAAGTCATTCAGAATGCCCGGTCCAAGAACGCTCAAGTCATTCAGAATGCTCGGTCCAAAAATTCTCAAGTCATTCAGAATGCTCGGTCCAAAAATTCTCAAGTCATTCAGAATGCTCGGTCCAAGAATGCTCAAGTCATTCAGAATGCTCGGTCCAAGAATGCTCAAGTCATTCAGAATGCTCGGTCCAAGAATGCTCAAATCATTCAGAATGCTCGGTCCAAGAATGCTCAAGTCATTCAGAATGCTGGGTCCAAAAATGCTCAAGTCATTCAGAATGCTGGATCCAAAAATGCTCGTCATTCAGAATGCTCGGTCCAAAAAAGTCATTCAGCCACTCTGGAACATCGTCAGACGATTATATATATATTTTAGATGCTCTTAAAGGGGATGGTCAGCAGCACCCAGACTGAGAAGGGGGCAAGAGAGAGGACCTCTTAAAGGGATGTGGGCTGCCTGGGAGCTTCGATGGCCAAATCCCAAATCGCGCCCTGAGCCCTAAAGATATGAGAGCATTTGACAGGTTGTAAGCAATCTGGTAAAAGCTCCACCTTGTCCAGTAAAAGGCAATTTGTTGAATTTACCATAATAGTCATACCATTCAGTTCCCCTCAGATCTCCATGGGATGAAGTTGATTTGGGATTGGGCCTATATATCCAGCGACAGATATTGTGTAGCTTTCAGTGGCAATGGTATCAGTGATGTTTGATTTCGCTTTCAATATTTTCATGTGGGGTATGACTTGTAGACTATGTACCTCACATCAGGGGTTACACTGGGACAGAAAACAATTCGATAAATGTACAGGAAGCGACAGCATGGAATAAATATGTAACTGTTTCACCATTGACTACATTGGCTTAACCTCCATCTGGGCTCCGTTCTCCTTGTAAAACCTTTGTTTTGTTTTCCATCATCTAGCAAGTATGTCATTCATCAGTAGGTCAAGGGTTTCTTCCCTACCAACAGGCCAGACCTGACTCTGGTCCCTTCACCAGGCCTGACTCTGGTCCCTTCACCAGGCCTGACTCTGGTCCCTTCACCAGGCCTGACTCTGGTCCCTTCACCAGGCCTGACTCTGGTCCATTCACCAGGCCTGACTCTGGTTTCTTCACCAGGCCTGACTCTCTTACACCTGTATCACAGCAACTGTTTGCTGCCGTAACTGTCGTCATGGTTTCCTGTTGTAACTAAGGGCATTCACGAGGCCGTCCACAGCACGCCCAGGGGCCATGTGGGACAGACACGGATGAGAACCTTCGTAGAGAAACAGACATCCTCCATTGGCTTTAAAGGTTACTGTGTTCCCAGTGGGTCGCAGTCTGGCAGTGTCACTTGCTTTATGACTTCATCACCCAGGAGAGGAGAACGAGAGGAAGGAAAAACTGCTGGCTGTGATCCGTCACTGTCCATCTCAAATTACCGCTCAACCAATCACAGGCCAGGATCAATAGGGACCAGCCAGCCCGGGAGGGGAATATAACTGGTGGTAGCGACTGAAAGATGGACCAGCTGGCCAGGAAGGGAGGATAGCTGGAGGTGGCTGCTGAAAGATGGACTGGGTGGCAAGGATGGGAGGAGGACTGAAATATGGACCGATTCCTGATCAATACATAAGGATGTTTTTTGTCATTTTGAAAACTGTTGTCAGCACCAGCCGGCTCCCAAAGGCTATATCCACACTCACTAAGACATAGCAGCCGATCAGAATCCTGACCTCAAGCCTTCTGTGCGTCTCCCTGTCGGCCCGCCTGTTCATCCGTTCTTCTGTCATTCACTCTGTCCATCTTCTCTACTCAGGACCACAGCTCAGATCATAAAGGAACCTTCCCTTCTGAGCCAAGCAGAGCCGAACTGAGTTGGCCAGGTAACACACGCTCCGAAGTGCTGAAACCTTAATGAGGACAAGTACTACATTCAGGTGAAAATTAATGTTTGGAGCAAGTGCAGTTAGTCAAGAGCACTTTCACAATACATTTTAAACAAGGTCTATATCATATTCCCTATCTGTCCTCCCTTCCCAGAGTTTGGACTGGCTCTTCCCAGTTCAATGCTTTTAGATTTGTGGGATGTAGTAGCAGAGGATACACGGCAGGAGTGAGGAGACGTTATTGGTAAGCACCCACGCAGTCTGGCCTGAACCAGTCCCTGACAGTACAGACCACAAGATAGAAAATCTGTCCTTCTACTCTAAAGTGAAGCTAAAAAGTGGAATGTTTTGGTGGATATATTTTCTGAAAAAAATTATGTTGATTGAAATGGGACAGGAAATACAGCGGGCAGCGCCCGCCGCATTCTGTGCACCTATGCATTCTTTATAGTCATCATATATTAACCCAAAGTTCACCACTCACTGGATAGCGCAGTTGGTAAATGCTGTGCTTTCACTGCCAGTTGTTGTCAATTTGAATCCCAGCTGGATCCAGTAATACACTACTTATTTTTATTTGAAAAATCACTTGTACATAGGAATCGTCCTGATTAACATAATAAGACACTAAGGCCTAGTTTATCCAGATTCTCTTGCTCTAATGGTGCTTTGATGGGAGCTAGTGGCTCTATTGACATGGGAAGTCAACTGATTAATGATTGCTTGATGACTTTGCTTTGAATGTAATTCCACTGTTCTATCGATTACGGCACACATTCAGTCTGACACCGTGAACCTAGCAGCCATTAAAATTATTTATTTTTTAAACAAGTGAATCAGAGATTGGATAGATTCTAACATATCTAACCAGTCAGAGTGTCTAAGTTGATAATGTCATGTTAAAGCCTGGCTCTGGCCCAATCCATCAGTCAATGGGACCAAGTAGAACTGTCAGAATGTGTTCGTTGGAGGGGGAGACAAATCTAGACTCCGTGTGGAGAAGAAACATCAGTCGGCCAGAGTCACGTCGGTGGGTTGCCATGGGAAGATATATGAGGCTTTAAGCCTGTGAAGATAATAGTATTTCACAACAGGTTTATTTAACATTCAAATAGTGACTGATGCTGGAAAGTAGACATTTATTTGAATTAAATCCCACTTTGCTACTTTCTAGGTGGCTGGGTGTCTATTGGTGTATTTTGGCTCGGGTGTAGCTCCAGGGCTTAGCCCCTGAACCAATGCTCCAATCAAATAACACCAAATAGGGGCGGGCAGTGCAGGTATAGGCCAACGGGGTGGAATATTTCAATATTGACTGTAAACATATTGTGTATATCGTTTCGCAAAGTTGTTTTAATTTTCAGCCAACTGTAATTTAATAATGACATCCTTGGGGATGTTTATTAAATGTGTAATGTTGAGAGAGGTTTCAGGTCAACACCTCGTGCGGTGTTTGATTCTGACCTGCTGATGCTCACGTAGACGAGACTTACCCGCTGGTATCAATAGTAAACACAAATATACTAACAAACAGATCATGATCACTTGCTGGTGGCAATTAAGAACTGTAATTATAATCCAAGGGTCAAGCATTGATTATTTTTGTAAATGTACTGCTACGACGATGCACCCATTAATTTAAACTTTCATACCTTATATGTGAATCACATGAAATGTGTGCATTCTGCCCTTTCAGACAATAACTTAGTATAGGTTTACATAGTTTTAAACTGACATGGAAATGTTTTGTTGATCTCAAATTTAATATCTCAAACCTGGTGATTATACAATTAGAAATGTTATATCACCAACATTTTCCAAAATGGAGAGGTACGGTTCTTCATGGGAAGCGTTTCGGAGCGGTAAGTGTAGCTACAATGACAAGCTGCGAAGCCGTTAGCCAACTGTCCATCATAGCCCCTGTAGTTATGATAATGACTGAAGAGGGAAGGTCTGGTTCAGAAGGGTGCAAGTAAGACCCGATGAGAAAGGCCTCATCATGATGGTTTTAGACAGAACAATGTCAGCATCAAAAAACAAACAGCATATAGTTCAGCTATGTATATGTCACTAGGGGTCGTTTTACTGTTAAAGGTGACTCGGCAAGGCCGTGGTTAAAGAGTTGGTTCAAATCACCGGGTCAAAATAGCTCAAATTGACAGCAAGACCCGTATGCCCACGGAATTAATCTCCATTTAGTTCCCATTTTCCAGTTGCTTCTTTATTAGCTTCCTACATTTATTTATTCATTCAGTTTGCTTTTAAAGGCAATGAGGTGATGTGTCCCGGGGCATATTGTTTTTTAAAAAAATCCAATGATTTAAAGAGTAACATTTTGACAGGTTAAGGGTCACTGCTGTGTTTTTTTCCCACGCTCCCCCCTGAAATCGATTGTTTGTGGGGAGCTCAAACGAAGACGGCGGACCCAAGGGGTGATCTGGCAGCACAGGCGGAACAGAAGCGCTGCTGGGGACGCAGACGGCGCCCGGCTAGAGATGAACTCCCCGCTCCTTTCCCCGTCCAACCATCGGCAGCGTGACCTCGCAGTTGGAAAGAGCGGGCGGAGCCGGCCCCGGTTACGGAGAATGCTCCGTTCAAACCACACACACAGGGGGAATTTTGTCGGCCGGAGCCAGACCTGGCCCAGGCTTAAATGACTGCAAATTGACTGAAATAAAACTTTCAAAGGTCGATCTAAATTGGATTGCGTTATTGCATACTAAGTCCAAATTAGTTGAGTTCCTCTGGCTTAAAAGGCCGGTTAAGTTGTATTAATGCGGTAGAATGTTAAGTGGACGTCCTACATCAGGCAAGAGCTTGAGTGGCCCGTGGCCAGTACAAAAGAACAACACAAACCACACAAACAACGCTGGACGTTGTGGCTATCAAACGAACAACATATTAAAGATGTCTGCTGATGAAAGTGCCTCCGGTGAGAAAACATGAGTGAAAAAAGGTGATGGATAGATAGATACAGAAGTGGACTCATGGGAGGCTAAGGGGCTTGTGTGTGTGCGTGTGAGTGTGTGTGAGTGTGTGTGAGTGTGTGTGTGAGTGTGTGTGAGTGTGTGTGTGTGTGTGTGTGAGTGTGTGTGTGTGTGTGTGTGAGTGTGTGTGTGAGTGTGTGAGGGTGTGTGTGTGTGTGTGTGAGTGTGTGTGTGTGAGTGTGTGTGTGTGTGTGTGTGTGTGTGTGTGTGTGTGTGTGTACTATTAGTGCCGTATTAGGACCAGAATTAATCAACGGTACGACTTTTTGTCTGGTCCTCACATAAACAAAGGGCTGTTTTTTGGCATAGAAGCTGGATTTAAAGTTCAGAGATAGGAGTCATCTTAGGCTTAGGGATTTTGGAGTTAGGTGTCAGGGTTAAGGGTGGAATGTTAAATAGAAATCAAGTGTTACTCCTCCAAAAAGCCCTCACAGGTAATGCAAGACAAGCATTGTGTGTGTGTGTGTTTGGTGTTAGTTACATGTGGGTGCATAGCTAACATATGTCTGTGTGTGTACATGTGCATGCTTTTGCCATGCGCGCTGTGTTTCCCCTCTGCTTCTTGTCGCCTGGTGTGGCGGTGGCGGTGACGGCAGCGGTGTCTGGCGACTGCCCATGTGCAGCAGCCCCACGGGGGTCAGCTGTGTAAGGAACATAAAAGGCCAATTTAATTTAGCGCGTCCACAGCTACAAAGTATTTTAATTCAGACAGCTGTGACTGAGGAGTTAATATTTTACTTGTCAGAAGTGGGGCCGAGACCAGTGAATCATTGTAATTCTCATTAAGAGGCTCTCCCCTAGCACCGGCCTAATACAGAATAATGAAAGTCAAGACTGAGTGAGATTCTAATGCCGGTTGAGGCCTATCTTTTAATATTCCCCCCTTGATGGATTAGGGGAGCAGGAAATTCATCTTGGATCATAGGGCCTAATTTAATAAAGGGATCATTCCAAGAGTATTGCATTTTATAATAATGTCATTTAAAGTGTCGTCTTCCATTTTTACCAACCCATATGTATGCTTATATAATGGCGCCGGAGGGATCAACTTTTACAGCGAGGGAATGCGGTTGTTGCTTCTGTCCGCCATTCCCTTTGCCCACACCACACATCTCGACTGGTCCACAGGCGATGCGACAGTTTTCATTTCACATTTCTGTGATAAAGTCAATTAAGTGGTTATATATAACAATAGATTCCTCTGGGGTTCTGCTAGCATGTTGATATTAAATATTTTCTCCAATTATGTTCTAATGAATAGCGTTTAGGAAAATCACTGTTTATCCTGAGTGTTAGCAGTATCACCCCAGGAAACCAGATATGACGATTACATTTGTGACATAGCATACTTGTTTAATAAATTACACTGCCACGTATACCAGTGGGATTTTTTTTGGGGATCTGGGTAATAGCAATGGTTCTTTTTCAAATGTATTAAGAACTGTCATTGTTTGTTGTACCACAGAGATGAGCACAAACTTAGAACTCCATTTTAACCTGCGTACAGAGGAATAGCATAGGAATGCTGTGGTCTGTGGCTCTCTGTTTATGTGGAACTCCAGGCATGTGTGCAGACTGGTGTAATGTATATAAATGAAATCCAATAAAGAGGTATGTACTTTACTGACACTTAAGAACCAGGAGTTATAATGGATATTATACAAAAAAATCATACTGCAATATTGTATACTCACTTAATGATGCTGAGTAAATATACAATATACTTTTACAAAAAATTTTTTTTTACATTGAGTTATAGTTCCTTCAGAAAGTCTTCAGGCCCCTTCACTTTCTCCACATTTTGTTGTGTTATAGACTTTATTGATGATTGATTAAATATTTTTTGCCATTAATGTACACCCAATACCTCATATGGACCAAGCTGAAACACGTTTTAAATGTTTTTGCAAATTTATAGGAAATTAAAAAATGAAAAATCTCAATCAGGCCTTCATGGTGTAGTTAGACGGAAGCCATTCTTGAATAAAAGGCATATGACAAGCAACCTGAAGGACTCTGAAATAGAACTATTTGGCCTTAATGCCAAGTGGTATCTCTAAAGAAAAGGTGAAGCGTGGTGTTGGAAGCATCATACTATGGGGATGCTTCTCAACGGCAGGGATCAGGAGACTGGTCAGGATTGAGAGAAAAATGAACAGAGCATAATACCGAGAGGTCCTAAAAGAAAACCTGATCGAAATCACACCGGAACTCAGACCAGGGCGAATTATCACCTTTCAGCAAAACAACAACCCAAAGCACACAGCCAAGACACCACCGGAGAAGCTTCAAAACTAGTCTGTGAGTTTCCTTGAATGGCTCAAACAAAGCCTGGACTTGAACCTCATTGAACATCTGTGGAGCGAAAAGAAGATTGCAGTTCACCAATACTCCCCATCCAATCTGACAGAGCTTGAATGGGAGAAATTGCCCAAATCCAGGGGTGCAAAACCGGTAGAGGTAACCCCAAGACTCAGGCTGCCACAGGCGTTTCCACAAATTTACTTTCGTTAAATTGGCACAAATTTCTAAACAGGCATTTGTTGAGGGGTTTTCTGTATGGATTTATGAAAACTAAATTAATGTTACAAATTAAGTCTATAACACAACAAAACGTGGACAAAGTAAAGGGGTCTGAATGCTTTCTGAAGGCACTGTAACATATTGTAAGCAAATACAATAAAATATCAAGGCTGAAGGGTTATACTTGAGTCCTACATATAGTCTCTCTAAGGTGGTCTGGCCAGCTCTGCACCAAGACATGTGTCCTCCTTTAAAGAGGTCATTGCACCCATTAAGATAAAACCGGCCGTCTCTAGAACTGTTCTCCTAATATGAAGGGGTTCCCTCCTCGCCCCTCTCATGTCGTTGACACCTATATCATCCACCCAATCTATTTCGCCCCGCCTCCACCGCCTTCTCACCTCTTATCACCCACGTCCTGCTCACACTTGTCTCCAGACTAACATTGTGATGGCTTTGGAACTCTATAAAACTCATGGTGCATTAAGTACATTTTATTAATTTAGCAGCCATTCTTATCCAGATCAAAATACAAGGCTAATTTTGATTGACTGTCTTGCTCAAGGACAGATTGGGATTGGATCAAGCAACCTTTCACTTACTTATTAGATATTCGAACTGCTAGGCTATCTGTTGGTTCACACTTGAGGGTTTCATGTTCCTCAGTTCAGTCGATTTTAAAAATAAAAATGTATTGATGTCCTCTTTCATTTGAGTTCTTTAACCGAGTATCTAATAGGAACAACGTTTAGTTAAGAAAAAGTATCTGTTCGTTTTTAAATATCTCAAATGTTTGTTCCCCATTTGTGGGTCAACTTTGAAACATTTACATTTAAAAGTTATGAAAAGTTTGTCCATTGCACACAGCGCCACCCAGTGTTCTGGTGGTGAACTTGAACCAGAGCTTTGGACTGACATTCCTTACTACCAGATTTAAGTTTTTGTTGAATGTTTTGTCAATTTCAAGGACAAATCGCAAATCCTAAGAGTAAACAATGGCTTTGTTCATGATGTTTCTGTTAACATCAGAGCAACATGGGCATAGTGGGGTTTGTAGTGTTCCCATAGACTTACCACAGTTTGTGCTTAGCTGTCTGTCTGAGAAAGTGTGTGTGTGTTTGTGTGTGTATATGTATGTGTGTGGTTTTGTGGTTGTGTGTGTGGGTGCGTGGGTGTGTGGGTGTGTATGTGTATCTGTGTGTGTGTGTGTGTGTGTGTGTGTGTGTATGCATGCGTGTATGTTCGGGTACAAGTTTGTATCTATGTATATGTGTCTTTGTGTGTGTGTGTGTGTGTGTGTGTCTCTAAGAGTGTGCGTGCATTCGATCCATGCAGCGGCGAGAGATAAAGAGATAAAGAGAGAGGGAGCATGGGTATGGGCTAACTGGCGAGGATCTATTTTTACATCCATCTCAGAATGAGATAGTGTCCCTCTCTCACACTCCCCACTGTGATGGAAGCTAATGCAGGGCTATTTAATTAGACGTTGCCAGATTGTTGAGCCAACATCGTAATCCAATAGAGCCACGGAGGCCCCTGTTAAGTCATGTCTCCTCGAAGAGCCGTTTGGCCCCTGTAATGCATTTCCAAGCAGTTCCTTCCTTTTTGTCTGGCCCTCCTAAACTCGGGACATCAATTTACATTACATTGCATAAAAACACGCGGCATTTCCATCCCTCTCTTCTCCAGTGACACCCCCTCAGCCCTCATTCAACCCGACACGCCCAGTTGAACTTGACACAGGCCCTCACCATTATACATTACTTAGCGACCTCATCATATTATCCCGTAACAAGTGCATGTGTCTGTCTGTCTTTTATGCATCATCCAGCCAGGCTGTGCCTTGGCGGCATGGTGAATTACCATAGCGACACACCTGTCAATACTAGTGGGACGATGAGGGGATGGAGGCGGGTGGATCAATAGATACATTGGAATAAAATTACCTGCATGACAAAGGCCCCTCGTGCGTTTAAATCCTATTTGTTAAAAAGTGTGACCTCACTACAGCCCCCCCCCCCCCCCCTTCAGTACAGGCAGAAGGAACTAGAAGAAAATAACTACAATGGAATGTTTTCAGAAGAAGAATTGGCAGCCATCTTTTTTCTATACAAACACCACATTGTTTCTTTGGCCACCCATATGGAGGAACCAATATAGAGGACGTTAGCGTGCACTGTAGCTTATTTAAATGGAGTTGATAGATGCAGTGAAACTAATTGTCACACTCAACTAACAGCTCCCCTGGACAGTATGTTCGTGTAGTCATGATATTTAACAACTCAGAATGAAGGATAGTCGCGGTGATTTCCCCTCATTAAAAGATAATTTAACATGTGGCTCCAAATACAGTCATTTACAGGTAATGTTATGTCATTTCAGACATTTAAAAATCGCGTTTTCCACAATTTCAAAAGACTTTTCCCGATTGTAGATTATCATGGTTTACATTCTGATGCATGGGCTACAATCAACTCATGATGTTCTGAAAATACTCGTTGTAATTGAAAACTCTGTGAACAAATATCAGATGATTGAAAAGCAGAATTGTAATAATATTCATACACAGTTAATTGCTTTGAACACTCAGCGTGGGTACTTGGCAGGATTAGTCGAGTACTTAAGAGAAGGGCATTATCCTAGGTTTTCGCCTCAGAACACTGAGTGAGTCGCACTTCATTCTCTACGCTGCCTCGCTAAATGGCTTCTTGCCGAGAGGCCGTAAAATTTCCCCACTTCTGTTTTTGTCTCTCTAAGAGGTCAAGCTCCATGTTATCTCCACCCATCGCACTCACCAGCAGCGCCTGGAAATGAATTAATAACAACTAAATGCAATGAGCACATAGAAAACTGCAGAGTGGCCGTGGGGTACGTAAACAGGACACAAAGTAACAATCAAATTTCTTGTTTTGTTATGCCCTGTTTTGTTTGGTGACCACTTAGTTACCCGAATGGGAATAGCAGGGACACTATTGTCTTCTACAAACACTTTGTTCACCTTTTTCATCCAGGCAAGGTTCAGATGTGTGTGAAACAACAGCCAGTCGTCATCGAAATGAAATTGTGTACTGGATATGGTCGGGAGTTTTCTTATGAGTGCAGCCTACCTGGGGCTCTGTGGTTCAGCCAGCCGGGCCTACGTAACGCTCCACATTTGTGAGAACAGAATGATATGAAGGCCTAATTGCTGGTCTGAGTGCCGCTGCTGTTGGAGGAGTTTTCGTCAGGTTTCTTTCTCACTTTCACTCCATTTGATGCCTTTGATGTCCTTCTTTCATCTCGCGGTGCTCCTGACGTCTGTTGTTTGTCCGGCCATGTGTGCACGCCGCTCTTTGAGTGCACTTAATATATAACAAAGGCAAACCTTAAGAGAGACCCATTTTATCTTCTTTTTTTTTATTATTTGGGTGTAAAGACCGACCTGTTTCACTCGACCGTCCTCAGCTCCGGCACGTGTACACACTCTTGCCCTTGGCGGGTATTTGAATCTCCGCTTGGCCAACTCCAACGCGCCAACTACCATTCCTCCCATTCCAATGTAAAGCAACCTGTGATTAAACACAGTGACGCCATGAAAGTCAAATGAAGACTCTTCCACATGGGCTATTTGATAACAGCCCCAAGTGCCGTCGTAGAGGAAAAGATACAGCCGTGTAATTGTCTGCAGTAGCATTGTGGAGAGGTAAATTTAGCAACAGGTCGTGAACGGTTGCCGAAAAGAAGACAGACAACAAGAAGTGTCTGGCTCCCGGGTGGCGGTGTGAGACGTGTCTCGAGAGTGTGGAAAGGAGAGCCAGAGTCGTTGTTCGCTCCATTGCTAATCTAGAAAAACACTTGTGTGTCCCCGTCTCGTTGTCTCCTCGGACCCTTTCAGACTCCCTACCTCTCCACTGATATGGATGCCTGGAGAAAGGGTGCAATACAGGGCCGTAGAGAAACAACACCAGGCTGCAAACTATGGTGACCATGACCACCAACACCGCTGCAGGGTTATTGAGCTGATATGGTGTATTGAAACAGTTAAGAAATATATATATATATTTAAAAAAAATCCACTATAAACAACTGTACTCTGAAAAACGCTGTTTCCCCCCCATGTCTTCAACTTCTGATGAGTTGAGTAAAAACATACTTCTGAAGTAGTAAGGACCCAGAATGGGAATGGCCCTACTTATTTACAGAACTTTGGGTGGGACAAGTGCAGTTGCCTCCATTAGCAGACCCAGTGTCGTTCCAGAAGCAGTGCGCGAGCATTCGCAGTTCCGTCTCTCTACTCCATTACTGGCAAGGACAGGAATCAATAATTCAATACTTTTGGCGTCTGAATCCAACCCAAATGCAAGCTACACACACACACACACAAGCACTCTACTATAGTGCATCTGTAAGCGGGGTATTAATTAATAGCAAAAGACATTGTGTTTTGTATGGAAATATCGTCTAGTAATGTGACCCGAATTGCTCTAAATTCGGCTCGGGTGTCAGGTGTTTATTAAATACTCAAAATAGGCAGGTTAAGGTGTCCGGGATGTAGGACTACAATTAAAAACTCACGAGATATCAAACAAGTTATTTTCTTGTGTCGTGACAGTGACCTAAAATACAATTTGGTAACCATAAATATTTTAGTGGTGGCCTAATTCAGAAAACAAGAAACCTACGCTTATGGAATAATTTGAAATAATTAGTGATTGAGCAATTATTTGAAACTCCTGCCAAAATGTGCCCACTGTTAAAAAAAAGACATGAATAGGTCCACACACCTGAATCATACATCATTCTATAGTCTCCATCATGTTTGTTTTTTGTAAGATATGTCCGATACAATATTAATTGTACATTCTATAAGCCTATACTCATCTTCAATTAGACATGCGTTATCGTCTCCACATTAACTATGAGGTTTTTAAATGTTGAACAATGCGATGGTTTAGTAAAGTTTGGGACGATGACTTGGATTTACATGGTTTTAAAAAGAAAAACACAACACATGGCTATATGAGCCTGACACAATTAGATCAACCATATATGAAAACATTAATAATTTATTAATAATTCATGAGTCCTCCGATAGGTCAGTTTAGGCCTATCTGCAATACAGTCGATTGTAGTGGTTGAAGCAGTAGGCCTATTCGTATTGAATATTAACCAGATCATAATAATCAGAATGATATAATATGAATACGAAGAATTGTAATGATATCCTTAGGGCTAAAGACAAAAAAAGACCTAGTGTCTCCCCCAAACAGGTTAACTTCGCAACTATACCCCACGCGATTGCCATGAAATTGAATGAGAAATATAACCATGACAAGTAGGCTATCGTAAAAAGAAACTTCAGTTGATTTATTGTATGAACCGAAAACATTTTGTTTAGGTGAGTTCACGTTTCACATAAGTGATGAAAAAAAGTAAAACAATTTCTATGATATTTTTAGAAACCTGTGTCAGGTACGTTCACGTTCACTGTTATAAAAACATCAACATTACATACAGAATGCACATGATTATTTTTTACACATGGATGGAAAGTAATATAGAAAACAAAATGCTCTCACAATGCATTTATAAGCCACAAAACAAAAAATTATAATAATGCATGTTTATTGTGTATTAACATATTTTACATGTGCCCGGTACCGTTTCACATAGCCTAACTACTTGTCCAACAAAAAGTGCCATTATATTGCGCTTTCCGTAGATCGAATCACTGGCAAATTGACACTCATTGCAGAGGATAGATGAAACTTCAAAGACTATCTGAAGTTGATCATACACAAAAGAGACCAAGTTATGTAACACATGTGGAACACTTCTGAATTCCACACATCGCTGGCTAGCAGCCACGAGGTCCTAACACTGTGACATTCAAGCGAGAGCTTCGTAATTCCTCGGAGTAGCCAGTCTATCAGTCTCACTGGTGTCCATGGCGAGAGAGCAAGAGAGTGAAATGGGACCGAAACAACGTACGTCATGTTGGGAAAGAAATTCATGCAACACTGCGGAGGAGATTTCATTTGGTCAAGAAGAACAAAAAAAAAAAACTCAAGTCTCATAGGGGACATTTTTGTCTTTCTATTTTTCAGCGCATTTGGACATACGCTGTTTCCTTAACAGAGAACATGGTTTGAAATAAAACGAGGCCAGCCTCTACGGTTTCAAAAAAGGAAATAATATAATAAAAGAAAAAACTGCGCAGAATAGTTCGCCTTGTTTCACAAAGAATCGAACATCCCAGCTGCGTCGTTTTTCCTGGCAATCTTGCTTGTCGACACCTCCACTCATGTTTCACGTTGGTGCAGTTGCATTGTGAAGATGTAGCCTATCAACTCCTGCCCATTGAGATTGATCCAAAATTATTATCGATTTCACAGTCTGTTATCTTTGTCTTATTTCATAAATAGGCAATTTTTTATAGTTATACATAATGTCCTTCATAAAAAAAACATAAATATTGTCTTTGCTTTCACTTTGTAAGCCTTTTTTTGTTTCTGACGCCATGCCTCGGCCATACCTCGTCGATGACTCTCAGTCAATAATGTAGGCCTTTTTTAGACGCCTTGTCGCACGCCTAGTCACAGTCCCAGAGCTGCCGCGTGTTTTTTGGCCTTGAGTCTCAGATCTGCAATACTTGAGTTTTTGTTGGTATTTTTGGCGGCTGCAGCCGCCGCGACTACCGAGGCTGCAGAGGCGGATTCAGCCGCGAGCGTAGCCAATGGCAAACCAAACGGCGGGCCAGGAAACATCATGTAAGGAGCGTGCGCCGCCAGGTGAGAGTGCAGGTGATGGTGCGCGTGGGCCACGGCGCTGTCCAATTGCAGTTGGGCCTGGACCTGAAAGGAGAAGGGTGGCACGTTGCAATGACTATCCTACGGACACACACGGATGGGGAAGAGAAGGGAGAAAGACATTAGCTAACTTGTGGAAGGCTGCCTTTTTTTCATTTCAGCTTAGGCCTATGAATTGGGCACTATTACATTAAAAAAAACATTAAATAATATGAATATGAAAAGGGCTTTTTTCGAATTCATATTTTAAGTTGTTTACACTGGAATTTAGATTGAATCGAATCCAAGAAACGTTTTCACAACTCGGCATTTGTGTATATTGTTAAATACAAGTCCCTATGAAACCGTTGATACACTACAGATTGAGAACTAAATTCCTATAAAAGAGAGGACATTTCTATTGGGTAAACAGCATTACGTTGAGTCTTACATAATCTGAATTCACTGGAGAGTCTCATAAGGTGTATGAGGTTTTACAAGACTATCGGAATAAAATGTTTGCATCCCTCTACCATTGGCACACCAGTGTCCTCTATACCACTTGGATAAGGCCTGTGCCAAGACAGCAATCCGGGGAATGGATTAGTCAAAGACTGCATGCTTCAAAGCAACTTGCCTGTTGGAATGGCATCCGTAAGGCCCCCACGTTGACATATGGCGCTACACGACAAGCTTCAAACTGACTCGCAGCTCCAATAAGAACGCCTGGAAAAAATATAGGACATTTGTAAGGGAAATAGTCACCAAGTCATAGCCTACACACAGTTTTGAGTTCAGGAAACAAAGACCAATTTTCCTGTCCATTTTTTTTTTTTTATATCAATAGGTTGAAAAACTATATAAAGCAACTGCATGAACTACTGCAATTCAAGATATATCATATTTCTGTGAATTGTATGCAGTCCAGCAGGTTATATTGACTAGCCCTTGATACTTGTGATTCTTGTACCCATCTCTAAATGTAAACCATTACAATTATAATGCATACAAGAGGAGAAAGCAGGTGGACAAAGAATAGAAACGCACCTTTGTGTAACTGATTCTCCTGCTTTCTGCATTTGGCCCTCCGGTTCTGAAACCAAACCTGCGGGGAGAGAAATTAATTAGTGACTGTGATTGGCAGCGGCTTGTGAGGGCATGTGTAATTCCGCTCAAAATGACAACAACCGCAGAAAAACAATATCCCAAAGGAGCACTGAAATATTAATGCGCAAGCTTAACCCCAGATTTTAATTATTACATCTACAACAAGGTCAGGCCAAAGACAACGTAAGAAAGCACCATAAAACCAGAGAATAAGAAAGGTTGTTATTATCATATTATAGCGGTGTAAACACGCTTGTTCGAAAATTGCAGGCTAAATTGGACCATAATAAGTCACCTTCTCAGCACTGGTTTCATCTTTCTATAGATTAGCGTCCCCGAAGAACCGAATTGCCTCTCTGATATCGGATAGCAGCATGTGATTACGGCTTTGGACATCTGAGCAAGGCGATCTGAGAGAAGCTCTCTCATTAATAGCCGGTGAAATTAATTACCTTAATCTGCAGGAAAATCTATGTCACTGAAGCATTTAAATGCCTCGTTTAATTACTGCCATAACACGTCCTACACAAAGAACTTTTTGAGGATACCTCTCTTCTTTTATTTCTGTTCATTAAAAACGTTATTTTCCTAGGAGTAGGCTATAGGCTATCTTGGAGCAGAGATAAGGCGTCTCATTACTATGATAATCTACTTGAATCCCCAACAAAGCTGTGGATGAATTAGCCCAAAACGCAGTTGATCAATTCCCCAACACAGAGCGCATTATGACGAGAATAGAAATTATAGCCGTATTGATAAGTCTTGTAATATACTTCAGCCACAACCTTTTCAGATATAATTTTTTGACTGTGCAAGCCTTAAGCGTCTTATTGGTTTTATGGTCATATTAAAACAGAGGAAAATACCCCACAATGAAGATGTTATTAATTAATTAATTTAAAACAAAACTAAATTGGCATTTGCGTTATTCATCCATCCAACTGTGGAATCGCATGGTCGTTTACATCATGTACTGGAAATAGAGAGAGCAGCAGATCTTGATTTGGGAGGAAAATAATACATAATTTATGTAAATCCCCTATGCTCCTTGCACTCGTCTTGCTTGTGACACAATACGACTTGGTAAAATTCCAACTCTCGGTGGGAGACATTGCAAAAAGCGCTTGCTTAAAGTTTTTTTTTTGGGGGGGGGGGTGTCTTTTGGGCTAGCTTTATCATATTTTAGAAAGGACCGATATATTCAGTGAATAAATAACCACGCCGTCGTCTCACTGGGCCGAGGCATAAGGGATGAAAGAGGCTGAAATAAGATATCATGGGGTTTGATAAATCAGATCAGAACCGATGTCTATGTTCATTGTCATTGCCCGGCTCAGTCGCTCTTCTCCCGTTACACAGAGATTGAAGCCCCCCCTCTCCAAAACGGCTTACTGGGTTTCAGTACAGATGGTCTTTCCCGGTGGAAAAAAATACAAGACAGATGTATGCTCGGAGCAACATAAAGGCTAATAATAAAGCGAGGACAAATATTTTAGTTCACTGCATGCTTTTGAATGATGGAAAAGAAAACGATACAGGCTGACATCTACATTTAATTCCATTAAATTAATCGTATCATAATGACTATAGCAAATTAGGTCATATCATTTTCTAAAACCTGAAACAGTACCATATAGATTGCATGATAGGCATTTTAAATTAGTAATTGAGAGACACTGTATTGTTTCAATATGCAGCATTGTCATTAATAATAATAGCATATTTCTTTATTCTATCCATCAGTCTCTCAAACATGCACACAGCGGCTTCAAAAATGAGATTTCAATTAATTTTTTTGTGGTTTTAGTTTTTTGCAAGCCTATAGACTACATCCATGAGAAAAAATATTTATACATTTCTTATAACGTCACATTTCAGAATGGCGCTAATGCCACCAACATTATCCAGAATAACTTCAAGCCAGACAAGCATGTCAATAAACCCCATTCTCTAGAGACCTAGATATAGGCCTACATGGGTTCCCTCAGTGTGTAAAGTGTTAGAGAACATGAGGATTGTTCCTTTAGACATAAGCCAGCAAACATAACATTATCGGGTCATCCGTCGTATCCTGACCAGCAACAAACGATATTTTTACACGAAGACCAAAATAACGAAAATAGAATGGAAGGCCCTTACTTGTACTCGAGCCTCGGAGAGTCCCAGCCGCTGGCTCAGCTCCTCGCGCATGAAGGCGTCCGGGTAATGGGTCTCGTCGAATAGCCGCTCGAGCTCATTCAATTGCTCAAGTGTAAAGTTAGTCCGACTTCTCCTCTGCTTTATTTTAGTCTGTGCCTCGTCCTCCATTGGCTTTGTGTCCTCTTTTCTTTCTTTCATGTCCGTGGTACCTACAGCGAGGAGTAGCAACAAATTAATGACAGGGGAGTTAAAAGGCCTCCGCTATACAAATGGACAGAGTAGGAGGCATCACACATCGACCTTGCTAAAGCGAACATGTTGGGATCCATCCTCCCAAGCATCACGCCAATATCGGCTTCGAATGTTTTGTCGTCCTACACAAGTCTTCAATTATTAACTCCTTATAAATATGCATAGAGGTGCTATTGGATGTACAATACATGCTCTGGGTTTAATAGGGCGTCCAGATCGGTTGATTTTTTTATGATGTACTACGTTTGTATTGTAATGGCAATATTATTTCTTCAAAAGGATAGTCATACGCTTTGTGCAAGAGTAGGGTATACGGCTCTTTTATCTGCAACTTAATTCCATAAAATGAAAACATTGATTCACAGTTAAAGTTCTAACACATTACCTTTCCAGCTAAGTTGTCTGTTAGGCTATTTATTTTATATAAGCCTATGCAATTAATATTCAATATTGTAGTCAATGTATCTAAAAAGGCCTGGATGTTTTAAAGCATTTTTGGGCAAAAGCGCTAATATGATCTCACAGATTATTATTATTATTATTATTACTATACTATTCATAATATGATAATATATGTTACTGAGGATATTGTCAAACGAGATGAGAACACGTATGGAAAAACATGAATGTCTGTAGGTGGTTACATTGTGATTACATTGTGAAAAGCCATAATAAGTATTCGCTTTTAAAATAAATTAGTTTATATTTTAACAGGTGCATGCTATAGGGCTATCATTATTTATATTAAAACAGAGTAGGTTACTTAAATCATAGGCCATATTTTACACGCAGCATTGCTTTACAGTCTGGACACCTTATAACAACAATAGGCAATAAACATAAGCTTACTTTTAGTGCCAGTCACGAAGCCACATTGTCTTTGGGAAAAATGCTATTGTACAAACGAGTGACAAATCTATACCAACTTCTAAAAGCAACACCTTAATTTCTATTATTTTTACAGTGATATAACGTTACCACAAAAGCAGGCATACATATCTGCTTAAGACTATAGGCCGTCGACATGTTTGTCAAAGTTATTTTTGCATTTGAACACGGAATTAACGTTAAGAAGTATTAACGTTAAGAAGCCAATTCAAGAACATTTTACCTAGTAATATCATAGCAGTTCAATTTCAGTATATCTCATAGGAAAACCGTATGAATGCATAGCAGTAGATTACCATCGATCAGTTTTGGGCTTCCCGCATCCCTGGTTCTTTCTGGCCCCAGCATGTCCGATTCCCTGCCTGGCGAACGCGCGCCTACGCGAGCGATATCGTTCCCTTCCTCGCGATTCGGTTCGGTGGCGAAACCCTCCCTGGCTCGCGCGGATCCGGTCTCCAGTACCTCCCTGTACGTGATCACCTCCTTCTTTTCCTTCACCTTCTGATCAAAAGACTTGGACACAAACGCGGTAAGTTCTTCCATCACTGCTCCAAAAAATCTGCCCGTCTTGTTCTCTCACTCTCTCTCCCGTACTCTCTCACTCACTCTCTCACTTCCACAACAGCTTAAGACATCAAGAGTGTTTCTTTTAGTCGACCTAAATGCAAGGTGATGTTGTTGCCAACTCTGGATCTCGTGCTCAACTAAATATATAAGATCTCGGCCAATTCTTCTTGCTGCGGAGTTCCAACCTGCTGGTGATCCGCTATTGAAGTCACAGTATTTATACTTTGCAACGCCTGCCCCTTGATCCGTGCAAATTACCTCCCCTCAGGATGCCGGGATGAGCCCCCTTTCCTTCGCCATATACTGGCAGTCTGGAAAAAAACATTAGCAGTCCTTTAGATTTCAGATCATTCTTTCGAGGTTGCTATTGGCCATTAATCCAAGATTGACAAGAAGGACTAATTAATTTAATTAACCGTGGATTCGTTGCTATTGTCCTGAGTTAGTTTTTTAAACACCAGGGAGATGGGCAGGATCTCTGCAGGGGTGTGGCTAAAACTGAAAATGACACGCTTGTGCGGAGGGTAGCACATGGATAAGGAGCTTCCTCCAAATCTCTGTGATCTGGGGAAAAAAAAGACAGCGACAGTGATACGAAGAGAGAAAGGTAAAGAGAGGACGTACTGAGATGCTGATGGTGGAGGCTCACCGCAGCCATGTAGTCACATACCGACACAATGATGTACAATCCGTTTGAACGATGTATTATTGTGCGTGCTTTAATAACAATCAATTAATGCCAAAATTAAAAGCAATCACCGATAAACTGCATGTTCTGCATGTTGACAGTTCGTTAAATCTACAACATATTTTGTGTGTATTTTTTATGATGAAAAAAACTGTTAGCCTACTCTAACTAACTATTAATTTATAGATAAAATACTGATATGCCGAAGTCTACTAACGATAATAACAACATTATTATAAGAACAACTACTATAATAATCATCATAACTATAGTCTAATTATCCCCTATTTTGAAAGATGTCACAATAAATTATTCCTTTCACAGTATATTTAATAATATTTTACATTTTGGCTAATAATGGCCAAATATAATACATAGTTTTTTTTTATCTTTAAATGTCTTAACCTGACATTATAATACAGATACCACACTTTTGTCTTTCAATTTCTAAAATAATGTAATAATGTATTTCATTTCCAAATCCGGTTTTATGTGTTGTAAAGTTAAGTAATTAAGGAAACTATAATGGTTAATATCAAATCTCGAAAGATCTTCTTACGCCATTGAATTGTTAAACAGCAACTAAACGTTTAATTAAATCTTTGTATGTGTGTGTTGCCATTGGGCGTGTTAATTACGTTTTTTTTTTTAAGTTGCCTGCCTATTGAAATTATTGCATATTTGCAAAATAAATAAACAATGGTTCGTATGCGGTGAAGGTAACTGGATGCCGTGGGGACAACGCAATTAAGGAAACGGAAAAGGGCAAATTATAACCCGGAATGGGATGTGTATGATAAGTAACACTTGCAAATTTTATGCAAAATTAAGCGCATTTATTGATAATCTATATAAAAACAACTATTTCCATACACAGGCTCGAACAATTACCCTTATTAAAAATGAATGATGTCCTCGGTCTTAAACCTTAGGCATTAATTATTTTTCTGTGTACGCTGAAAGCAGCAGAAATTAGCTACACGCTGCCGTTCGGCTACAGAATACAAGTCAATTTGTTATCTGTTATTCATAAGAAAATAAATAGCTTACTTACAGGCCAACACGTCTACAATGTTTTCAAATGCGAAGATCAACATGATAGATGAACATCAAGATGGGATCTTCAAGATAGGAAGGTTAGAATTCCGGATAGGTTAGCCACTACTGAAACCTCCTAAACTCAAAGTTAGTGGCAAACATGAAGAAAATACCAGAAGAAAAAGATACATGTTGTTGGACAATATTTTGAAATAAGCCTTCTGAAATTACTAGGCAATATAACCCACACAGAATACGGACATGTTTTCACTCTAACAGGCCTACATTTCTAATCAACCCCAAACGCTAATAAGCTGCTTTTGTGTGGGTTTGTGCGTGCTGTGTTTGTCTTTGCATTTAAGACAAAACCTGTGGACCAAAAGAGTTGCATTAATATTCATTTTAATACAGCTCCCACATATTAGGCCTAAATCGTCCTGAACTTTCCAAAAATAAGGATTTAGGTTTAATGTGAGCAAATGCATCAATTACTAACGAATGAGTTTGTTCAAGCAACCCTAAATGCTTTCAGTCGTTTATCTTAGTGGTTGTCAGTTTGAGAAAAATCCTTTATTAAAGTCTTATATTTAACTTGGAATAGTCTGACATCATTGACAAGGCTATATTGGCACATTATTTTCGGGTTGCATGACCATCATATATGTAGACGCTATAAAGTGAATTTTAAGTACTGATATATCAGGCCACATCTGAATAGGTAAAGATCTTTCAGTCTGGACCATAATTAATATGATATAACATAAGATTCGTATGTTTTTGCCCTAACAAAAGGGACCATTCCACGAAATCAGCTCCCGCCCATTCCTCTCTTTGGATTGGTGCAAATCCCGTTATTTTAATAATTCGTTTAATATCTGATGAGTAGTGTTGACGTCAAACCCCTATGTTCAATAGAGAGTGAGCTCCTATGCTAGCCTTATGAATATGAACCTCCTTTAAGTTATTGATATTTAATATCCCAAAGTTGCAGGAATTTCCCATTATATTACGAAACATCTATTTTTTTTTAATAATCATAAGGTATGAAAATAGCAATTATTTTGTATTCATTCCGCCAAACCAAATATCGAAGTTTCAAGAAGAGTTTCTATTGGACAACTACAGATAGTTCCCTCCCATTTATTTTCAACGGGGAGGAACCCGGAGGAACCTCCTTGAATTTTCTTATATTTTGATTTTACGTTTTGCAACTTTTATTTTCAGTAACTAATCCACCCTATACTCTGATGTTGAAACAGTCAGAGTGGTTGATAATTATTTTAAGTAATTGTAATTTATAATATTTTAAGTCATTATAATTCATATCATTATATCAAAATGTATTATTATTTGCAGCAATTCTAGGTCTAAAAGTAATAGCCTTGTTTTTTCTCAAATGACAGAAGTGGCAGGCCTAGAAATGGTAACCTATAATTAACAATACGAGATTATTTAACATTGAAAGTCAAATCAGGACAATTGCTAGTCACTCAAAAAAAATGAAATATGTTTTTATTAGGCCAGAAACGTTTATATGGTTACTTTCATAGCATATAAAATGTATAAGCCTACACATTAGCGGAATGGATGAAGTTGTTGTCGTTAAAAACTAATTGTTGTCATATTTTGTTGGAGAGGGTTAAAGAAAGTGGTGAGAATTCACAGATTAGCGACTTTGGAAACAGTTTAACCGATTATACGGTTTTTGTCATAATACCAATAGGAGTTTAAACGTCATTCAAGTGACCTTTACCACCGGGAACTAGCATCTTCCGACAACCCATGCAGAACGTGAACTTGATAATATTGTTTACGCGAACGATTGCTCTGTGGTACATTTTCTCGACTGAATGTACTCCGATCGATGTGTTCTGGATCTACTAGTGTAGCCTTTTGCACAGGCATTGAGCTTTAGTTCGAGTGGATTTCAAATAAAGAATTTAGATCTGAAGCAAGGTAGGCCTACTTGGTACGAATTAACTTACCCCTCATTTGCAGTCTATGTACAAGTAGCTGAATGATTATAAGACTTCAATGCTGCTAAGGGAGCAAAGTAGTCAACTGTATTCAGCCGCAACCTAAAGCTAGCGCTTTAACGCTGTAGTAGCTACTTAGCATGCCATACAGCAGCCAATAAGGTGAAAATCTGTCTGCATGCTATACCTAGAGATAATTAAAGACGTGTATATCACACATGCACAAGCGGTTACTACCTTACTAGTTGAAAAAATATTTAAGATTGGATATTTAAGTCGCCATAATGCTAGGTAGCTGTAGTTAGCTCTATGTTAATAACATTCATTGTTTACATTTCGTTCACGTGCTGTTGTAAGGCCGGTGTTACCGAGTTGCTGAAAGTACTGTAGCCCTGACAAGTTACCTGCTTGGTACAGTTATACTGCATATCCAAAATGGAAAAGCTGTTTTGCCAATTACGTGTCAGTTGTGGAGGAAGAGTGCGTTAAACAATGTAGCCTCAGTAGTTATATATTATAGGGTGTAAGTTAGGCCTACTGTATTGTCTGAGCAATTAATGAATGGCAATTTCATGGAATTTTGTTTGACTCGCTTCTTTTTCCTGCTCTCATGCTTTCTGTCTTCCCGTACAGACCCCTACAGAGGGATAATGGGACATCACTCATCCGACAGTGAGGAGGACACCCACAGCAGGAGAAAGAAGAAGGAAAAGTACAGGCGGCGCTCCTCTTCATCCAGCTCCTCTGGCAGTCGGGTGACCAGCCGCAGCAAGAGGTCTAGCAGACGAAGCCGCTCTCGTAGCCATTCCAGAGAGAGAGACAGGAGGTAGATCTTTAAAACCTCTACATTACACAGACATTGGCAGGTAAAAAAATACTCTGCACTGGCAGAGATGGGAGGCCTTCAAGCACAACTGGCAGACTGACCTTGTAGGCATATTATACAACACCAGATTAACTGCTAGAGGTATGTGAATAAAGGAGCAAGTGGATGTGGAAATGTCTGTCATGGGTGACAGGTGCCGATCTAGTGGTAGTGCTAATGAAGCAGCTGTCAACAGGGTTTTGCTAACAGCTTAGCATCTTCCACCTACACATCGCCAGGCCCCACACTGGTCTGTTCGTCTTTCACTCCCTCTCCTTTATTTTTATTGGTTTATTTTACAACCCTATTTCCAAAGTGGTTGGGTTGCTGCGTAAAATCCAAATGAAAACATAATGTAATGATGTGCAAATAATTTCCCCCTGTGTTTTATTGGAAATGGTACAAAGACAACATATAAAATGTGGAAACTGAGAAATGTTTGTTATTTTTGGAAGAATACAGGCCCATTTTGAATTTGAAGCCAGCAACACGTTTCAAAGTTGGGACAGGGGCATGTTTACCACTGTGTTGCATCACCTCTTCTTCAGCTGCTCAACAGTTTGGGGTCTCCTTTGTCATATTTTTCATTTCTTAATGCCCAAAATGTTTTTAATGGGTGATAGGTCTGGACTACAGGCAGGCCAGTTTAGCACCTAGACTCTTTTACTACGGAGCCATGCTGTTGTAATATGTGCAGAATGTGGTTTGGCATTGTCTTGCGGAAATAAGCAAGGCCTTCCCTGAAAATGACATTGTCTGTATGGCAGCATCTGTCGCTCCAAAACCTGTGTATATTGTTCAGCATGAATGGTGCCTTCACAGATGTGTTATGTAAATAATAATAATAGATTGTATTTTGGTGATGCCTTTCAAGACCCTCAAGGACATTGTACATGAGCAATGGCAAAAACACTTTAAACAGATAATAGAGAACCAAATTAAAAGGAGAGTTAATATGGGGAGGGAACGGAATATGAATCCCATGTCAAAAGGTTTAGAAGAGATGGATGGGAAGAGGATCAAATTATTGTTGTGTAGGGACTGAAGAAGAGTTAATAGCTAGCGGTTATACACAACCTGATAGGTGGGTTTTCAGAAGTTTTTTTGAATGTGTTGATTGTCTGTTGTGTATGTGTGGGGGTAGTAAGTTCCAGAGCCTGGGTCCCGAGGGGTGGAGGGAGCGTGTGGGGGCTTAGATCGGGAGAAGGTCCGAGGGGTATGAGGGAGCCAGGTCATGGAGGGCTTTGTATGTCACGAGGAGTTTTTTGAAGTTAAAACGGTGTTGGACAGGCAGCCAGTGTAGTTTGATGAGGATTGGTGTGATATGCTGTGTTGAGTTGGTGCCAGTGAGAATTCTGGCTGCAGAGTTCTGGACCAGTTCCAGTCGGTTTATGAGTTTGTCAGGGATACCGGAGAGGTGAGTGTTGCAGTAGTCTAGGCAGGAAGTGACGAAGGCATGGATGCGAGTTTGTGTCGGAGTGTGAAAGTGAGGATCGTAGTAGGTAGATGTTACAGAGGTGAAAATATATCGTCCAGGTGGTGGTTTGTATGTGGGATTTGAATGAGAGGGAATTGTCCAGGGTGACACCAAGGCTTTTGATTGTTGTTGAAAGGGGGACCGGTACACCACTTGTGGCAATGCTGGGGTTGTACGGTTTGATAAGGGTAGATTTGGAGCCGGTGAGCATGACCTCTGTCTTGTTGCTGTTAAGTTGGAAGAGGTTTGTGTCCATCCAGCTCTGGATGTCTTGAAGGCAGTTGATATGGGAAATGGGGGGGATGTGGGTTTGGTGGAGAGGTAGAGCTGGATGTCATCAGCATAGCAGTGAAAGGGAACATTGTGGTGTCTCATGGTCATAACCAGGGGGAAAAGGTTAATGGTGACGAGTAATGGACCTAGCACCGACCCCTGGGGTACGCCATGTGCACTAATGCACCCCCATACCATCCCGGATGCTGGCTTTTGAACTGTGCGTTGGTAACAAGCCGGATGGTCCATTCCTCTTTGGTCCGGAGGGTGTGAGGTCCATGATTCCCCAAAAGATTTTCAAACTTTGGTTCTTCAGTCCACAGGACAGTTTTCCACTTCGCCTCAGTCCATCTTAAATGAGCTCAGGCCCAGAGAAGGCAGCTGTGTTTCTGGGTCTTGTTTATATATGATTTCTTCTTAGCATTGTAGAGTTTTAACATTTGTAGATACAGTGACATACTGTGTTCACAGACAATGATTTTCGGAAGTGTTCCTGAGCCCATGGAGTGGGCAATTTACCTAATTATTTGTGAGATGTTCCACCAGTTTTTTTTTAGCATTACACATCTTTTAATAACATTTAATTACTTTTCTCAGTTTCAACATTTGATATATTGTCTTTGTACTATTTTCTATTGAATATAGGGTTGAAAGTATTTGCACATCATTGCATTCTGTTTTTCTTCACATTTCACTTAGCGTCCCAACCGATTACACATATTTTAGCAAGATCCTTGGTTCATTAGGCAATGCCACCGTGTCGAAGCTTCTTTGAATATCATGTCAGCTTGTTGAAACTATACTAATGCGCAAACATTTAGAAATGGCACGTTCCACTAGTCTAACTATCAATAGCCAGTTAATTAAATTAGTTAGGATTTTAACTGTCATGGTAACTGCTTCGTCATGCCCTGCCTGTCCTTATGCACCTTCCGCTGTTACTCATCAACTATTTAAACTGACACGTGACAGCTAATGACACTTGACAACTTAGGCCCCCCCCCACCCACCAACAGTTGCCACGCACGCGCGCACGCCTGAACACAAAGTCCCGTGCTTGACTTTCCCACCACTGCTGCCTGCAGTCGTTTAGACAAGGCCAGTTGATAGTCATTATTTATGAGCTTTGGTCAGGGTCCATTACCCTTGATGGGAAATCATTGGTGGTATTGAGAGAATGGCTCACTGGTCTGGGATTTGGTGGAGTGGGGTGGTGGGGCTTGTTGTAGCCGTTTAAAACATCGGCCTTCAATCTACCTACGGAATCAGTCATTCATTATCCGCCTTGGAAAGACCGGTGTCAAAATTGAGAGTTCGTCATTGGCAACATGGAAACAAGTTAAAATCCTCCAAATATAGTCGTTGCCAGAAATATTGGCGTCCGTGCGCTTTATTCAAATACCATTTCTTATAACATTTGAAGATCTTTCTGCATCCACTTATGTATTTCTTTGTTTTCCTGCCAAGTATTAAGTCTTGGGTGTGCATTGTTTTACTGATTTAAGCGGATATTTGAAGGTTCTATGATATTAACAGTGAAATAAAGAACAGTGGAGACACAAGTTCAAGTTCAGCTTACCTTTAAAAACAATTATCTTTTGAAGAGTAATTTTTGGCCACGACTGTATCTGGATTGCTATGGCTCTATGTTTACGTGTGCTTAATCTGCATCCCAAATGTCAACCTACGACATGAGTCGCGCGCACTACATCCAGTGTGCTGCACACATTCTAAAGGCACCGTGTATGGGAATTAGGGAGCCAAATGAGGGATTTGGGTGCCATTTAGGATGCGCAGATGATGGTTAATCATCTAAGAAAGCGCGCCCCTGCGTTTTCTGACAGCCTCCGTCTTATTTGCCATAGCGGTCGCTTCCACTTTGCCTAACCGGCCGTGTAATCTTACATTATCTCGGTGTGCGCGCGTGCGTGCGTGCGTGGCAAGTTTAACCAATGTGCCATCCCATGCTTTTCTTGAGCTAAACGGGTGTCTGAAATGCCCGGGCTATGACGAAATAAGTCTTTAACCAACGTGCTCTTGATCCAGCCAACCCAGCGAATACTAATGTCTCTCTCTCTCTTTCTCATTGTCTCACTAATAGTAAGTTGTAACAAATGTGTTTTGATAATTCAACATCTCTAATATTTGTTCAGTCCTCCCCCCCCCGTGTTGCTGGGCTCCCAGTGGAGACGGCTTGTGTTTTTAGTGCTAAGCAGATATAGTTGGTGAGGAGGAGGAGGAGGAGGAGTGAGAGGGAGATGGTGTTAAAGAAAATAGTTGTTTTAATAATGAATATTACCCAAACCGTGTCTGAGTCAAACAGGCCCCCCCCCGAAATGTAGCTTATCTCCCACAATGCTACATGCTATCAGTCCCAGCGCTGTCTAAACAGCATTTGAACAACATCAGTGTGTACGAGCAGAATAGTGTTTCTACAGCCTTGCTAAACTGCTGCAGAATGTCTTGTAGTCCGGTACCCTGAGATACGTGTGGTTAAAACAGATGAGGCTCTGTGATTTGGTGCACAGCCACCGGGAACATCAATGCGGCTAGCTACGGAAAGTAATGAGCAAATTATTTGATTATGAAGTTAACAACATGCCAAATTAGGATTGTGAGGGACATATCAGTTATGAGGTGTGACCAGGATACACCCATTGTTTCTCACCCAGTGTGACTTGTTGTGGAACGCTGATAAGCGCAGAGTTAGAGAGGATCTACTGCTTGTGACAGAAATGCTTGGAAGACGGGTGTGAGGGGGCAGCCGGGGGAGGTGTCGATATGAGCTTCAAAAGGGGGGAAAACAGGATTTTATCTGCTAATCTTAGACCAGCACAGTGAGTCATTAATGAATTAATCAAGCGTGAATTTTCTGTGTGTGTCAGACGCAGGCCGCGTGTTTTCTGTGTGTGTCAGACGCAGGCCGCGTGTTTTCTGTGTGTGTCAGACGCAGGCTGTGTTTTCTGTTTGGGTCGGACACAGGCTGTGTTTTCTGCGCGTGTCGGACACAGGCTGTGTTTTCTGCGCGTGTCGGACACAGGCTGTGTTTTCTGTGTGTGTCAGACACAGGCGGCGGTCCAGCAGCAGCTCGTCCCACGAATCGTCCCGCAGGAGGAGGAGTCGGAGTGGAGACAGAGACCGAGGCAGGACCAACCGCTCCCATAGGTCACACAGCCACACCCACAGGTAGGATGCATGGGGTCCGTGGTTGGAGGGATGGTGTCTGGAGGGAGGGGGATGGTGTCTGGAGGGAGGAGTCCGGGGGGGAAGGGATGGGGTCTGCAAGGGGGGTCTGGAAGGGGGGTCTGGGGGAGAAGGAATGGGTTCCAGGGGGTGGGAGAGATGGGGTCAGGGGTGGTAGGGATAGGCTACCGTACACACCCGTACACATCCATACACACCTGTACACATCAATACACACCCGTACACATCCATACACACCCGTACACATCAATACACACCCGTACACATCCATACACACCCGTACACATCCATACACACCTGTACACATCAATACACACCCGTACACAGCCATACACACCTGTACACAGCCATACACACCCGTACACATCCATACACACCTGTACACAGCCATACACACCCGTACACATCCATACACACCCGTACACATCCATACACACCCGTACACAGCCATACACACCCGTACACAGCCATACACACCCGTACACATCCATACACACCCATACACAGCCATACACAGCCATACACACCCGTACACAGCCATACACACCCGTACACAGCCATACACACCCGTACACATCCATACACATCCATACACTCCCTCATGCACCAGTGTGTGTGTGAGTTTGTGTAAGTGTTTGAGTGAGAGAGTGCGTGTGTGTGGCAGAGAGTGTGTGTCACTGTGTGTGTGTAAGAGTGACTGTGTGTGTATGTAAGAGTGACTATGTGTGTATATAAGTGAGACTGTTTGTAGGTGTTACTGTGTGTATATGTATGAAGGAGTTACTGTGTGTGTGTAGCACTGACTGTGTGTGTAGCACTGACTGTGTGTGTAGCACTGACTGTGTTTGTGTGTTTGTGTGTAGGACTGACTGTGTGTGTGTGGCATGTTCCAGTCATGTGTAGGAATGATTGTGTAGGAATGATTGTGTGTGTGTATGTGTGTGTGTGTGTGTGTCAAGGAGTGACTGTGTGTGTGTTAGACTGACTGTGTGTGTGACTTTGTGTGTGTGTGTGTGTGTGTGTGTAAAAGTGACTGTGTGTGTGTGTGTATATAAGTGTGACTGTGTGTAGGAGTTACTGTGTGTGTGTGTCTGTGTAGGAGTTACTGTGTGTGTGTGTGTGTAGCACTGACTGTGTGTGTGTGTAGCACTAACTTTGTGTGTGTGTGTGTAAGAGTGACTGTGTGTGTGTGTGTGTGTGTGTGTGTAGGAGTGATTGTGTGTGTTTGTGTAGCACTAACTTTGTGTGTGTGTGTAAGAGTGACTGTGTGTGTGTGTGTGTGTGTGTGTGTAGGAGTGATTGTGTGTGTTTGTGTAGCACTAACTTTGTGTGTGTGTAAGAGTGACTGCGTGCGTGCGCGCGTGTGTGTGTGAGAGTTAGTGGGTGCGCATGCTGCCACTAGAAGGTTGGGGCAGTATCTTAGTGTGGTTTGTTTGCTGTGGTGGTGAATGTCATTAACACGTGGCAGGCTGTCATTAAAGACACTTTGACTCCCTGAGCCTCTCTGTACATTACTGTGACAGCTGTTTGACACACATGCACACACACACACACACACACACACGCGCGCGCGCACGCGCGTGCACATGCACGCAGACATGCACAGAGGAATGCTTATTAGCAGCACCTTGTTCGTTACTTGGGATCCTGTTAATGAAGTACAGGCACACACATCAACCCAAGAGGTCAAATACACATTTGTGTCCCTATTCGCTGCTTCCCTCTTCAGGGAGCCCAGGAAAAAAGGACCCTGCTGAAATGAATTAATCACATCATTATCTAATCATGGTTTATTGAAATATTATTATTGTCTGAACCGCGAGGTTTAGCTCCCAGTGTGGTCGTCATAGAAATTGCAAATCTGCGAATGAACCACTAAACTAAGCTGTTCAAATCTGTTAGAACTATAAGAAAAGGCTTAACAAATGCATAATGTATGCAAACGAGGCCTCTGGTTTACCTGTTGTATGGCTGAAGGGAAGAATGGCGGCGCCGTCGTAACAGATGCCAGCGGATCACCCAGTGGTTAGATCTTCGGCCCGTCACTTAAAGGTCGCCGATTTGAATCGCAGAACTGACAGTGTGAGATATCTGTCGTGCCCTTGAGCAAGGCACTCGACCCTAACTGCTGCCGTGTAAGTCTCCCGGGATGAGAGCGTCTGGTGAAACACCGGCGTTGAAGTCCGTTGAAATGTCGACGGGGTGTTAACTGGTGGTAGAGGCTTTACTAGCAGGGCACCCCGATTAGGTGGAGGTGCCCCGTTTTAGGTGGAGGCTGACATTGTATGTGTGCGCACCCAGACTGGGTAACCTCACCTGTCCTCCTCCGGCGCCCTTCCCCCGACTACTGGGACAAAGACAGCACGCCCTGAACCGAACGGGGCGTTGACGCCAGTGTCACATGAAAGTAGCAGTGAGATTTGGAATTACAGTGGATGATATCTCCGTGTTTACAAATGAAGCAATGCGATTAAAGAGGGAAGCCTCCTGTAATCGGCTTAAGCAGAGCTCTGAGCGGTGGGGGGTGGGGGGGGGTGGGGGGGGGGTGCATCCTGCATTTAAAGTGGGGAATCGGTTTCATTACGACTGACTTGACAAACATCTGCAACAGGAAACGTACCAGTCCAATAGGCCGTCCACTGCATCCAGGCCAGGGTATTTGCTTGATGCTCTAGTTGCTATTAGTGCAAACGGCAACAGTTTGAACCTGTTGGTTCCTGGGAAGTAAGGGGATACCCATGAATGTCTGAGCACGCACCTGAGGATTGTGGGAAGCGTGTCACACTTTGCCCCACAATGTTCCTGATTAATGTCGCAAGTCCATGTCTTCTGTCTCTCGTGTCGGAGTATGTATGCATCTGGACCGTTTTGAAGCCAACCCCTAAACCCAGTCAACTGCTGCCAGGCTTTATGTGTACGTTCTGGGGCTGCTGCCAGCCTGCCCGCCCGGGTGGGGGTTGGTGATCCGGGTTGGACACCCCTAGCCCCCGGTTGGTGGTTTGGTGATGCGGGTGGGACACTCCTAGCCCCCGGGTGGGGTTTGGTGATGCGGGTGGGACACTCCTAGCCCCCGGGTGGTGGTTTGTGATGCGGGTGGGACACTCCTAGCCCCCGGGTGGTGGTTTGTGATGCGGGTGGGACACTCCTAGCCCCCGGGTGGTGGTTTGTGATGCGGGTGGGACACTCCTAGCGCCCGGGTGGTGGTTGGTGATGCGGGTGGGACACTCCTAGCCCCCGGGTGGTGGTTTGTGATGCGGGTGGGACACTCCTAGCCCCCGGGTGGGAGCTAAGTGGAACAGGTTGCCGTGGTCCAGGCTGCTATCTGTCACTGTCGTGTTAAAAGGGTTTGGGTCGAGGCTGCCTGATAAATCAAAGGTGGATTGAGTGGACAGGGCCCCGGTGATTGATACGCTGACAGGATATGAGGCGCTCACTCGGAGCAGCCCGGGACGCCGGCGCGGCACGAGATATAGAATATGGGAGTGGGGGGGGGGGGGGGGTGTGTATGTATGTGTGTGGGTGAGGGATATTATTCAGAGGAATGAGAATAATAGCAGCCGCGTGGAGATATTGTGGGGGAGAAGATTAGGACAGTCTGGTGGTGGGGTGAATATTACCTTCAGGTCCTTTATGTAGATATAAGAAAATCAATAAATGAAATCAGAATAATGCTCTATCAATGTGTTCACTGTTTCAAAGCAACTCCCTCTTTCCTTTTGCAATCAGAAACTGATTTGAAGACCGGAGATTCTCCTAACACTACACAGACAGCCAATCAAACCCCCCCCCCCCCCAAAAAAAAGTGTACAACAGACAAGAGTAGCAGATTAGCCATTAGTCATTAATGTTTATTCCCTTTGATCAGAGGAGTTAGATCCTCCAGTCTCGTTATGTGAGGTTGGGGAGAGGTGTCACGGCTCAGTTCACTGCTCCAGTTGACTGGGGACAGCTAAGCGCCGACAACAAAACTACCCTGTTCAAAATTATGGAGGGATCGTGAACAGATTTCATCAGAATTTGGTTACATTTGGAGGTGAATGATGGGGGCATGCATGACATAGTGTCTGTCTCCCGTCTGTCTGTCTCCCTGTCTCCCGTCCGTCTGTCTCCCTGTCTCCCGTCTGTCTCCCTGTCTCCCGTCTGTCTCCCTGTCTCCCGTCTGTCTCCCTGTCTCCCATCTGTCTGTCTCCCGTTTTTCCCCTGTCTGTCTCCTTTTCTCTGTCAGCTGTCCTGTCTGTCAGTGTCAGTGGTTCACTGGAGAAACATGGAGGCAGTCATAGTGTTACTAATCCAGCACTTGACCTCAAACATCCAACGTCTCTCTCACACACACACACACACACACACACACACGCACGCACGCACGCAGATGCTTACATTTCTCTCATTAATATTTCAGAGGCATGTTCCAGTCGTGGGGCATAGTGCTTGCGTAAGGGTTTAGCCCTGCTAACGGCCGAGCGGTTAGATCACTGTGATTGTCATGTGCATCAAGCCCAGGGCCTCCTAATTATCATGCCCTCCTCCCCTGAGGTCTGTCAACTCATCTAGGAAACACTATCGCTCCAGTGAGGAGTTCTGCTCAGCCGCCAACAAGTGAATGTCTACCACCAGACCAGGTTGGGCCGTGTGTGTGTGCGTGCGTGCGCGTGTGTGTGCGTGCGTGCGTGTGTGTGTTGCTCCGTAGCTCGGCGCTTCCAGAACGGAAAGCCTCCTCCGTGGTGCGCTGGAAGATCACACAAGGCGTGAGTGATGGCCTTGTATTTATTCTGCACAGCAATTTTCCAGTGCAATGAAATGAGGTGCTTGGTCACCGCTGTACATCTGCCTGATGGCTTTTCCTGCCTGTGTCTCGTTGTTGGGTGGGGGGGGGGGGGGGGGGCACATGCAAGGTCACCATGTGTTGAGAGGAGGAGGAGGAGGAGGAGGGGGAGGAGGAGGAGGAGGAGGAGGAGGGGCCGCCGTGTTGGGAATCAGGGTTATGGGAAAGATAAAAAAAAAAAAAAAGATCAACAAGAGTTTATTGACGGAGGCGGGTGGAGGTGGGGGGGGGGCGGGGCTTTGAAAAAGTGTAGCAGGAGTTTCGGGTCCTCTCTGTTTTCATGGTGTCTGGATTGGACATCAGGCCTCCGGCGGCTACGGCGGGCGGCGTTGGAGGGGTGTAGAAGGACGATGTGTCGGGTGTGTCCGGACGGGGCGCTGGGCGGGCAGGTGTGTGTAACGGAGAAGTGACAACCCCGACACCCCCGAGACCTCGAGACTGGTAGAAAAACAGCCGTGGGATTTTGGAATGTTGGTGGACAGTGTTAAGAGCGTTAGTTCACAAGGAAGAAAATAAATACTCTATTGAAATGTTTTTTTTTGTCTTCTTTTCTTCATAAAACAGGTCTTCCAATCTTAGTTTTTTCTACTGGGAGTGTTGGGTAGCGTAACCTGGTGACTGTGTGTTTGTGTGCTGGGAGACAACCTGCAGGTGTCTATATATATATATATACCTGTTATCTCGCTGCCCGTCTCCAGTGCCGGCCCACCTCCACATTGGTCCAGGGATGTGCATTCTCCTTCACGCCTCACATTTATACCCAACTTATACAAAGTGTTGATTTAAACTGAAAGATGACCCGGCTGTGTTGTGACGGGTGCTCTTTACTTCATAAAAATCAACATGCTTCCAGTTTGGAGGATCTGAGGTGCTTTTTCAGAGGTTTTTTCCCCCTTCCCTCTGCATCCAGTCTTTTTATTTATCCCCTTTAAAGGCCGTTCGAGCACTGCTCACTGCTTTGTTGTCAGAAACCTTTATTTACCAAAGAGAGAAGTAAGTGACTGACACGGACGGGCCCTTTCATCGCTGGCTCGCCGCGAGGCACTGTTCCCCGCTCCTGCCAAAAGCCCCCCCCCCGTCCACCCCCTCTCCTCCAGGCACATACTCCACACCAGCCCCCCAGCCCCACTCCCCTGGGTAGGAACCTAGCCGCTCGGCAGATATGCCAGAGTCTGTCCTGCCGTTAAACAAACTGGTACACACACAGACACACAGCTTTGTGATAGCCTCAGTGCACTGTGCTTCTTTGCCAACACTTTGCAATAGACAGAGTTAGCGGTTTGTTTGTTTGACTTTTTTTTATTTCCTAATCAAAAATAGATCTCTGTTTTTGGTTCTATTTCAATTCAGATAACAGAAAACATTTTGTGGGTTTTGATTGCACCAACCCTATTGTGTGTTGTTCAAGTGAAAACGACCTTGCCACGGGAATCTCAGTGTTTCAGCGTCTCACAGTACGGTTCAGGAACCACCTGAGACCCTAAGAGGTAGATGTTCTGAATTCGTCAAACAAAAGCGTCTCCGGAATGTGAATCGTAGAGTCGCAACGGTTATGTCGTTTAACCACATCGTTATTACCGTCGGTTCGGCTGTTTTCTGTAAATATTAGGGGCTGTTGCTGCTCTTTGACCTCGATCGCATCGTCGTTGTCTGATGTATTTATTAATATCCACAGGCTTTCACTCTGACTGGGCATCTCCGTTCCCTTTCCTTTTAGTTTTTCACGGCTGGCCTCTGGGCTTCAAAGGAAGGTTCTGCCTTTACTGGGTATGTAGCTACCTCTTTCAAGGATCCTTTAAAACAATGACATGTCGTTCAC
Source organism: Esox lucius (assembly GCF_011004845.1). Lineage (NCBI taxonomy): Eukaryota > Metazoa > Chordata > Actinopteri > Esociformes > Esocidae > Esox > Esox lucius. The sequence continues at coordinate 35,353,769 of NC_047569.1, read as the reverse complement.
ACACCGGCCCACATTTGATTGGCTTAGAGAAGGATTCAGCTGATAAAGAGCCGGACGGACGTTCTTTTCATCACATGGAGAAAAGCCTGTTTGGCCAGGAAGTGATGGAGAGAGAGGGAGATATGTAGAGAGACAGAGGGAGAGGGAGACAGCAAGAGACTGACTCTTTGCCCTGGTATCGGCAAACTGAATATGAAATGAATCTCTCCCTTCCCTACTTTTCTCCTCCATTTAAGCTTCTTGAAGTTCTTCCAAATTGGGTTTTAAATGCCAATTAGGAGGTTGAATGTAGTAAAATAAAAGCAAATGCAACCAGAATGGCCTCACCTTCTGGCTGGTTAGGCTTCTGAGAGAGGCGCTGAACCTTTGGCTCCACGCGCGGCTTTGAGAAAAATATCCTGCCTAATGAACACATTAATTAGAACCATAACTATTTATAAGATGATAATTAGAAACGAAGGGAGGTAAACTGGGCTTTTCCTGCAATTAATGAAGGATTAATTACTGGAGGTAATGAAGTGGAGTTTTTGAAACGCATTAAGGTGAAGTACAGAGATGTGCATACTCTTTGTGATCAGTGGCATAATTATTTCGGCGGCCGTTTGAGTCTCTGCTCAGCCGGGCCGGCTAATAAGCATCATTGCATCGTTATATATGCACTTAAAAAGACTTGCCAACGAAATGACTGCCTAATTATTTCTAATTGGCGGGCCGGTGTGTTGTCATTGGGCTGTTTGGAGCCCTGGGTCTAATGACGCGGTGGGGGAACGGGTGGTGGTGGTGGTGGTGGTGGTGGAGGAGGAGGAGGAGGAGGGGGGGGGCACTCCCTACACTGCCCCCCGTCTGACTTACGAGGTCGTCCCTGAAGTAGCTGACCGGTGAAGGAAAAAGAAACCCGTGTATTACCACTTTTAAGGTTTTTCCTTTTTCTCCGTAATGAGTGGCCGTGGCTTCCTCTCAATTAGGCGGAGATAAACGTACGCCATCTGTCCGCCGCGGTCTCCCCTCCTCTTCTTCCTAACACCTGAAGTGGTCGGCACGCCTCGCCCGCCAACCCCTGGGCCCTACGGAAACCTTAGCCTAAAGCCGGCCGCCTCGCTCCAATGTCGTGGCTTTGGTTGAGTACCAGTACCCGTAGGCAAGGCCTCCGCTAGACATCATTGATGCCAGTAGTTATAATTGAAACATTCACCTACTTACCTTTCCCAATTTGTCTCTTTTTGGGATCGCTGGGCGTGCGTGCGTGCGTGTGCGAGCATGTGTCTGTGTGCGCATGTACGCGCGCACGTGTTGGTGTGCTAAGCAGAGCCATGTGGACCGGCCTGTTGGATGAACCACTGTCAGCCCCTCTTCCACACTCCCAGAACCACAGAAAAGCCGGCGAGCAAACTGTGGACTAATGGAATCTTCCAGGCAGGCAACACTTGTCATCTACTTGTGCGCAGGCAAGAGGAAATGTGGTTTCACTTATCCATCTAATATTTTAATTTTAATTAAAAAAAAAAAGGAGAGGAAAAAAGTGGTGAGCGGCAAAATGAAAATCAGAATCATGTGCTTCTTGACTGAACTCTGGACACTCTTTGAAAACTAATGAAACACTTTCTCGATGTGAATGGCTTTTCTTTCTGTCTTTGTTCTGTCCTGCTGACTGGGGCTTCCCATGATGGAGCCCCTGGCCAAGTCGGCGACACGAAGATGTGGGGAAATAATGCTTCACCTGTCACATGGACACCCCACCTCTGTCCGATGGGTTGGATGAGTTGGAGTACCTCAGTGTTCTTCGTCAGGAGCAGTAGATTCCTCACTAGACTGGTCCCCCCCGGGGGAGGAGAAATGGTTCCCCTTGTTCAGACCTTGTTTTTCCCTCACCCTGTCTGTCTCTCTCTTGTCCACCCAGGGTAAGGGTGGAGTGTTCTCCTCATGTTTCTGAACCACACGGCACAATGACGTCAGGCTACGATGAGTGGGCACTGGCCACCCCTCAGAGCCTGGTTCCTCTCTAGGTTTCTTTCTACGTTTCAACCCTACTCTGTACTGAGTTTTTCGTAGCCACTGTGCATCAGCCTTCTTGTTTGCTTGCTCTTTGGGGTTTCCGGCGGGGTGTTTTGTAACAGTAACTGCTGTTGTTGAAATGGCTTCATAACATACATTTGATGGATTGATCAAAGCCCATAGTTCGCCATTTAACATGTACTTATTTTTTTGTTTTTGTTATGAAGATTTTCAAGATATCTGTTGGAATGTTTATTCTTTTTAAAATGGAGGCAGTGGAAATAGATAGGGGAAAGAGGGTTTGCTGACAGGCAGTCGGAAGCAACCCCATGCATCTGCCCTATGTGCTCCATTCGCGGTGTCCAGTATACCACGCTAGGTCAAATGCTATCATTTAACATGCTATCATAACTACTAGTAACACATCTCTTCTTCGTATATGCCTATAATTTAGTTTTTAATCCTGCTTGTACAAGCCCTTTTTAAAAAAAGCCCAATTTGGGGGAAAACCTACCCGTCTGGCAACGCTGCCGATATGAAAATCCATTCCTCCTACGGTCACGTTCGCTGCAGTATTTCGCTGGTAGGCTGTTTAGCATATGAGCGCAAATTCATTCATGTGTTACCATGCCGACAAACGGAGGCGGTGCAAGATTTTGGGAAGGTGGCCGCCCAGAAAATGACTAAAAAGTCATTGCCACCAATTTTCACCGAGAACATCTTTTAATTTATTTATTTTCCTTTTAAATCTTGAGTCCGATCGTAAAAGTTTTCTCTGGCATTTCGTCTACTTTCTTAATTCGTCCCGAACGGAGCCCATCCAGCCTGTCCACGCTCAGCCTGTCCTCTCTCAGGTCCACCCCAGTCCAACCTGCAGCTGACATGCAGGATATTGTCTGTTACTGCAGAGATAGTGGACTGTTACGGTGGTCAGGCCTGCTCCAAGGTTATCAACAGCAGAGCAGCGCAGCGTTTCAGCAACTAGATATCAGGGCGAACCCAATCGCACGTAGTTGTCCCCCACAAAGAAATCAGGCCGGGGATTAGGTCGCTCTGTGTGACGGTGCATGTCCGGTCACGTGACGTCTCCGACGCCACCGCTGTGATCGCGGTGTCTTTCTCTTGATGTTCGCTGGTAGGAACAGGGTGTGGGGGACCACATGGTTCACAGGTTTTATCTTTTCAGTGTCACTTTTCGAATGTTCACTTTTTTTGCATATACGTTAAAGCTGAAGACAAACAGAGAAGTGAAGATGGCAGTTGCTGTTTAGTCTGTGAATAAGGTGTGTGTGTCTGTGTGTGTGTGTTGAAAGCAAAGGGGCCCTGTTTGAAGTGGGGCCTGTAGTTATTAGGCTGTCAGCACTCCGCTGCAGTGTGTTGTATAGGGCCCGAAGAAAACCCAGCCGTTTGAGAGTTGTCTCGTAACCAGCCCGAGATTGATCCTTAATAAAATGTGATATCTGTGGCCATCACTTTTTTTATTTGTTACCAGACACTTAGTTGATGTGGATCGACAGATGTGAAAGAGAAGTATTATTCTCTGAACATAATTATTCATATTTTTTTGACTGTGTTTGAGAGACACCTTGTTCTCAAAATCAGCTCAGACTGTATTTATGAAAAATAAATTAAAAAGCTTATTTTTCTCTCTTTGTGTGTCTCTTTCTCTCTTCCTCTGCTTCTGAGTAGGCGCCAAATTTCATTTCAGCTCGTCCGGGGTAAAACTAATAATTTGGTGGTTTTACGAGGCGATGTTTCAGATGCACTTACATGTTTAATTAAGTGTAGTTTCCCCCACTAAGGTGGAATGCATGTCTGCTTTGTGTCGGCCTTTCCTTCCCCTCCCCTTTACCCCCTTTTACAGTGAGTCCACATGTTTGGTTTCAGCGTTTATGATATTTCTTATACCACCGTTGTGAGGTTCCCTAAATCACTTAAGCGTGAGCACCATAACCGTCCACATTTAAACAATAAAACACTGTTATGGTAAGGGCCTCAGATCTTATGCCACTTCATAAATACACATGCAGAAAATCGACGGAGGGTAAAAACTCCCCATCATCTTGCCCCTAAGAGCACACCTGCTAATTAAGAACACATTGTGTCTGAAGCGCGGCTGTCTTAGTAGTCCGCCCCCCCCCATTCTCTCTGCGTGCCGCAGATGGAGCCCCCACTCAGCTCTGTGCTGCGGTAAGACAACACAGTGACTCTGCAAACATAACCAAACTCACTGTGACACACTGTTAAACTCGCTCGCCTTAAGGCGCAGTTGCCGTTTAAAAACCTTTCACGCTTTTGGTTCGAGACGACCTTCTGAGCGCGTTTTAAATCTTTACCGTGCCAACAGCGAAGACGTACTCTGTAGGCTTCCGTAAGCAACCATCGGTTATACGTCAGTCAGTGACCAGAGCGCTGACCCGCACGAGCTGGGTCAAAGTTCATGTTAATAGGCTGACCGTCGCGGAAAAGGGCAATCAGTCCTGATTGTGCGTCTTGCCTGTACTTAGTAGGCTGAATGTCAGTCTGTCTGTTATCCTGTCCTTTTTGCGTAGGCCTGATTGAGTCTGTCATATGTTTTAGTGTGGCAGCCTGTCCAGGGTAAATCAGGAGAGTCTAGAGGGAGCTGTGCAGGTGGTGGGATTGTTGGTTGAAGGTCTCTGAGACATTTCCAAAGAGAACACGTGTACACATGTAACAGAGTTGGATAAATCACTCAATCTTCTACGCCTCCCTTAGGCAGCGATTACATTTAAGTGTATTGGTGTGACAATATGTGGATTTTGTCAAAAATAGAAACACAGTTTTGCATCTTGTATAAGCACGCAAAGGTCAATCTGAGCGTTTAAAATAAGTAATATTTTCAGAGTTTAACCGTGTTCGTTATTCTCAGTGAGGCCTACATTTTAAAGTGGAGTGTTTAAATGCTGCATGATTTTTTCCCCATTATAGAGTAGGCGTCCAAGTCGGGAATAAGGCATTTCAGTCAATAGTTTCACAGCTTTAAGAAGGCTCACAGTGCTTGTTTTTCCACTCCTGTTATATGTGAAGATGAGATTTAAGGAAGGAATACAGACCCAGCTGAAGTAGGAAGTAGTGTTTTTTTTTTATTATGTACCCAAATAATTCCTTTGAATTATGTTACATTTATTTTTTACAGCCATCTTCATGAGGTATTTATGATAGTTTGTTTTGTTACATAGTCAGCATCTATCTTTTTAGCTTTGGAATAACTATAAAATCTATAATATTTGAAAATGGTGTCCTTTTTAAAATTATATTTGAAAATAAATGTTGTTTTTTTATCCAAGCGAAACCCTTATGTAATACGCTGACTTTTCCCAGTGTCCAGAAAAGTGTTTTGGCAAATGTAGGTATATTGTCTAATTTGCATATTTTGGAGTCTTTAAAAAGGTAAGGTTTCAGGAGTTTTCTGAAAATGGGCAGGGACTCTGCTGTCCTAGCTTCAAGGGGAAGCTGGCTCCACCGTTTGGGTGCCAGGAGGACAGAGAAGAGCTTTGACTTGGTTGAGGGGGAGCTACCCTCCCGTTGGGCCAGGACGGCCAAGAGACCTGAGGTGGCAGAGCAAAGAGCTCTTTCAGACTCAGTAACATCCATGACGGCCAATTATCTCCTCCAAAGTAATACTGGCAAATTTATATTTCCCAAAATCATCATTCTTGTGTTCGGCCAAACCAAATAAGGAGAAAAATAAATCAAATGGACTTGCTGTTGTTTGTTAATATGTTTAGTCGCTCCAAAAGCGTGTCCATTTCATGTAACATTTATAGTGATAAAGATCTCTTTTTTGGCTATGCACTCCCCTTAAGAGATGCTATAAACACATTGAAAGTGTTATTTCCATTTTCTGTCAGTTCTGAGAGACTACATAGTTGTGATTATCATTTCCATAATTCTAGAACCATGCAAATATAGGCTGTGTTAACATTCCCATCATCTGTGTGCGTTGCTCTTTATAAGCTTGCTATGAACAGATCTTCACCCAATCCAACCTTGCCACAAGTTCATTCTGGAATATCGTGTCAGGCATTCCTCGTAGATAACCCCTTCACAAAGCCATTCTGCTTTTTTTCTCCAAACTGTTCTTCCATGAATACACGTGGAATGGTGCACATACTTACCTGATGACCTCTGCTTTGAAGTGCACAAGCTGCTTAATGGACTCTAGAATTTGAGGTGAGACCAGGAAATCTCTGCTGACAATGGTGGTCAGCTTGGTTCTGTGAAAGAGCACATTAGACCATTGTGCCACCTGGGAGAGAATATAAATTAAATCAATTGTGTGCTCTATTTGTAAAAGTGCAGCTTGAAAAAAAAAGTATAATATCAGTCTTGTCAGGCAATTTTTATGATGTCCCAAAAGTGAACATAATAGACCAATGACTATTCCTCTGGGGAAAGGTATGGGCTTCAGAAAGGGATTTAATAAACACAGTGATTATTTTAAAATAGTATTAGAAAAACTACATGTGGGCTTCAGGTGTCACTGAAATGTGTCTGTGTTCTACCAATTATCTGCCTGTTGCAAGAAAGATAAAAGAAAACAACGTAAACATTTGGGGATTCAGTTGGTTCGGCATGCTAAAAATGTTTTGTCTGAGGCACCCATTTTTTTCAGACTAAACGCTACTTTAATAATAATAATAAATATAATAAATAAGTTAGTAGCTGAATGAATAGCTCTGCGGAAATTAGTTGACATTGAGAGTTACCACTTGGTCTCATGGTCTGACCTCCACTTGACCCAGTGTTTGGGTTCGGTGTCTGAGCAGTTGCTCCATCCGCCGTTCACTACAGCTGCTGGCGGGCATCACGGCACGCCGCGTTGCCAGGGGTCAACAGACGGGCCAGTTTACGATTGCGGTGTTGTCGCCGAGTGACAGCGGGCTCATGGCAGCAGCAGGGCGAGCTCGGAGGTCAAGCGCACCGAAGACAGGCGAAGATTTTATTTCAGTATTTTCTTTCTCTACTCATAGAAAGTAACTTTTCTTCCTTTTTCTTTCTCTATTTTTTTGTGGCACTGGTTGGCCATGTGGGTTCATATAGATCTGAGCAGTCTTTGAAGGCCTTTGAACTTGGCTAAATGACTTGACCTATGGGCTGTGTGGGTGGGCATAAATGGGTGCCAATTTCTTTTCCTCAAGCTCAGCAGTCTGTTGGACAGTTGTCAGCCGCGAGCTAATTTAAAGTAAACTGGCGATTATGGCAGATATATATATTACTGTCCACTTTTAGTGGTTTTGAGGGGGAAGGAGAAAGATAAACTTTATGGGGAATCTTTCATGGTTGCGTTTTGCTGTGTTAATTGTGCTAGCAATCAGCAACTTTACATTGCCTGTAATTTGATGTCCTTTTCCTTTTCTAATTTTGTGTGTGTGTGTGTGTGTGTGTGTGTGTGTGTGTGAACTGAGAGTACAGATAATATGACTGTTTGGAAGAGGGAAACAGCTTGGGAAATGATTTCAACAGCTATCGTAATTAGGAGAATATCATAAATTAAACTTGTCTGGCTCAGCGTTTGAAGAGCACTCAGAAGTAATACATTCTGGATGGTTAACATATTTGCATTGCATTTGGCGGGCAGCGCTGGGAGGAACAGCTGTTTTGGATGTCTTTTGGCAGCAGGAAATGCAGCTATTGCTCATTCAAGGTGCTTTGCCTTCGAACACTATCATGAAAATCACTTTTAACTTGAATTTTAAATGGATGATGCATGTTCGTGTGTGTGTGTGTGTGTGTGTGTGTGTGTGTGTGTGTGTGTGTGTGTGAGTGTGTGTGTGTGTATGTATGTGTGTTTCTCTGGAGGAACTCTGCAGGGGTAGATACTTTAATGAAGTTACTGTATTTATATATATTATATATATATATTGTGTGTGCGTGTTTGCGTGTATACGCATGCAGTGGCTTCAGAAATTATTCAGACTGCTTCACTTCCTTAAGTTTTGTTGTTATTGACTTCATTTGTAACTGGTTAAAAAAAATTGCCATTAATCTAAACACAATATCTCAAATTACAAAGACAAAAAACATGATTTTAGTCATTTGTGCCAATTTATTTGACAAACTGACATTCCTGACATTTCTACATTTCAGATCTACAAAGCATTCAGTCCCTATTCCATGACACTCCCTTTGATCATACTTAAGATGTTTCTAGAACTTGATTGGAGTCCACAACTGGCGTATTCAGTTAATTGGACATGTTTTTGAAAGGAACAAACTTGCATGTTTCAAGTCTCACAAACCAAGCCATGGAACTTTGCATAAACCTCCAAGATTGAATTACGTTGAGGCATAGATCTAGGTTAGGTTATTTATAAATGACTTAATCATTGAAAATTCCCACGAGCACAGTGGGCTCCATCTTTGTAAAATGGAAGAACTTCGAAACCACCAAGACTCTTCCTAGAGCTGGCCGTCTGGCAAACTAAGTAACCAGGCAAGAAGGGCCTTGGACAGGCAGGTGACCAAGAACTCAGTGGCCCCTTCACGTGAGCTTCAGGATTTGTGGGATTGGAGAACCTGCCATAAGGAAAAGCACATGTGCAGCTTTCAAACTATCCAGACTTTTTAGTAGAGTGGATAAGTGGAACCCACTCCTGAGTAAAAATGATATGACATGCCACCTGAAGGACTCTGAGAGCAGAGGAAAAGTGGTCTGATGAGACATCAACATGAACTGTCTGGCAAAGGGTTATTCTGAGCACAGGTTTGGGGAAAGATGAACAGAGCAAAATTCAGAGAGGTCCTTGAAGTCAACACGATCTAAAGATTCACCTTTCAGCACAAAGTTCTCCATCCATTCTGACAGTGCTTGAAATCATCCACATTGGAAGAATGGGGGAAACTGCCCAAATCCGGGTGTGCAAAACGGGTATAGGCATACCCAACATGGCTCTTCTACAAAGTACTAAAGGGGTTTGAATAATGAAGCTTTTCATTTTCAATAAGTTGGCACAAATGTCTAGAAATGTGGTATGGTGTGATATCACAAAAAACCAGTTATACATTAATTATATAACCCAACAAAATGTGGAGAAAGTTAAGGAGGTTTAATACCTTCTGAAGGGTGTGTGTGTGTGTGTGTGTGTGTGTGTGTGTGTGCACATTTATTTTGCTGAAGTGCCAGTCCTTGTGTGTCGAAGACAACATGACATGAGTCCACTAACTTGCCTGTAACATTTTACTTCCATTTGCTTATTGTGACGTGGTACTAAAGGCCAATCATTTGCACAAGTATTTTAGTTGCGTCAGCTGACCCAAAGTTTTTGAAGTGGTGCTCACCCTGTTCTCTAGGGCCGTCTTAGTACCACAGCCCCCTCGCAATCCATCAGTCAGGTGCTTAAAAAGAGCCACTTATCGAAGCGGAGTGACGACACGAGAGTCACCAGTGAAATCTTAGACGTCTCGTTCTCACAGCCGATCAATCAGACCGGGACTAAACTGACAGGAGAAATAGAGTGGGTGTCCCGTAATGTCAAGTTAACTAAGCATCCTTTTAGTCCTGTGTGGCTGATGATAAGGAGCGAGGGGCTGGTAACGCCGGGGGGTCTTGGGTCTGCTATCCACCGAGATCACACGCAGTCCAAAAATGACGCTTTTGTAGAAAAACCCTTTGCTGAACAGGATTCTGTACACTAACACATACATACGCATGGCCTACTGTTGTCAACAGTGCATGGAGATAATGGATTGGTAGTTGTGGTAGTGCAGTGTTTCTCCTATATTAATTTAGCAGGGGGAGGCTGTTAATAGAACATGAGAAAATAACATTGATTAATGGCATATGAGGAAGTGTTTATAAAATAATTTACTAATCAATAAAAGAATTACCTTTTATATACACTACATACTGATTCACTAAATTGACTAGGCAATAGACATGTCTGAATTAGTTAAACTGTTTAGGTTTTAAACAATTAATTGTGAAATAACTTTACCTTGTTAACGGCCTTCGTGTGGATTTTGTGTGTTTAACTGGAACTGGCCTTTTTCTTAGAGTATTGAATCTGAATGAGCTGTTTGAGTATGTTGATGGCAACCAGCTGTACGTAATGTTTATTACATTATCTTTGTTAAACATGACTGCTTATTTTATTTAATATTATATGTTCGGGGGAGGCGGTGCTTGCTTTCTCTCTCTCAAGGGAGGGTTTCTGAAAATATAAGCCCCGAGGCTTTCAGTTAAGCTAATACACTGGAGTTCAAAGCACCCATTTAAAAGTTATATTTCTCTAATTAGCCTGACTAGTAAGGTAGCTATTGTCGTTCACCTCCTTTTTGGTTTGATGGATTCCGTACCGCTAATATTGTAGTCAGTATAGATGACAACAATAAAGAAGGTCAGTTTATCAGGTCAGTTTGAGTGGACTCGATCGCTGTCTCTTCTGTTCCCCGTCTTCACTCAACCGCTCTGCAGTCGTTTGCTTGGTATGAGCTGCTGCTGCTGTCTTGCATTTGTCTCAAACTAATTAAGTAGCTGATGAAACATTGTCCTACTAACGTTACAACGTTGCCTTTGGTATTTGTGTTTTTCTGATGATGTTTTAGCGGTAGTTTTGTGCTAACTCTAAGGGGTTTTTCTTTTTTTTTAAAGCGTTATGCATATATGTTCCGGGTTGTTTTTAGTGTTAGGAATCTCACTGTGATTTAAATGTTAAAACATTTTAAGTATTCTCACCTGTATCAAATAGAAAGTGTTGTGATATGGAATTTGCCAGACATTTGCCAGACATCTTCCATGGCAACATTTGTAACATTTCAATTTGACCCCAAATCAGTTGGTTTATTGTTTGGTTGATAGGTGGTCTGTAGGCCGCTTAATTTTTTCTCCAAGCATTATATTTTTCATGTTGCTTGAGACTTGTTTGATTGGTATCCGTGTAAGGAATAGGGCCTCATCTATTGCTAATGGATATTTAAGTAAGCTTGCTACAGTTTCCCAACATTTTCATCTGTTCTCTCTTGACAAAAATAACCACCATATTTCATCAAGACACATTTGTCTTTCAGCCTCATCACATTCAGTAGTACTGCAGGAAACCTCGTTTAATAGTGTAAACGTTCCCTCTCTTCCTTGCCAAAATCCTGCCGTGACGAAAAAGAGTGAGCGATAGAGTGGGATGACAGTGACAGAAAGAGAGAGAGAGAGAGAGTGTGCAGTCGTCACTGCTGTGATGGGACTGCAGGTTGGGGGGGGGGGTGAATAACGATTTGACCACGGTCAGATTCCGGTTGAGACTTCAGCCTGTTTTCCAGCACTAGTGGGATCATGTGGCCGCCATTAATGTCCAATTTTCAATGAAAAACATGTTTAGCCTCCAAAATATAATACGGGCAGATAACGGCGGGAGGACGATGCCACCATCCAGGCTTTCACACCCTGACGGTATAATTACCCAAATGGGCTGTGTGTAGGGACCGTGCCCAGGGTGGGCGCAGGGGGTCACCCAGCGATAAGCCCCCCCCCAACCCCCCTCCAACAGGCTGGTAATTACTCTATTGATAATTCGCAGAGAAAATTGCCCCGGCCAATGGCGGCGGTCCGATTTAATGGATTGGCTCGGCGAATAGGACCGGGGGTGGGAGGGAGACGGCGAGGCCCTTTTAATAGAAATGAGAATGCGTTCAGGCCATAGGGGAACCATTTTCACCCGAGATAATAACCCAAATAAAATGTAAAATAGGCCGGGCCTTGGCATGGGGTGCTGGTTGATGCTGTTTATCTGTATGTCTTGCATTAACACATTTACCCCTGGCCTTAAACGAGCTAATCATTCTCCAAGGGGAAGGGCCTGGTAATGAAAATGACATTTAACAGCATAGCCTCACTCTATTAACTACAGTGAATGTAATTTGGTACAGACCCCAGAAGTGTGTTTCTGCCCCCCCACCCTCTCCGGGTCCAGAATAGCATTCGCACGTTTTGTTTATTGCGTCTGCTTGCCACAAGTTGCCTAGCTGATAAAATAGGACTGCGCTTGTGTTTCTCCATGTGTAGCAATTGGACGGACACACACACACACACACACACAGACAGACGCGCACACACACACACACGAACAGAGAAAATGCCGTAACGCACATCGACTTTACAAACCAAAAACTGTGTGTTGCCCTGTGGATCCTTCAGACGGGATGCTGATTCCAGTAATAAACCTAGACATATTCCCCCAGGACGTTAAGGCTGGGTGGTTTGCCAGTTCCTGGTGAACCACCTCCACAGACATCCCTGATGTATTCTTGTAGCTCTAATTATGACAAGGCTTCGCAGCCCCCCACCCCCCCAACCACCGCCACCACAACTTGTACAGTATCGTTACATACCATATGGATATTCTAACCATTAGTAAAGATGACAGTGCTGCATATCCTGATATTTTAAATGTTATCCACCCTAGCTGATCTTTATTGAGAACGAGTGACAAGAATGTAATTTAAGGTGGAGTTGTGATGACCCTGATGACTCTGGATTATCTTGATATTTAGATTTTATTTAATATTGTAAATTAAAGATTTCTTTAATATTGTATCATGTGTGATATAATATGTTCACCACGTACATGTTATTTATTGTGATTTGATGCTGTGTCTCTGTATCAATTTCTTGGTGTCAAACATGTTGCTCCCTTTATTTCCAATGCAGAGGGAGACGAGGGCATGCGACAATATATTTTGGCCGGTAACGGAAAAAAAGTGCTTAATGTTTGCCAACTGCGTTAAATGAAGGTGGGGAACAAGCTATAGGATTAAAACATAGGTTCAGCGATGCGTTAATGATTCCCTTGAATTATTAATGAAGTGCAATGTTATCCACATGTTGGAAAATGACAATGTAGCTCATTACCTTGGTTTGCTTTTTTTAGTTCGTCTTCATTAAGGGTGTCAATCATTTTAGAAGGGACTATTTAAAAATAGAAATAGTTTCTGGAAATCAATATATTATTCCTAAATAAAATTGCGATATGTCTCTGTCAATTTCCTCCCAATGATGCCTTTATGCCAGTTATGCGTTGGTCTTACTCTTGACATGACTAGTCTGAGGAATACCAGCCCCATAGAGTGCTCCTAAGTGTTCAGGACAGCCAAGGCATAATTGGTTTCAGCAGACTTTTGTGACAACACTTGGAAAAATATTATTAGTTTCATGTCACAAGATATGGATATTTCAAATGGTAAACTAATAAAGAGGAAAGCAATAAAGATTCTTGGACACTAGGTTTAACTGTCTTTATAGACAAATCAATACAATGATAGATGATAGACTATAACAGCTTAGCTTCGGTTTCTTCTTTTTCCTTTTTTCCTTGGTTCTTTTCACAAAGTCACTTTCAGTCACCCATTCTCACACACATCATCCTTCAAGTGACAGTATTGAAAAGGACTAATACGACTCAACTGATGTGTAAATGCAGAAACGCAAATTGTAGATTTACTCCATGGAGCTTGTGTGTGTGTGTGTGTGTGTGTGTGTGTGTGTTGAGCGAGTATGAGTGTGTCTCAGTGTATCTGTGTGAGAGAGAGACTGATAGACAGAGAGACCACAAGAGAGAGCCAGACCGACAGAGAGTGGCAGAATGTGGAGGTATTAGCTCCAAATGACCAGCCCAGGAAGCCAGTCTCATAAATAGTCCACTAAATCTCTCCCTCCTGTTGGATTTGGGTGTGTGTGTATTCAGGGATCCATCCCACTGACTTTCAGGGTCTATAAGGCCGACACGGCCAACATCTGATGTCTTCCCTAATTGCCTCCATCTCTTGGCAGTTGCTCATCTTCATCCATCAGTTTCTGATCACCGCCAAAATTACGGCCATTCAGGAGACTTCGTTTAGCTATAGTTCCTCGTTCTCCCTCCGGTTCTCTGTTGTCCTTCTGGCATCTCTGTCTTTTTCTTTCTTTAGCTGTCTCTGCCTTTCTGGCGTCTTTCTCTGCCTCTTATAGTCTGACTCACTTTTAAGCTTTAGGCCCTCTTTTCCAAACTGGGCTGCCATTGTTAGCACTTCCTGCTACACTGCATGAAATGAAATTATGTTTGCTTCAAATTGCATTTGAAATTGCCCTGTACAGCTTAAGAAAGGTCTCTGTGACTCTGACCACTTGTTACATTGACCCCCCCCCCCCCAGGTCTCGTGAACATCGGCGGTCTCGCAGCAGGAGCAAGAAGAGCTGCAGTCCTAGCCGGGACCGCAGCCGACGGAAGGGGCGCGACAAGGACCGGGACCGCGAGAAGGACCGTGACCGCGACAAGGACCGGGACCGCGACAAGGCCAAAGACAAAGGCAAGGAGAAACAAGGGTAAGTGAATGCTCCTTTTTGAGAGTCTGTGGAATGCTCACTGGGATGCTGGCATATGCATGCGTATCCCCGGAGTGCACGCGAACTAGCGTGCGCATGCGGCCAAAGGGCATTCAAGTCGATATTGCGAGTGTAGTAAGGACGGACCTCATCCAATCACGTCCATCCATCACTTTGTCTCTCGTTCTCCGGGAAGACTTCTGTCCTCCCTCCTTGGATTTCCCCTCCTTGGTGATGTTGCAAGTTAAAAGTACCAGCGTCCTCTGAGATGAGCAGATGTATTTACCGCTGTCTTCTGTTGATCTTCTTTGGCCCAGGTGCAATATGTTCCAAAACTGCCACAGACCTAACTCATTCAGTGCGCTCCTCACTTCCTGCTTCCACCAGAATAGCACCTTAACTCACTGATATCCCGCCCCAAAGTGCCGTGTCCTAATGTGATTCGAGGGCAGGGTAATGCGATTGGTGGGGAGTTGTTGTCTGTCATATTGAGTGGCGCATGTCTCTGACTCGTCAGTTGGGCCCTGGAGCTCTGAGAGACACGCAGGCAGAGGATTGTTGAGGCTTCTGAATATAACAGAACCGCGCAACCCATTTTGGTCCAAATATAACAGAAACATAGATCCCTTTTCCATCCGAATATAACAGGACCATACACCCCATTTAGGTCCAAATATAACAGAACTATAGGCCTCATTTTGGTTCATATATAACTTTACACCCCATTTAGGCTGGAGGATCTAGATCAGGTGGGACTTCTTGATGTCTTTCAGTTAATAACCCCAAGACCCAATCATCTAAATGATGTACTGAAATATTATTTCTCTTACACTGATTTACAGGGTGCCTAGTTTTGTAAAACTCTGATTTGAACTTTGTAAATGGCGTCTAGTCTTTGGCTATATTATATGCTGTATTTTGCAAGAATCTGATTGAATATGTTTTAGAAAGTCACACTTCTATATAACGTTGCACACTTCACAGAGCATGTCAGAGCAATAACCAAACCAGGAAGTCCAAGAAACTCTGTATAACTCCTAGAGAATTGTGTCTAGGCATAGATTTGGGGAAGGTTACCAAGAAATTGCTAAAGCATGGAATGTTCCTTGGAACACTGAGCTCCATCATTGTAGAATGGAAGAACTTAGGAACCTTAAATTCTTCCTGAGCTTGCCACCGGCAAAACTGAGTAATTCGGCATGTAGGACCTGGGTCAGGGATTGACCAAGAACCCAATGCCCTCAGAGCTTCAGAGTTTGTATGTAGATATGAATGAACCTGCCAGAAAGACAACGATCTCTGCAGCCTTTAATCAGGCCTTGATGGTAGTGGCCAGACTGAAGCTACTTCTGCAAAAAAGGCATATGAGTGTAAGGAAAAATATTATATGGTATGTAATTATTAGGCGTGAAGGTCAAGTGCTACATCTGGCGAAAAAGAGGTACCACTGATCACTGATTCCTTTTTGGTGCGGGAGCTTTATGTTATGGGAATGCTTTTCCGGGGAAAGGATTGGGAGATTGGTCAGGATTATGTCAAGGATGGTACTAGCCAAAATTCACCTTTCAGCATGACAACGACCCAAAGCCCACAACCAGGACAACGTTGGCATGGCTGTGAGTGTCTTGTGTGGAGCGGTCAAAGCCCAGACTTGAACCCCATTCAGCAGTTGTAGGGAGACCTGAAGATCACAGTTCACTGTTGCTCCCCATTTGGCAGAGCTGGGGAGGATCTACAAAGGAGAATGGGAGAAACTTCGCAAATGTTGCTGAGCAATGCTGGTTGAGGCATACCCGAGAACGCGTGAAGTTGTGTAAGCTGCCATAGGCACTTCTAGATAGTACTGAAGAAAAGGGCCTGAATACTTACGTACATTCAATGTTTCCGTTTTTTTATTTTCACTTAATTTGTACTTATTTCTAACAATATTTTATTTTGTCATTCTCTGAAATGGAGAGATTAATGTATGTAATTAAAACCTTCATGATGATTAATGTACCTGACAGAAAGACAGTCAGTCTTTCTAAGATGCTCAGGAATCTTAAACCCTAGGATTTACTGGTTATGTACAATGGGTTTGACAAATGGAATGTTTTTTTTTGCAACACATTGATTGTTGCTATTTAAGGGGGCTATATATATGTATTTATGTGTTTCTTTATTTGCCCATATCACACATTACCCTTAGATCAATATCAGACAAACAAATATAGGAAAAACACTGAAATAAAAGGCCAGAGGAATTTATCTCTTATTACGCCTTCAATATCCTTCAAAAGCACTGATAAGGATCTCTGCTTGTCTCTGACCCCCGCTGAAAGCACGCGTGTTGCCTGTATGTTGGGTGTGTGTTGGGTGTGTGTTGGGTGTGTGTTGCGTGTGTGTTGACTCCGTGTGAGGGAGATTCTGCACGCACTGAAAATCAAATGCAATAATGTATACTGTAGGCTATTTAATGTTTATTTTAATTGAATCCATTTTTAAGAGATTCACAAATGCCATAGGCCTACTAAATCGTACACTACAATAATAACATTTAAAGATGCTTCCTGGTGTTCATGGCAACTGGTTGTGAAAGTGATACTTTTGAGCCAAAACGCGTCCCCGACAATTGAATGCTATGTCATTTATGTGCAGATATGTGCCACATCAGAATTAGCTTTTTATTTTGGGATTTCATGGCAGACTGAGGTATGGCCGTGATTCTACTAGGATTGTACACATTAACACATTCAGTCCCGAATAGGAGGTTTCAAATGTAATAGATTTTTTTGAACTGCATCTTATGTAACACACAATGTGCAAACGGTTTGAGTAAGAAATTACAAACAAGACGTGAACTAGGCCTAGCTGTGAGTGAGATAGTTTGGGCCTTTAAACCCATTAAGTAGACCCAGCTAGGAGTAGGAAAAATTGGACCCTTAAACCCATGAACTAGACCTAGTTTAGAGTAAGATAAGTTGGACCCTTAATCCCATGAACTAGACCTAGCTAGGAGAAAAAGAGATGGGGCCCTTAAACCCATGAACTAGACCCAGCTAGGAGAAAAGTGATGGGGCCCTTGAACATTTTTCATGTTTCATTCCCTGGTCAGAGTAAATCATTCGCTCTCCATTCATCAGTTCAACATCTATCAGCTCATTAGTGATCTTAATACTCATAGAGATGGTGCTGTCTGTGTGTGTGTGTTTGTGTGTGTGTGTGTGTGTGTGCGTGCTTGTGCGTTCGTGCGTGTGTGGCAATTGTTGCAGTATTGAGCCCTGCCCTGCAGCCATGGATGGTGGTGTTGTGATTGTGTCTGTGAGTGGATGGGTCTGGGGAACCTTTGGCGCTCTGTGTGTGTGTGTGTGTGCGTGCGTGTGTGTGTGTGTTGGGCTGTTTTGCAGGACTCTAGGCTGTGTCTGGGTAGGCCAGGGAGAGATGAAAACTTCAAAAGCACCATGGAAGGTTAGATTGCACATCGCGCAGAATGAAATCAATGAGTAACTGTAAGTGTCTGTGTGTGTCTTTTGCGAGTGTGTGTGTGTGTGTGTGTGTGTGTGCTGTCTCTCTCTGCTTGTGTGTGTGTGTTTGTGTGGGGGAGGCGAGGCTTGGCGCCTCACTAAAGCAGTGCGGCCGGGAGCACTGTGGACGCTCAGGAACAGGAGAGGAGGTGGAGGGGGGAGGGAGGTGGAGGAGGGAAGGGAGGGAGGGAGGTGCCTCCTGTTCCTCTAGGTGGGCGCGGTGGCGTTCAAATGAGGCTCCTGAACAGGAGGGGGACTGCAGGGAGGCGTAGACTGTTCTGGAACACACCTACCTGTCCGCGAGTGCGAGCCGACGAGCGCTGTTCCGTTGCCGATCTTGCCCTGTGGCGTCCCTGCCGCTGTAACTGTAATTCCCGCTGCTTTTCTTCCCATAAATAATGAGGAGAGACTCCTCAAAATAACAAGACCCTGAGCCCCTCATCCCAACGCCACACACATTAACTCTCAGACTGCTAAACTGGCGGACAGAGGGAAAGGAGCGGCTCTGTAGTCGCAACCACACCGCCCGTCTCAGTCTGCGTGGCGGGCCAGACCCCGGCCCGTGGCTGGACATGCTTGGCTTCTAATACGCGGCAAATAGCTAGCTAACTCGCTGGCAGGCTGACTGGTTTGCACATGGTAACCTATGTTAATTTGGCTGTCTATGTGTGAAGCCACAGGACAAAATGTTGGTCTTGCAGCACAGGCTTCTTGTGTTTACTTAATAATATTTCCATATTTTGTTTTCTACGCTGTTTAGTATAACTTGACCTGTTTTGGTATTCAATCATAATTCAGCTATATGAGCATGTATGTTTGATTGCCATCTCATGTAATTTACTATTTTTACTAGGAAGACGTTGACCTGTTGTTGATTATGCGGTAGTATTTGTTTGTTGCAGTTTTGATTCAGATTTGTGTTTACTATGATTTGGGCGTGTTGATTTTAAATCTTCCCTTGAGATGAGTACATCGTGGTTTGTTAATGTAGTGCTGTATGATGCAGTGTTCCAAATCACCGCCCTTTAGTACAGTTGCATCATTGCAGTCAGGAGTTCAAATCTTTAACGGGGCTTTCCAGAAAGGTCCGGGACCGTTACACAGGACGGTGCGACTTGGCTCATCGTTGTCTGAGGTGGGGGGGGTAGGGATGTCAAACAGGGTGGTCTTTAGGAGTCTTACTGTAGCGACTTCTTTTGGTGGGTCAGTGGCCTGCAAGCTCAGTATTGGTAATTTGCTGTATAGTGCGCTCTGCTCAAAGCATGTTGGTTTCATATTATTGTGCTTTTTTAGTGGTGCTGTTGAGCCAAAAATTGCTGGCCCCTGAAATTTCTTTTAATTTGAGTTTCATGGATATGATATAATAGTGATTTTACATATAGATTATGCCCAAAATGTTAAATTAAAAAAGAAAGTTTATTTGCAAAAGTTCTTGACTGCATCTTTAAATAGCTGTTGTCTAGAAGTGGGTCATATAGTCAGTGTGCATCTAACTGGCTCAGAGATGTAATAACTAATTGTTGATTGTTTCATTTTCTACCTGAAAAGAAGAGGGTAATGGAATCACTGATTAATTAGATTTTATTAACCCACATGAAGTACCTGGCCTATAAATTAATCTCAGGTTAATAATTGTCTGCAATCTATTTTGTGATTAATGATATCAACCGGACAGCCTAATCAGACTGTAGGCCTCCAAATTTTAACTTTGTACTGTAGTCAAACAATTCTTACAATAAAAAAAAATGAGCAAATAAAGCCTTACTTTTTAACCTATCCATATCATGAGTAAAATAAAAAGGACCTTAGACCTACATACGATTTAATTCTTTCAAGTGTGTTTATTAGATATTACACAGACTTTTGTACCTGTTGAACATTACGGGTAGGGGGAAAAATGTATATAAAGTATCACACATTTTTTCCCTACCACATGATACTGATATTCCGACACAGAATGGATTTTTTTTAAAGTTAATGTTTATTTTTACTGGCCTCAAATGAACACACAAATTAGTTCATACAAGTTGTTTTACATCAAAAAAAATATCAGCTATTGGTGTTTTAAAAGAATTTCTGGCATTTAGTTTAATATCTAGACTTTTTAATGCATATATTAATTTCTTATTTTCTACCATTTGTTTAATAACTGCATCGAAACTGCATCCAAGGTTTCTTAGCAGCCCCAGAGCTCCCCTCTGATGAATTCATTGAACACTCTTTATAGGTTTTATCCACACAAATACGTTTTAAATGAAAGCAGTTGATTAAACATTTTTAATTTGAGGTTTGTCCTTTTGTCTATGATGATCTATGAGAAAAATGAATTACAATGAAAATTGCAGTGTTATCATATCTTGACCCATGTATCGGTATAATGTCTTATCAGGTGGTCCCAGGCAATTCCTACCCCCTATTGAACAATCTGTGAGCATCTGCGATATATTGATTTATTTCACCTTTCTTTTAGCATGGGGTAAACTGAGACCTAAGTCTCTTTCACAAATGAGCACTGCATTTAGGAGGAAAACCAACACATGCTCAGTTCATTCGAAGACGTAATAATAAAGTTTACCATGCTGTTCCATAGCTAGTACCTTTAAGATGCACAAAAGACAGGCAAGATAGCATTCAAAAGCTGACTGTTCTCATAAGTTTATTGCAACAACAAAAAAGGATCAAGTCCTTTTTGGTTGGTAGTAATTTGTGTCATGTCTGGTAGTGATTTGTGTCACGTCTGGCTACTGCTGCAGACTAATGCTTGTACATGTTACACAGATGACAGGAAAAACAGCTAAACATGACAGCGTCCAGAAGCTGATGGTTGCTGGCAAACTGCATCATCAGCCTGAATTCTAATCGGGCTGACAGCAGTTGTGAAAGTGGGTTTCCCCCAATCCAGCTCAAAATCAGCCATGAACTTGAGCCAACATTAGTTTAGCCCTTTTCAAGTGTCGATTTGAAACCTGTCTGTTCCACGGATCCTGACTCATTGTAGGATCTATACGGTTAGTACAGTTAGCTGCTGCGGCCTGAAATAGGTCTGTCTGTGACAGACCTAACACAAGCTGTCTGTGGAAGACCTAACACAGGCTGTCTGTGGAAGACCTGACACAGGCTGTCTGTGGAAGACCTAACACAGGCTGTCTGTGGCAGACCTGACACAGGCTGTCTGTGGCAGACCTGACACAGGCTGTCTGTGGCAGACCTAAAACAGGCTGTCTGTGGCAGACCTAAAACAGGCTGTCTGTGGCAGACCTAAAACAGGCTGTCTGTGGCAGACCTAACACAGGCTGTCTGTGGCAGACCTGACACAGGCTGTCTGTGGCAGACCTGACACAGGCTGTCTGTGGCAGACCTGACACAGGCTGTCTGTGGCAGACCTGACACAGGCTGTCTGTGGCAGACCTGACACAGGCTGTCTGTGGCAGACCTGACACAGGCTGTCTGTGGCAGACCTAAAACAGGCTGTCTGTGGCAGACCTAAAACAGGCTGTCTGTGGCAGACCTAAAACAGGCTGTCTGTGGCAGACCTAAAACAGGCTGTCTTTGTGTGCTGGAGTGGCCTGGCGGCCACTAATCACAAGAGACACCCTGAGTGAGCGATAGAGAGCTGTGACAATCCACTTAGCACGCTCTGTAATCTCTTTAGCCATTAGGACTAGTTAAAGGAGGACACACAGACACACATGGTTAAAGCTTAAAGGGGACCAGGGGATGGGATACTGTGGACTGGGCAGCCCTTCACTGTAATAACATGTTTAGCATTGTGCTTTTGCTGTCGCGCGTGTGCGTGCGTGTGTGCGTGCGTGCGCGTGCGTGCGTGTGTGTGCGTGTGTGCGTGCGCGCGCTTGCGTGTGTGTGTGTGCGCGCGCTTGCGTCTGCTTGCTTGCGTGCGTGTGTGTGGCCTGCCATAGGCACCAAGTAGAGCCAGGCCTGGAGCATGATGACAGAGCCTAGACCCAGCCAAATAAAAATCTACCCACAATCCAATTAGGTTTGGGAGCTCCAGAAGCCCTTCTCTCTTCTCTCCTCCCCCTCTTCCCCTCTTTTCTCTCCCCCCTCTGTTCTCTCCTCCCCCTCCCCTTTCTCCCTCTCTTCTCTGCTCTCCTCTGATCCCATCTTTGCTCTCCTCTTCTTAACTCTCTTCTCCTTTTTCCCTTTTCTCCTCTCTGACCCACTCTTCCCTCGCTCCTCTACTCTCCCCTCTCTGTCTTTCCTTTCTTTTCTCTTGCCCTCTCCTCTCTTCACAAAATCAATATCCACCTCCTAGCACTCTACTTTATGGCTGTTTCATGAGGCTGGCTGAAGTGATGCATGGGAGAATTTGAGGATGTTAATTTGGCTGGCTGGGCCTGGTTGGTTTTATGGATCAGCGAGGGAGAATGAGGCCAGGATTATAAGCAGCAGGTTATGAGAAGCAAACATGACGGGGCAGCCCTATATTTACTAGGGTTATGTACAGCAAATATGCTTCCCAAAGAAATCCGCTTTTAACACACTGTGTATTATTTAATTGAGTAGGTAGATTTTGGAGTAAGACTTGTTTTTTAGTGGAAGGGGTCCAGTATATATATATATTAGGGCTGCACGATATATCGTTTCAGCAACAACATTGCGAGGTACGTTTCCGCAATAGTCACATCGCAGAACGTGCGATTTAGTAAGGTAAACATATACCAATCTACAATATATATATTTTTAAATGGAAAACCAGCATTATATCTGTCTGATATAAGGTCATTTACTAAGATGTATGGGTTATTGGATACACAGTTTATGATCATTATTTTGAACAGGGTTCGTTGGTGCACGTGGTTGACATGCAGGCTCTGCTTGCACGCAACGAAATGATGAGCGAGGAACAGGCAAAAAAGACCGAAATGGAGAATTTGGTTGCAAAAAGAAATGCATCGTGAATTACGTGGAAATATTTCAGCTACAGACAGGATGATGTTGACCAAAAACAGGTACTTTGTCGAGAGTGCATTGCAGTTGTTGCCACAACACGACCAATTTGTTCGATAATTTAAGGCGGCACCACAAATAGTATGACGATAGGCGAAGCATCTCAATGCCGTCCAAAGCAAAAATCTATTTCAGCTCCATTCGCCAGTATTACACCACACGATAAAGGTTCCAAACTGCAGAGAGAAATAACATTTCAAGTTGCCAAAGACATGGTACCAATTAACACGGTTACCAAAGAGGGTTTTAAAAACATGATCCTGTCGCTTGACAAGCGGTATTTAATGCCATCACGCAACTATTTTTCTCAAGTTGCCATCCCAGAGCTGTACGAGAAATGCAAGGCACAAGTTGAAAAAGAGCTGTCAGAAGTGGAATATTATACAGCTACAACAGACTTGTGGTCCGGCCGGACAACGGAGCCCTACACAAGTCTGACCGTAACTTTATGAATGAGGACTTCCACCTGAAAAGTCGCAGTTTGCAAACTGCATTTCAGAGGATCATGCAAGTGAGAACATCGCAATAGGGATGAGTGAAGCTTTAGCTTATTGGGGCCTAGATGAGAGTCATCTAGTCTGTATAACAACAGACAATTCCGCGAACATTGTGAAGGCTGCAGCCCTGAACAAGTGGACCAGAATGCAGTGCTTTGGCCACAGACTGCATCTTCCAGTAGGTAAGTTATGCCCAATTGCATATTTTGTTTTACTACTGTTGCTATTGCTATACTATTACTGTTACATATTATTGCAATATATATCGCAGAAAAACAAAATATCGCAATGTCAGTTATTTCCAATATCGTGTAACCCTAATATATATTACAGTTAAAAGGGAAGCAGGTACATATTTTGGAAATCTGACCGGGTGCCTTAGCATCCAACCTTGTGTTGAGAGGTTGGTCATTGGGCACCTCACTCACTCAGGGATCTTCAGGTGAAACTACATTGAGCACTACATGACCAGGTTATGGCAAGGGTTGAGCTTTGAGCTGATGTACTTTGTGATGGTTTGGACAGTGCAGCTAAACAATTCCCAGGTTGACTTTGCTTTCCAGAAGACGTTTTTTTCAACTGTGTGTTTTCAATCTTGGGAACTCCAGGTGGTGTATTTATATCATTTTTCTTTCCTTAACTCACATGTACAAGATGTTTGTGCCATCTCTTACACTTATTGTGAAAAAATATGTAACCACCTTGATGTTGCCATGGGCTTCTTGAATACTTCTTTAAGGATATTTTGCTCAGCTCCTGGCTGAATTTGGTGGGAGGTCAAGATAGATTCGAGTTTACCCTTCAGATAAGTGAATTGTCTTCACTCCATTTTGAGTATTAACAGATGTGCTCAGAGAGCAAATATCAAATAATTCTCAAGCCAGTGTGTTATTGTATAATACACACTTGCAAATATCTCACCATTGAGACGCTATGTTCTGGCCCCCCCCCCCCCCCAGTATTGCTGTCGAAACACAAATTTATTTTGTAGGCCCCGTATTAACAACTTGAAACATACGGTTACTTGCAGTACATTTTTTAAATGTATTTCTTTAGGTATTTTACATTAGGCTGCAGTCCTTATCAGTTAGTTTTGCTGTGGGAGGTCAGGTAACGTCATTTTTCTTTTTTTACTCCGAGGGAGGGAGAGTAGTAATACCAGCTGGGAGACATCTCCTGGATCTTCCGATTCAGTTAGTTCTGTTCAAATCAACATCCTGGTGTTTGGAGAGAAATGGAAATGGATACCTGGAAGAAACATTATCCACTGGAATAACTGATATTCTGGGGTAATAACTGCTTAAACAAAATCTTCTGTCATACATAAATCTCAACCAATTTGAAGGATCAGGCTGTTTTCCTGACCCATGGCAATAATGGCCTGGTATGGGAGATGATGGAGTGTTAGTGGGAAATAGGCTCCCAGAAGTCTCTTTCTTCAAAGTGTTTACAAATTGACCAGTAGTGTTGAAATGAGGATCAAATGTCTAGGTTGCCCACCAATACAGTATTTAACCTTCACGTCCCGGCTCTACCTTGCTCTCCTTGAGTAAGACGTGCCCACTTTGACAGACAGGCCAACAGGCTTGTTTACACTAGGAGACAGAGAGAATACAATGCTAGACTGTCTTATCTTAGTTTGCGTAATCATTTCCATAGCGTTGAAAAACCAGCGATATGCGTACTATACAGAAACACTATATAGTTCCAACACAATTGTCTTCACTCTTACAAACTTCCTGGGGGGCTTGATCGAGTGCTGCACACTACCTTACTAATTCCGGACATTTTGGGAATGTTACTGGATTTTTGTGACCCTGTGATTTTAGTAAAGATACCCAGCTTAAAACCCCAAATGGCCAACAGTGCCTTCGCAGAATATCACTGGCTAGGAAAAACCCACTTGACAGGTTTAATGTCTGTGTACACATGTGCGCGCGCGCGCGCGTGTGTGTGTGTGTGTGTGTGTGTGTGTGTGTGTGTGTGTGTGAGAGAGAGAGAGAGTGTGTGTGTGTTAGTGTGTTCAGTAAATATAAGGAAGAGATTACACGTTGACCTTCTGACCCCCAGTACTAAGCTGCAGGCGATTTTGGTCAAAGCATGTGGTGATGGGGGGGGGGGGGGGGGGGGGCATCATTTTAATCATTTGTACTCTTTATATTGACCACCGGTAAACCCAAACAGAGATTGTATTCGAAAATAACAATCATTTCATACCTTTATTATGTTAGGGCTGTAACGACACGGGCTATAATTTAACAAACCAATCGCAATGGGAAATCTAAGAGCTTGCGTCAGCTCTGGGTTCCAGGCTATACCCGTTCACAACCAGGAATGACACGCGCAGCGACTCGTCTTGGTGCCAACGGACTGGGTTTGCCAGTCAGCCTGCTCCTCGGTTGACAAACATGGCTGTGGGGTTGTAGTCAGTCTACATAGAATATCCCGTGACGACAAAAGGAAAACGCGGTTAGAAAAATGAGTCTCAATTTGTTTGAAATATTAAACTGAAATATCTCATGTACAACCCTGTTTCCAGAAAAAGCTTAGGATGCTGCGTAAAATGCAAATACAAATAGCGCAGTGATGTGCAAATCATTTATCCCTATGTTTAATTGAAAATAGTACAAAGACAACATATAAAATGACCATTTTGAATTTGATGCCAGCAACAAGTTTCAAAAGACACCTCTTTAACAACAAGTGTTTGGGAACTGAGGAAACCAATTGCTTTAGTTTTGAAAGTTATATGTATTCTTGCTGGATATAGGATTTTTACTGCTTAATTGTTTGGGGTCTCCTTTGTCATATTCTTAGTTTCGTAATGTACCCAATGTTTTCAATGGGTGACAGGTCTGGATTGCAGGCAGGCCAGTTTATCACCCAGATTATTTTACTATGGAGCCATGCTGTAGTAATCCGTGCAGAATGTGGTTTGACATTGTCCTGCTGAAATAAGCAAGGCCTTCCCTGAAAAAGAAGTTGTCTAGATGGCAGCATATGTTGCTTCAAAACCTGTATATATTGTTGAGCTTTTATGATGCCTTTACAGATGTGCAAGTCATCCATGCCATGTGCACTAATGCACCCCAATATCATCACGGATGCTGGCTTTTGAACTCTGCGCTGATAAGAAGCAGGATGGTCCCTCTCCTCTTTAGTCCGGAGGACATGGCATCCATGATTCACGAAAATAATTTTGATTGATCAGACCACAGGACAGTTTTCCACTTTGCCTCAGTCCATCTTAAATGAGCTTGGGCCAAGTGAAGGCGGCGGCGGCTTTGGATCTTGTGTATATATATATATATATATATATATATATATATATATGGTTACTTGTTTCGTGGTTTTAACTTGCATTTGTGGATGCAGCTATGTACTGTGTTCACAGACAATGGTTTTTGGAAGTGTTCCTGAGCCTATGCAGAAATGTCCACTATAGATTTGTGTCTATTTTTAATGCAGTGCCGCCTGAGAGCCCAAAGGTCAAGCCATCCAATATTGGTTTTCGGCCCTGTCCCCTGCATACAGAGATTTATCTGGATTCTCTGAATATTTTAATCATATTATGTACTGTAGATGATGAAATCCCCAAACTCTTTGCAATTTTATGTTGAGAAAGGTTATTCTTAAATTGTTGCACTTTTTGCCCATGTAGTCTTTCATAGAGTGGTAACCCCCACCCCATCCTCATTTCTGACAGACCCATTCTCTTTAGAATGGTCTTTTAATACCAAATCATGTTCCCGACCTGTTGCCAATTGAGCTAATAAGTTGTGTGAGATTCCACCAGGTATAGTTTTTTAGCATTACACAACTTTTCCTGTCGTTTGTTGCCTCTGTCCCAATATTTTTTAAACGTGTTGCTGGCATCACATTCAAAGTTGCCATATATTTTACAAAAAACAGTAACATGTCTCAGTTTCAACATATGATATGTTGTCTTTGTGCTATTTATCTATTGAATATAGGGTTTAAATTATTTGCACATCATTGCATTGTGTTTTTATTTACATTTCAAACCTTTTTGGTTGTACATAAGTAATCAGACACTTTATTCAGTATTTTGTGGAGGTGCTTTTGGCCTCTACCAGCTTTGCACAGCTGTTTTTTTGCTTTTGTTTCTCCCATTCTTCCTTGTAGATCCTCTCAAGCTCCTAGATCGGGAGGGGAGTGTCAGTCTTCAGGTCTCCCCACAGTTGTTCAAGTGAGTATGGGCTTTGGCTTGGCCGCCCAAGGACAACAGCACACTTGTCTGTTGTGCTGGAAGATGAATATTCTCCCCAGTCTGAGGTCCTGTGTGCCCTGGATCAGGTGTTGTTCAAGGACCTCTGTATTTTGCACTGTTCATTCTTTCCTAGATCCTAATAAATCTTGCGGTCCCTGCCACTGGTAAGCATCCCCATAGTATGATGTTCTCGCCACCGTGCTACACCAAAGGGATGATATTATCCGGATGATACCTCATATTCGCCAGATGTATCGCCTGGCACTTTGTTCTGATAGTTCAATTTTGGTCTCCTCAGAACAGATAATCCTATTCCTCATGTTTTAAGATTACTTTGGTGGCAATTTGTTTGACTCCACCATATAGGTGTGATTAATGTAGTGCTGCTGAAGTGGTTGTCCTACTGGAATGCAGAGAAACCGAGAAACTCTGTTAGGGTGGACTTTGGGTTCTTGGCCACCTCCCTGTTCAACGTCCTTGTTGCCTGGTTACTTATTCCGGCCGGACAGCCATCACCGAGAAGAGTCTTTGTGGTTCCAATGCTCTGCCATTTCACATTGATTCTGGAAGTTTTAGTGCTATTTATGCTGTTTTTCGGACTCTTGAAAAGTAGCCCAGGGTTTTATGCATGCCTAAAACGAGTCTCAGTGGCTTGTGTAATGTATGCCCGTAATATACTCTAGATAAAAACGTGATGTCTGTGCATTGTTGTTTGATCTTTTAATAAAACTGTTTTGATTCAGATTTCTTTCTGTGTACTTATGAGCCAGACCATTTCTCACCGGTCCTGACTAGGCCACCTGACAATGGCAGCGGTCTGCACAAAAAACGACTTTCTTTGAGGTTAGGTTTTTAATCAAAAAACAAGAAAAAAAACATTACATTTTACAGGAACTAAATGCACTTTACAAATGTTTTAATGTTCATGTGGGCAGTTTCACCATGGCTGGATATTGGCTGCATTGTCAAAATGAATATCATAACCAACATAACATCATCTAAATCCGGCTTTTGGTTGGTTGATTAAATATTTATTCAAGTGCTTCCTGGTATAAACTTTTAGCCGAACCCTCTGGTCAATTAGTTTTTGAGGACACACCTCATGTTTTCCCATTTTCCATCTGGGTGCATGGGAGCTGATGTAACACTTAAATTACCAATTCATATGTAATCGTTTTAGAATATAAGTTCTGGCTTCAACAGGTTGAAGTTTCCAACGAATGTGTGTTTGCCACGGGTACCTCCTTAGTTCCCGCCAAACACCAAGCCCACGATCAAATCTGTGTCTGTATGTAATTGGTCACGCTTCCAGAATGAGCTGAATCGTTGGGGATGTTAGTTGGCTTATTTTACTAAAACCTTCCATGTCAAAAAAAAAAAAAAAAAAAAAACGTCCTGTTGTTGACCTGGTCTTATAGAGAACTCTCCTCCTGGTTGCCAGGGTTCTTCCGTGTGAACACACCAGGCCCCCGTGTATCGCCCTCAGCTCCGCATTCAGAAGAGGGGATCCTGGAGCCACCCTCCCAACACACACACACACACACACACACTCACGCGCATACCTAACCTGACACACCCCGACAATCACCCGCTTACCTTGTGCCACCGGTGTGAAAGGCAACAAGATCTCTTTACGACGTCTCGTCTCTTTCAATGCATTTTGCATGAAAACATGTTGCCCGAGCACCAAAATGCCTGGTTGTCATACCAGGAGTGTGATAAATGTTTCATGGAAACAACACCCCACACAGCGCCGTGTCAGCCAGCAGCTCTGAGAGGCCCGCCTTTGATCCTGACAGACACTCTAAAGGGCTGCGCTGCCAGTCCCCCCCCCCTACCACGCACACACACACACACACACACACACACACACACACACTCGCTGCCTCACATCACACCGCTCTTCTCCCATCGTCCCCAACATAGCAACCTGGATGCAAATTAGGAGTGGA
Source organism: Esox lucius (assembly GCF_011004845.1). Lineage (NCBI taxonomy): Eukaryota > Metazoa > Chordata > Actinopteri > Esociformes > Esocidae > Esox > Esox lucius. The sequence goes on along the minus strand of NC_047569.1, from coordinate 35,324,313 downwards.
AGGGGCGCGTGCTGTCTTTTGCATTGGTGTCAAAATGATCATAACAAGTTCCTGCTCACCCGCTAATAATCGAGAGAAGAATGGGGAGGGGAGGGTGGGGGGGGGGGGTGATATCGCTGTCAAAAACAAGAAACAACCTAACCCTGAGTGAAAACATTGTTTTACATATGCCTTGAAACGCCTCATTGCTTGTTACTGTGCATCGCGTTTCTTTCACAAATGAGTGGGTTAAAGAGAGCCTTAACTAGAGACGGCGCGGTGCTCGACACCTCTAAACAGCCACCTGGAGCTGCTTAGTGGGGACTTTGATCCAGCTGTCAGCGCTGTCACCGCTCCGCTGCCGCTCCGCTGCTCACCGGAGGAGCCGAGACACCCGGTGTCACCGCGAGATGACAGCCAGTCCTCATCACCGCCACCGAATCACTCCGCCTATTAGCCCGCGTTACCACGTCGTCGGGGGGGGTGTGACGTTGTGTTCTAACCCGTCGCACTGTTACCGTCCGTCTCATCGTTACGGGGATTTGGTGTCATTTCACCGTTTAGCGCTGGATGTTGCTCTGTAAACGGATGATGCCGGGCTGTAAAAACGGCCAAATCAACCAAAATACGTCTTGTTGTGCTGAGTTTGTGGCACGACTCGGGGAATTGTCTGCTCTGCCTTCTGACTTGTCCTCATGCCTTGATCACAGCTTCAGCAACTTCTGTGTTTCTGTTTTACTTTTCGATTTTCCATGGAATCCTGCGAGTGACTGGCAGCGTCGTGTTCCATTATATGGAAAAGAGAGCGAACGGTGACTGTTGAACTTCACGGCCTGCTGCTGTAGGTCTTTCCCTCACGGAGGCGGTGTGCCTACTTTCTTAACCACAAGGCTGACTTATGATTTTCAAACTCTTCGGACCCCGGGCTTGTGGGGATGTGTAGCAGGGGGTGCATGACTGGGACATGAGCAGTGGAAGGGGTGAGTCAGTGTTGGGACAGAGCGAAGAGATGGGTGAGAGGGGGTAGGTAGATAAGTCTGAGCTTGTCCTCCTCTAATCATCTCCCAGCTGGCCACTCCGTTCGCTAGCCCTGTTCGACTAATCACACCTGTGAACTCCCCATAATGACAATGAAATGTCCCTCTGGATATAGGAAGAGAGAAACAAGGCACTGGGCATCTTCTGATGAACTGACAAACACACCCAAATGATGAGGCCAACTCCATCCTGTAGGTCTTGTTTAGGCCGTGGAGTGAAGTTTTATTATCTGTAACACAGTTTATGCGTGTGCCTGGTATGTTGCTAGTATGTTGCTGGTTAGTATGTGTGTGGTTTCTGCTTGTGGTGTCTGTGTGCGGGAGAGAGACACGTGTCCTGTGTCTCTGAGAGTCCTGTGTTTGAAATCTGTCAGATTTCATCAGTCCAGGTCCATGACAAGATATTGTTTCAAATATGTTTTATTGAAGACTAAAATGAGGCAAAGTTCTACGGATGTGGAAACCCCTACTAATCAGTAGTTGTAGCTGGTGGAAGAGGGCACAGTGGGTTTATCTCCATGCATTCATCCATGCGTCTGTATGTCCAGATCTGGCATTTACAAAATTACACTAATTGGCCAGATGTTTCCTCTAAAAGAAGTGAATGCAAATGCAAACTTTGCATGGTCATAACACAAGGTTAACCTAAAGTCACGGAATTCGGCTCGTGGGTCTTCTCACTGCGATTTGCCTGAGGGGCTTTCAAGGTCCACTCATGATGGAATATTTGCCATTTTGAATACTGATAATAAAATAGTCATATTGTAACTCAGAAGGACTGATATGCACAAAACTTGAAAAGCCGCATCTTTTCATTGATATTCAGTATTTATAAAATCTCATGGATTGGCAGGGGGTGCCCGGCATCATTTGTCGTTGACAACATGTTTGCTGTTTGAATAATTGGAATGAATCATTACTCATTTTTGAAAGGTAAGACTTTCGGAAACGTGTGTGTCTGCTGGTTTTCTTGCACCAGGCTGGATAGGACCAGGCAGTAAATCACACTGGGGGGGAAGAACATCTTCAAAGATAGTGTTATTTTCCACACAGATGATCATGCACGACTATTGCCTGATGCTATCCCTTGATGTTGACCTGAAGTTCCCAAACCTTCATAATGAATTATAAACCATACTTCCTTCACATTTCAAGGTTAGTAATATAACAATGTTTATATAGCTCCATTTAAAAAGGAAAAAAAAAGTTAACATTTTTGAAAATGTAATTATATATACAGACGGATGACAAATTAAAGGGGACAAAAGCAGGCATTGTCCTCCTCGAGGATACCACTCCCATCAGGATAGAAATGCTTAACCATTGGCTAGAAGTGATCGCACAGAATAATTGAGTAATGATTTGCGGTGACGCTTCCCTTTAAGGGGACACGTGACCCTAAACCATGCCCCCCCCCCCCCCACACACATTTGCACTCGCCCACTTGTCAGGAATATGGTGAAGGATGACTCATCCGTCCATCTCTTTTCTCCACGTCTCTGTAGACCAGTGCCTATGGTTTCTACGCCACTGAACTCTCAAATGTGCATTTGTCTTTGTATTGAGGGGTTTAGGCACTGCAATAAAACTTTTATATCCCTCTCTGTGTAGTTCTCAATGCACTGTTCTTGCTGACACAGCCGGATCTCCTGATAGACAGTTGCTTTTCAGCTTTTCCATTACATATTGCAGAAATGCACCAGCATCATGGTCATTGAATGTGCACTTTCGACTGCAATTTCCGACCCGATTTACCGATGTTTTTCCCGTAGATTTAAATGCAGATGTAACTTAAGTCACAGTTCCTATTGCAACACCAGCCAGTTTAGCAGTTTTTGTGCCTGAATTTCCTGCCATTGGTGCCCCAAAGTCATTTGGATCCTTTCCTCTTGCCAACTCCAAAATCTGGGCCTGCTCCGCATTTTTATACATGCCACAGTGCATGATGGGATGTTGGCTGCTTAATTCTATCGTGCACTTCACCTGCATGAAAAATAGCTACATTTATGTTCCCACACTCATTTATCCATATAAACTATAAGTTTATAAGTGCGTGCGTCATTGGACCTATATTTTGTAATGTCACAATGTTAGTGATTATGGCCTGGTCTCATTGAAACCCTTCCACATCAGGTGTGGAGAACATCTAGACGTCCTACAGTGCTGATCTCGGCAAGCCGTTGTGCTTCTTATCAAACTGCTCACTCAACCAGGAAATGTTCACTGGCACTCTAATCCGGGGGTACACCGACGCCGTGAACTCATTATCGAGAGGTCGGAAATACTTTATTTATTTACGGAAAGCAAAGAAAATGTGACTCTCCTCTCTGTAACTACCACAACAGTAGTTACTTTGAAATCTATATTTCCTGCTATTGCATTTAGAGTAATTGTGCTTATTAGAATGCATCTCTCTGTTCTCTCTATACACAGTAGGGAGTGAGTGTATGGCGTTTACAGAGCAACTGGCCGCCAAACAGGGAAAGGAACTTTCATGTCGTTTTTTCTTTTTCAAATCAAATGCACGTTAGCCCACTCTTCACAGAAATGAGGATAATTATACAGGCTAATTAAGAACCAACATGCAACGTGACCAAGCTGGATTATTCTCAGTGGCACGCTAGCGACCGACGGTTGCGGTCTGTAACTCTACGACGGCAGTGTCAGACTGAGGCGTGTAGCGCACGTTGGAGAAGCAGAGAATTGATGCGGAGTCGTCGGGGCCAAGAAGCACGTAATAATCGGAGAAATGTTACCGCGCACACCCGTTAACGCGCAGGCAACTTGGGAAGGCTGCTCCCGCTTCCCCTTTCTTTCTCAGATGGTCAGATTGAATTTTGGTTTGCTCGGGGTGTTCAGTGTGATTTTACTCTCTCTCTTTCTCGTCCTTGGTTTTTTTTCCTTGTCTACTTCTCCTCCACCACCCGTCCACAGCTTTGACTTCTGGAAGTAAACTATGCTGTTTCTAAATACTCTGCATGTGATTCAGTTCGTAATCAGCAGAGAGACATAATTCACCTACTTCGTATGTATACTTTCGCAAATGTATGCAGACTTCAGACATCGGTCTTTCAGAGACCTGTTCAGAAAACACCATTGTAACTCACGCATCCATGCACGGAGACACACGCACACACGTGCACGCAACCACACGCGCAGCGGTCTTATTTCACTAAGCAAAACACAGGGCTAGAAAATATGCCAAGTTACAATTTCCCACAGAAATGAATCAAATTGATAAATTAAGCAAAAGCTGTTGTTATGACACCTGACAAATGTAGTAAGTGAGGAACACACACAAACACACACACACACACCTATACACACAAACACACACCCACACAAACACTACAGCCACTACACGTGTATAAACACACACATGCAGTCTTGGAGGCTTGAGTCTTCTTAACCCCCGTTGTTCAACTAAAGTCATGGTGCAGACCTTCCCTACCATAACGTTGTTTTCATTGATTCAGCTTGGTTTGATTTACTTCTGCAATGTAAGGTTCTCTAGTAGTTGAATAACATATTATTAGTAGCCGTCTGTGGTTTGCGGTCGGTGGTTTGCGGTCGGTGGTTTGCGGTCGGAGGTTTGCAGTCGGAGGTAGCAGCCCGGTATATGAATGCAGTTAACGGTGAGGGACCAGGGCTTGTCAGACCAGGCAAAGCCTTTTCACTCATATTGTCCAATGTGGATGTTCGTCTTCCCACTACAGCCCACTGGAGTGTGTTTCTCCACCATATTGGCCTGTTTGTAGTTCGTATACATTAGCTGTTTGTGTGTTTACAGAAGATGCAAAGTGGAGTTTGTGTGTTTACAGTAGATGTTTGTGTCTGTTGTGATGGCAAAATCCAGAGGCTCTGGCAAAGACTCTCTTCTCTACACTTTTTTGTGTTGTGTGTGTGTGTGTGTGTGTGTGTGTATACACACACCTGACTTATCCCAGCAGGCCTGCCCGGCTAAGTCTGAGCCGTGCTCGGGGCCATATTGTTTTGTGTTTCTGACAGATGAACAGAACGAGAGAAAGGAGCAAAGCGTAGAGCTGCGGTCAGTGCTTCCTGCACGCCCAGCCGAGGCGGAGAGAGTCGTCGGCTGGGTCCAGATGAAATGAATAACAATTAGTCTGAGAGGCGATATGTGGCTCTTTCTCTTGATAAGGGGCCCTGATGACCTGCAAACTGCCAGCCCCCCCCCCTCCTCCAGGCCCTACTCCGAGTGACAGTCGGGCTTTGTGACCACTTATCCTGGCTGTACACTTGTAAGAGAGAGCCGGGATAATCGCGCTAATCTAGTTAAGGTTAAAGAGGTCCGTGACTGCCACGCCCACCGCCACGGCCCTGGCCCCACACCTCAACCGGCCCAAATCCTGTTTGCATCTGAAAAATAAGGTTGTCATATTGATTATGCAGATGAGGGGCTAACGGGCATAGGAGCTGTCGCTGCCGGGCTCCTGCCAGACTGCCGCGGCTGACAGCGGTCCAGGAGGCCGGCAGCACAGACCGGGGAGAGGGGAGGATTAGTTGGTTTGGTTCAGCAGTTTAGGCCAATTTGTGTCCTCCGTCTCTGATGCCCCTGCTTCTAAATTCTGTCAACTTTTCTTTCTTTCCCGACCGTTCACGTTATTGTTCTTTTAATCGATAGGGTCCTCCTTTTCTTTATTTCTTTTTTCTGCATACTTGTTTTTCTGCCTGTTCGTTTCCTTGTGGCCGTGCAGAGAGAGAGCTCACAGCAGATCGGGGCCGAGGGCGGTCGTCCAATCCTTTCCCCCTCCGTCCCAGAGATTAGTCGGACCCTCCCCCCTGACTGGCGGGATGGAGATAAACTCAACACTAAGCCCACGTGTCACCCTCTCTCTTATTACCCACACAAGTCTCGTTAACCTTCATTAACCGGAACGCTTTTTCCTGCTACGCACCCGATTCCTCCCTTTTCACCGGTGGAGGGATACATGCGTGTGATGAAAAGACGCCTCTACGACCAGGGCCCTGTCGCTCGCCTCCCATACAGTCACACAATTAGCAATTAGCCTTGCCGGCGATCAAACGCCACAGCTAATTGTCTCTGTTCATGTGACGGCGGCCCCCGTTTCTCTCCTCATTGGAATTGACACGTTTCAAGTAGACAGTCGAGAATGAGAGGATTTTACCAGAGGAATTTGTGAGCGTGTTATCGTCCTGACATTTGGCTATCTTCTGGTTAAACAACAACATTTCCCTTTGAAGCGTATTTGACGGTTTTCTCTTTAGCCAGAGATTGAAGTTAGACGTGTGTGTGTGTGTGATTGTGATGGAGAGATGACTAGAGGGGCTCTGAGGGAGTTTTTTTTTTACAGTACGCTACGTTACCCGAGGCATATCGATGAAGACTTCTTGAGACACTAGATCATTTTGTTGTGTGAACTTGCAGATATTGAGAGCTCACGACGGGATCTTCCGAGGTGACGTACCGCATTCTCAAATTATTTTGGCAAGTGCGAAGACAATTGTATCGTGATTCTATCAATTTTCTGTGCAGTGTGCACGCGTGTTGCTACATTTTCCCTCGATCGACACCCCTAAGTCCTGCTCAGTGTGTCTAGAATATGCCAGTGTAAATTCGAACGCTATGGAAATTATAATGCTAACTGACATAAGTCTATCTAGCGTCTCATTATCTCTCTTGTATATATAAACAAGCCATTAGTGCTGAGGTAACCGGGGAGCGAGGGAGTCTGAGCGAGGTTAGTGTAGTGTAGGGTTGACCAGGGAGCGAGGAGGGGGGTGGAGTACTGCCAGTGTTGTCATTGTTACTCAGTGGCAGGTTGTACCGCAGATTATTGCGGGGAGAAGGCAAACGAACGCTCCTCCGCCAGGAGCCTCAGAGGGCCTCGGGGGCTCCCACTAGTCAGGAGAGAGGGAGAAAGAATGGAAAAAGAGAGTGTGTCAAGGAGAAAGAAGGAAACAGAAAAGATGGAGTTAAGGGAGAAAGGGAAAAAAATCCAAAGGGTGAGAAGAATAGAGCCAGCTGTACAGTCAACAGGCTGAGAGGCCCTAAGCAGATGCCAGGTCGAGAACACCTCAGTTCAGGGACTTCCTTTATCACATTATAAAGCCCCGATTCCAGTTGGAAATATGCTGCAAAATTACTGAATACTTCATCACGTTTACCTCCCACGTCGGTAGTGGTGGCATTGTGTCGTCTACTAGGTATATTAAATGACTGAGTGCATTGTTAGTTGTTTTGGAGATCGTCTGGGAGCCTATATGATCTGGACGATCAGAGAATGTTCAAGGTTTTTTTAAAACTCAACTTTGTTTTCTCTTGAGATTCAAGGCAGATGTGCAGTTGTCTGAAAGATATGCGTCGCCACAGTGATGTGTGTTTTTCCAATAAGATGTTTTATTAAAAAATGTGTCGCCCTGATTTTCTCGAAAATAGAAGGATAAATGGAAAGTCTTAAGGATCTTGCAGTGAGGATTCAGTTGTTTGCTGTCTTCATAGAAGGTTTTCATAATTTATCTAAATAATCACCAGCATTGAAATGTCCATCTTTCTCATCTATCTACGTGAATTGGTAGGCTACCCAGTGTTCACTGATGAGTGACTTGCTCACGATTCCCTCCGGTCCCAACATGGGCAATTCATATCCCAGGAAAATGAAAGAAGGTGTAGTTGACAATCAACCCCGGGGAAACCACTGTCATTTGTAAACCATGTAGACAATACAGCCCTTTCATACAAATACCTCCCCCTCTCCAGTTTTAGGGCTCCACAAGTATTTTGAACAATTGGTTTCTCATCTAGTCTTTGTCCAGGTGTGAGTCATTGCATCGTTTTGGGGGGGGTGCACCGATATATCGTCCAACAATCGATATTGGCCAATTATAGGCAAAACGTTTAACCGTTGGTATTGGCTAATCGCTTTAAAATGGCTGATATTTCCGACCGATTGTACTTTAACCCTAACCCTTTAATTTTATTGTTAAATATTCTTTCTCTGTTGCACTTTTCTTTTTGAAGACTAACACTATTTTTTTTAAAAATGTATTTCCGGTCATTGTGTAATGTACAGAGAAGGGGTATTTATTTTTTTATATCATATCATTCATACATTTTCTATTTATTTTCCATTTTGTGATTCTTTATTTTTTTGAGTATATAGAAAGATAGCTTTTGTGTTATTGAATTCAACTGAAACTTTTGTATTTCTTTATGCCACGGCTCACAGTACAAAATTGACTTAACATCGGTATTGTTGTTTACCCGTTGTGTTCTAACGGTAATGGCTGTCGGTATCAGCTGAGAGTTTTGTTATTGGTGCATCCCTAATCTGCAGTTTAAGCACCGTAGTGCCAGCAAATTAATCCGAAAAAAAAAACATTCAACTGACAAGCAGATGAAAACCCTCTCCAGGATGTTTGCATAGATTAATCTGGAGGTCCACCCCAGCAAAAAATGCAAGACGCAAGATACTGTAAGCCTCAAGAACAGAAACGGCAGGTTACAGTTAGCTAAAAAAAAAGTACATCTAAAAAAAAATTACGGAATAATTATGGGACAAAGAGATTAACCTGTTCCCGAGGGAGGAAAGTGTGGAGAATGAAAGGATCAGTTCATTAAACCAAGTATACCACCTCATCTGTTGAACATGTTGGAGGTAGGTTCATGACTGGAGCATGTATGGCTCTCAGTCCAACTGTCTCCCATGTCTCCCATTGAACTGCATTTTATCTGCAGCTGGATAATGGCCCCAAACAAAGTGACGCCAACCAAGAGGTCTGTCAAGGTCAAAAAGTGGGATGTTCTTGCCTGGCTCAGACGGCCACTCGTCCTGAATCCGACTGAGCGTGTTTCCCTTGCTGGAGACGCCTGAAGAGGACCTGAAACATGACCTGAAACTTGCAGAAAGTGAAGGTGGGCCCAGTGCCCGGCCTGCCACGTGCATCACCAGGGAAGAATCCCACCATCTGGTGGTGTCAATGGGGCCCAGAAGTCAGGCATTAAATGCAGGGGATTTGAAACCAAATTTTAAATATGACAATATTTGAAGATTATTAAATTACTTTGTCCCCTAAAAAGGGGCATGGCAAACTACATTTTTGTAAAGGAACAAAACTTGTGTCCCAGTCCATATACTATTGGACTCAATTGTCTCTATTTAAGTGTTACATTTATTGTGTGGTTTGTTTGTGTGCATGCATGGGTATGTTTTGTTTTTTTGCATTGAAGTTTGTTTGTTTGTTTGTTTGCTTCTAAGGAATGTATGCGTGCGGGTGCCTTTTAAGGTGTTTGCTTTTGCTTATGTATACGTGTTTGTGTGTTTGCTCGTCAAGGTGTTTTAATTTGCCGTTTAAAGGTTGTTTGTATCTGGGCTTTGCGTTCTTAGTGTCTGTTTTTGTGCACTTATATTTAGGTGTTTGTCTGTGTGCATTAAGGTGCAATGTGGCCTCGGGAGCCAGATAGCTGATTACTCCTCTGCCCCTCCAGACAATCATGTATATTCACTGTATAAGGCTGTAGTGCTCAATTGAAGGCCAGCATTGAAACTGATTACCTAGTTAACTCCTGGCACTCACCGGCTGCTTGAAATAGAAGCTGAACGCTGGGGCTTGATTTACAAATGAATTAGAGCCCCTCCCTTCTCTTCTCTTCTCTTCTCCATCTCTTCTCTTTTTTTTTTCCCGTCTTCATTTTCTGCCAAGATCATCTTTTTATATTCTGCCATGACAGATGCTGTGTTTGGTGTACCATTGTTCCCCATCAGTTTCTGGGGGTCTGCGACGCTCGCCAGCCAAAAGACTTCCACATGTGATTTCAATGCGACGAGCCGTCCCCTCTGCTCCCATCTACTGCTTAGTCTTCTTTGTGCAGCAGAATCATTCTTTTCAATCCTTGCCGTCGTTTTTTTGGTGAGGAGGAAAACATTTTGGGCTGTAAGAAAGTGACATTGTTTCTCGTTCCATAATAGGGAGAGTTTTTTTTTGTTGTAGTGTTGATCATGCAAAGTTTCTAATTGGGTTGACATTAAAGGGGGGACATGGTCTCTCTCTCTCTCTCTCTCTCTCTCTCTCTCTCTCTTTCTTTCTTTCTCTCTCTCTCTCTGTCCCCCTCGTTCTTTCACGTCCTGTGTCTTTTATGCTCTTCATTCCTCCCTCCCCAGCATTTGCTTTGAAACCTTTCTAATGACCTGTGTGTCCACCACGGCCAGTGAGACCGCCTTCGGAGGCGGTGGGCGTCTGGGTCTTCTCTGTGGCTCCGGGCCGGGTGATGTGTCGTTGTGTTCCAGGGTGACGATGCGGTGAGGCTCTTTGATTGGCCGGTGTTTAATCAGTGGCCGCGTCTCTCCCAGGTGTGTGCATGTGATCTGAGTGACAGCGGCTCTTCAATAGGGCTCCACTGTGACTTGGACAATGTGACAGCCAGTCCCCTGCTCCCCGTCCGTCTGTGGGTTGGTCTGCTGGGGGTTGGAGCTCCCTGAAAACCTCCACTGTATGTCAGCACCTTTGTGCATCTAAGACCGCGGGAGTCCGATGGTTGAGTCCCTTAAAAACAAAGACGTTAGAAAGATGGCAGTGTCATTAGCTTGTTGAGGAGTTACATATTATATTGATGAAGGTCGTTATGATAAGGATGATGACGATGGTTAGGATGTTGATGAAGGTGATGATGACGGAGGTGAGCACTTTGACCCCGGAGCAGTGGTCTGTCTGTCACGAAGCAGGGCCGTGATCCTGTTTAATTATTAAGCCTTGTTCTCTTCTCCCTGAACTATTAATGTGCTGTGAACTTCCACATATTTCCTCAGTGGACTCTCAGGATTCCCTTGGTAACACTCTCTAACCCTGTCATTGACCTGCTTGCTCTGACACTCCCAAGTCTCTGCTGTTAACTCTTTACCCTGAGCTACTCCACTCAGTCACTCAGTTAGTTGGTCTCTAGGTCTGCCACTCAGTTAGTTGGTCTCTAGGTCTGCCACTCAGTTAGTTGGTCTCTAGGTCTGCCACTCAGTTAGTTGGTCTCTAGGTCTGCCACTCAGTTAGTTGGTCTCTAGGTCTGCCACTCAGTTAGTTGGTCTCTCGGTCTGCCACTCAGTTAGTTGGTCTCTAGGTCTGCCACTCAGTTAGTTGGTCTCTCGGTCTGCCACTCAATTAGTTGGTCTCTCGGTCTGCCACTCAGTTAGTTGGTCTCTCGGTCTGCCACTAAGTTAGTTGGTCTCTCGGTCTGCCACTAAGTTAGTTGGTCTCTCGGTCTGCCACTAAGTTAGTTGGTCTCTCGGTCTGCCACTAAGTTAGTTGGTCTCTCGGTCTGCCACTAAGTTAGTTGGTCTCTAGGTCTGCCACTCAGTTAGTTGGTCTCTAGGTCTGCCACTCAGTTAGTTGGTCTCTCGGTCTGCCACTCAGTTAGTTGGTCTCTAGGTCTGCCACTCAGTTAGTTGGTCTCTAGGTCTGCCACTCAGTTAGTTGGTCTCTCGGTCTGCCACTCAGTTAGTTGGTCTCTAGGTCTGCCACTCAGTTAGTTGGTCTCTCGGTCTGCCACTCAGTTAGTTGGTCTCTAGGTCTGCCACTCAGTTAGTTGGTCTCTCGGTCTGCCACTCAGTTAGTTGGTCTCTAGGTCTGCCACTCAGTTAGTTGGTCTCTCGGTCTGCCACTCAGTTAGTTGGTCTCTCGGTCTGCCACTCAGTTAGTTGGTCTCTAGGTCTGCCACTCAGTTAGTTGGTCTCTCGGTCTGCCACTCAGTTAGTTGGTCTCTCGGTCTGCCACTCAGTTAGTTGGTCTCTCGGTCTGCCACTCAGTTAGTTGGTCTCTCGGTCTGCCACTAAGTTAGTTGGTCTCTCGGTCTGCCACTAAGTTAGTTGGTCTCTCGGTCTGCCACTAAGTTAGTTGGTCTCTCGGTCTGCCACTAAGTTAGTTGGTCTCTCGGTCTGCCACTCAGTTAGTTGGTCTCTAGGTCTGCCACTCAGTTAGTTGGTCTCTCGGTCTGCCACTCAGTTAGTTGGTCTCTAGGTCTGCCACTCAGTTAGTTGGTCTCTAGGTCTGCCACTCAGTTAGTTGGTCTCTAGGTCTGCCACTCAGTTAGTTGGTCTCTAGGTCTGCCACTCAGTTAGTTGGTCTCTAGGTCTGCCACTCAGTTAGTTGGTCTCTAGGTCTGCCACTCAGTTAGTTGGTCTCTAGGTCTGCCACTCAGTTAGTTGGTCTCTAGGTCTGCCACTCAGTTAGTTGGTCTCTAGGTCTGCCACTCAGTTAGTTGGTCTCTCGGTCTGCCACTCAGTTAGTTGGTCTCTAGGTCTGCCACTCAGTTAGTTGGTCTCTCGGTCTGCCACTCAATTAGTTGGTCTCTCGGTCTGCCACTCAGTTAGTTGGTCTCTCGGTCTGCCACTAAGTTAGTTGGTCTCTCGGTCTGCCACTAAGTTAGTTGGTCTCTAGGTCTGCCACTCAGTTAGTTGGTCTCTAGGTCTGCCACTCAGTTAGTTGGTCTCTCGGTCTGCCACTCAGTTAGTTGGTCTCTAGGTCTGCCACTCAGTTAGTTGGTCTCTAGGTCTGCCACTCAGTTAGTTGGTCTCTCGGTCTGCCACTCAGTTAGTTGGTCTCTCGGTCTGCCACTCAGTTAGTTGGTCTCTCGGTCTGCCACTCAGTTAGTTGGTCTCTAGGTCTGCCACTCAGTTAGTTGGTCTCTAGGTCTGCCACTCAGTTAGTTGGTCTCTAGGTCTGCCACTCAGTTAGTTGGTCTCTAGGTCTGCCACTCAGTTAGTTGGTCTCTAGGTCTGCCACTCAGTTAGTTGGTCTCTAGGTCTGCCACTCAGTTAGTTGGTCTCTCGGTCTGCCACTCAGTTAGTTGGTCTCTCGGTCTGCCACTCAGTTAGTTGGTCTCTCGGTCTGCCACTCAGTTAGTTGGTCTCTAGGTCTGCCACTCAGTTAGTTGGTCTCTAGGTCTGCCACTCAGTTAGTTGGTCTCTAGGTCTGCCACTCAGTTAGTTGGTCTCTAGGTCTGCCACTCAGTTAGTTGGTCTCTAGGTCTGCCACTCAGTTAGTTGGTCTCTAGGTCTGCCACTCAGTTAGTTGGTCTCTCGGTCTGCCACTCAGTTAGTTGGTCTCTCGGTCTGCCACTCAGTTAGTTGGTCTCTCGGTCTGCCACTCAGTTAGTTGGTCTCTCGGTCTGCCACTCGGTCTGCCACTCTCATGGAGATGACAGACTTGGGCTGGAAGCCGAGTGGTTCATATTTTCTTCTGTGGCAGTCTAATACATCCTCTAGCCCTCTGTCAGTTGATTCCATTTTGTATGGCAGACGAGAACACAAATCCGATCCCTTCTGCTTCTCACTCTTATATACACACACATACGCACAAACACAGATAAGCGCACCTTTTATTGGCTAACTGGCAGCCTTTAGACCGTATGAATGCCGATACTTAGTGTGTTTGTAATGATCTATAGTCCCTGTTAGTGGATGCTAATGCAGCAGTTGGTCTTCATGGGGTCAACTAACAACATAAAACATTGTACAAAACATTGAGGATGTATACAAGAACAGCTCAAGGACAGAGCTGCATTCATCTCAATTCAGAGTCATGCAAAATGAAATGCATTGCCCAGGCAAAACACTGAGACCTGCCTATAGTGTTTTCTACAGTAATATCTACAATATTTACTACGGTAATATCTACAGTTTTTAGTACAGTAATATCTACAGTATTTAGTACAGTAATATTGACAGTATTTACTACAGAAATATCTACAGTATCGTCTACAATAATATCTACAGTATTTACTGCAGTAATATCTACACTGTTTACTACAGTAATGTCAACCATTTTTACTACAGTAATATCAACCCTTTTTACTACAGTAATCTCATCTCATGTTCATCCGATTACTACAGTACTATCAACAGTATTTAATGCATTGCATACATTTTTACATCAATGTAGGTGAGGTCAGATAGATGAGTGTGTAGTCCTATATGGTACTTAAAGTTATTGTTGTGGTTTTCTTGCGTAAATTGAGGCGGATGGGAATTTCATGTAACATGACGTATTGTATCAGTCCAATGTTTGGAATCATTCAAATCTACTCATTCAAAGGGTATTCCTTTATTTTTACTCATTTCCACATTGTAGAATAATAGTGAAGGTATCAAAACCAGGAAATAACTATTGGAATCATAAGAATCTTAATTGTAGTAAGTGTTAAACAGATCAAAATAAATTTTTATTTTAGATTCTTCAGAGTCGCCACCCTTTAATGAGGGCTTTGCACACTCCCAAAAACTCCTCAGTGCTCTTTGCGGTAACATCGTTGTGTTGTGAATAAATGAATAAAGACCGTAAAACTGCTTTAGTGAGGATCGTCCATATGAAGTTGCGTTATTATCGCAGGCAGCCTAGTGTCTAGAGCATCTGACCAGAAACCAAAAAATTTTAAGATCAAATTCCTGAGCTTGCAAAGATTTTTCTGTCCCTAAACCAGGAAGTTAAGACTAATTGCTTTCCAGGCTGTTGCTGTAAGTGAGAATGTGTTCAGTTTATAGATATTAACTTGTAAAGTGTAAAATACTTTTGGTATTGGAATAGATATTTGTATTCGGCCCTACAGAAAAGGTCCCAGGCGATTCCCAGGCTTATTAGAGAGAGATTTTCACTCATCTCACTCTCCCCCGTATTCTGTACACATTCCTGCTGTGTTTATCATGTGTCTAACAACGTGAATGTTGTTTATTGACATGATTGTTTAATGAGGCAGAAGGTCACCCCTTTCATACTGCTACCCTCAATCTCCTCGCCCTCCTTGATGCCCCTGTCGCCCTTTTTCTCTTTTCCTTCTTCTCTTCCGCCCGTTCGCTCTTCCTGTCTTTCTTCCCTCTCTTTCTCTGTCTCTCACATCGTATTTTCTAGGAGTCGTCGCTATGCTCCTGTCTTGGATGGTACTCCTACTCCCGGCAAGATGTTCATAGAAGCCAGGCGTTGTGTGTTGGTAGTCTGTGGTTACTTTGTGTGGTGACTTGTGCGGTGTTGTGGTGAGGGAAGTGTACACATGGTGGGCTGGATTTGGCCGTACAGATCCCCTAATGACGTTCTGAATGGCATCCTTGGGTGTTCCACTATTCAGTCACACTACTGGAGCAGGTGTTAAAGGGTTAAGTCCGCTGGTGGAGCGAGGTGGGGTGGCCCTGATCGGTTGGCTAATGCCTGTCTGATGAGGACCGGGCTAATGGGTCTCTCTTAGTCCTTTGCATCTCAAGTCTCTCTGTGGCCTCTTCACTCTGACTCATCTCTGCCCGTCAAGTAGAGGGAGAATTAGAAAAGAAACAGGCGGAGACAGACCCGCGGAGACAGACAGAGACCGTCAGATATTGAGCTACACTGACAGTGGGAGAGACAGACAGAGGGAGAAAGTCAGACAGACAGAGGGAGAAAGTCAGACAGACAGAGGGAGAAAGTCAGACAGACAGAGGGAGAAAGTCAGACAGACATAGGGAGAAAGTCAGACAGACATAGGGAGAAAGTCAGACAGACATAGGGAGAAAGTCAGACGGAGGGAGGGAGGGAGGGAGACAGACAGAGAGAGAGAGAGAGAGGGAGACAGACAGACGGAGGTAGACGGAAAGAGGGAGAAAGAAAGAGGGAGGGAGCAGGGAGAGACGCAACTTCTTGCCAAATGTAAGACCGACGGTTGACAAAGGTTCCCTTCAGATCATACCCACAAAGAATATTTAATCCAGTTAAACATTGATAAGCTCCTGTACATGTTAGGTGGAACACTACAATGTGCAATCACAGCTGCAATGTTACCAATACTAATCTCTTTATATTTCTTTTCCTTTTTCAGTCTTACTCCATTTGTACAACGCCGTGCCTAGCGTATAATATAACATTCAAAATGCCTGTATCCCCTCAAAACATTAGTGTAATTTCTCACATGGAATTGTAATTTTCTTTTCACTTTCCTATTGCCTACATGTGAAACCTTTTCCCATATCAATAAAGCCCTTTTAAATGTAATTGAATTTGGGGAGACTACAGAGATCCATACAGTGACACGCTGTTATCTAGTTCATTAGGGAAAACATGACGTAGCACATGCAGACGAGGGGGGGAGAGGGTCTGTGGGTGGGTGTGTTAAAGAGAGAGGGAACGAGAGAGGTAGAGGGTGACAGATGGAGAGAGGGGGGGAGCGAGTGAGAGCACAGTTGTATAGGGAGGGAGAGAGACAAGCAGACTGGGTGAGAGAGATGCAGTGGGAGAGAGGTGAAAGGATGGAGGGAGATGACAGAAGAGATGGGTGGAGGGATGGAGATGTAGTTGGAGATGGGTAAAAGGATGGTGTTGGGAGATGTAGTAAGAGATGGGTAAAAGGATGGTGTTGGGAGATGTAGTAAGAGATGGGTAAAAGGATGGTGTTGGGAGATGTAGTAAGAGATGGGTAAAAGGATGGTGTTGGGAGATGTAGTAAGAGAGTGGTAGAGGGATGGAGGGATGGAGATGTAGTAAGAGAGTGATGGAGGGATGGAGATGTGGGTTAATGATGCTGACAGGGCCCGACAGCCAACAGAGACCTACCCGGAGCTTCTCCTCCCCCTCCTGTTCCAGCTGATGGATACACCAGACATCTCCAATCTGCCTCTATTGACCTGCAGCTAAAGGGTCCCAGCATTAAATGGAGCTCATTCTAACACGTTGACTTGTTTGTCCTCTTTTACTTAATTAAGTAGGGATAAATAATGACCCTTTTACGGGAACCAACACGGAGCCGTTTCCCTCTTCCTCCGCTGGTTCTGCGTGTTGTGTGATTTCTCAGCGCTGAATTGCTGGGGTTCCACTGGGTTTGCTCTTGGCTCGACCCTCTTCTCATGTCTTTTTCTGTCATTACTCACTGGCCCCTTCTCTTCCTTCTCTTTCTATTTACTGGAATGGTGCTTCCATTCTGCTTTTACTCATCTGGGTCAGATTCTCAAGGGTAGAAGGACTTCTCTAATTTTTATTTAAAGTACGTGTGTGAAAAGGCTAGCTTACAACTAATGGGTACTGGCCCTCAGTACTTTGACATGGATATCCTCTGTTCCAAATACCCATATAAGAACTTGCTTCTGAGTATGGCAGTCTTCCAACAGAGATTTCTGGATGTTGAGAATTTGTAGAAGCTTATCTGATGTCACAAGGTGGTCATGGATGATCCCTACACAGTGGCTTCCATATTTCCATTAAAATTGCATGAATATCTGATCCCCCTGGATGTGATCTGTTCCCCCTGGATGTGATCTGTTCCCCCTGGATGTGATCTGTTCCCCCTGGATGTGATCTGTTCCCCCTGGATGTGATCTGCTCCCCGTGGATGTGATCTGCTCCCCGTGGATGTGATCCGCTCCCCGTGGATGTGATCCGCTCCCCGTGGATGTGATCCGCTTCCCGTGGGTGTGATCTGTTCCCCCTGGATGTGATCTGCTTCCCGTGGATGTGATCCGCTTCCCGTGGGTGTGATCCGCTCCCCGCGGTTGTGATCCGCCCCCCCCTGGTTGTGATCCGCTCCCCGCGGTTGTGATCCGCTCCCCGCGCTGGTGATCCACTCCCCGTGCTGGTGATCCGCTCCCCATAGATGTGGAAGCAGCCACTTCCATTCCTGCTGCCTTGTGTAACACTGACATTACTATCTGCCCTGCTTCAACTACAAATTGGATAAACTGCCCCTGACGCTTTTTCAATATTATTACATTAAACCAAGTGGATTTTGATTGATAACCTAATATTGGGCTAATGCAAAACATCAATCATGGCAAGTATATTAATTATTTAATATTGCAGGCCTAATTCAGAAATCGATGCGTCCGTGTTGAAGGCAGGGGGGGGTGGGGGGGGGGGGGTTGATGGGGGAAGAACGGAGGGAGATCTGAGGGAGGTGGGGTGGTGGTGATGGGAGAAGAACGCAGGGAGATCTGAGGGAGGGCATTGAAAGAGCCTGGGAGTCCCTACAGACCGGATGAGAGAACATGATGTTTAGAAAAGGAATGTGACTGCGTGAGTCGTCCTCGCGGTACGCCCCCTGTTCCGTATTCATTAATGTGATCCTCCTGTCTGGGATGTATTTCTGTGGCCTACAGCGTCTAATAGAATGTTTCTCCGGTCTGGGGGCTTTGCACCAGGATGGACAGGGAAGAAATCCTTTAAATAGGACCAGGGTGGTGCGGGGATGGAGGGACAGAGGAGGTGCAGAGATGGAGGTGCAAGAATGGGGTTAGAAAGGAGGTGGCGCAGGGATGGGGCGATCCGTGGAGGAACAGAACCAGTGTGTGTGTCCGTGGTCTGACTGCAGCCCTGCTGCCGCCGCCGCTCCATCTTTAATGGTTTCCTGCTAATTGTGCTTCATTAGAGGGATTACTGCAAACTGTCACCGTGGTGATGAATCTCTGCCTCTCCCATTCCTCTCTGGCAGCTCATGTATAATAAATGTGGCTACAGTGTGTTACGGTCAATGTAGTGTAATTAAAGCCAAATGTTTTTTGGGGACCGAAGTGGCCATATACAGGGTAACCCAGTGATTGATACGGGGATAAACAACTCCGCTCAGTTCCTCCCCATTTCTTTCTGCGTGGTGAACATAGGAATTTGCCAATTTGCCTCGTGTGCCTTGCAGGCTTGAGTCTTGCCGAAGAGGATAACCAACTTAAGATATCTCATTGTTGATTTCCAAAGGGAGCCAATAAAGCACAGAGTGGGCAGAACAAGCGAGGTGGTGGGCAAAGCCAACCACAAGCCAGCAAGATTCCATTGCCACTTTTAGCATATATTTGGCATTTCTGCTGGGCAACACTTACTCTGCAAAGTGCATGTGTACAATAAGTTTGTCCCTGCACTCCTAAACCTAACCCTAGAAGCATGTAGAAAAGTTCTACAAAACAGTGCACTCTGTTACTAACAGAATCTAGTTTGGGAATAAAAAATGAACCATTGATATGGGTTGAAGTTACATCTTTCCCCACTTCCCTCCACAGGGTTTCCCGTTACCACCATATTTGGTGATTAGAAGTTATAAAGAAAGATTTCAGATGTGTTCATCCTGAGACAGCCGTGTCAGGGGTCTTGACCTTTAGTAGTCAACACATGTCCCTCTGAAACCCACCTGGGTTGGGGCCAGAGAGATGGGTGAGGGGTGATACCATGGGGACACCCAGGGGAAGGGGATGAGGGCCAGAGAGATAGGGAAGGGGTGATACCGTAAGGACAGTCAGGAGAAGGGGATGAGGGCCAGAGAGATGGGGGAGGAACGATACCATGGGGACACCCAGGAGAAGGGGATGAGGGCCAGAGAGATGGGGGAGGGCCGATACCATGGGGACACCCAGGAGAAGGGGATGAGGGCCAGAGAGATGGGGGAGGGCCGATACCATGGGGACACCCAGGAGAAGGGGATGAGGGCCAGAGAGATGGGGGAGGGCCGATACCATGGGGACACCCAGGAGAAGGGGATGAGGGCCAGAGAGATGGGGGAGGGCCGATACCATGGGGACACCCAGGAGAAGGGGATGAGGGCCAGAGAGATGGGAGAGGGTTGATTCCATAGGGCCAGTCAGGAGAAGGGGATGAGGGCCAGAGAGATGGGGGAGGGCCGATACCATGGGGACACCCAGGAGAAGGGGATGAGGGCCAGAGAGATGGGAGAGGGTTGATTCCATAGGGCCAGTCAGGAGAAGGGGATGAGGGCCAGAGAGATGGGGTAGGGCCGATACCATGGGGACACCCAGGAGAAGGGGATGAGGGCCAGAGAGATGGGGGAGGGCCGATACCATGGGGACACCCAGGAGAAGGGGATGAGGGCCAGAGAGATGGGGGAGGGCCGATACCATGGGGACACCCAGGAGAAGGGGATGAGGGCCAGAGAGATGGGAGAGGGTTGATTCCATAGGGCCAGTCAGGAGAAGGGGATGAGGGCCAGAGAGATGGGGGAGGGCCGATACCATGGGGACACCCAGGAGAAGGGGATGAGGGCCAGAGAGATGGGAGAGGGTTGATTCCATAGGGCCAGTCAGGAGAAGGGGATGAGGGCCAGAGAGATGGGGTAGGGCCGATACCATGGGGACACCCAGGAGAAGGGGATGAGGGCCAGAGAGATGGGGGAGGGCCGATACCATGGGGACACCCAGGAGAAGGGGATGAGGGCCAGAGAGATGGGAGAGGGTTGATTCCATAGGGCCAGTCAGGAGAAGGGGATGAGGGCCAGAGCGTTGGGGGAGGGGACAACAACAGGGCGACAGAGCACAGATTTGATTGAGTTTCTCTGCCAAGACGGCTAATGGTAATTTTAGAGATGGTGTAGATTTGCACTGTGATGCTGCTGGCTACTTTAGGAGCGGATGTCTGTCAATTAGCACCCCCCCCCCCCACCTCATCTCTATCTCGCTGCCTCTCTCTGCGTCTCACTCACACACACACACTCACACACAGACAGGCCTACAATGGCCAGGGTCTGGGTTGTCAGGCCAGAGTGGACCAGTGTGAAGAGGTGGGAGGGGAGGGGCTGGTCTGTTTGCTTTCTCTTGATCTTTTGATTTCCTCTGCTATAATTTTTAAATGTGCCAAAAACGCATCTATTATTTACTGCCAATTTGCTCTTTTAAACAGATGTTTTTTCTTCTTTCTCCCTATTTTCTTTCCATTCTGTGAATGCTGCTCCTGTGCTTGTGATAGTACAGGCGTTTCATATGAGTCATTCCTGGGCAATAAGCATACCATTCTGCTCGCTCTAGTGATGGCAGTTATTAGCATTTCAACGCGCACACACACTTTAAATTGTCCCCAAAAAATCCACACCTCTCGATGAATGGCAATTCAGAACATTTGACTGGGTAGGAATGGATTGTGTGTATTTTTATTTCTGTCTGTTGCGCGTTTCATGCTGGCCCTTATTGAAGATGGCTGACTGAGTGGAAGGCTTTATTTCTGTCTGTTGCGCGTTTCATGCTGGCCCTTATTGAAGATGGCTGACTGAGTGGAAGGCTTTATTTCTGTCTGTTGCGTGTTTCATGCTGGCCCTTATTGAAGATGGCTGACTGAGTGGTAGGCTTTATTTCTGTCAGTTGCGCGTTTCATGCTGGCCCTTATTGAAGATGGCTGACTGAGTGGTAGGCTTTATTTCTGTCTGTTGTGCGTTTCATGCTGGCCCTTATTGAAGATGGCTGACTGAGTGGTAGGCTTTATTTCTGT
This sequence comes from Esox lucius, assembly GCF_011004845.1. Taxonomy (NCBI): domain Eukaryota; kingdom Metazoa; phylum Chordata; class Actinopteri; order Esociformes; family Esocidae; genus Esox; species Esox lucius. Next base: position 35,303,128 of record NC_047569.1, on the reverse strand, counting down.
CTGTTGCGCGTTTCATGCTGGCCCTTATTGAAGATGGCTGACTGAGTGGTAGGCTTTATTTCTGTCTGTTGCGCGTTTCATGCTGGCCCTTATTGAAGATGGCTGACTGAGTGGAAGGCTTTATTTCTGTCTGTTGCGCGTTTCATGCTGGCCCTTATTGAAGATGGCTGACTGAGTGGAAGGCTTTATTTCTGTCTGTTGCGTGTTTCATGCTGGCCCTTATTGAAGATGGCTGACTGAGTGGAAGGCTTTATTTCTGTCTGTTGCGTGTTTCATGCTGGCCCTTATTGAAGATGGCTGACTGAGTGGAAGGCTTTATTTCTGTCTGTTGCGTGTTTCATGCTGGCCCTTATTGAAGATGGCTGACTGAGTGGAAGGCTTTATTTCTGTCTGTTGCGTGTTTCATGCTGGCCCTTATTGAAGATGGCTGACTGAGTGGAAGGCTTTATTTCTGTCTGTTGCGTGTTTCATGCTGGCCCTTATTGAAGATGGCTGACTGAGTGGAAGGCTTTATTTGCATTGTGTTTTTGTGTTGCAGGGACAACAGCAGCCTCAAAGCGGCCCTACAACATCTGGTGAGTCGGCATTCCTGCTGCATCACTTCCTGCCGCCGCCATTCATATCTACTTCCCCAATGAACACGTGTCAGAACAGGCTTTTAATTCCTTTGACTTTCCCCATGAACCTCTGGTCGCACTTTCACATTAACCACCCCCACCCCCCCACCCCCTCTGGTTTCTCTGGCTCTGTAGCCCCAATCCTATTTTTCTCTGTCTTCCTCCTGGCCTGTCCCCTTCAGTATATCTGCGGCTGCATTGGCCTTGTTATGTTTTAAATGACTCTTTGATGTGTGGGTGAAGCTTGTGGTCAAAGAGGGAAAGGCTGCAGATTCTCTTGTCCTCCCAACATCGATGATGACTCGATGGGGCACATTCAGCTCTGACATCCACAAAACACACATCTTAATCTTCCCACCACTGTGTAAGTCTTTATACACACTTAATCATTCAGGTTGTTCAGTGTGTCGGCGTTTTATGAATATTGGCAGTTCTCCTTGGCACCTCTCTCTTCTCAGCCCTCATTCCTCTCTCACTCCCATTCCCATCATTCTAACTCTGTCATATTAAGTGTAATCTCTGGGCCACTCCAGGTCCAAATTGTCAGCCGGGCACCCAGAAAAGGGCCCCTGGGATGGTTTCTGGAAATGTTATGTCCAACATCTTCTGGATTTTTTTGCTCTGTCTCTAAAACGTGGGGTCAGAGTGCCATGCAACAAAGTAGAAAGGTTTTCCTCTCCTCTATTTTGGGAGCGGGAATGAACAGCAGATTCCAGTCGCTTTTTGTCTTTTACGGTGCCGGGATGAATAATGGAGTGAAGGTGGGATGGGGTGATGGCTCTCTGGATGTAGAGTCAGCTGGAGTCACCTCCCTTGTCCTAGCGCAGCCATGCTCCCTGCATACTGATCCACTGCATGCTCATTTAATGGAACCACCCTTCGCCGATGACCTGTAGCATGCAACGCACATGACCCCTCAGTCTCATGTTCCGTCTCCGTGACCCCAAAATTAGATTTGCAGATTATGATTTCCTGGTCGAGGAAAGCAAACGATGTTTAGCAGCTTAGCAATTAACCTGGAATTCAGATGACCCCAAACGTAGATGTGTATCTGCAAGTTTTATTTTTTTATTCGTTTTTTTTAAGTGTTTGATTAGTTCTTCAGATTGGGCAGTGAAGATGTGGTGGTGCTGGTGTTTATTCATGGGGCCTGTCTGGTCTGTAGACTGTACAAATAGTCTGGTGGTGTTGATTCATGGGGCCTGTCTGGTCTGTAGACTGTACAAATAGTCTGGTGGTGTTGATTCATGGGGCCTGTCTGGTCTGTAGACTGTACAAATAGTCTGGTGGGGTTGATTCATGGGACCTGTCTGGTCTGTAGACTGTACAAATAGTCTGGTGGTGTTGATTCATGGGGCCTGTCTGGTCTGTAGACTGTACAAATAGTCTGGTGGGGTTGATTCATGGGGCCTGTCTGGTCTGTAGACTGTACAAATAGTCTGGTGGTGTTGATTCATGGGGCCTGTCTGGTCTGTAGACTGTACATATAGTCTGGTGGTGTTGATTTATGGGGCCTGTCTGGTCTGTAGACTGTACATATAGTCTGGTGGTGTTGATTCATGGGGCCTGTCTTGTCTGGGGAAACTGAGACAAGTGATTGAGGAAGACGGGGAGACAGGTGATTGAGGAAGACGGGGAGACAGGTGATTGAGGAAGACGGGGAGACAGGTGATTGAGGAAGACGGGGAGACAGGTGATTGAGGAAGACGGGGAGACAGGTGATGGAGGAAGACGGGGAGACAGGTGATGGAGGAAGACGGGGAGACAGGTGATGGAGGATGATGGGGAAACAGGTGATGGAAGTAGATAGAGTGAGACAGGTGGTGTAGGTAGACCAATAAAGACGGGTGGTGGCGGCAGATGGAGAGAGACGGGTGGTGGAGGCAGATGGAGAGAGACGGGTGGTGGAGGCAGATGGAGAGAGACAGGTGGTGGAGGCACATAGAGAGAGACAGGTGGGGGAGGCAGAGAGAGACTGAAGACTAGGGACAGTGGAGGAGTGTTAACTCCTTTTCTGTAACATCCTCTGTCTCTTCAACATTCTCCCCAGCTCCCTACAGTCTGTTGGGAGGAGTTATGAGGCCCTCCTCTCTTGAATGGATGGAGCAGCAGGGAGGAGGTGCCGCAGGTGGGGGATCGGAAGCACAGGCAGGGAGGAGGTCATTGATTTACTACTCTATAAAAGGACTGTGTGAATTATTCAAAAGAAGATTACATGCATAAATAGCAGGAATCAATATCACCACATCTCAAATGGCACTCTCACCTACGATCCCTAGTCCAAAAAAGTTCAGTATAAAGGGGACAGGGTGCCATTAGGACCGCAGGCTTCCTCTAGATCAGGAATATGTGGGTGTTCTGCAGGAAGTTAATTATACTGATGGTCTGGTCTGTGGAGGTGTTCAGGAGGTAGCTGGTTGTACTTTTGGTCTGGTGTAAGGATATGTTCAGGGGGTAGCTGGTTTTACTTTTGGTCTGGTGTAAGGATATGTTCAGGGGGTAGCTGGTTATACTTTTGGTCTGGTGTAAGGATATGTTCAGGGGGTAGCTGGTTTTACTTTTGGTCTGGTGTAAGGATATGTTCAGGGGATAGCTGGTTATACTTTTGGTCTGGTGTAAGGATATGTTCAGGGGGTAGCTGGTTATACTTTTTTCTGGTTAAGAGGTGTTCAGGAGTTAGGTAGTTATACTTTTGTTCTTGTGCGAGGTGGTGTTCGGGAGGTAGCTGGTTATACTTGTCTGTGGAGGTGCTCAGCTGTTGCATCTGATCTGATATATGAGGCAGCATAAACTCCACTGGCGTCTCTGTTTTCAGAAGGCAATGCTATGACAGCACACGCGCTGTGTATTTTGTCTCAGGCTAGACCACCAGAGTGGAGGCCGATACGACGGTGTGACTTTGAAGGGCTCTAACGGCTTATTGACCACAATGGGGCCCACAATGGGCCCACAATGGGACCACAGGCCTATAGAGTCCATCCACAGATGCTGAAGGATAATCTGTCTTTGGTGTTGGGTGAATGGTATTGGGGGGTCACTTAGCGCCTGGTCAGTCAGACGGCCTCTTGACACTGACCGACAGATTAGAGGCCATGGTGCATTGGACCTCCAAGGGGACATTGGTGGAGACCGGGGGGGGGTTTGTGGGCGTGAGCCCTTTTCTCCATAGGCCATTGGTGAACACAGTTCTGACGTATCTTCAAGTTGACCTTTTACCTTTTAGAAGACTCCCCAATTTGGGTTAAGGGCATTGCTCAAGGGGCGTAGAGGATTTTTCACCTTGTCTGCTTGGGGATTTGGATCTCTGGTTCACTGGCCCCGCGCTCTAACCAGTAGGCTATCTACCCGAGACGTTTCGTGTGCTAAACGTCTCTCACACTCCGGTGTCCTGTTTGTACGTGGACAGATATATTCCTGTTTCTTGCTGGTTATTGGAATATGTGAATATTGAACGTGTGCGTGTGACGTTTTAGTGATTTGATTCATGGTGGGTGTTTATGCTTGTAGGGAGATTGCACTCTAGTTGTCAGGAGGTCCGGCGAATGTAGAAGTATCTGATTAGAGTTGGGGACAGAGGACAGTAAATAAAATCCCTTTCCCCTGGAGAGGGGGTAGGGATTTGGTATTGTCCCTTGCACCCCCCCCCCCCCCCCCCCCCACACACACACACACACACACACCTCCCCACGGGCACCCCCTTTTTAAATGTAGCCAGTAAACACAGATTTATCACCCCCTCAAAACATATCACTGTTAAGAGACACGCAGGGACTGATAAACTCATCATGGATGACATTTCTCACTCTCCGGTCGAGTAATGCTGCATCTATTTTAGATGTGTGAGATTAGATCAGATGTTTAAGATTAGGTTTTTAAGAAGTGTAGAATCAAGTTGTTTAATATTTCATTTTCAGATCGGATGTTTAATAAGATATGTTAGATGTGTAAGATCAGGTCAGATGTTTAAGATAAATATTTAAGATGTGTATGGCAGGATGTGTTTTAGATGTTCATGCGAAAGCCCCCATTGTGATGGTTTATCGATACACACCTCTCATCCTAAATCAGAATTAATTTCAAATATTACCGGGATAAATAATTTAAGACCACTTCTTTGTAATGCTTGGTTGTTTCACAGTGACGAGAGACTCTGGGCTTTCCACACCACCGTCTGAGCCACCACAATAATTAGGCTCCCAGTCGAACACTAATGTGATGTGGTTTAGTCATATTTGTTTGGATGAGTTGGTGTTGTTATTTTGTCTAAATGAATGTGATCAGTATGAATGAGCTGCGAAGGGTGCTGATGTTAATTGCTCCCAGGGCTCTGCCTTTGTTTCTGTCTTTACACACACGCATGTGAACATGCGCGCGTGCAGGCATACACACACACACACACACACACACACACACACTGATGTGGACACACTCGCATGTAAAAACTCACTAACTGACTGTGTGGACTCTGTCTCTCTCTCTCTCGTAACGACACAAACACACACTAAAAGAGACACGGATCTACACACAGAGGCTTTAGTCCCAGGCGACACAGTGTTGTTGTGTGTAGTTGTCCTGGGTTAGAGCTGACTGGTGCTAATCAGCCCAGATGCACAGCTGCTTAAAGAGGAGATGGGTATAAAAGAGGAAGATGAATCGATACATAAAACATCAGATTCATCAGGATTACAGCCTCAATCAGCACTTAGCTCAGTTTATTCACAGGCTGGAGTTGTGGATTTGGGCTGACGACGGGGAGTATGTGAGAGTGTGCATGTTGAGAAGGGGTGTAGGCTCCAATAGTTGCTGGTTTTTGGTGGGGACTACAACTGCGTTGGATGGTGTGTGGTTGTAGTCCAGGAGACAGTGGTTGGTTTATAGTATGACTGTGTTGGATGGTGTGTGGTTGTAGTCCAGGAGACAGTGGTTGGTTTGCAGCAGGACTGTGTTAGATTGTGTGTGGTCGTAGCCCAGGAGACAGTGGTTGGTTTACAGTAGGACTGTGTTCGATGGTGTGTGGTCGTAGCCCAAGAGACAGTGGTTGGTTTATAGTAGGACTGTGTTCGATGGTGTGTGGTCGTAGCCCAGGAGACAGTGGTTGGTTTACAGTACGACTATGTTGAATGGTGTGTGGTCGTAGCCCAGGAGACAGTGGTTGGTTTACAGCAGGACTGTGTTGAATGGTGTGTGGTCGTGGCCCAAGAGACAGTGGTTGATTTACAGCAGGACTGTGTTGAATGGTGTGTGGTCGTAGCCCAGGAGACAGTGGTTGTTTTACAGTAGGACTGTGTTGAATGGTGTGTGGTCGTAGCCCAAGAGACAGTGGTTGATTTACAGCAGGACTGTGTTGAATGGTGTGTGGTCGTAGCCCAGGAGACAGTGGTTGGTTTACAGCAGGACTGTGTTGAATGGTGTGTGGTCGTAGCCCAAGAGACAGTGGTTGATTTACAGCAGGACTGTGTTGAATGGTGTGTGGTCGTAGCCCAGGAGACAGAGGTTGATTTACATCAGGACTGTGTTGAATGGTGTGTGGTCGTAGCCCAGGAGACAGTGGTTGGTTTACAGTAGATCCAGACAGGTGGTGGGTGGAATGAACACAGACATGTTTAGTAAGAGCATGGATCTAGCTAGCTGCCCCCAAGCTCCTTTGCGATACTGACACGAGGCATGTATAACATCATTCTAATCAGACGTTGATCCATGTAGGCCTGAATGTGACAGCTCATGTTTGTTTATTTTTAATTCGGTGGAACACCATTTTGTTGTGAAATGTTGTGTCCCTCTGAACAGACCTGATAATGAGTTTTATGATTGGCTTTGAGATGGGTTTAAGACAAAGAAAGGATTATCATCAAGTGTCTCTGGTGCTTAGTGATAACCTGTTCTGGAATCGGACCATGTCTGTATTGTTCCCAGTTAACTCTAGTTAGGGTGCTGTGGGCTGGGTCTTTGCCCTTCGCACACATGTGCCGCTGTAGTATGGGTTCCATTCAGCCCACCGTTCTTTGCACAAATCTAACAGCGCCTGTTTGCCCCCTGACCCTCTCTGTCCCCATCCCTCTCTTTTGGCTCACTCCCTCTCTTTTCTGCGGGTTATTTGATTGTGGTGGATAAACGGGCTGGAGACAGACACCGACAGACAGAGAACCACTGGGCAGATGAAAGAGGGGAAGAGGAACAGCGAGGTAATCTGCAAACAGATTTCCATGCTTATTACACTAATGATTTCATCATATTTGATGTCACAGGGAGGCGGAGGGGAAAGTGGGGGGGGGGTCCTATCATCTCCATCACACTGCTAAATGATGGAGTAATTTGACTGACCCCTGACCGAGGCCCAGCCCACACATAATTGCATGTCGTTCTGACAGGGAAATGGCTGCTGTGAAACCAAAGCACCCCCTCCCCTTTTTCTATTTGTCCGTCATCCTCTCCGTCTCACTTGCTCTCCTCTCATTTGGAGCTTGCACGCTTGCAGGCTTGAGTGTATCGCCGTGGAGAGGAAAGAAGCTAACAAAAGAAATATTGCATTAATTTCCAAATGATGATATTACATTTAGCATGGAGACCTCATATATCAAAACGTGAGAACTACTCCCTTACTGTACGCGCTTCATCTTAATGGTATCGGTGGATGTCAAGGGCATGGAGGAAATTAAATCGGAAAGTGCAGATAGACCAAAGAAGATATTATCTCTTGATGATTGCAGTTTTGATAGGTATTCCAGTGAATTTCATTTTCTCCGGATGGGGAGAAGATGAGTTAGCCTGCACATTTGCTCATTTTTCTTCTACATGATTTATGTGAGTTGAGTATAAAACTTTCCACCCCACTTCTTTATCGTTGGGGATGCACGCACACACACCCAGACACGTACACACACACAGGCACGCGCACACACACCCACACACACAGGGTGGTAAATGAATGCTGTTGGGTTCCATCTTGGACTGGGCAGTGTGTTTGTGTGTGTGTGTGTGTGTGTGTGTGTGTGTGTGTGTGTGTGAACACAAGCCCCAACGTAAGCAAGATGAGGCCAGCGCGACGGGAGGTGGGTTGGGGGGGAGGGCGGGGGGGCGTCAGAGAGGATGATTCCAGGGAGACAGAGGGTGTCATTACTCAGGCTTGTTTACATTCTAAATACATAATGAAATCTTGTTCGTAATAATGAAGGGAATAAAAGTTTGGGAAATTGTAAAAGTAGTGAAGTTTGAGAAATGAGCCGGGGCCTGTGAAATAACATTTGGGGGCAGGAAACGACATTATTATGCAGCACTTCTGCCTGCTGGAGACATGAAGATGAACAGCTCCTGGCCCATAAAATGCTGTTAGCGCCCGTCTGAGGTATGGCACATTGTAAAAGAGACTCTGGTTCCATATTGCGATTATATATAAAAGTATATCCATACACAACATTATTTTTTATAGAGGAGAGACACGGCAAGGAATGGGGAGACTCGACCGCTGATAGGCAGAGATATTTTTATATATTTATAAAAAATATATAAATAAACATATTGCCATGGATCCCCGTCTCTGCCCTGATCTTATAGACCTGGATATTAAAAACAGGAATATTACATTTTCGAGGGGTGCTCTTTTAGTTTTTTTCCCACTTCTTTCGGGCACTCGGCAACAAATGGAAAAAATGGAAATAAATGACTACTTAAAAAAAAATCTAATGAGCTAAATAAATAAATAAGTACATGAAAACCATTTAAAGGGTTGTTGGGGTTTGGAATCGGTTCAGAAGTTCTTTATGAGAACTGGCCTTTACACTTATATTAGTACTTTCACACGGTCAGCCTTCTGCACAGATCCCGTTCAAGGTCAGCTGGACAACACATGGTTAAATTGCATTTTTAAACTCCATAAGTTAACACATTGAGGAAGAGATGCCATTGTTGTAAAAAAAAATCGTACTGTGTTTCGTTTATAAATTTATAACTAAAATGTACTACTGCCAAAATCCCGAAATCCTAAAGTTTCGCTTGAAAGGTCAATATTTAATATTTGCCACCTATGGTTTTTTGATAGGTCTGGGCCGAGACACAGAGTTGCATGGAGCTTGGGGCAGTGTTGCAGTTTAGTTTTACCTCCGGGTGAACAGGGCCGGCTCCTACAACGTTATCTTGACCACCTTTCTGTTGTGTAGCCTGGGAATGTAAATGTGCCATGTCATTCCTTCCCATGGGGCAGTGTTGTCCCTCCAACCTGACCTGCCAGTATGGGTCTGATCCCAAATGGACCTCTAAACCCGACACCACCTGCCCCCATCTGAGAGGTTTTGACCGGTGCCAGCAGTCTGGTAATATCTCCACCTTTCCCACGAACAGGCCAGTTAGGACATTCACCATGTGAGTTATTCCAGTAAAACCCTCTTAGATCTCTACAAGAAATAGGGTATAGGATTTAAGGGTCTATTTGTGATTGGATTAATGACAGTCTATTCATTAAAGTGGCTTATTTACATTGATACAATGTCTTGAGATAATATTCACCCCTAGACTTGTATTTGGTAATATTAAAACCTGAATTCAAAATGGATTACATAGACGTTTTATGTTATTTGCTTACACACAATATCCCAAAAACTGATCTATTTCCAGTCCTTTTGTATTCAACACCTTTGTCATGGCTTTAGCCTGAATATGTTCCTGAGTAAACATTTACATAGCAAATTACCTAAAACATTTCATGGAATCTAGGCAAAATAGTAGTGGTTAACATAATAACATGACTATGTCTTCTCTGTACCCCAAAAACATACAATTACCTGTGTGGTCCCTCAGTTGAATTTAAACAAAGTATTCAACCAGTAACACCAGGGAGGATTTCCAAAGCCACACAAAGAAGGGTATAGATTGGTGGAAGAAGAAAAAACCAGACTCTGAATATCCCTTTGAGTATGTTCAAGTTATTAATTAGGCATTGGATGGTGTATCAACACCACCAGCCACTACAAAGAGACAAGCGTCCTTCCTAACTCAGTTGCCAGAGAGGAGGGAAACCGCTCAGGGATTTCACCATGAGGCCATTAGTAATTTTAAATTAATTACACATTAATTCTTGTGATATTAGAAAACTGAGGATGGCGCCGCAACAATGTACTGACTCCGAAATGCTCAACTAACAGAATGAACCCTGTGCAGATTTAATTTATTCTATAACATGCGTCCTGGTTGCAGCGCGCTACTAAACTGTAGACCAAAGAATGTGGCATGTTTCTGATTACTAAATAAATCTTATTGCGGACATGATCTTACTGGAAAACCTAATACGTCGACTAACAGTGAACAGAGATCAACTTGACAGATCTTGAAAAAACTGTCTTGGAATATATGGGGCAAATATTGTACATTCTGGCTATGCAAAGCTTGTAGAGACTACCAAACAGACTCATAGCTGAAGTTGCTGCCCAAATTGTTTTGGACATACAAATGGTAGACACCTAGCTTGCCATGTACTGTTACATCTGTGACCAAAACATGACATTCTGTTTTTAGCTGATCCTGGAGTGATACTGATCCTGGAGTGATACTGATCCTGGAGTGATACTGATCCTGGAGTGATACTGATCCTGGAGTGATTCTGATCCTGGAGTGATTCTGATCCTGGAGTGATTCTGATCCTGGAGTGATTCTGATCCTGGAGTGATTCTGTTACTGATCCTGGAGTGATTCTGTTACTGATCCTGGAGTGATTCTGTTACTGATCCTGGAGTGATTCTGTTACTGATCCTGGAGTGATTCTGTTACTGATCCTGGAGTGATTCTGTTACTGATCCTGGAGTGATTCTGTTACTGATCCTGGAGTGATTCTGTTACTGATCCTGGAGTGATTCTGTTACTGATCCTGGAGTGATTCTGTTACTGATCCTGGAGTGATTCTGTTACTGATCCTGGAGTGATTCTGTTACTGATCCTGGAGTGATTCTGTTACTGATCCTGGAGTGATTCTGTTACTGATCCTGGAGTGATTCTGTTACTGATCCTGGAGTGATTCTGTTACTGATCCTGGAGTGATTCTGTTACTGATCCTGGAGTGATACTGTTACTGATCCTGCAGTGATGCTGATTCTGGAGTGATGCTGATCCTGGAGTGATCACCATGGAGGGCATCACCTTACCAAGAGGTGCCCACTGATCCAGAACTCCAACGCCCAGAGAAACTGCTTTCCAACTGCTGACTCCAGAACCCTACCCTCCACCTCCCTTTAGGTCTCCCTCTGCCTCATCCTCTCGCCCTCTGCCTCATCCTCTCGCCCTCTGCCTCTGCCTCATCCTCTCGCCCTCTGCCTCATCCTCTCGCCCTCTGCCTCATCCTCTCGCCCTCTGCCTCATCCTCTCGCCCTCTGCCTCATCCTCTCCCTATCTGCCTCATTCTCTCCCCCTCTGCCTCTGCCTCATTCTCTCCCCCTCTGCCTCATCCTCTGCCTCATTCTCTCTCCCCTCTTCCTCATTCTCTCTGCCTCATTCTCTCTCCCCTCTTCCTCATTCTCTCTGCCTCTCTCATTCTCCACCCCTCACGCTTCTCTGCTCTTTTCTCATCTCGCTCCTGCAGAGTGGAGAGGCTGGAAGTGAATATAGTCTAATAAAAATAAAAGGGATTGCAGAGGGAGACCGATGCGACGGTGCGGTGGACCTGCTCGGGTGTTGTCCATCCGTTAGAGAGCCAGGGAGGAGAGGCTGGAGCATGGAGTCTCACCTTAAAGTGTTAGAGCTTTTCACTGGTAACTGACCCACTTGTTTGTTTGCCTGACACGGTTAACCACGTGCAGTCACCAGGGAACAGGGTCTGCCGCCAGCGTCTGTGGCCGAACCCACACTCACCCCGCTCAAGCATTTAAAAGCTTATATTAACTTTCAATAGTTGTTTAAATTAAATAATACATTTTTAATGGGGAGAAAGTACTTCTGTTTTAAAAGCTTTTCAGTTGCTCTATTACATTAGGTCTATTGAGTTGTGTTTTGTTGTGGCTGTCTTGACTCAATTAAGCCCTGACGGCCTCGCGGAGACAGTGGACAGCTACTTTTCCCACATTTGGTTTGGCTCTGAATGCAGTCATCATTGATATGCAAAGTTGTCTCAGGCTGCTGACTGATATTTTTCCTACATACTGTATTTTTTTCTGTACAATGTTTTTGGGGAATGTCTTTCCCCAGAAGATGTATTTCCTATATTGGGTTTAGATTTTGAACAGAATCCTTCAATATTTTGGGACACACTGTAAACGAACGTCCTTTGGAGGGACACAGGGAGGTTGAGAGAAGGGATATAGAATTATGGGGATATAGAATGACAGAAGTGGAATCCAGGAACTGAGAGGGGGGACGGTAGAGAGGGCTGTGGGAGAGTGGACCTTGTGCTGTTTTTCCACCGGCTTGCAGAGGATCCTCTGAGACAAGACAGAGAAAGCCCTAACTCTGGGACCAACAGACACTGAGGGGAAAGTAGAGTCATAAAAAAGAAAGAGTGAGTTTGTCAACTCTGAGATGCAGCCGAATGGAGAGAAACAGAGAATGTGTGAAGAGGAGAGTGAAAGATGAAGAGGAGAAAGAGAGCGATGGAGGAAAAGGAGAGAGAAAGGAAACGTAAGGAGACACAACGAAAGACAGAGGCAATCCTGATGTCTGTGTGTGTGTGTGTGTGTGTGTGTGTGTGTAATTGGCTTAGCGTGCCGAGCGGATCAGTGTCCTCTGTGTGTGGAGATAATAGACTGGAGGGTTATGGTGTACCAGGCTTTCTTGGCCCAATCTCCAACCACCCTACTCAGTCAGACCCCCTCACCTGGTACCTACTGCACTGGATCCACCAACACGAATTGCTGACACATTTCACCAACAGGCACGTGCACATGCAGTCCACGAGTGTGCGCACGCACGTCATATCTGCCCGTCGACACGATGTCAATTTGGTTTGTTTGACCTTTGCGACAGAACTTCTTATTGCTGTGAAGTTCCAGCGCCTCCAGCCACTGTCTGTAGTGCTGCCGATGATATTCGTCCCCCGTGTGGAAAGTGGGTGAATTACAAGGACATGGTGCCTGATTCAGATGTGGTCTCCTCTTCCACAGAGACTCAGGCATGACCTAACTTCCAGGTTAATACACCAGTTCATATATGTGAACATTATATATTTTGTTTGTTAAAATTATTTTCACATCAGTTTTTAGGTGGTAAAATGATTCCCTGCTGTATCTAGTTGATGTTTTCTCACATTTTCTCACATGAACACCTCTTGAATTACCAATGTGACTTGACAATGTCTCAGTTGTCTGCCTTCCAGAAACCCTATCCAAATACTATACGTCACCTACAGTCGGCAACCTCTGCAATGACTGATTTCTAGAACGCAAAAATTTAACCACTCTGATTGGTCCCAGAAACCAATGAGTTGGATCTGGATATACCGGATTAAAGTTGCTTTTTAAAATTAAATACTTGGCTTTGATATTCTCATTGGTTGATGATGAGCCAATGGCAGATTACTTTGTTTTGCCCAACCTTTATTTAGAAATCACTGCAAATGAATGGCCTGAAACAATGGAGTATAAGAGGATTTCATATTTTTTTGTCATTAGGAGACAAATACGGTTGTGTTTAACCTCATTATTAATGGCACCCTCTTGTCCCAGATCTAAGTCCCTGATGAGAGGGTTGAATTGAAAAAATTGAACTGGCCTGGAACTGGCATCAGTTGCTATGATGAGCTTCATTCTACATGTAATTGTTACTGACTAGTTAAATATTGATTTACCACTGAGCCAAAACAAATTGTACTTAGTGCATTCTTACTCATTAATGAATCCTGTTTTTGCTTGGTACACGTTATTTATTCATGAAACTCGTGAAGGCAACTGTTTTGACTAATTGTTTTGTGTAGTATTTAAAGTCCTGGAAGTCCATGTCAAACATGTAACTGTTGGAAAAACCTGGTCCATACCACATTTATTTAGCTATGTTTTAAAGCAGCAATCAGCCAATCAAACAATAACAAATATTGCCGAACTGCAGATGGTCTTTCAAGATCCCGTAGTTAACTGAGACCTGTAACTCAACCCCCCCCCCCCCCCCCCCCCCAAAAAAAAAAAAAAAGAAAATGAGGGTGGGGTTGTATATTTTTCTCCCCTCCAGACATGACTTCCTGTTTGTCATTATGACCGAGTTGCATCAACTCCCCGGCAGGTTTGGGTTCCACCCGGCGGTTCTGATTCGTGTCACACTGCCTGCTCAGGCAGGAAGCATTCGCTAACACGCGCGCTTTGGGCGGAACATGCGTTTTTCCGAACTAGCACCGCGACCGGGAGGCAGTGGGAGGTCCCCGTGACTCCTGGAGGCCCGAACCAGAACTAAACAAGGCGTCAGTAAACCCATTGGACCCTTCTGCTGTTGCACACTGGTGATAGAGTTTAGCCGCCTTGGTGTTTATGTGCTGCGGTATGGAGTCACCCAGAGCGGTGACCACTGGGCTACGCTTCAGACTGGCACGGCAATTGAGTTTTCCATACGCAAATATACAAGTGCACGTTATTGGATTTATTATGTAAATGCTTGTGCCTGCCAACGTATTTTAGAAAAAATGAATGTTCTCAACTGCACGACACATCATTCGCCTAAGTCACACCGTGCTGTGCATAGAACCAAATTGAATAGCTTATTGGCATAGGATCACAAAAAAAACTCACAGCAATGACATAGTACAATTATAGGCATGACCGCGTTTGATCGCAAATGATAATTTTCCATAGTAGCCTTTTAACCATTCAATCGCCGTCAGATTAATGGGGGAATGCATTTACATCTTCTGGTGTTATATACAGCTCCGGGAAACATTAAGAGACCACTGCACCCTTTTCTTTCCTTTCCAAAATAGTTGATAAGGAATGTTTTGAGTGAGGAACAGAAGCATTCAATTTGCAGTGGTCTCTTAATTTTAAGAGTTCCTCACTCACAACCATCCTTTTCAACTTTTTTGGAAAGGAAAGAAAAGGGTGCAGTGGTCTCTTCATTTTTTCCAGAGCTGTATTGTTGTTTTGAATGAGTTGGCACTTTTTTATATATGCAGTAGGTATAGACTCAACTTGGGGGCAAACTCAGAAACAGCTGCACTCAGCAACACACCAGCTTGGTGTGGACAATGTTCTATATACAACTATGCACGCACACCCGTTAATGGAATTTTTAGGTCTCTCAATGTGCCAGGCAACATCGATTTGAAAATGCCGGTTCTCGACAGAAAGACGCATTCACCCAAGTTTTGTCTGAAAACGCAAAGTTGGGCCAGAGAGGCGTGCATGGACAGACCCAACCTGTTACACTGTCCCCCTTCCCGTCCTATGGATGAGGGCTATGTCTTATCCTGGTGTTTACCTGACGAAAGGTGTAATCTGTAGAACATATTTTTGTATGGGCATCTACTCGTGTTAAATATGCATCCTGTTCTGTGAGTGCGTGCGTGCATGCTCATAATAATGTGTGTGTTCCTACCTGTGTGTGTGTTTGAGGCTGGTTAGATGTGTGCTCTCCAGCAGGGGGACTGTGTGTACCTGTGAGAAACGAGTCACAGCAGGACTGTTCTCCCAGGGACCTGTCAATCAAACCCAGATCTGATCAGGCTGTCAGATGGCGTCGCCCCGTTTGAATTCACAAACAACAACAGTCAGACCACCATTAAACAACATGAAAGCCTCTTCCTCTCTCCTCTCAGTCTTCCTCTCTCACTCCTGTGGGGCGCTGTGTTGCGAAGCGCAACTTTTTCAATTGTTGGGTGGGCAACACACATGCACTCGCTCCTGTAGCTTTCATTGTGTGATTTTTCACGAAGCCCCTCTGAGAAGGAGGAAAAAAGAGAAACTACCCCCCCCACCCACCCACCCACTCCCAATCCCACTGTTTGTTTTATTGCTGTTTGATTGGCGAGAGTCTAATTGAAGGGCAAAGCCACTTCAGATGCATCGGGCCTTGCAGGGACCCAGCTAGAGGTTTGGAAGTTTGGGAGACAAGCACTGCCTCTGGGGAGGACAATTAAAGCATTTTTTTGTATTGTTTATTAATGAATTATGCTGAATGAATCACGCTACCAATTGTTCCAGCTTTTTCTATCTCTCTCTAGTTTGTTGGCTGTCTGTCTATACATGTGAATTATGGACACAGGAGAGCCTGTGGTCTGTGCTCTGTCTTAGCCAGAGAGCAGGGTGGGCACACACGCGCACACACACACACAGACGCACATCAAAAGGAAAATTGGATCAAGGACCAAATGTGAAGGCATTGTAGATTTGTTGAACGAGAGGGCAACTGAGCAGGTTGTGGAGCAAAAAAAAAAAAAAACACCAACTATTTTTTTTGTGCATGAGCTCATTGATGTCAGATAGGGATGATGGCAATCGCAAATACTGACGCAGCTTGAGAGCTCAGGTCTGGTACCTGAAGCCGAATATGCTGCGTCCCCTCAGTGGTTGATTTCTGACCGCCCTGCACATCAAACCAAGTCACTTGTTCTATTGTATTCAGGTAGTGTAATTCATTGGCTGCTTATTGGAATGTTGGCTTGACATGTTGTCTTGGTTTGTTTTGCTGTTAACCATGTCTGAGTGTTTCATTCAGGCCTACTTTGTGTCCTAGTGTTGCTGCCCCCCCCTCCACTCTTTCTCTGTCAGAATGTCTGTTCTCCTGGCCGTAAAGCTGCTCTGATTGGAACTGGAATAACTCTCAGGTTGTGCCAAGCATTTTCTTGGCACGGCCGCCAATTTTATCATTTGACATGTTTATTTAACCGTTATATTACACCATTTGTCACGTGACGCTGCAAACAAGGGCTGGCTTTTCATATTAATGCCTCATTTCTCACAATTTTTTGTTTCGTTTTTTTTTTTTTTGGTTCTGTGAGGGAGGGTGGACTGGGAGGCAGGCCGAGCCCACATGAGTACGTACACACAGTGCTATATGACCTGGCAGGCGCATGGGGGGCTCTGTAAACAAATGCAGATGTAATTACCAGGGAGATTTCATAATAAACTGTAACCAAGACGATTGCAGTTGGCCCGGTGTTCTGCCCTCTGTGATGTTATTTCTGGTTCTTACAAATCATGACAGGGTTATTGGGATCGCTGTGGTAATGAATGAAGACGGAGACAGAGAGACAGGAGTGGATCGCTGTGTGTGACTGCACCTGCATGAACCCCTTTGTTTGTGATTGTATGTGTTTGACAGTAGTCCATTGGTGTGTGAATCCCTCCATTCTGATAGACCCGCTGTCACCTCCACCTTAACCCCTGACCCCATCACTCTGATAGACCCGCTGTCACCTCCACCTAAACCCCTGACCCCACCACTCTGATAGACCCGCTGTCACCTCCACCTTAACCCCTGACCCCACCATTCTGATAGACCCGCTGTCACCTCCACCTTAACCCCTGACCCCATCACTCTGATAGACCCGCTGTCACCTCCACCTAAACCCCTGACCCCACCACTCTGATAGACCCGCTGTCACCTCCACCTAAACCCCTGACCCCACTACTCTGATAGACCCGCTGTCACCTCCACCTAAACCCCTGACCCCACCACTCTGATAGACCCGCTGTCACCTCCACCTAAACCCCTGACCCCACCACTCTGATAGACCCGCTGTCACCTCCACCTAAACCCCTGACCCCACCACTCTGATAGACCCGCTGTCAGCTCCACCTAAACCCCTGACCCCACCTCTCTGATAGACCCGCTGTCAGCTCCACCTAAACCCCTGACCCCACCACTCTGATAGACCCGCTGTCACCTCCACCTAAACCCCTGACCCCACCACTCTGATAGACCCGCTGTCAGCTCCACCTAAACCCCTGACCCCACCACTCTGATAGACCCGCTGTCAGCTCCACCTAAACCCCTGACCCCACCACTCTGATAGACCTGCTGTCACCTCCACCTAAACCCCTGACCCCACCACTCTGATAGACCCGCTGTCAGCTCCACCTAAACCCCTGACCCCACCTCTCTGATAGACCCGCTGTCACCTCCACCTAAACCCCTGACCCCACCACTCTGATAGACCCGCTGTCAGCTCCACCTAAACCCCTGACCCCACCACTCTGATAGACCCGCTGTCAGCTCCACCTAAACCCCTGACCCCACCACTCTGATAGACCTGCTGTCACCTCCACCTAAACCCCTGACCCCACCACTCTGATAGACCCGCTGTCAGCTCCACCTAAACCCCTGACCCCACCACTCTAAGACCCATTCTGAGACAAACCCATGTTTTGTAAAAGGTGGGAAATCTCAAGTGTCTTTGGAGACGTGGGTTTGGGTGGGGTGGGTGGGGTGGGGGCTGAGGGGGGTTGATGTGTTTGTCATCTAAGACACAGTCGACTGACACTTTTACATTAAAGGGGGTCATTATATTTTCCTGGCTGCCAGCGAAAAGTGACATTTTTACAAAGTGACAAGTTTACAGTTTGATAAATCAAATTTATGCGGGATAAGAATGCGCGCGGTGAGCTGTCAGTGACAGGCGCTGTGCCTCCCTCGCTGTCTAAATGATACTCCCAGGCAGCACATTCAAATTTCATCCCATTAGCATTTAATTTCTCCTCTAATCCTACACATCCAGCATGTCTCTGTGTGCGCCCTTGTGTGTGTGTGCGTGTGTGTGTGCGCGCCGGCATCATAACGAGGACGCTCCTTCCCTCCAAGAGCAATCTCAATCTGACGCGGCGGCCCAGGCTTTATAACGCTCTCACCCCCCGACAACTATCATTCTTCCTTGACAATTAAGACTCCTCAAATCTAATAGCAGAGATATTGGAATTACACCCGGGCCTTTTGAGGCCTGTCAGAACACTGCTCAGCTGCCTCCTGATACAGCTGTCAAAGAAAGCACTCATACAAACACACACACACACACACTTCAGTGTGCAAACACAAGCACATAAATAAATGTACACATACCCACGCACACTTACTCACACACACACACACACACACACACACACACGTTTGAACACACACACTACAGCACAGAACTATCATGACTCTTCATCTCTCATCCTACTTTAATGTGCTCTGTTTTTCCTTCTCTCAAAAGACTTGTTACTGGGGCTTTTGTTTCATCTGTTTTTCCGTACCCCTTGAGTCCCTCGCTTTTCGGAGAGAGAAAAGAGAGATAAAAGTGCTCTTTATTTGCTGGTGCCGCAGATGCTCTGCTCCCAGTGTGCTCTTCTGTTGACTCGTCTCAAACCCACAGTAAACGCTGTTGTTCAATCTCAAACCCACAGTAAACGCTGTTGTTCAGTGTCAAACCCACAGTAAACGCTGTTGTTCAATCTCAAACCCACAGTAAACGCTGTTGTTCAGTGTCAAACCCACATTAAACGCTGTTGTTCAATCTCAAACCCACAGAAAACACTGTTGTTCAGTGTCAAACCCACAGTAAACGCTGTTGTTCAATCTCAAACCTGCCGTAAACGCTGTTGTTCAGTGTCAAACCCACAGTAAACGCTGTTGTTCAGTGTCAAACCCACAGTAAACACTCTTGTTCAGTGTCAAACTACAGTAAACGTAGTTGTTCAATCTCAAACCCACAGTAAATGCTGTTGTTTAGCGTTAACCAAGAGTAAACACTGTTGTTCAGTGTCAAACCCACAGTAAACACTGTTGTTCAGTGTCAAACCCACAGTAAACGCTGTTGTTCAGTGTTAAACCCACAGTAAACGCTGTTGTTCAGTGTCAAACCCACAGTAAACGCTGTTGTTCAGTGTCAAACCCACAGTAAACGCTGTTGTTCAATCTCAAACCCACAGTAAACACTGTTGTTCAGTGTCAAACCCACAGTAAACGCAGTTGTTCACTGTCAAACCCACAGTAAACGCTGTTGTTCAATCTCAAACCCACAGTAAACGCTGTTGTTCAGTCTCAAACCCACAGTAAACGCTGTTGTTCGGTGTCAAACCCACAGTAAATGCTGTTGTTCGGTGTCAAACCTACAGTAAATGCTGTTGTTCTGTCTCAAACCCACAGTAAAGACTGTTGTTCAGTCTCAAACCCACAGTAAACGCTGTTGTTCGGTGTCAAACCCACAGTAAATGCTGTTGTTCGGTGTCAAACCTACAGTAAATGCTGTTGTTCTGTCTCAAACCCACAGTAAAGACTGTTGTTCAGTCTCAAATTCACAGTAAATGCTCCTGAGTATCAAAGCCACTGTAAACACTGATTTAGAATCTTAAACCCACTGTAAATGCTGTTGTTCAGTGTTGAAGTATAAATTGCCATGTTCAAAACGCATCTATAAGAGGAATAACAGAAACAATGCATTTTTGACTCTAGATGGCTTTAGCAGCTCGATAGCAACTAGCTTAACTTAACTTCAGCTAATGTAGTGTGGGTTTTTGAACTTTAATTTTTTTATAGCCGACCCAGCCCATGGTATAACGAGCAAACACTTTTAAAGTATCCTAGTTTAGTGGCACAGGACAGGGAACACTCTCTAGACGCTATCTACTGTAGATTGCAGCAAGCTAGCCTGGCATTCTACCTTACATTATACGATGTATGGTTCTGAATCTGGCGTTCTTCCTAACATTATACGATGTATGGTTCCCAATTCAATTTATAGCCTATGCTGCTTGTGGTGCATGTATATATACTCTACCGGTCAAACATTTTGGAACAACTCCATTTTTCCAGTTTTTATTGCAATGTATACAGTTCAATTCCAGTGAATAACCTGAAATGGTATGATGGAAAGTAGTATACTGACAGAAGTAAAAAATATATAATGTTTAGGTTACCTAAAACTGAAACATAATGAGTTACAAAAAAGGCCTTTTTCAAGTTTACAACTTAAAGCATTTGCAACAATGAAAATAAAATATGCGTTGAAAGTTGATGCTAACAACTCTTACAGAGACCCAACTTTTGATGATTACTTACTGTACAAACCCTATTTACAAACACTATGTAATGCTTATTAGCATTATTTGGACGGTATTGTACTTCTTGAAGTACTATATTGCTATCATAAGAAAAAGGCAATTAACAAAGGAAGACAGACAGACCAATATTACCCGTAAAAGTATTGGTTTTTCTTTTTGGAGAAAATGCGAAGATAGCCAAGTGTCAGTGAGTACAGTTTCCTACACCATCAAAAGGCACTTGGAAACTGACAAGAAGAGTCACAACAGAAGCAAACGTTTCTGAGAGTCAACAGCTTGCTTGATGGGCAGCTCACAAGGTAACAGCCTCAAGCACAGCTTAACACTGGTCAAAGTAATCAAGTCATTTCAACGGGGAAAAGAAGACTTCGAGCTGCAGGTTCGACAGGTTGATTGGCAGTAAAAATGACATTGCTAAGATGGATCTAATGTCAGTAACTTGCACAGAGTGGCACCCTGGACCAAAACAGCTACCACAGCATTTTGCAACGCATTTTACACGTTGTATATGTAAATAATACATGAATTATCACATGACTCTACCTCAGGTTTTTCAATTAAAATGGTTATGCAGAATTTTGGCAACCAACATAAACTAGGTATACAATAAGGGCTTAGTTATTTGAGTTTTTATTGCCTGTTGCTGTTAGCTGGCACGATTCTTCCCATTCTTCCTGTCATTAACAAGCTGTTTTTGCACATTGGTCTGCCACTAACAGGTTGTTTTTTATTACTCTTATAATTCTCTGTAAAGCCTAGAAATGGTTGTGAAAAGCCCAGAAGGGGGGCCTCATGTAGCCCATTCTAACATTCAATCAAACATAAGCTGAATGCCTAGATGCCGTTTCCCTGCCTTAAAATTTTAGGAGAGTTATTCAATAAAAATGTATTATCTGGAAGACTTGTGACCTAAAATGATGTGTACCTAACGCTTAATTGTTATTCTACTTAACTCTTATTTAACCAATAGAGTACCAATTCTCTGTCATATTTTTCAAATACAGCCTGGCCAAAGGTATTTGATTGTGGGATGACGAGAACACACTGAACTGCATAAATAATGCAAATAAACATACAAGGGAATAGACGTTGAACATCAGATGACACTAAACACAGAGAGATACATGTAGAGGTTGATTAGATCAGTTTTAGCAGGTTGATCAGAAACGTATTTACATTTTGAAGGTGTGAGGAAAGTCAAGCTTAAAGTAGCTATCGGGGGGCAGGGGGCGTGGCTACTCCAGGGCCCGCGGTGGGTGGGGACCGTGCTTGGCCTCTATAATACTTTTTTGGTATTTTAATGTTGTTTTGTTCTGCATTGGGGGAAAAAACAACTCTCCGTAAGTCAGTTTCATCCTTTACTCTGTCCGAGGAAAGTGCATTTGTATGTGCTGTTCTACACAAGACCACCACAGCATCAACAGATCTGAATTAATATTTAAATGGATCTGTTATCTTTGGTCCACTTGGCAAAACATTAAAGTTCTGTGTTTTTACAATTTATTTAGACAAACTTGCTGTAAAACATTTTGGTCTAATACAAATAAATCCATCCATAAAAGTGTGTTTATTATGTGTGATTACTAAATAACATTTTGGTTTTCTTGCAGACACCTGCAGAACAGGCCAAGGCTCGGCTCCAGCTGGTGCTCCAGGCAGCAGGTTAGTGGCTGATCCTTCTACAGTTTGTAGCTACCCTCTGACCCTGTCGTGTGTCGTGAAACACACTGCTAATAGCTGATCCGAGTACTGTTCACTAATTACCTCTGCACATTAATACTTTTCAATAATCCACGGCCCGCACGCACGCACACACCGCCAGCATGCACGCAAGCACAGCCAGTACTCACGCGCATACCGCCAACAGGCACAGCCAACACGCACGCACACACCGCCTGCGCACACGCAAGCACATACCGCCAGCACACACGCAAGCACATACCGCCAGCATGCACGCACCGCCAGCATGCACGCACACACACACCGCCAGCACGCACACACACACCGCCAGCACGCACACACACACCGCCAGCACGCACACACACACCGCCAACACGCACGCGCGCACAGCCAACACGCACGCGCGCACAGCCAACACGCACGCGCGCACAGCCAACACGCACGCGCGCACAGCCAACACGCACGCGCGCACAGCCAACACGCACGCGCGCACAGCCAACACGCACGCGCACACAGCCAACACGCACGCACACACAGCCAACACGCACGCACGCATAGCCCGCACACACACATAGCCAACATGTGTAGTCCTAGCCGGCCGGTCTCCGCTTATCCCACGTCTTCCGTCCTGTGTTCTTACTGTAGCAGACCTTTCAAACACGCCTAGGTCATGTTTCATCATTTGAGCCGTGTATATATTCCGCTCAGTGGTTTCAGCAGTTCTATTGCGAACCAGATGTGACGGGATGAAACTGCGGAGAGGAATCTCTGTGCCGTGTTTCCAGTCAGCCCTGGTGTTTTCTAATTTGAGAGAGCGAGGGAGACTGTGCGTGCGTGTGTCACAGGAAGCATATGAAAGGGCCCGACAGCCATGAATCATCTCAGATCCACCCACCCCACCGCTGCTAGGCCTGTGAAAGACATCCTGAACATCCAAGTCAAACACACACACACACTCTGAGGTAGCTGTATGCACCAAACCCACCTCTACTATTGTTTGGGTTGTTGTGGTGGTACTTGGGGGGGGTGGGGGTGGGGGGAGTGTGGAGGTGAGGAGTGAAAGATGGAGATACAGTCAAAGAACCAAAACATGAGAGTGAGGGAGGGAATATATCTGTGTGAAGGTAATGAATGAATGCGTGCAGGTCAGACACGCTAGTTTCGCCATGTTTTTCTAATTTCCGTTGGATGTGAGCGGGGCTTTTGTGTTTGTGTTGACTGTCTGGCCTGGTTGAGTGATTGTGTTTATACGTCTGTGGTCCGTGGAGCACTGGTCCTAGTGGCCTCTGCACAGTAAGGAACAAGGTGCCACGATGACACAGACCCTGACACAACCAGTCTACAACCAGAAACAATGGACACAGACCCTGACACAACCAGTCTACAACCAGAAACAATGGACAAAGACCCTGACACAACCAGTCTACAACCAGAAACAATGGACACAGACCCTCACACAACCAGTCTACAACCAGGAACAATGGACAAAGACCCTGACACAACCAGTCTACAACCAGGAACAATGGACACAGACCCTGACACAACCAGTCTACAACCAGAAACAATGGACAAAGACCCTGACACAACCAGTCTACAACCAGAAACAATGGACAAAGACCTTGACACAACCAGTCTACAACCAGAAACAATGAACACAGACCCGGACACAACCAGTATACAACCAGAAACAATGGGCACAGACCCGGACACAACCAGTCTACAACCAGAAACAATGGGCACAGACCTGGACACAACCAGTATACAACCAGAAACAATGGACACAGACCCGGACACAACCAGTCTACAACGAGAAACAATGGGCACAGACCCGGACACAACCAGTCTACAACCAGAAACAATGGGCACAGACCTGGACACAACCAGTATACAAGCAAGAAACAATGGGCACAGACCTGGACACAACCAGTATACAACCAGAAACAATGGACACAGACCCGGACACAACCAGTCTACAACCAGAAATGTTTGACACTGACCAGTTATTACAGACATGTTGTTATTGGTCATTGCAATGAATTGTCTAAACTGGAGGAATTTGATCCTTTGAAGTGATGTTAGTTGGCTCAGGCAGGTGATTGTTAATGGGACAATGTTTTGTTCTATTTATCATGATCTCATTAATCCAAATAGATTTTTGTTCATACTGCCCTGCTCTTTTCTACAATAACAGTAATACGTTACTTTGGACAAGGTATTTTGGAGCACAAAGGCAGGCTTGGACACATGTATATGAGTCAGGATCCTCGTTACCTGCTGCCAGTACCAGCAGATCCTCTTCCTGCGCTCCTCACAAGCCATTAGACACAATATAAAACCGAACGCAGACGTGACCAGGTCGTTGATTGTTGTCCAGGCTAACGTCGCTGGTTGCCATGCGTGTTGGCTATGTTCCTGTCACTTGCTAGTTTGCTGGCCGACTTCAGCTAACTCAGTTAAACAGAAAGAAGGCACTGTAATTACGGTGGCTAGCTGTATTAAATGTTTTCGTTGTAGCTTTGCTTCATTTGCTTACAGTTGCCTACAGCCAGAGGTGTTTGCACGTTGCAACTGTAACTATAGTCCAGATAAGACATACTCACAGCTGGGCTTAAAGTAACCCCTGCCCTTCCAAACTTAATGCATGGCTAGAAACAAATGGAAAATAATGTGCAAATGGATGAATACGGTAGATAATTATCAGAGCCAGACTGCATGGCAACCTAGCAACTATGCAAAAATAATTGTGTGGCAATCTGTGGCAATATGACTAAAAGAACTAAACAACCGGATTTGGTCCGAGCTGTATTTTCTGTTGGAATAATTAATTTGCAGGCGTTTACTTATTGCGAATTGTTTTTGAATTTAAATGTAGAATCGTTGTTATTTTTAAGTAAAGTTGGTAACAGTTTATAAAAGCAATAAAGCACATGAGGACTATATCTTCTAGGGGATGAAATTGTATGCATGTTTTACTTGCTGTAACGGTGTTGTGGCAGAGAAACATAATAATTTCATCCCCAGGTAGAGACGCTTTAGTGACTCAACGTTCCTATGAAAGTCAGTGCTGCCTCAGTGCAGTGGAGTCCATAGAGATTATACACATGCGTTTGTTGACAAGACCGAAGGCTTTTCATTAGGTTTACAATTTGTCTCAGCCTATGTAACAATGCACAACTACTAGACAATTAAATATATGATAACTTGTACGCAGACAACGCCGCGTTGGCGATGGAAGCTGGGTATGAATAAACGGTTGTCTGCTCCCAGGCTGCAGACAGGTAAGCTACGCTAATGCAGCTCCAGATTATTTGATTGACGGTTCTGGTTGCCTAGTGACGAACGTTAGTACCGCTACAGACGCGGTTTTCTTTGCCGACTATGGAAATGCCGGTACAGTGGAGGATCGAGACCGTCTCCCGGGAAGGTTTGTTGTCGGGCATTTGGGGGGGGGGAAACGTGTCTTACCGATATACAGCTGCGAGTAACCGAGGCGCCACGCTGCATTGGCCTGAATAGGGTGTGCGTTTAATCCTTGAGTCCTGTATTGTCTGAAGTTTCCTCCGGGTGAGGCTCTCGTCTCAGCGATCGTTGTAGCTCGTTCTTTGTCGAGCAACACAGCAACATGTGACAAAAGTCCTTGGGGGGTGAATACTTATGCCTTCCACGGTAACCTTCGCTGTAGCTTTACCTCGCTTGTCCCTCAGACGCACGTACCAAACAGTGGGTTCGAGAGATTTATGAACCTTACATATTTTCCTTTGTTCCCATTTAAATGCCTTAGGGAAATATTCCCAGGCCAGACTGAGACTAGTCCTCTAAAGCAAGCGCTCCATGAGTCTATTGGAACCGTCTGAGTCTTTGCCCGCAAAATTGTCCACAGGTGCCTGGAGTTTTTCCCTATTTCCTGGTTAGGACGTAAAAAAAAACTCTTGGCCATTCATCCCATTTTACTGTCAAATGTGCTTGCTCATTCTGTACAGTGTCCTCAACATCATCATTTTCAAAACAGCTCCATAATGTTGATGTGGGTGTGCGTGCGGGTGTGTGAATGTGTAGGCACGTGAGTGCGCATGTAAATATTCTTCTAGGCTCAGAACCCCTGATACTAATGTACTCTTAATGCCAGTGGCCCATCATAAAAGGACCCCGGGTTTAAGTGCAGTTCACCTCCATGCTGTATGGTGGCGAGCAGGCAGCCAGATGCATAACACACACACACACACACACCGTGTTTAATGCACTCACCGTGTCTCTGGCTTTCCTCTCCTCTCCCCAGAACCACATCCATAATACGTCTTTTATGAGCCAATAGAAAGGAACTGGGCTCTTTTAGTCTGTGTTTTTGAGTAGACGTCATCCTCCAACGCCTCAGCAGATTTGGGGAGGATGTTGGAACTCTTTCTTCTCTTTCATTTCCTTTCTCTCACTTTTTTTCCTCTTCTTTTTTCTCTCTCTGCTTTCCCTCTCTGCCTATCTCTCTCTCTCTCTCTCTCTCTCCCTCCCCACCTTTGCTCCTCTCGCTCCCTCTCTTCGTATCTGTCTCCATCTCTCCATCTGTCTGGTGTGGTCCGGTGAGCCGGGGCCCTGTTGGGTTTAGTCAGTAATTCCCTCCTTTCCTTCCCAGGCATCCTCACCCTGATGGAATCCCTCTCATTTCCCAGCTAGTGTCTGTGCGTGTCCTCAACTGCACCCTATTCCCCTGGCGAATGCCCCGCTTCCAGGCACGGCCCCGTGGGTCAGCCCGTAGGATGCAGTTTGGGATGTGGCCCGTGTCTCCTCGAGACGGGGCACAGGGCCAGTTGTGACACCAGCACTGCACTTAAGGTCAGACAGCGAGGACATAGCTGTGTGTGTGTGTGTGTGTGTTTGAGCATGTGAGCACATTTCGATGTGCATGTGAGTGAGCCATTCTGGCCCGATCCATTCTTCCTCTGTCTCCAGGACAATCCAAATTAGATCTACTGTGGCCAGCAGAGACGTGCTGGATGTCCAGGGGCCTTTCAACTGAAACATGCTGGATGTCCAGGGGCCTTTCAACTGAAACATGCTGGATGTCCAGGGGCCTTTCAACTGAAACATGCTGGATGTCCAGGGGCCTTTCAACTGAAACATGCTGGATGTCCAGGGGCCTTTCAAATGAGACGTGCTGGATGTCCAGGGGCCTTTCAACTGAAACATGCTGGATGTCCAGGGGCCTTTCAACTGAAACATGCTGGATGTCCAGGGGCCTTTCAACTGAGACTTGCTGGATGTCCAGGGGCCTTTCAACTGAAACATGCTGGATGTCCCAGGGTCCTTTCAACTGAGACTTGCTGGATGTCCAGGGGCCTTTCAACTGAAACATGCTGGATGTCCAGGGGCCTTTCAACTGAGACTTGCTGGATGTCCAGGGGCCTTTCAACTGAGACGTGCTGGATGTCCAGGGGCCTTTCAACTGAGACGTGCTGGATGTCCAGGGGCCTTTTAACTGAGACATGCTGGATGTCCAGGGGCCTTTCAAATGAGACGTGCTGGATGTCCAGTGACCTTTCAACTGAGACATGCTGGATGTCCAGTGACCTTTCAACTGAGACATGCTGGATGTCCAGGGGCCTTTCAACTGAAACATGCTGGATGTCCAGTGGCCTTTCAACTGAAACATGCTGGATGTCCAGGGGCCTTTTAACTGAGACATGCTGGATGTCCAGGGGCCTTTCAAATGAGACGTGCTGGATGTCCAGTGACCTTTCAACTGAGACATGCTGGATGTCCAGTGACCTTTCAACTGAGACATGCTGGATGTCCAGGGGCCTTTCAACTGAAACATGCTGGATGTCCAGGGGCCTTTCAACTGAGACGTGCTGGATGTCCAGTGACCTTTCAACTGAAACATGCTGGATGTCCAGGGGCCTTTCAACTGAGACTTGCTGGATGTCCAGGGGCCTTTCAACTGAAACATGCTGGATGTCCAGGGGCCTTTCAACTGAGACTTGCTGGATGTCCAGGGGCCTTTCAAATGAGACGTGCTGGATGTCCAGGGGCCTTTCAACTGAGACATGCTGGATGTCCAGGGGCCTTTCAACTGAAACATGCTGGATGTCCAGGGGCCTTTCAACTGAGACGTGCTGGATGTCCAGGGGCCTTTCAACTGAGACGTGCTGGATGTCCAGGGGCCTTTCAACTGAGACGTGCTGGATGTCCAGGGGCCTTTTAACTGAGACGTGCTGGATGTCCAGGGGCCTTTCAAATGAGACGTGCTGGATGTCCAGTGACCTTTCAACTGAGACATGCTGGATGTCCAGTGACCTTTCAACTGAGACATGCTGGATGTCCAGGGGCCTTTCAACTGAAACATGCTGGATGTCCAGGGGCCTTTCAACTGAGACGTGCTGGATGTCCAGTGACCTTTCAACTGAGACGTGCTGGATGTCCAGTGACCTTTCAACTGAGACGTGCTGGATGTCCAGTGACCTTTCAACTGAGACATGCTGGATGTCCAGGAGCCTTTTAACTGACAGTGTAGCTCAAAATCCTTCAAGCGCTGCTTTATGATGGGGCAAGAACTGAAATGTGTTAGAATCATGTTAACTGTGTTCCTAATGGCACCCTAGTCCGTACATAGTGAGCCCCCCCTTGTATATTGAACTGTAAAGGGAATGGGGTTGCACTGCCCACGTGTTTTATGTAATGCTGTTTAGGGGGCTGGTCATAAAGCAGGGTCGTCTGAGGTGTTTAGGTGTGGTCTGGTACATTTTAATAATGTGTACACCAGCATTTACACAAACACTTGAACACGTATAAATGCATGCACACAAACACACACGGTCTAATCCAGACTGCTACACCACATGCCTGCCATTTGTGTGTGTGTGGGTGGGTGTGTGTGTGGGTGTGTGTGTGTGTGTGTGTGGGTGTGTGTGTCGGTGTGGGTGTGTGTCTGTATCTATGAATGTGAGTCCAACATCACCCTCTCATTCTTCTGTCTCACCTCCCTTCTTTCCTTATCTCCGTTTCTGTCTTCCTCTGAACTTGTTTCTCTCCCTCTTTCTTGCCTCTGCCTCTTTCAACCCCTTTATATCCTCTCTTTTTCTCTCCCCCTTTCTCTCTCTGGTCTACTCTGTCTCCCCCCTTTCTCTCTCTGGTCTACTCTGTCTCCCCCCTCTCTCTCCATCTCCTTCCTTGGTCTCTCGCTCTACCCATCTATCTCGCTCTCATTGTCTATCTCTTAGTTTGTTTCTCTCTGTTTCTGCCCTTCTCTCCTTTTTCCTCCCCCCCTCCCTCCCTCCCCCTTTCTTTGTTCCAGTGTGTGTGGTAGAGCAGATGTTGGAGGTTTGCGAATGTTAATGTCCTGACGTCGCCCGCCGTAGCTTAAGCCCCTGGTCTCTCCTTGTCTTTTCCTTCTCTCCTCTGAGCGCCCGCCAGTCTTTCTCTCTGTCTCCCAACCGGCTCCCTAGAGATCCTTAAAGCCACCCGCTCGCCCTCCCTCCCCGTCCGCCTCCCCCCCCTCCCCTCTGTGCCTCTCTTTGTCACTGGATGGACTCATGGAGTCTCTCTAGTCAGTAGAAAGCAGATCATCCCCTGGCTAAAGCCTATCAGGCCTTTGTTGAGTGGAAGCTCTGTGGGCTCTGTGGGCCTGTAATGAGGGCTCTCGGCTGGGCCGCCGGCCTGCTTAATGCTCACTGGGGGCTGGGGGGTGGAGGTGGGGGGGCTGATAGGGGTGCGACGGGGGTAACACTGGCCCCTTATGAAAGAGCTGGAGAGATATGTTTATGGGTCACTTCCTGCCAGGCCTGGGGGGGGGCGGGGGGGGGGTACGGTATTGCAGGGCTTTATCCAACCCCCATGTTTTTTCCTGTTAATCACAGATACACACACACACACACACACACACACACACACACACACACACACACACACACACACACACGCTAATCAAATCAATTCTCAGACTCAAAGAGGATTTTTCCCCTTTACTCCAAACATTGCACATTTTCAATTTTGTTGTTAAGATTTGTACGGTTTTATTTGTTTGTCTTGAAGATGTGAGGAAATGGCTGTTGGCCGTGTAGTGTTTGCATGTGCTACTCATTAGGGATGTGCATTGGACATTTTTTTTTTTAATTATTCAAATAGTATCTTTTACTATTGGAATAGTATTCTGATATTCAAAACACGTTTTTAAATCCGTTACCAGTACGTTTTTATAGCGGCAGCTCAATGCCAGAATGTGAGAGGAAAGAGCAAGCACACAAATGGAGGAGAAAGAGAGAAGCTGTGATAGCCACGCCACAGAACCGGACACAATTATTTAATAAACTCATAACTGTGCCTCTCTTCAATTGAGACATCTAGATAAGCTAGTTCCCTAAGCTAGTCAGCTATGCTATTTGCTTAACTTACCGTGCTCTCCACTTCTAATATGCCTTCACATTCATAAGCCTAACTTCACATAGCGTTTTGGAGCCTGATCGTTTTGTCTGTAACTTTGGATACAGTGAATGGATTCCATGTTCTCTTGCCAACAGGGCATGTTGGGCCTTTCTGACTGACCCACCACACGGTTGGTGCTGCTTTGATCGACAAACGTACACAACAGACACACACGTAGGAGTGCGTGTCAGAAAGACAACCGTATGATGCTCGTCATGCCGTGTCCTCGTATGAAATGTGGTCGTTAGAAAAGCACGTTCGGGCCTGTTTATCTCAGTGTTCGATTTCTTTGCAAAAGTGACTCGAATACTGACATTTGGAATATTGGAATAACAGTGCGCACCCCAAATGAAAAGGTCTGGAACTCATACACGGTTCACATCGCATGAATGTAATCAAGCCCAGATTAAAGCTGACAGCCCTCGCTTTAACCCCTCAGTCACTTTAACGGAGCTAAAACAACAACACTTGTCCCACTGTCCGAATGCTTATGTTCTGCACTGTACACGTAAGCGCCACATGCCTGTGGATACACACGGGCATCCGTGCACACACACACACACCTCTCCGCTTGTCCTCTCTGATCCCTCAGCTCCCCTACTCCATTAAGGTCTGTGTCCCAAATCACATCTTTCTCCCTGCAGGGTCCACTGGATTCCCTCAGAGTCCATGTTGCGTGGTGCACTATGTAGGGAGAATGGTGTGCCATTTAGGAGGCAGCGGGGATATCAGCTTCCTCTAAAATAAACCTCTGCTTGCTAGTCCTTCCTTAGCCCCTCATCAATAGGACGTGTTTGCAGAACACCCGCTAAGGACCGAGCTGGGTCAGAGGTCATCAAAACCCCAGCTCCATTTCTCCGATGACAGAGAAAACAAGCAGGCCTCAGGATACCGTCACATGAACTTGGCTGTAGCCGCAGCCCCTCGCTGCTAATGGAATAGCTAGCTCTACGTACAGTAGTAGAATGCAAACGCTGTCTTTAATAGCCTGTCTCTCTGCCTGTCTGCTTGCCTGTCGGTCTGTTTCGGGGGGGGGAGGGAGGGGGGGGGGGGGTAGTCAGACAGGTCCTTAAATGGGCAAATGGCAGGCCCCTATTCCCCTTTGGTAATTTGTAATTGAAGCCTTTGAAACCAAAATAGGTGAGAGGTACAGTATCTGAACACACCCACGTTGCAACAGCAGGGCTATATAGGGGACTTAGAGGGAGGCTTAGGGGACCTGATTTGATTGATTCTTTCACAGTAAATAGAAGCATTAGGGGTCTGGGGCCCCCAGTGGGGTCCTCCGGGGGTCCTGTGGTCTATGGCCGGGGCCCCAACAGATGCGAGCTGAACAGACCACATACTTGGAAGGGTGTCACCTCGCCCCCGCTGGAACTAATGGGCTAATTCAGCATGTTTAGGGGGCTGCTGCCCTTTGTTGAGGAGCGAGGTGAGGGTGACAGGGCAGTAAGGGGGACTGAGGGGGGAGGGAACCAGGACGCTAAAACAGGACTTCTTCCAAGTTTATAGTCTCTCTATCATCTAGCGCTCTATCTCTATCTTATTCTCTGTTCCCTTTTTTCCAGTTTTCTTTATAATGTGTGTGTGTCTGTGTGTGTGTGATCTGCACTTAAACCCAGGCATGTACACTGTTTCTGATCCCTACCAAATATCCTGGCATTCCTGAAGCTGTCCAGATACATTTAAAGCCACACTAGTTTGTATTTGTGATATCAACAGGACCCACAATGAATGGGCCATGTCATAATGTTCTTACCAGCCGTTTGCTTTATGACAATGCGGCTCTAAAAATAATAGAGTGGAAAATTCAATAATGAGGAAAAAATGCTAATACACTTCGGAATCTGGATAGAAATGTTGCAAACAGAGTGAAGTGGCGGGGACAGTAATGGCGGTATACACATGTATCAGGAGGGGGAGGGGGGGTAATTAATTCCACAGGAGTATATAGTTACAGAATCTGCGCATTAATGAATAGCTAAAAAGTCTGGTTGCTGTGTCCGTGGGTCCAGAATGTACGTGTGGATGAGTGGTTGTGTGTGTTCAGCCAATCCAGTTTAAGTGTTATGCAGTCTAATGGCTTTTAAATGGAAGCAGTGTCTGAGACTGTTGATATGGGGTCTCGTACTCCCATAAAGACCCAGTCTGTCCAACAGTAAGCGCAGGAACTCAGCCCTCACTGAGGTGTGTGGGGTACTTGAGAAGGCTGCTGGCTCAAACCTGTGCCAGGATGTGACAGTTTTCAATATAGTTTCCTTTGATTTTACATATTGTCATTTATGGCAGTTTGAAAGCCATAAGGTTTTTTGCATTTTTCTATGGCAAACACAAGTGTTCTTTTGCTCAAGCATACGAACAAAATCAGTTCCGCTAAATCCTGCTGAAAATGTTTGGTTTGCGGTAAGAAAGTATCCATGGATCACAATTGTAGAAGTTGCTTGACTCTTGTGGTCTAAAACTAAAGTTTGATGCCTCCATTCCCATCTATTTGGAAATCTTGCCGGAAAAAAGCCCTCTACTCTCAAAAAGACAAACTTTAGTCTGGCGTTTGGTGGACGTTATTGGAACTTTGATTGGAACTGGGTTCTACAGTCAGGTGGGACAAAAATAGAGCTTTCTGGCCAAAAACACCAGAAGGGTGTTTGGTAAAAGAAACTAAAAAAGTTTTTTCAGAAAATGACCTAATCACCACTATGAAATATGGCGATGGATATGTGGTGGTCCACCTCGGAATTAATTAATATGGCAGAAATAAATGCTGGATGCACTGTGTTGACTACCTTCTGCAGGTCCTTTGCAATCTTGTGCACAGCTCTTCCCCTAACAGCTAGTATTTGGCAGGGGGGGGGGGGGGTACTTAAAACCACTGTTGTTTACAGTCCATTACAAGTACCCAGCTATGTGAACACAGTTGAACTGGTGCCTGTGCTGTAGCTGTGTTGATGTGGATTCCGGCATGTTCCGTCCTCTGTTTCCCTGACTCAACGGGCTTCTCGTTTGTTGTTGTCACATCAGTATACGAGTCTGCATACCTCTGTGCGAGCCGTTTTGGAAGGGTCTCTAATGGGTCTGATAGGGGATATCCCCGGGAAGGTACTGAATGTCCCTAACTTTCCTCCTACAATAAGTCCATCATAGCAACCATGATGATGTCATCGTGACAGGATGCACTTTTGACCGGCATTTTAGCTGGGATGAATGTCTGGATTTTGGACATGAGGGAGTTTCCCCTTGCTTCACCTAAATTGAACAAGGCTCTGTCAGACATGACCCAATATTCTGCTTTGCCTAATTGTCGTCTGGGGGAAAATGATATTGGATGAATATATATTGCCTCCCTTTTCCTTGTCGATTGTTACATATTGCTCATTCTTGTTGCCAAATGGATTTTAGCCCTGCTAATTCATGTGGAAGATACTGGGATTGAAGACAACTATTAAAATTGATGTAGAAGTGTTTGCTTACCATAATGGCTACATACGTTCTACCTGGTTTTATTGCAGTCCTGGTGTTTTGTTTTTGTTCCCATTATTATCAGGGATTATGATACAACCCACACTCGCTCACATCAGGATATATTTTTCATGTCACGTTGTTTTTCATTTATTTCCAAAACAACACTATCACGAAACATCCTGGAACTTCTCCTCTCCCATCAATTTAAGGCTCGTTCAGTCGTTATTTTAAAGGTTTGATAATAGACGAGTGACAGTCTGTAATTTGTAGCCTGTAACCATTGATCTGGCTATATTTATGTGCCATTACCTCACTGTTCTAGTCAACAGTCGTAATTATGCCCTTCAAAGACGTGCGCTTTGGCCAGCCACGCCATCGCCCCTCGCTCCCCCCCCCCCCCCCCCCCACAAATACCTGAATAGGCTTTTATCAAAGAAAGTGGGGGGAGGCAACCTTTTACCCAAGACTCACTTAAGCATATTAGATAGATAGGGATTGACAGAGTTGCACATTGATGTAAACCTGGATAGACTGATACATGGAGGGATGGAGGGAATAGGATATGGCCTGGTAATGGAGGGACTGGATGGTCTAGGACGGCCTGGTAATGGAGGGACTGGATGGTCTAGGACGGCCTGGTAATGGAGGGACTGGATGGTCTAGGACGGCCTGGTAATGGAGGGACTGGATGGTCTAGGATGGCCTGGTAATGGAGGGACTGGATGGTCTAGGATGGCCTGGTAATGGAGGGACTGGATGGTCTAGGACGGCCTGGTAATGGAGGGACTGGATGGTCTAGGACGGCCTGGTAATGGAGGGACTGGATGGTCTAGGACGGCCTGGTAATGGAGGGACTGGATGGTCTAGGACGGCCTGGTAATGGAGGGACTGGATGGTCTAGGACGGCCTGGTAATGGAGGGACTGGATGGTCTAGGACGGCCTGGTAATGGAGGGACTGGATGGTCTAGGACGGCCTTTTTGCCTGTTTTGGATTGACAGATCGTGTTCAAGAGACGTCACTGTGTGTCAAGTGGATTCCTCGGATTTCTGTGTGTAATATCCACAATCCATTGGACCCATGCCCTCTGCCGGTCCTACTGTGGTCATGCAGGTTTAGGTGACATGAGATATGAGCCCATCCAAAGCCCTACTGCCTTATGCTGCGGTCCCATGTGTCTCGGTTTATAGGGCCGGGGTTGTCTTTTTTTTTATTCACCGTAATTTTACCAGGTATGCTGAACATATTGCTATTTACAGCAACAGCCCGGCAGGAAGGAGGGGTTAACCGTCTTGCTCAGAGGCAGAAGAGGGTTTTTCAACCTGTCAGCTGGGGGGGGGGTTGAACCAGCCACCTGATCTCTTGACCTCTAGGCTGCCCTGCTGGCCAGTTCGCAGTGGGAGGAGGTAATTTAGGAAAATGAATATGTGCCCTCAGTACTGTTAGGCACTGGATGAATGTTAAATGTCTAAAATGTTATAATAATGTTGTTTGCTAATATTTCCCCGAATCTCAGATTTGGGTCTGTCTTGTGTTTCTGCCTTGTATTTCCGGTCATGGTTTAAGGTAAGTTGTGAGTGAGGATAAGCTGATTGTAGATGTGTACCTAGGGTCAGTTTTCTCCAGTCGTAAACCTGGTAACGGGGTAATGTGCGTAGACGCCCATGAGGATCTTGATCTTGTGTTTAGGTTTTCTTTGTGGCTGTAAGAGGTGCTGTGATGTCCCGTTTACCTACCGACGTTTTCTTTAGGTAAAACCCTGTCTTTGTGGTATCCAGTGGTGTGTTTTGGGTTGTCCTTGACAGTAGGCAGGGTGTTTCTGTGTGTTCCTGAGTCCTCGCCGCAGAACGCCGGCGTGTCGCGTGTACCCCTCATATTCATGTCATGTGTCACTCAAATCAACGTGCGTTTAGGCCCACGATGTGGGTTCTCCTGGAGTTTAAGGCGGTACGGTAGTTCCCCCGGAGTCCCTGGTGTGGAGCTGTAATGAAACTGGTTGTTCCTCCTTTTTTTTGGGAATGAGAGGAGGATGAGGAGGAGAGATAGTTGAACGGTGTGATAGAGAGGGGTTATTAGGCACTTTACAAGAGAGGGACTAGAGTACTGCAGGGGGGGGGGGCTTGGGGGGTGGAAGCCATCTCTTTCTTCTGTTGGCAGATTTCAAACAGCATCTGGTGAGCTCTTGAAACAGAACGTTATGAGTATGTTCAAATCCAAACAGAATAATTTCTCTCTGCCCCCCCCCCCGCCTTGTTGTCGGCATTTAAAGCCACATGGTGATAATGCACCGCTCCCCCCCCCCTCCCCGCCCTCGACATGTACACATTTCCATAACAGAACGAGAATATTTTTTAATTTGCTGCTTTCCATAATTTCTGCAACATATGGTCTAAACGATTCTGATGCAAATGTATGTGCTAATTATTTGCAGACAGAGCCTGAAACAGGGCCACCATTGAAGTGGAATGAAAGCAAATTTGCAATCACCTTAAATTTTGCTAACCATTTACTGTTAAGTAAACTTTGCTAAGTAATTTAATTACCTTGGACCGACGGCAGCTCGGAGGAGGCTCAGAGGCTTTATGGGGAGGGCTGGAGAGAGCGGCTGGGGGAGGGGGTATAAAGGGGGTGTAGAGAAGCGTGGTTTTCCAGAGCGGGCATGGGGGGGGCGGTTGGGTGTAGGACGGCACGTTTTTCAGGAGCACTTCCGTAATGGAGATCCCCACGTGGAGCCCACCTCAGGTTCGGGAGGGGTAGTCGTTGTAGAGAGGCAAGTTGGTCAGGATGTTTCTCCTCTTTGGCTTTGGAAGCGTGTTTTTTTTTTCACACCTAAAGAACAGAAACGCTACCCATTACCCTGGGTAAGGACCGGCCCGGGAGGGAGGTGCAGGGGCCGCCAGGAGACCCGTGAAGTTTCAATCAAACACCTCCCTCCTACTCCACTGGTGCTCCTTTTGTTGACCCGTTAGCCGGTCATGTGACTCCTCCACCCACTTTTTACGCCAGTGCGTAATTGATCTCGTTTTTCGTTTCGCACGTGCAGTCAATAGTGAAAGTCTACACGCGCTCCCCCCCGTGCACTTTTCTCACGTTTTGCGGAACTTGAGCTGAACCTAAACTGATTACGTTGAGTTTTTTTTCATCCAGATCAACAACTTATGTTTTTGGGGATTTATGAAATGTTTTAAAAACGTATGGGATATAAAAGGACTGACTATTTTAGCACCCGCAAGTTAAATGAACTGCGCTCTGAAAATCGTCTCATATTTTGTTAGTTCATGACCAGATAAAATTTCGGCAAATGGGTCAGAATGTTGTCCTTCACTTGGCTTGAGATAAGCTGCAACTTTCTCATGAAAGCCTTCACTGCACTGTACATCTCGTGCACAAAAAGGCCCTTGCACTGCAGTTTGACATTTAGTTAGTTCATTAGTCCAGTCACATCCACAGTGAATCCGAGGTCTGCCACTCAGTCTTTATCTGAAAGCTCTGGGATGTTATGTCCTTTCTTAACACAGAAATCCTGAATCTGGTCTCTCAGGTCACAGACACTTTTCAGTACTTTGCCAAGGCTGAGCCTCCTGACATTGCAGTGATAGCTTATGTCACCATGTTCAATCTCATTGTCCTCAAAAAATGCAAAAAATTGTCTGTGATTTAATGCTCTCGCTCGGATGAGGTTAACTGTTTTAGTTACAGCATCAACAACATGGTTCATTTTTAACACTGTCTTACATAACACTTCCTGATGTATAATACAATGCAAAAATGTCAATTTCTGCACAGGGTTCATTTCTGTCACTTTATCCTGCATTCTCTTTAAAAGTCCACAATTTTTTCCTGTCAGATTTGGTCAACCGTCTGTTGTCACACCTGCCAGCTTGTCCCATTTCAATCCTAACATGTCCGAACATGCATTTACCTCTGTGAACAAGTCATTACCAGTGGTTGTCCCTTTCATTGACTGCACTGCTGCCAACTTCTCCGTGATTTGAAAGACTGCAGTTATCCCACGTAAGAAGATGAGTAGCTGGACGGTGTCACGTACATCGCAGCTCTCATCCAAAGCCAGAGAAAAATAGTCGGCCGCTCTGTTCTACAGCTGAAGCTCCAAGTTTCCAGTGATGTCCTCAACTCACCTTGTTACAGTGCGTCGGGAGAGTGACACGTTCTCAAATGCGTACTTTTTCTCCGGGCACAACAACGCAACAATAAGCACTGCTTAATAAACTCTCCGTCAGAAAATGCCTTACTTTTGCTGGCGATTTTGTGAGAAATTACATAACTTGTCCCGACGGCTGCATCTCTGGGGGTGTAAAGTTTCGTAAAAAGTCCTTGTTGGGTTTGCAGTTTTGCTAGCAACGCATCAGACGCATGCTCTTCATCAGACAGATTTCTGTATTTATCTTCATGCTTGGTCGTGTAGTGGCGATTCAAATTATAATCCTTTAACACAGAGACCTGTGTACCACAGATTAAGCAAACAGCTTTACCTTTAATTTCTGTAAAGAAATACTTGGCAGTCCATGTCTTGTTGAAAACACAGCATTTGTTATCAACTTTTCTTTTCTTAGCGTGAGCCGACATCTTGAGGGTAACCTGGCTAGCGTCACTTGTCGCTGTTCACCTTCACTCTCAGCTCATGCACTCATATACGTCCGTACGTAAGTAATACAAACGTAACGCTTTTCAAAAGAACATTTCCAATGGCTGAAAACCAAAGACCGAAACACCGAAAGAAAAGATTGTGTCAATTATTCGGTGGCAGAATTTTCGGTGCATCCCAATAATTTATGATTGTCCTCACGCGGGCCGGACAGGGACGTACAAAGGGCCGGAAGTGGCCCGCGGGCCGTAGTTTGCCCAGGTCTGACCTATTCCAATACATACACACACACTATTCCAATACATACACACACACTATTCCAATACATACCCACACACTATTCCAATACATACACACACACTATTCCAATACATACACACACACTATTCCAATACACGCACACTCCATTCCAATACACACACACACTGTTCCATTACGCACACTCCATTCCAATACACACACACTGTTCCATTACGCACACTATATTCCAATATGCACAATCTATTCCAATACGCACACACTATTCCAATATGAACACTCCATTCCAATACACACACACTCCATTCCAATACACACACACACACATTATTCCAATACACACACATTATTCCAATACACACACACTATTCCAATATGCACACACTATTCCAACACAGAAAAGCTGCTTTGACAGTGTTTGGAAGGAAATCTATTTAATTAATATTTTAAGTAATCTCATTCACATTCACAAATACTAGTGGATAATTGGTGAAAGGCCCTTTAGTAGCTATTACAGCTGTTAATCATTTTGATTCAAATTCTTCTTGGGGAAGCAAAAGTGTATTTTTTTCTGTCAGAACTGCTCAATCCCTGTAAATGTAGTATCACTAAACTCCTATCAGAATTCCAGATGGATTCTTAACCAGATTCACTGAACTTGAAAAGGTTGATTTGGACCTGAAAATGTCCTTCCACCAAGTATTAACAGTAAGTAAAAACACATGTACCTGTAAAATCTCTTATTTGTTTTGTTTATTTTTATTTACAGGTTTCTTCAACTTAATGTATAATAGGTTATGTTGATCTAGTCTTTGTGTGGATTTTATTTAGTGAGACCAATATCGAATTTTGCTCAGACTATATCTAATATCTCATTTCGTGCATAGACTGGTAGCACCTCTGGTAGCCATTTCTCTGTGTTTTATAAGACAGAAAAGTGTGGAAAGGAGAGAGTTTTTTTTTTTTACCAGATTTTAACCCATGCTACAGCAGAACATGTGCACCAGAGCCATGCTAGGTCACCAGAACACTTTACTTTTGTTCAAACTGTGTTCTGATAAACTTTGAAAATTACCTTGTGCAAGCTAACTCAATTACATAAAGTGTGTCTATGGACACGCCTGAAATTGAAGTAATAAAACCCTCTTTGTTTTAGTTGGTGTCGGACCATTCGTCATCACTTTATTTAATATAGGGAAATAATTGTGCCATCCCCAAACCGTCGCTAATAGCCTAGTATTCCGCCCGTGTGTTTTCTTTGTTGATCGCAATGAGCGAAATTAGAATAAACAACCGCCACGATACCGGCGTAATCACAGCCTGATTAATGGAGCTCTGTTCTCAGCACCGTCCCTCATCGCCCAACACCTGATATCCATCCCATAAACAAATTGTGTTTGTCTAAATGGAGAAATTAAATGACGCATTTGATGAGTTTATGATTGACCCCGTCCGACTCGCGCCCCATTACTCTCTGTCTCTTAGGGCGCGCGAGCTGGGTAACTGATGCACTGTCAGAGGAGGCTGCTCTAGGTACCTCACAGCCGCCCTCTGATTAATGGCAGCCAAACAGCATTTTAATAATTTTATGATTGTGGTGTCCCTGGCACAGAGGGAGGTTAGGAAGGTAAGCGGGAAAGAGAGAGAGGAGAGGAGGGACAGATGGAGAGAAGGGTAGAGAGGAACGTGGATGGAGCTAAAGGAGAAGGGGAGGCGCAGAGAACTGGGAGATGGAGGGAGCTCTACTCCCAGATGAAATGTTTTATGCTCCGGCCGGCTGAGGGATGATTATGCACTGTTGAGCCGGATGAATCTCTATCTCACACTCCGAAGGGTTTCATGCAGGCCTTTAATGAATTCTTTGCCTCGTTATAGTATTTACATTTTTTTTTTGTTGTTATTCTCGCTGGTGACAACAAATTGCCGACAAATCTGTGGATTCAGCACCAGGGAAGCCAGGGAACTCACATTCGAACTCTGCTAATATCACTTGTGTTTGGAAAGTGATTGGTGAAACGTTATTAAAACTTCTGAATCTGTTCTGTATTCATATTAATGTAATTTCTAACATTGTTGTGATTATCTGCACCATGGGCTGTATTTGCATAGACCAAGGTGCTCTGTGTTTTTGTACTATAGTTTTTTGCCAAGAAGAGCGAATGTTTTTATAGTTAGTTATAGTAGGCCTGAAATAAAATTGTTTACAGTTCTATTCCCACTATTTCTGGTGGATTTTCGAAGTACGCATCCGTGCATGCTTTTTGGGGTAATATACAGTAGATCAAAACCCCTTGGGGTTTATTGTCGAGGCACTGTACCAACACTTGGCTTATGTCTAGCTTTGTGGCATAGTGGTTAAAGACACAGCCTCTCACTTGGGCGACCCAGGTTTGAATCCAGTGAGGGCAACAACATTCATCCATTTTAATCACGAGCTGGCCGAACTAGGCTTGCCTGGTTTCTTTTCTTGTTTTTTTAGAAGATATGATTTGTTAAAAGTTTGATCACTGAAGCTGGTCTTCCTCTGTCTCTCACTGAGACTCTTGTTAGTTCACCTGTCATGTTTAACCCATATATTGTGTGTGTGAACGAGAGGGTGGAGACCGCCAAAGGCACTACAAGGGACCTTCTGTAAGCATTGACTGAATGGTTCATAATGATTTATTTTCCCGTTCAAAGTGATTGTTGGTTTCAACCAGATTATCGTGCTGTTTTAAAAGGCACAGAACACATGAATAAACTTAGCAGGTCTGGTAAATATTCAGACACCCGTCCACTCTAATGTCTATGTCCGGACCTTAACAGCAAATGACATTGTTTTGTATATACATTTTATTCTAATATACACATTCAAAATACTTTCTGCCGCTCTCCTCCCGTCTCTCCTTTCGCTCTCCTCCTCTCTGTCCCTCCCTTTCTCCTTACATTCTGGCCTTATCGCTCCTCCTCTGACTTTTGCTGTCCAGAATTGACTTAGCAACCCTTTTACAGTATGTTCCTTTGGCTGCCAATGACAGAAACATCCACGTATGCAGAGTCCGATGGCACCACCAAAACATGCACCACTCACCCACGGAA
The DNA here is from genome assembly GCF_011004845.1 of Esox lucius. Taxonomy (NCBI): domain Eukaryota; kingdom Metazoa; phylum Chordata; class Actinopteri; order Esociformes; family Esocidae; genus Esox; species Esox lucius. The sequence goes on along the minus strand of NC_047569.1, from coordinate 35,261,094 downwards.
ACCCCAGACCCAACTCAGGGTAGGGTGAAGAGAAATAAACATCGAATTAATCCCTCCATTTTCTCTAAGTTGCATATTTCTGCCTAATTAGCTGTCATGGCAATCAAGGAGCCTTGAAGTCCCAGCAGCCCGCCCCCCCCACTGTTTAAGGATAAATAAATACCCGATATTACATGGTTGCTCTTTCATCTCTCGCGTTACAGAAAGAAGCGATCGAAGTGGAAGAATTAATGTTAGTTTAATATCCCTCTCTCCCTTTTCTCCACTCCTATATTTGCATTCTTCAGGTATTTCTTTACACGGAGCCTGTTTCTCTTTCCACACTACATCTGCAGGACATATGTTCCCGTGTGCTGTACATGCGTGTGTGTGCGTGTGCATGCCTCAGGGTATGCGAGTATGTCTAAGTAAAAGTGTGAGTTCCTAAATGTATTTTTGGGGTGTAAGACGTTTGGGGTGTATGTGTGATGATGAATCAGGGTCTCTGTACTCTGAGCATGAACCCACCTTCAGGCATGGAGTTGCCTCATATGTGAACACTGAACACAGTGTGTGGTAAGAGGTGTCCAAACAATGGTGGCACACCAAGCACTGACGTCAGACCTTTTGGAGCTGGGCATGGCCTGTGTTTGGTACAGTGTTTTTTTTTTTTTTTCCTATCCTTTGGATGTGAGTAGTCCTGGGTGAGGTTCTCCTGTCCCGTGACCTCACACAAGACCCATTAAGATGGCGTCTGCTGAAATGCATGGGGAATCTGTTAAATGACGGCAGACCTGGGACCTATTAAGACAACATCAATTGTAATGAAAAAATTTCCTTTAAATAACATGAACATGATATGTGTTGGCCAGACCCCTGACCTGGAAGGCATATCAACTCAGAAGTGTAGAAATTCTTCGGTGCCAGTGTGAGATAAAATGTAATTTCCTTATTCGATTCAGTACGAGTACGGTACAACGAAATGCATTTAGCAGCTAACCAGAAATACAAATAGAAGAGGGCAGGAAATGGAATGTATGGATGTGCAATAAAGGCAAATACACTGCAAAATGGCCATTCAAAATGAGCAATGAAGGCATATAAGGGAGGGTAGAAAATACTATTGTATTGTTAAAATGCTCCTATTGTTATCTATGTAGATTTAAACTTCCACCTACTTTCTTGAGAGTTACCGTCCTGTAGGTTTTAACTCTGGAAACTAGAAACGGGAAGGCCTAGATTCGGAAGGCCTAGAACAGGAAGGCCTAGAACAGGAAAACCAGCCACAGGAGGCTCACAGGGGGAGTGTGACTGCGATCACCACCATCCAGCCGCTAATAGAGAAATGCAGAGGACTACATGGACTTTGACAGGGCGTTAGAGAGAAAGACAAATGAAGAGATAGAGAACAGAGAGAGGAGGGGCTCAGTTTAATGGGGGGTTGTAGAGGGGCAGGGGCTCCTGTTCAGGAATAATCAAATAAAGCTGGCGAATCCCAGTGCGACTTGAATTGTTGTGGGGAATTGGCCAAGACATGTGGTTATAACAGACAGAGAGGAAAGGAGACAGTAGGGGTTTAAATCCCCAGCCCGTGGAGTAATACTGCCTGGCTTTACTCCTCCTGAGTCACTCACACACACACACTCTCACACACACGTTGTGATGGGGATGAGCATCTATGATAAATATATAATCTCCACACATTAAATCCTAGTGGATTACAGCCGGGGGAATTACGGCAGGATTTCGGGCTCCCTCTTTTCTCTTCCTCCTCCTCCTCTTCTTCTCTGCCCTCGTCTTGTAAACATCTCCACTTGGCCCTGATGCCTGCTACTGTACCAGTCCCTTTGATAAGTCGCTTTGAGTTTGGCCGAGTACAAATGGGATGGCTAGAGAGAGGGAGAGAGAGAGGAGAGAGAGCGGGAGCGCGAGTGAGACATTTTGGAATCCGAGGGAAGATAGATATATATTATTGTGGAGTAATCTCCCCTCTCCACCGCCTCCCATTCTCTCTTTCATAGAAGGCTTCCATCGTTCAGACATCGGTTTCAGACCTTTTCTTTATCTCTCGCACACAGACGTGTTCAATGTAGGCTTGCCTCCTTATTATTGGTTATAATCGCTCAACATTTTAGATTATCTGATAGCAAAAAGGCCTCCAAATCATCTCACCCCTCTCCACGCCCCTCTCCTCGCCCCTCTCTCCAACAAAACTACTTTATTTTTTTTGTCCTCAATTTCTTCCCCTGATGACAAAACAGTAGGCCAACAAATTCCTGTAAATTCCCCCAGAAAACCGATGTTAGAACAATGCCAGTGTAAACCCATTCACTCAATATCCAACGCTTATGTCACTTTAATGTAAGCCAGGGATTTGCTGGTAAGTAGATTTGGGTGTACAATGTAAGTACATGTGTAGTTCCTGTAACTTTGTTGATACAAGAGGCGGCTACACAGAACGCCGGCAAACAGGAACGCCAGCTAACGGAATGGGGGCCTGCTTTGCCAGGCCAAATACATTACACATTTATGAAGTCTTCTTCCTGCTTTACCCGTAACATTATTGACCTTTACTTCTGTTGAAAAATATCCTCAAATGGAAAATATCCTTGAACCTTTTTGCAAATGTCACTCCACTAGTAGGGGGACATTGAGAGTGGACAAGGGGAGATCAGGGGAGCTGCTAGACATCTTTTGGCTTTTAATCTATTATTTACAGGCCAGTTTGTGATCATTTGTAGAGTGACTTTTTCCCCAGCAGGCTTTTTTCGTCTGTATAACTAAAGAATCCATGTGGTCCCTGTAGGTTTTGAGCAGCTATTTATGGGGGGATATCTGACGCAACAGACATCGCCATGTTGTATTTGATTGGCATATTTCTGATCTCTGTCTTGACTTGAGTTTCTGTCAGCAAAATAGTCTTGTCCGCGGTCAGTCTGAGCCTGATCTCAGTGCTTCCAGCCCAAACGTGTGCTAGCTGTAACATTCTACATCCCCCAGTCTCTTGATTGTGAGTCAAATTGCTCTGCTGTCGTTCTGGACACGGGTCTCAGCTCTCATATTCACCCTTTGTTTGACCGCTTTAACTGCTCACTTTTGGTTATTTTAAGGAGTGCTCTTTAGACCTTAACAACTGCTAATGTCCTTCTGTCTTTTGGCTACAATCACCCACACACACACACACACCTGTCTGGTGCGGATCTCAGGTGGTTGTGTGTGTGTTGCAGGCAGCCTGGGGACCGTTAATTAGGCATGAAGCAGTCCCCAGCTAACAGGGGAGAGGCTCCTGGGGGACTGGAGAGACAGATTTAGGGGGGTCTCGGCACCAATCTGGGGTCAAATCAGCCAGCAGGGGCCCCTGCTCCTTTATTCATGCCCACAACAGGCCTCTGGACAACAGGTCTGTGGCAAGCAGAAGGGCCCTGGGCGTCGCAGGCATTGGGGGGGGTGAAGCATGTGAGAGACGATCCAGGACCTAACCCTAACCCCCCCCCCCCCCCGTGAATGCAGGCCCAGGGGTGGGGACAAGGTGGCTTTGGTAACGGCAGGGACATTACAGGTTTATTCATGGAGGTTTCCAGGCCCTCTGCACAGTCAGGGTAATGACGAGCGGGTCTGGTCAGTGGGGCCATTTAAAGCCGCTTTGTCTAAACCAGCTCCTGGCCCGTATCCACAAAGCATCTCAGAGGATAGGACTGCTGACCTAGGATCTGGCCATATAATCGTATTCATTGTGCTCTAAAAGGCTGAACTGATCCTAGATCAGCAATCTTAGTCTGATGTGCTTTGTTGATGCTGTCTCCCGTCTGTAATGGGGGGGGGGGCAGGAAAACTCTAACCCTCCTGCATTGGTCTGTCACTCAGCCAGAGGTTTAAGACACCTATCAGAGAGGCTTAACTTAGTCTGTGATTATCCTAATAAATAACAACCTGGGACACACACCTGCTACCACCCGGCCCCTGGTGTGTGTGTGTGTGTGTGTGTGTGTGTGTGTCAACTGTATATTCATACACGTCTGTGTGTGCGTTAGCGTCTGTCCAGGGGTGATAATCCCACCCCCTCACGGCAGAGCCCCCGTTAAGCCACTTCATTCACTTTGATCCTTTTTTTTGGGTTGGGGGGGTGGCAGGGGTTCAGTGTTATTTCCCATAATGCCATTGATCAATGATTTCCTTTCAGTACCGATGTAATTAGTAGGGTTTAGGCCAGTTTTGTGCCTCTGTTGGGCTTTCTTTTTCGGAGCGGAGATTATTATTCAGGAGCTTAAAAGGGCGATCGATACGGGCTAGCCATTCTTCAGAGGGCGTTGAGGACGGGGGTGTCGGCGTGCGCGTCTGCGTCTGTATTTTTGGAGGCGCAGGTGGTGGTGGTCCGGGAACCTCTGGTCCTGACAAACGCCACTGTTGCACTCCGACACCCCGAGACTGAACACTGCACGTCTAACATCTGTGTGGCTTCACGGTGATCATTAACAAAAGCAACTATCATCGTTTTAGCATAAACAATTATGTCCATAATGCATTATTCATTAAAATAATATATAGACCTGGAATTGCCTTAGGAGTTGGTTGTTTTATAAATTAAGTTGATTAAACTGGAGCCCTTTAGCATGTGGGCCAGATTGAAATTTGCTGAATGATTAATTTGCACAGCCGGTCATATCTAACACTCTCATTATCACTGGAGTGCTGTTACCTCACCGTTACTGGGAGTCAGGACTCCATTCCATAATGCAATTACAGACAATTCAACAAGTCAGCAGAAAATTAAACCCAGGGTTCCTGGGTAATTGTGGCTATTAAACACACTGTGTAGTAATTAGTGCCCGCGTTGAGGGTTGCACGTGACTGCTCTGCTACAGCACGGCAGCCGTCAGGACATTGAGGGAACCCGGTCCTGTTGAAAATCACCAGGGCTTTGCTTACCGTGTCCGCATGCAGGTTCCGGAATGGCTGGGGCTGATCTCCTGATTGGTTGGTTTCGTGCAGCTGTTGGAAGGTCACGTTCGCTCAATGCTCGTGGCGACGCAGGACAGCGTGTGTAGCTGTAGCGTCTGTGTGGACGTGTGCTGGGGTAACATGTGTGGATGGGCCAGGTGTTGGCTCGGTGCAATTTCCCATAAGATTCCAGCTCAGTTATAAAATGTATTATTACTCCGAGTAGGATGTGCTTTTTGCTGAGGTAAAAAATGAAGTATATATTCTTTAATACAGAGTGAACAAATCTAGTACTCATGGCCCGTGTGAAAATCAGGTGTGGCAAAACTCAACAAACTGGGCCCTCAAGATCACAATGTTGAAGCACTTTGCTGTGTTATGTTTGTTTGTTTCCTTGACCATTATAAACAAGATTGACCATTATCAACAAGAATGGTCCCTTATTAAGCATAAAACATCTAGGATTCTGCATGCTGAAGGCAGGCTCAGCAGTAGGAAGCAGAATCGGGAAGTTAACTGCATAGTTTTTAGTGCTAATCAGCAATGAGCCCTACGGAAATTGGTTTCCATATGGAACTATGATGACTCACTCATTCTAGAATCCAACTGGAACATTCTGTCCCTGTAAGTTTCATGGCACAACAGTATGTGCGCATATTATCACAACAGTATGTGCGCGTATTATCACAACAGTGTGTGCGCGTATTATCACAACAGTGTGTGCGCGTATTATCACAACAGTGTGTGCGCGTATTATCACAACAGTGTGTGCGGGTATTATCACAACAGTGTGTGCGCGTATTATCACAACAGTGTGTGCGCGTATTATCACAACAGTGTGTGCGCGTATTATCACAACAGTGTGTGCGCGTATTATCACAACAGTGTGTGCGCGTATTATCACAACAGTGTGTGCGCGTATTATCACAACAGTGTGCGCTGTATTGGTTTGTTTTGGATTGTGTTTGAGTGCTCAACCTTTCTCCTTGTGGCGACTCAAAGCCCAGTAATCGAGTGAATGACGTTTGAGGGAATATGAGAGCAAACCCGTTTTCACGCATTCTAAATGGCATTAGCAACCAAAACCGCTGCAGCTCGCTTAAGAACGTGCCCTCTCGCTTTCACACCCTCCTCACACACGGCTAAAATTTTTCCATAGCGCTCTAGAGCTAATGTCCATAGGGAGACAACCTCCAAGCTTCTCCATTTGAAGCAGACATTTTACAATAGAGGCTGGGTGTGTCTAAGTGTGTCTGTGGTTTACAGAGTCTTTAGGTGAATTATAGGCCCGACTTCCATTCTTTCTTGTCCTACTCACCTCTAGGCATGTCATTAACATTACCTGAGCTAGGCCAAACAACTCTGTCATATGCCTAGGGATGGAGGTCAGGGACTAAATGCTAGAGCTTACCCGCCCACTTCCCTACACGCTGTGAGTCTTTGAAATGGCCACACCTTACATCAGCCGCACATGTGCAAGGGGGTGGTTCCATTTCGGTGGTTGAAACGTTGTGGATTCAAGGTGGTTGAAACGTTGTGGATTCACGGTGGTTGAAACGTTGTGGATTCACGTTGGTTGAAACGTTGTGGATTCACGGTGGTTGAATCGTTGTGGATTCACGGTGGTTGAATCGTTGTGGATTCACGGTGGTTGAATCGTTGTGGATTCACGGTGGTTGAATCGTTGTGGATTCGCGGTGGTTGAATCGTTGTGGATTCACGGTGGTTGAATCGTTGTGGATTCACGGTGGTTGAATCGTTGTGGATTCACGGTGGTATTCTTCATGACAGCTACCAAGCGGGGGCCAGCTTGTGTTTATCATCTTCTCTAACCTACTGTCCTGTCTCAGTGAAAACATTTCCACTGTTCACACTGTAATTTGTTAGGATAAATCTGACAGTGAATAACACATTTTATTCTGTGTGTGAGTTGGACCTTTTTCCCCTCTGAAAGTTATGAAATCTTGGGTGGTTATATTCCAAATAATAATCTGAGATTTTTGTTATTGGCCCTTTGACCTTGTTAGGATGATGTTCTGGTTCGTCATGAGAGTTGTTCCCTGTTGGAATCTGCCTTGATAGATCTTTATTTAAAGTTAGTAGCTGATCTGGATCAAGCTCGGGCAATGAGACGAGGCAGAGTGTTGAATGGTTTCAAATGGAAACCCAAACTAAGCCTATATACAAACAAATCTCAGCGAATTTGATGGGCTGAGCCGGCTCTGCCAACACTGGCCAAGGCTAAGGAACGTGGAGTTGCTCCACCAAATAAAATGAAGGGGTGTTCTTTTAATTGTGTCGAACAAAACAGGGTCTAAGTAATGGGTTTTTAAAGCGAAGCACATTTGGAGGGAATTGTGTAACGTCCTGTGTGGGTGTGGAGCGGGAAGGCATTGAGACGGCAGGGCCGGAGTGGGCGGCATTGTGCGGCAAGAACAAAAGGCGAAAAGTTGGCACGTGGAGGCGCCCGTTGGAGCTCTGGAACGAAGCATCGTGGCTAATTACCGACAGACATTGTGCATTCGGAGGTAACGCCACAAAAAGTGGATAAAGATTAATTTCATACCTCATCCGCCTCGCTCGGGAGACAGAGGAACAAATCTGCTAAATTGAAAAAGCGACTGAGCGGGTTGTGGTGGATATGGCAGATCAGAAGGATTCAAGGCTCTGAGTGTAAACTACAATACCTCTGTGGCCTCCTCCTCCCCATCCTCCTTCCCTCCCTCCTTCCCTCCTTTTCTATCAATCACGTTGACTTCTTCCTCCCTTCGTCTTGGCGTTGCTCACGCTCCCTCTCCACCAGCCTTTCCTAGAGGCGGGCGGGGGGGGGGGGGGGGGTGAAGATGGAGGCTCCCGGCGCTGGATGGTGTGAGCCGTGTTAGCGGAGTGACTCCTGTGGGCTGGCCCTCAGCCCGGGGTGGGCAGCTGCCTGTAGGGAGGGACAGTGTTCAGAGGTTGCATCAGAGGGTCACGCTAATAAAGCTGCCGACATGGTCTTTATATGAACCTACCAGGGACGGCGAAAACGGTGATGGCATCATCTCCCATCCAGTATCCACCAATGGGAGTGAGAGATATGGGGTGAGAGCAGGGTTGGAGAGCAAGTTATTATCCTTCTGCTTTTCCTTTCTGCTTCTCAGAAATGAGCACTAAGGTATCTTGACACGATTTGCTCTGGGTTTGTCCAGAACAACCATACCTGTGATTGGCTGATGACCCCCCCCCCCCCCCCCCCCCCCCCCTGTTTGTATTGCTTTTTTTTCCTACTTTGACGAGGGTTCGAGAAATGTCTGTCATCCACGGAAAGCGTGGCAGGCAGGGCTGTGTGTGGTTGTCTTTTCCCATGGAGGATGCCTGGTGAGTGTACGCCCGCCATTTGGAGATGAAAGGCTTGGAATCATCCTGATTCCAGCCCTGCCATTGAACCACTCAAATTCCCTGACAAAGCTGTCAAGCCTCATTTTGCCTCGAACTGCCAGAGTAAACTTGGTCTGCCATTTGCAATAAACAAGAGCTGTGGCAAAAAGCACCCGTTTCAGTCCGTGTCAAAACCTTACTGACTTTCCCTTTCAGTTGGCAAAAAAAGAAAAATAAGAAAACACTTTCCCCCAGTTTTTTTCGAAGCACTGCATTTATTGTTTATTTACTACCAGCCATTTGTTGCTCTGAAGAAGAGAGATAGAAGTCAACCCAGATGGAGCCGTTTTAAGGCCCATCCGCGCTTTTGCAGCAGACGCCCCCAAATTAGATCAGGGTGATAGTTGTGTACATTTGATCAGATCATCCTCATGTTTGTCAAAACGTGTGGAAAATCAGCGGGTGCTTTTTAACGAGCTGCAAAGCCGGGGCCTGTTGTTGCTGTAATGATGCTGAAGACTCAGAGCAGTTTTCCCACATTGTGCCCACAAACAGTCCAGCATCTATTTCCACATTATACACTTGGTGGTTCCAGCCCTGAATTTTGATTGGTGGAAGCCTGTTGTATATAAGATACCAACGTAATTAGAACATAAAAACGTAACCAATTTGTAATGGCTACTGGGATCCTTGGAGGTTTGTCGTTTATGGCCAATATACCAAAGCTAAGAGCTGTATCCAGTCTAATAACAGCCTTTAGCTGTGATGTATTTTCCATTCATCCACACCTTGTGCCTTATTGCTTAATTCCATTACACTCTGAGATTGTCAAGGAGCAGAAGGAGCACCCAGGTTCATGCCGAAATGCGGACAAGCGAAATTGCAAGGGGCCGCTTGTGAAGATGAATATGTTGTGAAATGAAATGGCTGTTACATGTTGAAAATCTGACTGATTGCCTCATCATAGTTGGCCAGCTATGAGTGTCATTGTCTCCCATTTCCGCTTTCCCTTGAAGGTGTTGTGAAATCAAAGTGCACTCTCCAAGGATTTGACTGCAGAGTCTCTGACAGGGTTATACTGAGCATAAACAACAGTGTGTTGGGAAGCTTGGTTTCCCGCCAGTAGTCCCCCCCCCCCCCCGGAGTGGCAGGAGGAAGAAGGCTGTCCTCCCTGTCCGGCCGTGCATTTGTCTGTCTGTATGTCTGACTGCTCTTTCATCTGTGGAGGGCCCCAAGGGAGCAGAACACAGTCTGGCTTCTGTATGGACCGGCCTTAGATCAGCTCGGGTCCTGTTTATTAAAGGCACCCAAGTGAACGCGTTTCACAATGGAAAATGAATAGCAGCGCTTCCTACTGCAAGTTGCCTCTCCCTTTTTTCGGGCCGCTTTCTTCCGTTTGTTGCCTAATTAACAGCACCCTTGTCTGGGCCGGGCGAGTTAAGAAGTACAGAACATGTTTACTGCCCTAATTGGGTCCTGTCTGGGGAGGTTCCACGCAGTACAATGCATCGCAGACAACCACCAATGTTACATGTGTTCTTTTTTTTGCCCCACCGTTTCTTGAGTTACCTCAGTTCTGCCGTCCCTTTTCTGTGCGCATTGAACGGTGCGGGGGGGACAATGAAAACGCTTGGCCGTAATGTCTTCGCCGGCATGTTAATTTTAAAGTCAAAGGGGCAGCTCCCTTTTCATCACGTCGGAGGGAACGGGAATATTCAGCGCGCTGCAGATGTTCATGAATAATGTCTATGTCCAAACCCCTGGCGCAGGGGGGAGGGAGGGAGGGAGAGAGAGAAGAGGGTGGGGGATAGGGGAGTCAGGCGGGGGGGGATGGGTGGGGAGCAGGGCCAGATGAATTACACGTAGGGGGGATCTGACAGGTGGCGCTGAAGCTTTGTGATCATTCCAAAGTTCTAATAATCTCTCTCACCTTCTCCATCTCTCCTGTAATGAAAGAGAATAGGTGATTGCACCTCAGGCTATGTTCTCCGGTTAATGACTCCAACCACAGGCAGACAGCGGCCAAGGAAGAAATGAACTTTGAATGAGCGTTGAATTGGCTCTGACAGTGTGATAGACCGTGACACAGATTCTGTAGCAAAACAGACGTAGGCATAATTGATTATCAATATTTTAAGCAAAGTGATGAAAATAGCCATTAAGAGTTGAGAACAGGGGGAGAGAGAAGGGCGTCTGCTTGGGTGCCTTAAAGTGGCACTTGTTTTGTACATTTGGACGCGTCTTTGTCATTCCTCTTCTCTCACTTATTGGCTCTTACTCTTTCCTTAGTTTCTCATTGTTCAACTCTTCTCAGAAATGTTTTTCCCTCATACCTGATATCTGTGCTATATTTCCTCCTATTTTCTATCAGTGCTATATTTCCTTATATTTGTTAGCCGTACTATATTTCATCATTCCTGATTTGCTGTACTATATTTCATAATCTCTGATACCGTTACTACATTCATCATCCCTGTTAGCGGTACTATATTCCATCATCCCTGATAGCGGTATTATGTTCAATCATCCCTGTTAGCGGTATTATGTTCAATCATCCCTGTTAGCGGTATTATGTTCAATCATCCCTGTTAGCGGTACTATGGTCAATCATCCCTGATAGCGGTACTATAATTCATCATCCCTGCTTGCGGTACTATATTCCATCATCCCAGATAGCGGTACTATATTCCATCATCCCTGATAGCGGTATTATGTTCAATCATCCCTGATAGCGGTATTATGTTCAATCATCCCTGTTAGCAGTACTATATTCCATCATCCCTGATAGCGGTACTATATTCCATCATCCCTGATAGTGTTACTATATTCCCTCAGACCTGATAGCTGTACTTTATTTAATCATTCCTGATATCAGTACTATATTCCATCAGACCTGATAGCTGTACTTTTTCATCATTCCTGATATCCGTACTATATTCCATCATCCCTGATAGCGGTACTATATTCCATCATCCCTGATAGCGGTACTATATTCCATCATCCCTGATAATAGTACTTTGTTTCATCATCCCTTATAGCGGTTCTATATTTCATCATCCCTGATAGTGGTACTATATTCCCTCAGACCTGATAGCTGTACTTTATTTAATCATTCCTGATATCAGTACTATATTCCATCAGACCTGATAGCTGTACTTTATTTCATCATTCCTGATATCTGTACTATATTCCCTCAGACCTGATAGCTGTACTTTATTTCATCATTCCTGATATCTGTACTATATTCCCTCAGACCTGATAGCTGTACTTTATTTCATCATTCCTGATATCCGTACTATATTCCATCAGACCTTAACCTTATTTCACCAGGTAAATTGCCTGCAAACTTTTTTTACATCAAGGACCTGAAGATAATTACAGAAGAAGGATGGGGGATGAATGAACCATTTAGAAGCTGGGGAGGTTTAAGCAGTCGTGTTGGTATTAGGGCCAGGTTGGACATCTAGCCAAGACACCAGGGTGAACACCTAACTCCAAGACCAGGGGATCTTCTGTGACAACAGAGTCACTATATTTCCTCATACTTGATATGCACTATTTTTCTGATAGTTTTTGGAAAAACACATGTTCTAACTAAACATTAAGTCTTGGGATGCAGTGTATGGACAATTTATCACGACTAAATGACCTCATTCTGACACAATCAGAAGTGGAGTGCCTGGATGCAGACTTTACCTATGGTAACCAATTTCCTTTTGCAATTATGAACTGTTTTCTAAGGCAGTTATGACGTTAAAACATCTGACATTTGTTTGGTCTGATATAAAGTACAAAAGCTTTCAGACAATCATCTTTAAGGACTTACTGAACCACCTGGATTATAATATGCTAATTAAGATTCCAGTCAAAATGTTTGGACACCTACTGATTCAAGGGTATTTCTTAAATTTTAGTGTTTTCCACATAGTAAAATGATAGTGATGAAATCAAAACTATGAAATCACACATATTTAATCATTTATTAACCAGCAAAGTGTTAAACAGATCAAAATATAGATTCTTCAAAAAAGCCACCCTTTGCCATGATGACAGCTTTATACACACTTGGCATTCTCTCAACCATGTTCATGAGGCAGTCACCTGGAATAGGTTTCAATTAACAGGTGTGCATTGTCAAAAGTTAATTTGTGGGATTTCTTTCATTCTTAATGTGTTAGTTTGGGTATACAGAAGGGACAAAGTGTAGGGTTGGTATACAGAAGACCCATAATTAAGTCTGTACTTTTGTAGTCCATATTATGGCACGAAGGGCTCAAATAAGCAAAGAGAAATGACACTCCATCATTACTTTAATACATGAAGGACAGTCAATCTGGAACATTTCAATAACTTCGAAAGTTTCTCCAAGTGCATTCGCTAAAAGCATCAAGCGGTGTGATGAAACTGGCTCTCAGGAGGACTGCCTCAGGAAAGGAAGACCCAGAGTTCACTCTGCTGCTGAGGATATGTTCATTAGAATGACCAGACTCAGAAATCACCAATTAACTGCACCTCAGATTGCAGCCCAAATAAATGCTTCACAGAGTTCAAATAAAAGAGGTCAAAACTTGCTGTTCAGAGGAGACGGTGTGAGTCACGCCTGTGTGGTTGAATAGCTGCAAATTTGTCTGCCTTTATGGTCGAATAGCTGGGTGGCTACTGGGAAGAACCTAAAATGTTAATCTCTTTCGATTTGTTTAAAACTTTCATGGTTACTACATTATTCCATCTGTTATTTCATAGTTGTTATGTCTTCTCTGTTATTCTACAACAGAAAATAGATTGAGTTAGGTGTGTCCAAACTTTTGACTCGTACTTTAGAAATTATGAATTATATTTTACATCGCTTGTGTTTTTTCAGTCTTCATCAACAGACAAGCGTACACAGTGGTGGGGTAAGGGGAGATGAAGTTGGATGGGGGCACTCCATTGACCCTGGGGGGGGGCTTCATATGTGCATGGAATCGTGGCGTGTCGGACCACAACTTCGCCCCCGTTCTACGATCTGCTCTCTTCAATGTTAGCATGTAGTGTCCAGGGTCAGTGTCCATCCGTGTGTCCGTCCCTTACCAGAGGGCTTCAGCGAAGGAGGCCCTTCAAACACAACACACACACAGGCTCAGAGGACCACCGAGTCTGTACGGCTTTTGTTCCCCTTGTTTGTTATGTGATATCCTCAGTCTTGCTGAGCCCTATTGAGACTGCACAGGCCCTGGGTCTCCGTCTTTTCTCTTTCTAAGTGGCCGCCCTGCTGAATCACCTTGTGTCGGCGGGCCCATTAACAACCCAGAGCCGGCGTTTCATGTGCGGCGTTCCCGCTCCGGCCTCCGGCCTCCCTCCTGTCGCCCAATCAGTCACAATAGGATCTGGCACTTTCTTTCAGTGCAGAAACCAAACCTATTCTTCCCCATTCATCACGCCAGCGCCCTCGGCACACAACACCTCAGGAACACTCACCAGTCCACACACTCCTATACCCGCCACACACACGCAGACCAACGACCACAGACACACACACACACGGACCAACGACCACAGACAACCACACGCGGACCAACGACCACAGACAACCACACACACAGACCGACAACCACAGACACACACAGACCGACAACCACAGACACACACGGACCGACAACCACAGACACACACAGACCGACAACCACAGACACACACACACGCGGAACAAACGACCACAGACATACACACGCAGACCAACGACCACAGACACACACAGACCAACGACCACAGACACACACACACGGACCAACGACTACCTCCAAGTCCTTACCATACGTACTATGAAAATAAATCCCTACGCGTAGCTTTTACTTCGTAACAACCACAGACAGACCGGTACAACCACAGACAGACCGGTACAACCACAGACACACCGGTACAACCACAGACAGACCGGTACAACCACAGACAGACCGGTACAACCACAGACACACCGGTACAACCACAGACAAACCGGTACAACCACAGACACACCGGTACAAACACATACATATTCTAAGCAGGAATACACCAACTTAAATATAGATCCAGCGTGTTCTCCCCACCTCAGTCCTGTCCCAAATCCCAGCAGTGGACCAGTTCAAAGAGGCAGACTCCAGCCACAGCGGGAAAAGGAGGAGGAGGAGGAGGAGGAGGAGGAGGGTGGGGCGGAATGGGGTGAAATGGAAGGGGGCGGAGAGGGGTGGAGGGAGAGAAACACCCGGGCTAAAGGAGGACGTGGATGAGTAGGAGGGTGTCAGAGAGGCCTGGTCAGACTGAGGTGGAGAGGTGTCATCCAATGCCCCAGACCTCGTGAATATTTCACTTTCTTGATATCTGCATTATGGATTTTCTCTTCTGTACCATAGCTATCTACTTAGCCTATGAAAGAGACGACACACACACATGGGACGACACACACACACACACACACACACATCATCATCAAAAAAGGAACACATCTGTATAGAGTGCTCCGAGTTAAATAGGTATTTTTTTCAGAGCCGTGCTGTGACCTCTAGTTGGTTTTTCAGGACTGAGAGTGTGTTCTTTCTTGGAGCTGTGTATGGCCTACAAGGTCGTCTCACCAGGACCCCAACCTGACCCTTTGAGGCCTGTGGTCCTCCACGCCTATCCCAGAAGCCCTTTTTCTGACAGAAGGTTTCTGCCCCTAGAAACTGGAATTATGGGAAAGCCTCGGGTTGATTGACTTGCTGTGCTCGTCTGACCTGAGCCACCCACACAGACACACGCAAACAGACACACACACACACACACACACTTTATTTGAACACTCCTGTGCCCGTCTTTCAGTGAAGCCCTAACCCTGCTGTGCTAGGTTCTGGCCCCAGGATTGGATATTCGAACCCCTGCCTCTGTAACCCCTGCCTGGGAAGCCTCGTGAGCTCGGACGCTGGGTGCTCCGGGGGCCAGCGGAGGTCCGTGGTGGAGCAGAGTCTGTGAAGGCCTGCTGTGGCCCGGGGAAGAGGCCCCCAACCCCAGGACCCTCACCTCCCTGGGCAGACTCAGGCTGAAACATAACCCTTCAACCCAGACTCACCAACGCTTTACCGGTTATTCTGATTAGACTCTCGACCGTCATGTCTTCCATTCACTGTTGGGATCCAAGCCCCCCCCCCTCCCTCTCTCGCAGAAATGCATTAAAAGCACCTGTGAAAGAGTTTTAATTCGTTGTTTTTGTGTGAAGTGTGTCTCATCGTGATGAGAGGAGGGAGATCACTTTTCTGAACTCTTCACATCACCAAACCAAAGGATCAACCCCCGTCTCCCTGAACGGTTGGCGTCTGTTGAAGATCGAGTGAAAGAAAGACAATACCAAGGGCTCCTCATCATCATCTCAAATAGTTTTTAATTAATTGGATTTTTCCTCCGCCTTGAAAATCCTTTCATCACGAGCCCCCGGTTTGAGACGAGAGCCTCTCCTGCTCCCGTACTCGACAGGATACGTCCAAAATGGGTCGCTGTTCTCGAATATAGGGCACTTTATTTATATACTGTGAGGCACTGCGTTTGCACACACAGTGCCCTAATGCCATGGTGAAAGGCCAGTGCGCTATGCGTCTAGGGTGCAGCGTTTGATTTGGGACTGGTCCGGTTTCAGACAGCCAGTCAGGCTGCAGCCTTATGGACAGATATTGCCCTGTTCCTCACTCGGGTGATCCATCATGAGAATGGCACTGAACCGCTGTGTAGCCTGGTAATTGATGCTCTTTGCTAAGAACATAGCAGGAAACACTGGGAATGAAGCTGCCTCTGAGACTATTGTCGATGAATAATTGATTGAATTGGTAAGATCTTGTTCTAATTGTTTTGTTTGTTAATATTTCATGGGCTGTCATTAAATTCTCTTGATAGTAGATCAGAGGCCACGGACGCCAGCCCGTGTAGTTGGGCCTGCCCTTTGAGTTGGGCCACCGCCCTCCCCAGACTCCACCCCCACACTCCACCCACGCCAAACCCACATCCGTTTCCGGGGTGTTTTCGCTCCCATTCCAAAACAGTGAGCGACGGTGCAAAGAAACGCACTCCCCTTTTTTGGCCTGATATTCTTATTTACTCAAGATGTGGCGTTAAGGTCCAATTCAGCCGGCGTCTCTGTGCATTCCCGTTCCCCACCGTAAAACCACACGCCTTTTTTTACACGGTGTCTGTTCACTCGAATCGATGCAGCGGCCCCATTCCATTTTCAGAGTGATGCCTTTCAAAGTGTACATGGACTGGTTTATGGAGTGCATACACCTTGGCCACACACGGCCCTCTGGTATCTCCTGTGTTATTGTTATCTGCTAATATGGCATACAGTGTCCTGTGCCACCTAGTGGCGGAGAGTGGCAGTGCCCTGGTGAGAAACGGTTCACCTCCTGACCTCATTATTCCTAACCGTGATGCCATCTGCATTCTAGTGCTACAGGAAGCCCAGGGAGGCTAACAGATCCGTTAACTGCTGATCATTTCAGCCCCTCATTCTCTTCTCTTCCCTATTGAATCCATCTTGTCTGGTGTGTGTGTGTGTGTGTGTGTGTGTGTGTGTGTGTGTGTGTGTGTGTGTGTGTGTGTGTGTGTGTGTGTGTGTGTGTGTGTGTGTGTGTGTGTGTGTGTGTGTGTGTGTGTGTGTGTGTGTGTGTGTGTGTGTGTGTGTGTGTGTGTGTGTGTGTGTGTGTGTGTGTGTGTGTGTGTGTGTGTGCGCGTGCAGGTTGCCTAGTGGTGGCTCACTGTAAAGTACATTCTTGATTCAAAGGGACATTTTTCCAATCGTGCGGCGCTGCTGCTAATATTATGTTTGTCGTTGGGCGTGAAGCTGATTTATCATGCTTCCTCTCTCCCTGACATTCAGATTCACTTTGATTGGCGGGTTGACGGGAAGAACTCTCCATCCAAACACACAACCCCACGTACTGTAAATACACACACACTCACACACTAAACCCATTTCTGTAGCTCCATTTCACAGAGAGTGCTTCGCTATGCTTTTCTTACATTTTATGTCCCACTGTTTTCCATTTTCCATTGACTTTCTGCTATAGTGTTTTCAGCCTCACTGACTGAACCCCACTTCTGGACTTTTAGGGATGTTAGTGGAAACCAAACAGAGTTCTAAATGAGAGACAGGGACGTCTTTTGGTTCTCTCTCTTTCAACCTCAATCCCTCCATCATCACCACCCCAACTACCTGGAATAGAATAGAATCATGTTGTCTATTTAGTGTACTTCTACTGACTAGAATAATATTGTCTATTTAGTGTACTTCTACTGAATAGAATAGAATCATATTGTCTATTTATAGGGCCCATAGGTTCTAAATAACCAAAATGGAAAATGCCAGGGTACCACCAACCAGGATGAAGAAGAACGGAGACCAAGGTTCTGACTAGGGGCCTAACTAGGTGTTTGACCAGGGGCCTAACTAGGTGTTTGACCAGGGGCCTAACAAGGTGTTTGACTAGAGGCCTAACTAGGTGTTTGACCAGGGGCCTAACTAGGTGTTTGACTAGAGGCCTAACTAGGTGTTTGACCAGGGGCCTAACTAGGTGTTTGACTAGGGATATTCTGGCCTGGGTAATTAATCGTAGAGGAGTTTGATATTGTGACCAGGGTAATTAATCGTAGAGGGGTTTGATATTGTGACCAGGGTAATTAATCGTAGAGGGGTTTGATATTGTGACCAGGGTAATTAATCGTAGAGGGGTTTGATATTGTGGCCTGGGTAATTAATCATAGAGGGGTTTGATAATCTGGCCTGGGTAATTAATCACAGATGTGTTTGAAAGTGTTGGCTGGGTAATTAATCACAGATGTGTGATACTCTGGCCTGGGTAATTATTCACAGATGTGTTTGATACTCTGGCCTGGGTAATTATTCACAGATGTGTTTGATACTCTGGCCTGGGTAATTATTCACAGATGTGTTTGATACTCTGACCTGGGTAATTATTCACATATGTGTTTGATACTCTGGCGTGGGTAATTGTTCACATATGTGTTTGATACTCTGGCGTGGGTAATTCATCACAGAGGTGTTTGATAGTGTTGGCTGGGTAATTAATCACAGAGGTGTTTGATAGTGTTGGCTGGGTAATTAATTACAGATGTGTTTGATACTCTGGCCTGGGTAATTAATCTCAGAGGTGTTTGATAGTGTTGGTTGGGTAATTAATCTCAGAGGTGTTTGAAACTCTGGCCTGGGCAATTTTTCACAGAGGAGCAGCTGGAGTGTTGTTTGTTTGGATGGAGAGGTCTGGGGCTGAAAGAGTATGAATGAAATAGAGTTTCGGAGGGATGGAGGGATGGGTTGGTGGAGATGGAGGATGGGTAGACTGCGGATGGGGAGATAAGAGGGCCAGATTTGGTGTTGTTGTTACAAACTGGGTTAAGTGTGTGTCTGTGTGTTGACAGTAACCTTAAATCACACAGGTATGTCTCCCTCAAACACAAATCTGTCTTCCTTTTACCTTGCGTCTAATCACTCAGGTGTTTGGAAGTGTTAAGCTGAGTTTATTCCTGGCAGGTACACCAGAACAAGAGGGAACCAATCAGAGTTCCCCTCTCCTGCACCCCCTCTCCGGTGCTTCACAGTCGGAAATGTGTCACATCCAAAGGTCTTTATTGTTCTCCGTAATTAAATGCTTAAGAGAAATTGGTACACCGAGGCGCAAACATTTGGGCGCGCCGCCCCATCTTTCTCGGGCAATTCATCGGCGATGTTGAGTCGGTTCTCTCCTCACTCAGCCCATTTCCCCCAATAATGAAGATGTTAGCGGAGATTAAAAAAGATAGTGCCAAGTATGGCAGGGCTATCAATACGGCCTGTAAATTAATTAAGTTTCCATTGCGGTGCATCATTTATTTCAAAGCATTAGCGCCTCCAAGGAGCTGCTGGGCTATATTGCTATCTTACTAGTTGATGAGTGAGCGGTGTAAAATTGAGTCTCCAATAACATTACACTAAATGAGTTTAAACTTTTCCAAAACAGAGGAGAGCACTAGACTGGAGAACTAATATGAAATGAGTGTCTTTCCACCCTGTGGTTTGTGACTGCTGACTGTATTTATCTATATGTGGAAGTGTACTGCTGCGTGTGTGTGTTACCTTTTGTTTGTGCGCTGCTTTTGTGGGGGTGTGTGAGTGAATACTTGGCATAGTGCGTGCGTGTGTGTGTGTCTGCCTCTTTGAATGTGGGTGGATGTGTACGTATGTACTTTTGATTGTGTGTGTGTATACACACACACAGGCTCCAGGTTCTGCCCTCTCCCCGTGATTCCTCAGCTGTCTGCTCTTTTTACTGATTGGTGTGGACAAAGCTGCTGTCACGCTCCTTCCGCGGCTGGTCAACTCAGCCGGCTGACCTTCCTCGTCTTGCATGTTTCCCCAAAAGGTCGTGGTTGCGCCGATATGTGCCCCATTTCGTCGCCGTGGCTTGTTTTCCTACGTGGAATGTTGAGGCTAACTGAGGTCTGGTAGTGATTCTACTCACAGATTATGGATATTACCAAAGTAATTTACATCCAGACAAATATGGGATGTTTCAAAAATAGTTTGATGTTAGCCAAAGCCCCAGACTTTTTTAAGTAGAATGACCTCCCGAACCCCCAGAACAATCTCCAGTTGGCTAATAACTTTCCTAATCCCTGCAACCACGTCCCTCTGAACCCCTGAATGACTGAGACTGACAGGGGGGACCGTAAGCGAGACAGACAGGGGGAGTGAGAAAGTAAAAAGAGACTGATAGAAGAGAGACAGTGAAAAGTGATTTGTGATATGGCTTCATTTTTTTGTTGTTGCTTGTTTGTCTGTCTCCCCCTCAAGCAGTGTGCTGGGTTCTCTTATCCTTCTCCTTTACACACCCTCTGCCTGTTTCTCCTCGCTCTCTTCCTCCGTCTCTCCAGTATATAGTGCTCGGGGCGATAGCACAAAATCAAACTGTTTATCCATCTCTCATCTCCGCGGTGCCTCCAGGGGATCCTGCCCCCACAAACAATGAAAGTCGGGCCTCACAACGGAGCCAGATCCTATTTAATTACGTCAATAAGGAGTGCTACTGGAAAGAAAGAAGAAAAAAAAACATTAACGGAACCTTAGTGCAACCTTACCTCGCCACTATTATATACCTAACAAACTTGCCGTGTACAGTCATAAACAACAGCTCACACACGTCTAGATATTAATTTACATTTGAGTCATATAGCAGTGGAATGACTCACTCCGTGTACTATGATGCCATGAGGTGGATTTGTGTCTGGTTTGGACTCCGGTTCATCATTGCCTTTCTGAATATTCAGGGACGGGGCTTTGATAAAAAGAGGTCATAATATGACAAAGTGTTAAGGACAGCCGAAGTCTTCGACTTCATTTCCACTTAATTCCGTCTCAGCTGGAAGGGACGGAGGAGAGGGGAGGAGGTGACGGGGAGGAGGTGACGGGGAGGAGGTGACGGGAATGGCGGGCTCTGTTGAAATCCAATTGTAATTATTTGTGAAATGGCAGCTCGGGGCCAACAGAGATGTAGCCACGCTGGGTCTATGTTTCATTCAAATCATCAGTGAGGAACAGGGAGAGAGAAACTTCAGGCCCCGTCTGCTGCATCCAATCCCCTCCTCCTCCTCCTTCTCCTCCTTTGGCTGGATTAGCCCTGACTCGTTAGCGAGCTAAAATGTAATAATGCAAACATCAGGTGGAATTGGGCCGTCTCCATTATCAGCCTACAAGATGGATTGGGTGCAGGGAGCGCTGCGAGAGGATGTGAGGGGGCCGCGATTTAGATTCAATAAACTAGCAAAGCAAGAGCCCCCCCAGATCTGATTTATTTCCTACACTACGGCCAGTCACTGTTTCTGCACTGATTTCCTATTATTGCTCCCAGGGAACAATTCATTGGGATAATGTGCAGGGCAAAGGCAGGGTCTGTGTTGTCCCTGACACAGTAGAGAACCAGATTGTAAAGATAGTTTAATATGTTTAACAGGGAATGATAAGCAATTGAATCTAAACCCTGAGTTCGGTTATTACATTCAAAATGGACATATTCCACTTAAAGAGTGGTTATTCCACAATGGAGTTTGTTGGTTTAATTGATATAAAAAATGACAGTGCTTGTTATAACTTGATTACGGACCATAAATACATTTGCTACTTGCTCCACTTATTAAAGTTTTTCTCTTTCTAGCCAAAACAGATGAGGTGCTGAAGGCCAAGGAGAGGAAGGACGAAGAAACTAAGAAGATGAAGTTGGAAGGTGAGCCTAATCCATATCAATTTACATGTTGTAGTGAAGGTAGCGCTATAGTTGGGCTGTATAGCATGCATAACTACTGTACCCATAATGCTCTGTGTAACAACAAGACACGCTTATGGTGTGTAACTTAGTATTGGTGATAGAAACATTGACAGACGAACAGACAGACAATACAGATCGACATGTAGAACAAGCTAGTTTAATCCTGATTTACAACATGGACATGTGTACTGAATCTAGTTTAATCCTGATTTACAACATGGACATGGGTACTGTATCTAGTTTAATCCTGATTTACAACATGGACATGTGTACCGTATCTAGTTTAGTCCTGACAAACAACATGGATACGTGTACTGTATCTAGTTTAATCCTGATTTACAACATGGACATGTGTACTGTATCTAGTTTAATCCTGATTTACAACATGGACATGTGTACTGTATCTAGTTTAATCCTGATTTACAACATGGACATGTGTACCGTATCTAGTTTAGTCCTGACAAACAACATGGATACGTGTACTGTATCTAGTTTAGTCCTGACAAACAACATGGACATGTGTACTGTATCTAGTTTAGTTCTGACTTACAACATGGAAACATATAATGGATTTTGCACCCACACACAGTGAGAAAGACGGTTCTTGAGGGAAAGAAGCATCCAAGAGCCACAGTTGGAGAGTTACAGAACTTGGTTGCATGTTGGGGTCACCAAGTCTTCAAATCTACAATTAGACGCCACCTCCATGCCAATAGCCTATTTGAAGGGTTGCCAGAAAAAAAAACCTTCATTGAGGCCAACCAATGTATGTAAGCGCCTGAAGTTTGCTAAACGGCATTGGCACTTCTATTGAAACCGAGTGCTTTGGTCAGATGAAACAAAAATAGAACTCTTTGACCACTCGCACCCAGAGGGGCTTTGGCATTGAAAGGAGGATGCATATGCATAAAATAACCTTGTATGTACTGTTAAACATGGTAGTGGATCTTGGATGTTATGGGGCTGTTTTGCTTCTACTAGTCTGGCGGCCCTTGTTAGGGTCAATGGTATCATGAACTCTACCGAGTAGCAAGACTTTTTAGCCAAAAACCTGGTTTCCTCTGCCAGGAGGATGAAACCTGGATGGAAGTGGATCTTCCATCAAGACAATAGCAAGACAGTGACCGTATGCTTTGAACATTGTTAATTGACCCCAAAATCAACATTTTGCAGGTGCCAGATGAGTTTGCAGACTTCAGTCCCATTGAAAACGTGTGGTTTGAATTTAAGAGGGCACAAACCACACGTTTTCAATGGGACTGAAGTCAATGTTCAAAGCATACGGTCACTGTCTTGCTATTGTCTTGATGGAAGATCCACTTCCATCTCCATATGCATAGACTATAAATGAAGGGATGGTTTGGGATCACTTCCTTCAAATGCTCTCCAATCTCATAAAACAGGCAGGAAGTCTGTGTCTTTAACCATGCAAAGGGAGGGTGCACAAACTACTGAAAACAACGGTGCCAATACATTTTGCATTTAAATTTGAGAAATATTGGATTTTGGTTGATGAGATTTGCTTGAATCTTTAATGTCGTTCTATGTATTCCACGTGTTAGAACGTCAATGTACCTCATTATCTTTATTTCATACAGCCTTTTTTGATAATCTTTGTCAAGGATGCTAATTTGTTTACAGTCTGATAGGTATCGGCTTCATAAAACAAAAACGTCTAACATGTCTTTCAAAAACCTGCCATTTCAGGGCGTTATACCATACACATACACACACAACACACGCATACACTGGAAACTTCTAGATTGCTATGATGATGTGTTTTTACTGTCCTGTCGTGATACAAGACATGTTAAGTGTCTTTACGTGGCAGTGTGTACCACATCCCTTCTGGTGAGTAATGGTTTGGTTCCAACAGTAACACACACACACACACACAGAATGGAAAACTGTGCATGACCTTTAAAGTTTGGTGACCTTTTAGCCAAATGAAAGCCCAGCAATCAGAAATTAATTAGCCCTGCAAACCTACTCTGGTCTTTTCTCCGCTGGCAGTGAGGGCTTCGACTCCATCCCTCTCCTCCTCCTCCTCTGTTTCGCCCTTATTGTTTGGTGTGTCATTCTCATTCTATTTTTCACCCCCCCCCCTCCAGTGTAGATGGTGCCAAAGTGTTGAGTAAGTGTGTGGCTCCGGGCTACATCGCTGAGCTCCCAGTCAAGTGGGTTTCTTAAGCAGCGTTCACACTGTAATCTTGCCTTTTTTGGAATCAATTGACTCCTTTCCCCCCCCCAAGCTCAAAGCCACTTCATTCCTCTCTCAAACTGTTCCTGTTTTATTAAGTAACGCGTTATGCCCGCGTAGCGCTGCAAGGCTTCCTTTTATATTCCTGGTCCTCTTTCGGAGAGCGGACCAAAATACTCAGCCGCAAAATAGCTCATCAAAGCGCCACAGAGCTTTGGCTCTGACCCCTAAGACAGAGAGCCGCCGTCACACCGTTGGCTCCGCCCACTGGCGCCCGGCCCCGCTCACCAACGGGTCACTAGACGGAGGAGGTGTGCCCGGTGCTCATTAAACACTGGGTCGACGGGGCTGCCTATCCCCTCCCGAAGGGGCTTCCACAGTTCAGCCCTGACAAGAAAGTTGCCACTTGAACCGCTAAGAAGAACACAGTGAAACCAAACATGTGAGGGAGGAAGAAGACAAGAACAACCACCTACACTTCTTGTTACATGCAGAGTTACCAGTCTGACGGCGCTGGTAGAAACGGAGGCCGTTCTAGACTCATGTGGAGGTACTGTTATTGCACCCTGGTACATATTGGCTGCCCCTCAGCAAAGTGGGTTTTATCATAAGTGCATCCGGAGATGTGATCGATACTTGGCCCCGTGGTCATCGTTTAACAAAGTATTTTCAACTTGAAAGGGCTCTTGTCTCTCAAGCCTGTTTGAGGGCAAATGTTAGCGTTCAAGAATGAAACTTGGAATGAGAGAACCGCTAGCTATGTACAGTCAAATTATTGGCTTTCTTGGTGCGAATGTGCGGAAAGACTATGAAATAAACAATTCAAATAGTAAACTACAGTATTTATAGATTAGTAGATTATTCATATCCTGTGTCTGCTCTCACGGGTTGCCCTGTTCAATTCAAACCACAGGTTTTAAATCGGGGTTCAAGTCTGGAGATTGAGTTGGCCATTGCAACATCTTTTGTGGCTGGTCGATATCACTGGCTTCTGACCCAATAGCGTAAGGTTTCTCTATGGTCTGTGCTCAGATGTGTTGGCAGTGTGCTCACACACTTTACAAGTTACAGAGAGAGAGGGAGGGAGAGAGCGATCAGATCTTTCCATGGTTCCCCACCGGTAGCCTTCCTGGGTGATTTGAATCAGTGTAAATGAATCAGGTGTGCGCATGCGTGTGCATGCATGCCGTTTGAGTGTGGCAGAGATCAAACCCCGGCCTCATTAGGACTGTTAATGCCTACTCTTCTCACATCGGCGAGTTGTTCAGAAGAGCTTGTGACAGAGGCTATAACGTCATGCAGTCAATATGGAAATGTGTGTCCAATGCTTAATAATCTCAGCCATGCCCCCGTTCCCATGCGCAGCCATGCCACTTCAAAAAAACAACGCACTCAAAAGGCTGTCATTATCATCGTTGGGGCATCTGGATCGTATGCGCGAGTCTAAAGCTACAGTGTTTTATATTCCTCGGGTTTATATAGTTTTTTGCTGATGGTATGGCAATGTACGATATTTAAGCATTATGCACCTTTCTCTGTCCCCATCACCCCAAACCGCGGGCAGATTGCAAGATCATATATTTTAATGAGACGTTTAATAGCTTTTTAACCCATATCATTAGGGGAATATATACTACGGGCTTGCTCTTTTGGCATTAAACCGAAAGAACTGTTTCTTAATTACGCGGTGTGTAGGACGGGTCACGGGTTGGGGTGTGTATCTGTCTGTGTGTGTCTGTGTTCTGTAATTAGATGGCGATTAAATATTCAGACAGGTTGCTCCCCCTCTCCCCGACCCGGCGGCCATTAACACCACATCACTGTTTAACTAGCTCTGTTGTCAATCACCAGACCCATCCTAAAGAGGCAAATGCCTGGACTGTGGCCTCGGAGTGTAGAGCGGGGGGGGAGTGGCTCTGGATGGGAGTGGTAGAGAAAATGCCCTGGCCAACAGAGATGTTTTTTCTTTCACTCTTGTCCTGGCAAGAGGAACATAGTGCACGAGGAGAAACTGCAACATTTTGTGTTCTACACAGATCGTTTTAATTAGTGCAGGTCTTGCCTGTGTCCCTGCTAGTTTTTATTTGCATTCATTTGCAATGGTTGAATTAATATTTAGTTGGAGAACTCATCCGGTGTGATTACATGTCCCGTTTAATAAAGTGTAGCCTAATATCGTGATTTTTTTTTTTTTCCTCCCCGCACCCCTTTCTTTAGGTCAACGTTTACATGCGGAGTGCGGTAGGCTATAGAGCGCTTATAATAAATGACGAGCTCCGTATTCTAATTGAAAATAATAAGTAGGCTGCAGATAACAGGCTCTCCTAATCTGTGTGTGCCTCAATTTGTATCTTTGGCGGTAATAAAAAAAACAGGAAATTAAGAAAAGCAAGGGGGGAATGGACATCAGGAGCTTTAATGTAATCTGCCTGCAAATCAAATTATTTGACCTCGAAAGCCTAACAATACAAACTCCTACCGGACCGCTGTTAAATATTTAGCACGCGCCCTGTCATGAATACAAATGGCGCGCAAATTAGAATCTACAGGCGTCTGACCCCGGTATCACAACCGGGGAGCGCCCGGTCTCATGCTGCTTTAAATGTTTTAATTACCGGGCGGGCAGGATCCTGCCGCTGCACTTGAAGGACAAGCGAAGATATTCAGTACCTGGTAAACAGCGGTGCTCCCGTGTCGATTATCTCCCTGAATTAAGTCTAAAGTGGGAGATGCGCTGATGATGAGCGCAGTGAATAATGTCAACGAATTGCGGTGCACTTGTCGTTAGGCATATGCCACTTCACTGTACTGTACATTGTGGCTTTATTTTTCAACAAAGCACTTCTTCCCATCATATTAAGTGTATCGCCTAGTTTCTCTGAGAAAGCCTCATATGTTTCTATTGTGCACTGACAGAAGATCATTCACCGTGATTTTGATCTGGTTTGTATTGACCTGTTATCGATCCTGGGGTGGACTCATCACTTGTCGTTTAGTAGCAGTGCTTTACGATGGATCACCTTATTTGTTGTGTTATTATGTTCAATACAATAATGTCCCAAACATGTTGAGGAACATTGCGCTGACAGTTCACCCGGTTTTATGGCGTTTTTGTTTTGTTTCCTGGATTAAAAATGAGCTGTTTCTGCGCTGCTTTTATAGGAAGGAATTCTGGAGATAGAAGACAATGAATTACACATTTA
This sequence comes from Esox lucius, assembly GCF_011004845.1. NCBI lineage: Eukaryota > Metazoa > Chordata > Actinopteri > Esociformes > Esocidae > Esox > Esox lucius. Next base: position 35,234,125 of record NC_047569.1, on the reverse strand, counting down.
TAGGCTACAGAATGTTCCAGTAAACGTTGTCTTTACAGAAACAAAGGGCTTTACTATATCATAGTATATTTATAACTTTTTCCTCTCCTAAATTATGTTTCCTTTGGAGTAAAATTGGTGTCCCCAAGTCGATTCAACTCTGTTCTTCCTTGTGTCCCCATTCAGGTTTGCAGTTATCCCGCATTTAAATGATTAGTTATGCCTGGCTTGTAAGCAGTGAATCAGAGTTATGGACCCAGGGGAAATAAATTTGGCAGAAAATCAGTGTGAGAAGATTTAATTATCACGCTGAGACCTTTTCCCTTGGCTGGGCCAGTGAACCCCAAAACTCTTGCGCTGCTGCTGCAGCCAAATGTTCGCGGACGCCAGCCTTCTCCTCCCAATTTGTTCCCGCGCGCAATGATAAGCCAAGCAATTACTGCTTTATTGATTTTTCATCACCAGAAATTTAAAGTTGATTTTTTTTCCCCCTCTTTGAAAAGGCATGGTGGGTGATTAAGTGACCACCCCCGCCCCCCCCCTCCCACGCCCAACCCCCCAGCCCCGTCCCTCCCTCTGCGATTCAAGGGAAGAAGTAAAGCCGTGTGGTAAATTCTAATAACCCCGGGTCAATCCCTGTTGTTGTTGGATAATGTGATGCCACTGCCTTGCTCTCCGTGTGGGACAGCCGGGGAAGCGACCAAACACAATGTCGTATCTATCGAAATGTTGTTATAAGGATGCATCCCACCGAAACCTGCTCGTAGCCCGATAGCCCACATTTAGACACGAGCTGCCCTCGTGCCTCGGCTATGAGCGTGACACAGGTCAAGCGGGCGGATGATTGACAGCACCCACTCACCCATGCTGCACACAGTCAGTCCGCCCTTCTGCATTAATTAGGTTTCTTTTGGGTCACTGATACCAAAGGAGAGAGCACTGGTGTTGATACTACTGGTTCTCACCTGTGTTATAAATGTGTTTCCTGTTGTTGTGATTCAGGCATTAAAAATGAAATAAATCCAGTGAAATAGTTATTTATATAATATTAAAGCATATAAAATCTATAATCACATTGTAGATGGGATTTAAGGGATTTAAACCTTGACTGTGATCAGACCCGGTATATGATTATTTTGGACTGTGCTGTGTGACAATGTGGGCTGAGGCCCGATGAGGATGTGGTTCTGGGACCTGACTGTGTCTGGACAGGGTCGAAGTCGTGTGGTGCGGTGTGCAAGGAAGAGTGCTCCGGCCCAGCACGGACACAGCTCTGCTGGGGGAGAATTCTCCATGGGTGGCAGCTAGCCATGTGGCCCTGTTAAACCGTTTTTTTATTGTTAGACAGAGTTCATAAATGGTCCTGGAGGCGTGTTTCGCTGTGTACAGCATGTGTGTCTGTGAATGTGTGTTTGTTTGTTAATGTGCGTGCGTGTGTGTGTGTATAGGCCTGTCCTCTGGTCAGGTTTCACTGTGGGAAAGGGGTTTCCTGGGGACCAGGCTGTATGTTTGCGTACAGGCGTGTGCTTCTGTGCATGTGTGTGTGACGCCCTTCTGCGTGCAGGCTGGGGGGGCGGGGGGCTCATTCACACCTCATCAAGTCATAACTGGTGGTCCCTGGCCAGACTGAAGGGGCTGTGGGGGGACATGGGCTGGCAGAGCCGACCGCTGCAGCCGGGTTTGGGTGGCGCTGGGGGACAGAGGGGAAGGGTCAAAGCCAGGGCCTTCCCAACAGGAGGGGGAGGGGCTCCTTGGCTGATGGGAGTTTTCTCCTCAGATTTAAAACAAGTAGTGAGACAGGAATCATGTAAAAAAAAAAAAACTTTCAAATGCGCTTCGAGTGTTTTTATTGAATGCACATTTTAAAACATTGTAGAGAAATTAGGCACGTGCTTATCATTTTTTTTGCAAATGAATACAAACAAGAAGACAGATGTCAACAACACCACGAAAGAAAAAGTTTGAATGTAAAATATAATCTTCCCCCAAAGTCCCATTAAGCCCTTGCTTCCTTCCCACAATATGAAAATGCTGTAATGAAGAATCCAGGAAATCCAAGAAAACGGGAGATTTATAAAAGGTGCATGTGAACAAGCAAATACGCACAACACACACACACGCACGTTAGTTTAAAGTCTTCAGTATGTTGGCAGTATGCTTAGGTTCACAGTAAACTTCTGTTGTTTGGAGACATGGAGATGATTAAATGACAATTGTCTCATTTGAAATAGCTTCTTTCCTTTTTTTTCACCGAAAAAGCCACTCATCATTCCTATTGACCAGTTTCTTGAATGCGTTTTTAGGTCACAGTTTTTTTCCCTGTGTTTCTGTCGTAAGTCCTTCTCTTTCAATAAGGTAAAGTGCAATTGGATGCCAGTAATGTATTAAACGTCTTTAAGTTTATTAGGCCTAGGACAGGGGTCAGTGTAGGGCTGGGTCCTTAATGATTAAACCCCCATCCAGCCCTCCCTAACGCTCACCATGCCAGTGACCTTTTTCTAGTTGACACACTCCAAAGGACCTCCTGATTCTGGCTGGGTAGAACTAGACCGGGCCCCAGCAGGGTGGAGAAAGGAGGGAAACGAGGAATACAAATTGAGAAAGGCAAAAGGAGAAATCAATTATGGAGGGTGGGGGTTGTTGCCATTAACCACAGTGTGTGTGTGTGTGTGTGTGTGTTTCTTGGGTGTGTGTTCGCGTGCGTGCACGCTTGTGATGTTTGTAAATCTTTTTTTCCCGTTTTCCTGGATACTTGATGACGTCATTTTCATTTTAAAGACTGCGCTCCAATTAAGTAATTAGTTGCCCGGGTGTTTCTTTAATTACTGACCTGTTCATAAAAGACATGCTGACCAGACCATGACTGGAAATTGGAAAGCACTGCACCCCAGCTCCCCCCCCCCCCCCGCACACTGTCTCTCTCATATGCACACTTTCACAGAAGCACACATATGCACACTTTCACAGAAGCACACGTATGCACACTTTCACAGAAGCACACGTATGCACACTTTCACAGAAGCACACATATGCACACGTTCAAGTCAATTGATCAGCTTGACTGTAACATTCTACAGTTCAAACAGACCTTTGAATCACCCACACGGTCAGTGAATGGTATTGTAAGGTTACGCTCAGAATGGTTATTCAGTAATGCATGCAGCTACATCCAGGAAGAGGTCTGTTCCTGAAGCCATCATGGTTCAGGCTGTGAAAGCTTCACATTTTAGTGGCATACCGTGACACTGCACAGACACAGGTTGTCTTCTGGCACCCACTCTCTTCCACATGGACAGACACACACACACACACACATCTGGTATGGGTTAAGCCCCAATGCTGTGCGCTCTGAACGTCTCACCATCCTCACCTCTCTGACAGCCACCCAGCTTGACAGGGCCCCGGGTGGACTGATCCATGGCCCCCAGGACCCCTCTCCCATTCACGATGAACAGAAGGACCGTTCTCTGGGTGTCCACATGGATGTGATATTCCTGTGAAGTGCGCTACCCATAGGGGTGTAGTCAGAAGTAGTGCGCAGCATAGGGCATGTGGTGTCATTTGGGACGTCCTGTAATGTGGTCTCTTGTGACACCTTGTTGTATTAGCCCTTTCGATTCCTATTTCACCAGTTAAATATCCAGATGATTTCAGCCGGTTCTGTTTCTCTATGTGTAGTTTTGATTGTCCCGTTTGCTCTGGATCGCTGGAATCCTTTGCTGTTTTGACCTAAGGTTGTGGGCAAATAACTTGACAACTTTGCATTTTTCCTGAATAATTGTATTTCTCATAAATGTGCATGTAATGTATTTTGCTCATGTCATCTTATTGTAGGATTTTCAACATTGCAGAATAAATTATATTAAAAATAAATAAAATGTGACGTGCACAATTATAGATACTTCTGAGCCAGTACATGTTTCCAAAGGCTTTGACTTTTGAAGCCTATTAAGGTAACTGCAGACGAACACCTATTGTAGCCATCATTAAGCTTTCTATACCTTTCTACTGGCAATTTGGCCCACGTTTTTGCAGCAACCTGCTCTAATTCTTTTATGTTCAAGGAGTGCCCTCCTCTGACCTGCTGTTAGGTTTTCTGTATTGCCATGCAGCTTTTATTTTTGTTTTGTCGGTCCAAAGAACAATTCCCCCAGGATTTCGTCTTGTTTAGGATTCTTTTTAAGAAGTGAAATCAGATTTTCTTGTGTCTCCTTTGGGACTGGGGTCTTCCCGTGTTTACCAACGGACCAAATTAGGTGTTCAGAGAAAAGAGCACCATGCCTACAATACATGATGGAGAAGGTTGAATTGTGCTGTGGGCCTTCTGTGTTTCCTCTGATTCTGAGGGTCTTTAATGTGTACACAACATCATTAAATCAGCGTATTATGGAGGTGTTTCGGAGTGGAACGGGAAACGTTGTGTCCAAACACTGTGCGTCTGTGCAAGGTTTCGGGTCTTCCAGCAGGACAACAACCCCAAGCACACATTAAAAGCACCCTGGAAAGGTTCAGCAGTAAACGCTGGACTGTTGTGGAGTGGCCAGTGGAAGTCCTGTTTAACGTCACCTACAAAACGTGTGATAAAAGCTGGGAACAGCAGTTGGTCGAGAGCACTCTTCAAATATGCCTGACGTAGATCAGGTTATCGCTGAGGAATTGGCTTAATCTCCAGTATAAAGGTGTACCAAGCTCGTTAAAGGCTACAAGAATCGTATGTTGGTAGTTATCTTGGCCAGAAGCTGTGAAGACAAGGACTACCTCTGGGGTATCTACTATTATGTCCATGCCATTTTTCTTTATTTTCTGAATTGAAATGGTTGACTCATTTTCTGGAATGTTGAAAGGGTTGGGGGCACCATGTTGTCATGTTGGCTGTATCTATATACTGGGGAATTATGAGAAGCGTGTTTCTGTGTGAGGTCCAGAGGTCTCCACAAGCACAGTAAAACCTGAACTATTAATTCCCGTAAGGTTTTTTGGCTGGTCCCCACTAGGAAAAACTATTTCTGGCTTTGGGGTTAGGTTTACAGTAAAACCTTTATTGTACTTTAAACTTTTTTGGCATAGTGTTCAAATTGGGATTACTTTCAGGTTTACACATTAGTGGTTAGGCGTTTGTGGTTAGGTTATGTATAGGCATAAAGGCTTTTGAGGTTAGGTTTAGGGCAAGGGGATGTGGGACATCGATTTCTGCGTAGGGTTTCAGGTCCTCACCAGGATAGTAAAATAAATGTGGGTGTATAACATGGCTTCATTCCTATCTGATCTCAGGGTACCAGACGGCAGACAGGTGTGGAGTGTCACCTCACTGATTACAGGACTGGGGTTGATGTGGGAGGGGGGGTCGGGCTGGGGGGGGGGGGGTAGTAGATAGGAGGACTGGGCACGTGGCAGCAGTGTCCGACTCTCATTAGGCTCCGTGGTGTTGAGAAAATTCATTAATTACTGGGCCATTTATTGAGTGAAGTGTGAAGATGCTTATCTGGAGACATCCGCCAACCCGCTAAGGGGGGCCCGGGAAGAGGCCGGCCGTCTGTCCTCGGCTATTCTGTCTGGGACGCCGGGTGTCACTTTGGTCGCGGCCCCAAAATTTCTCCGTGTCGGATTACATGGTCCACCTATCCAGCCGTCCGTACGGCCGTCCTGAAATGTTGACGGTTACTGAACACCTTGGTGACAGTCTTGGGCCTAATGTGGGGGACTGGGGAGATGCCCGGAAAGTGATCCTTGGGGTTTACTATGAAGGGGATTCCCTGGGCTGATCAAGACATGACATGATGGGGTACAGGGAAACGTCAGTGTTGTGACTTCTGGGGTCACATTGAAAATGACAGTGATCGGGGGGGGGTGCAGCCAGGGCGGTTGCCGCGGTGATAAGAGGTCACAACGACGGGGCGTTGACACGCGTTGCTTCCCTATTTATGGGCCTGTGTGGTTTGGGGCCGAGGGGATACTGGGTTGATAGGGATCTGCCTCTGTGTGTTGGTGTGCGTGCGTGCATGTGTGTGTGTGTGTGTGTGTGTGTGTGTGTGTGTGCGTGGTCCCGTGGGGACTTCACGGCTGTGGCAGCATCATTAGAGCAGGTCGGCCACCTGCTGTGGTCCTGGGCGGTCCTGCCTCCCTCAGGGACATGCTGGGGACATCTGGCCCAGGCTGCCCCGGGTACAAGTAGTGTGAACCTCCAGCGACATGGGCCAGCCTGAACAAAATAGCACAACACTGCACAGCCGCAGAACCCAGTCTGTCACCAATATTGTACATCACAGCAGAACACAACAATACAGTGTTACACAATATCACTCAACAACGTGATGTAACACTACAGCACAACAGGGATGTCTTCTTAGTGCTCTTTGTGTTGGTCCTCCAGTGCGTCTGTGTTCCTCTTCGGAGTGTTAAATGCTATGTATCCCTCTATTGTGTTGGGGTTGCTGGTTGGATGGCGTGGTTGGTCAATTAATCTAGAGTGTTGGATCAAGTCATCTGGAGTGTTGGATCAAGTCATCTGGAGTGTTGGATCAAGTCATCTGGAGTGTTGGATCAAGTCATCTGGAGTGTTGGATCAAGTCATCTGGAGTGTTTGGTCAAGTCATCTGGAGTGTTTGGTCAAGTCATCTGGAGTGTTTGGTCAAGTCATCTGGAGTGTTTGGTCAAGTCATCTGGAGTGTTTGGTCAAGTCATCTGGAGTGTTTGGTCAAGTCATATAGAGTTGTTGGTCAAGTCATATAGAGTGGTTGGTCAAGTCATATAGAGTGGTTGGTCAAGTCTTATAGAGTGGTTGGTCAAGTCATCTATGGTGGTAGTTCCAGTCATCTATAGGGGTGTATTAAGTAATCGATGGTTGTTGGTAAATTCATCTAGAGTAGTCGGTCAACTCAACCATGGTGATTGGTCAAGTCATCTTTGGTGTTTGGTTAAGTCATCCATGGCGTTCGGTCAAGTTAACCGTGGTGTTCGTTCAAGTCATCCATGGTGCCTGGTAAATTAATCTTTGTGCTTTTTATTGATTGATTTAAGGACAGTGATTTCTTTTATTTTATCTATTTATCTTCAGCGTCTTTTTCTTCCATTTCAATGAACACTATTATTTTTTCCTTCCTCCCTCTTAATCTCTCTGTGTTTTGTTCTCTCTCCATCACGATATCTCCCTCTCTCTCTCGCTCCTTCACCTCCCCTCATTGAGATGTCATTTGTCAAGGCTGAACCGGCCGGCAGGCAGCAGGGTATTAGTTATGCAAATATTGACGTGGCGCTTTGGCCTGGTAGCTATCAATTGAAATCAGCAAATCGATGGGCCTAATAGCTCCTCATTACGCACTTGATGCATTTTCAGGGCTAGCATCGGAAGCTGTCAGCGCTCCCTAATCAATGCAGTCCAAAACCATTATCTGACCATGGGCCCATACACCTTTGGAATATTGGCCTTTTTCTGTTCTCACTTTTTTCTGGGATCGGCTGTGTATTTTAATGGATCTGTGCCTTGAAGACAGAAACACATGAGGATGTGTAGGCTCAAATACAAATGTGTACACCCGCGCAAACGCACCAGCGCAGGTTTGGTTTGTACTGATAGCTAGGTTAAATCACTGGGAATCATTTGGGAATCATAGATAGGCCATAGATTTGTCTTTTTGCTTAAATGCAGGTAAATTAACTTGAATGTTCTTACGATTATCCGTAACTCCAGCATGTGTATATGGATTGCTACTGTATGTATAGCTTTTTTTAGAATTTAATTCACCAACCACTCAATTTAGGTCTGTTTCTCTCAGTATGAAAGGAGCTGGCAAATGTAGCAGCAGAGCTAACAATATGCTAAAAATAATCTCCAAAATGTATGCAGAGATAATATAGTATCCTACAGTTCTATTGGTCCTGGCTAAATATGAAAATGTCCTTATTTCCAAATCTTATAGTATCACTTTAAAACGTGTTTATGTGAGCACTGTTTTAACAGTCAGCCTGTTGGTTGGAATATAGATTGTTGGGTTCCCGATCACCTGAACATTATCTAGGTATGAATGTTTTAGGACTAAAACGATCAATGTTCTTCCAGTGTGATTTAAACTTACACCCAGACCCAGTGATGTAACATCATGTTCAGGCCTCCAGAAGAAGCACTTTGAAGCGGGAGGAAGTGCTACAGTTTTTCCGTGCAGAGCTATCTCTATGCCCCTCAGCTGTGAGGGAAACAGAGTGTTTGATGCCTGGCGAGCAGTGCGTTCTGGGTATTTAACTTAGCGCAGGGTTACATAAACAACAATAGCAACCCACAGGTAGGCCGAGACGCAAGGAATCCACCAGAAGGAAGAACGTTCCTGGGTTCCTTGGCATGCCAGCGGTGGGCAGAGATGCCACTCAGCCCTGGAACCAGGTACCGTCTCCATGCACTAATGAAGTGGGAAGGAAAAGAGACGAAAGATGGAAAGACTAGATGGTGCGTGTGTGTGTGTGAGTATGAGTGTGAAAACGTCCATCATTGTGTGTGTGTGTGTGTGTGTGTGTGTGTGTTGGATGGTGGGACTGGTGCTGTGGGGCCAGGCGTGGATATATCATTGGAGGCGAGGGTTATTGGAAATGCGGGGAGATGAAAGACAGAAGAAGCCAGTAATTGCCTTAAAGATCAGACTACAAAGCATTACTTTGGAATTTACAAGGCCAGCCGGCTACAAAAGAGCGGGTAATTTATGAGCTCAGCGTAAAAGAATAGCATAATTGCATTAAAAATGTATGCTAATGAGCCCTAAAATGAGGAAGGTGGTTATTATAAAGGTTTGTATTCATCTTCCCTGGCTCGAATGATGGCTAGTGGCTTGATTAATGGCTTAATTTCTATCAATTAGCGGGCAAAAAAAAAAAAAAAACTCCTGCGAGACGAGCCCCTAAAATGAGCCTTGAATTACGTATCTCCTCTGCAGTGCTTAGAGGAAGTGGGAGGGCAGGGGGGGTGAAGGGTGAGGGAGACGGGTGAGGGAGACGGGGGGGGGGGGGCTATGGCAGTGAGTCCGGACGCTGATAAGGGACTGTGTGTCTGTCCCACTGAGCGAAAACATTTGAAAGATGTATTTTGAACTGTTCTACGTCCTCTTCAGCGTCCTTTACTCAGCGGTGCCTGTCTCTGCCAGTGTGTGACAGTTTCAGTTGTTGTTGTGCGGGAATATGTGTTTTTAATGATATGGGTTGCGGTGTGGACCACCAGGATCATGGAGGAGCCCAGCTGTAGTGGCCGCCAATCCGACCGGAGCCGGCTCGGGCCAGCCTACTGGATTAAATTACTGCCATCATGTCAACAGGCATGTCTTCTGCCCTTTCCCCTCACTCACATTTTAAATCTCTCATTTTAATGTCGCCTTTAGGGTGCTTTCTCCCTTTGTCTTTCTGCAAATAGAATTCCAAGGCACCTCTAAACCTTTAATTTGTGAGCGACCCCAACGTAACACAGTTATTTTCCTTTATTTGCTCGGCACAACAAGCGCCATCGTAATTTAGCTCTCGCGGTAGTGCACTCAATTACTGGAATTAATCAGTAGCAGCAATATATTCAGCTCTGGCTGCTACTGATTGACAAACTGTGGAGCAAAGTCACATTTACAAGAGACCGCCTACCCTGGCACTGTGGAAATGAGTTGTCAAACAGCGCCCTCCTCTGTTCGGTTTCTGCAACTGCAGTATAATTGACACTTTCTCCATCGCTCTCTCACTCTCTGACACACACACAGACACACACAAACTTTCTGTCCCGGATGGCTCTGGAAATCTGCTTTATTTCATTGGTTTCTTTGATTTTCTTTCCTTTCTCCACCCTCTTAATCAATGAAGTAGACAAACAGCTATTTAGAGAGAACAATACGCTATTGATTCCCGGTTGCTCTTCAGGACGCCTTTGGACTAATTTTGGTAATGAGTTTGCAAGTGAGTTTTCGGCTCAATACACACATTTAACACACACACACTAGTACTCACATACAAGCGTGCACCGCCTTGCAGGCAGATCAATCTCTAGACATTGTTCGGCTCATTATAACAAGTGAATACAAGGATGAAGAATGAAAGGTCTCTCGATATGGTCCAGTTTATTGATCGTTCTGTTTAGACGCCCCACCACTTCACTCAGAATGCTAGTATGACCATTTAAAAGACCACTCCACTATTTTGACTTATTTTGTGTTTATTATAATTGAATACTGTCTACAGAATCATACTGTCGTACATTTGGTGTGCATTTAGTTGGCCTTGTTTTCTAGTCTTTTTTTTTTTATCTCTCTCCATCTCGCTTTCTTTCTTTCTGTCTCTCTATTTCTGTTTATCTCTCTCCCCCTTTCATCTCCGCCAGACAAACAGCCAGTGATGTGGTGACAATCTAGTCAACCCGCTGAATTAATTTGCCGGATAATGTGTCAATATTAAATATCAACTTTGACCTGCCGGGCTCTTCCCTCTCAGCTTTTCGGCCGGGCGGCGTATTGATTTTTGTCCTGTCTGTAGCTCGGCCGGCCCTCTCTCTCCAAGTCCATTATTTTAGATTTTCCTATGAAATACATATCTTTTCCACTGACATCTGACAAACAGCATATGGAAGTCATTTTATCTACCAATAATGTGTTTGTCAAAAAGTATGAGTCTTTAATGGGTTCTCTGGGCCTCCTCCATCCCCTCTCCTGCCCGCCTGCCCGACGGGCTGTCATTGATATATCTGGGCTGATAGGGTGTGGTATGGTGCGGTGTCCTTTATTAAGACTCTTACTTCAGAGGACAGAGAGGTGGTGTAGGTGGGGTGTGCTATGAGAGGCCTAAGACGTGTGTGCGCGTGTGTCCTTTATTAAGAATTTTACCTCCGAGGGCAGGAAGGTGGATTCATCGATCACTGATTGAAAAGTATGATTCACTGCACACACACACACACACACACACAGTGCTCCGTGCAGATCCCGTGGCTGTCATGTGAAGGACAGGCCAGTGTCTCCAGGAGGATATTGGGCCGGCACTCACATTGTACATCTAGCCACGAATTCAAGGTAATAAGTATTTTTGGAAAGGCTGTTCTCGGTTCTGTCTTCCTCGTGCTACAAGAGAGACTGTCAGAAATGGACAGCTTAATTCCAGTTGTCAGTCACTTTTCCTGTTCTCAAAGTAAATATAAATGAATGCTAAGTTTTCTTAACAACATTGTCCCCCTACTTTGTTTTCCCTCACTGTGTGTGTGTGTGTGTGTTTTTGTGTGTGTGTCTGTGTGTTTGTGTGTGTGTGTGTCTGTGTGTCAGTTTGTCTGGAACAATACTTGGTTGACAAGCATTAAAAAGTAGATTTCCTATTTTTCAACTAATAAATATAAAACAAAGTAGTATGATAAAAAGTGTAAACATTTTGAAAATTGTTTTACCATTTCTACATCTCCTTTGTTGTGCTTTTATACAGCCCTTGAATTTGGCCTCAGTTAAAGTACAGCTTAATTTTAAATGTTTTTAATTCATTTTGACAAAGAATTAGTTTTTCCACAAGGCAATTTGTTGGGCATGCTGACATTTTCCACGGAGAAGCATTTTCATGTAAAATGAATCACACCAAAATAAAATTAAATGGATGCTAATATGGGAGGGTTAAAAACGTCCAATATTTTGATGAATTCATAATCAGAAAATGTCTCCTCTGGTGATGTCTCCTATACTTCCTGGTGAACAAGAACCCTCCAACCACAACACATAATAACTTGTTTTAACTTTTACAATATTGAGTCACACTGTTGGACATCATTTTGTCTCCATGAATACATTTAATTATAACTTTTAAAAATCCTTCTCACAGCATGATGTGGATTGCCGAGAGGATTCCCAATTATTCTTTTTTTCATTCAATTCTTCTGAAGTTTGGGAGCAGTAACATCATAGGAAACTTTAGCTGAAATGTTTGATATTAAATGTTTATTCATTGTATGAGGCTTTAGATTATTCTAACTAAGTTTCTTCTAAACCATTTAATAAAGACTTTTCACAATTTAAAATAATGTATGCATGTTTTTGACACACTGGAGCGTCAAATATGTTTGTGTTTGTTCGTGATCGTGCATGGAACGTAACTGCATATGTGCATGTATGTTTAACTTTTTTTTTTTTTAAAATGAAAGTGTGTGTGCTCTCATTTGTTTGCGCTTGTGTGTGAAGCTTGTTTTGCTGTGCCTCTCAGCCGTACCAAATAAAAGCGGTGGCAAATATTCATTTATTCATTAAAAGAGGCCCAGGAATATCTGTTGTGACAGTTTCTCTGCTAGTTAATGGATGAATTGAATTCCTGTTGCTGGCTCACTGAGTCTTAGGTGTGTGTCTGTGTGTTTCTCTGTATTTTGACATTAGATTTTGCTTATCTCTGTCTTTGATGAAAATCCAAAATATTCTGTAATAATAGTTCAGTAATAATAGTTCACTATTTTTAAATGTGTTCTCCTTCTAGGCTGACGTTTTCCTAAATATACTCTAATTCTCCGGTGCATCCCAAATGCACACCTCTTTTAGCCTGAAGGAATCCAAAGTAGTGCATTATGTAGACAATAGGGTGCCGTTTGGGACTTCTCCCTCATATGATCTTCTCTGTTGTTGTTGTTTGTCCTCAGTGTCCTGCCCCCCACCCTGACCCCTGTCAGAACCCCCTAGCTCTCCCCCCAGAAATATCTAACATATGATCACATTAGAGATTTCTGAGCAGGTGCCAACCAGCATTACTACCAGAGAAGCTGGACAGAGTCAAGCATCCTAAATGTAATAAGTTCACTTCTCCTGATGTTCCTGCTGTGTCTTACTTGAAGATGGCTACCAGATCCCAGGGAGGGACCACTCCCCCCATAAGGCCGCTAACCTCTCTGTCTTTGTGTGTCTGTTTCTAGAGGGGACCTCGCTGGCCGAGCAAGTGCGAAGGATAAAGGACATTGAGGCCATCGAGAACGAATCCTTTGTTCCCCAGGCTTTCAAATCAACCCGAGACAGTGTCAAGGTGCGTTTTCTCTCTCTGTCCTCCGTGCGCTTCTTTCTTCCCCTTATTTGATTTCCCTCCCCCTCCAGTTTTATTCCATTTGTCCGAGGGCAGCTTCCGGACCCAAATGAAACCATTCCAATTCAATGTCGTTTGCTCCGTGCGTTTGTTGGGGCAGGGGAGAGGGTCCTGGCCGGGGCTGTTTTTGATCTGCTCCCACCACAAAAGCCGCCGCGGCACTGGGCCTCTCCCTGTGTCTCGGCCCAGGCAGCAGCCAGCCACAGAAGCACCGAGGTCATTATTGAAATGCTCCTGTCTGGGAAAACGTGTAGGATATTAGATTTGTTGGCAATCATTGGCGATCCTGGGAGGGTTAGGACAAAAGGTGACAGTACAAGTGGAGCAGCTTGATAGATGGCATCAGGCACTGGGACTTGGGCCCGTCTCCGTGTCACTGTGTCTGTTTCCCTCTTTAATTCTCTTTCCGTCTCTCGCTTTCTATCTTTCCATCTCTGTCTCGCTAATTCTCTCTCTTTCTCTCTCTTGCTCATTTTCTCTCGTTTTTGTACACTTATCTCCTCTCACGCTCTCTCTCTCCCTCGTTCTCTCTTCTGCCATTCTGCTCTGTCACTCCCTCGCTCTCTGTACCTTTTCCTCTCCTCTCGTCCTCCTTCGTCAGGACTCCGGCTTGCCTGTGAGGTCATTCAGTGAGCCGGATCCACGGAAGAATGTGACGGTTTCTGGTTGTCCCACCTACCTCGGGTTTAAAGCGCGGATCTTAGTTGGGTCTGTCTGGATGGGAGCATGTGCTAAATGACCAAAGTGGAAACGTAATAGAGGCACTCCTGTGTCTCTAACCTTGTTCACCAGAGGCCCCCGGGGGGGCCAAACACCTACAGCCCTCTCCACTTAGCACTCAATTAGCCCGTGATTTACACCCAGCCAGTTAAAATAGAGGCTGTAATGAAATAATGTGGATACAAGGTGTGGGGAGGGGGTGACCCCACTCTCCTGGTTCCTAACCCCCTTCCATTCCACCTGGAGTCTCCACACACGTGCACACACGTGCACGCACTTACACTAACAACCTCATCAGCTATAAGAAGTGTTAAACAAAGGCGTAGACACACACACACACAGACAGACAGCTCAGAGAAATCCAGGCAGTACTGGCAAAGTGAGACCAACACCAACACTGCCATCTCCTGGACATCCATGAAACAGTTTTGCCTTGCATTCCTCTGCACGTGTTAATGAAAGCAGCATGTTTTGTGCTTTTTGCCAGACAGTGTGATGTCAGAAATGAGAAGAGATGGCCAGGTAGTCCACTAGTCTAACCAGGAAATCGGGAAAACCGGGGAATTTGGGGGAGGAATGTCAGAATGAGTTTTGCAGCTCCAGTGTGATATTACATGAGATGACATTCTGTGTGTCTTCAGACAGAACCAGTGGATGTGAAGCCGGAACCAGACGACACACCTCTGCTCCTTCCAGACATCAGCTCCCTGCCCACCGCAATACGCTACAACGACAGTGATTCTCTAGCTCACCCCAGTGTAAGTCGTCTCACACCCGCGCACGGGCATCAGTGGCTGGGCAGGGAGAACTCCGGGTCCTTTACTTTCTTACCCTCCAACTTTCTCAGACACACACACCCAGCCACCCACCCCCCCTCGCCCTCCCCACTACAACACTGAATATCCATTCACACAGAGTCAGGCCTTAGGATAGGAAATGAAGCCTAGCTGTAATCTCTGTCTGCTCTGTGACCCCCCCCCCCACCCCCCTCCTTGGCAGAGCTGTGCGGAGTCATTTATCTCCCGGCGGGGGGAAAGTGAGTTAGCCCTGACGCATGCAGATCAACCCACGACAGCCTGATCTATGGCAGCAATATGCCCTAGGCGGGGAAGAGCCAATCAGGAATAATGATTCCCCATTACCCCTTCTGTAGATAGTGTCATCTCAAACTGGTTAGCGCTGTGCCACCACAGGGCCTGGGCCGGTGGGGGTGGGGGGGGGTGGGGGGGTGCTGATCTAGTCATTGTGTCGAAGCGAAGATAACACACAGTGAACGCGGCGCACCCCACATGGTGTGTCAGGCCTTACATGAGTGAGTGAGTGAGTGAGTGTGTGTGTGTATGTGTGTGTGTGTGTGTCGTCGTGTTTAAGGCGAGAGTTAAGTGATTCACAAGCCCGTTACACAACAGACAGGGCATATTTAGCTCTCCTGGGCCGTCACACGCGTCCTGGATAAATGGAGCGTCATTATATGAACACAGGGACGCTGCATATGAGGAGATGGAAATGGTGGTTCTCTCAAATGGTTTGTTTCTGTCACACGAGCCTTGCTTGTCAGTGGAAGACATCCGTGGATGTTGGGGGGGGGTTATACTGTGTTACTGGGTTGAGTCCCTGCCTGTATAAAGTTACGATAACGTTCATTGGCTTGGCTAATTATCTTATCGAGACAGAGATAATAGGCCTCTTACTACAGCTCTACTGGAACCCAGATTGGGTAGGGAACCCTCGGTTCCTTGCAGGTGGAGCGCCGATAGGTCTCTCAGCAGGTGGAATAAAAGCCTGCGAGTCGGGGTCGGGGGTCACATTTCGTATTTTGCGGTTCTGGGACGCTTTATATAAAGACAAAACAGATGTCAGATGTGGGATCGATAATCAGCTACGAAGCAGTGAGGAGATGGAGCACAACTGTCCCTTCCCCCTGTGGTAATATAATCTGCCGCTAGGTGGTAGCCTGACTAACTTCTATAGGAAACTTAGAAATGTCTAGTTAACGTTAACAAAAACAGCGTTAATGAAAGATTATCGTGAGTGAAAAAACTAACCGCCGCGTACACAGGCTCCACGAAACGTACCCCTTCAAGAATATTAACCGTTAAACTTCTGATTATTAACTCGGATTTCTGGAACGTTGCATTACTGACGTTTAGCGCGCTGCACATAAAAGAAATACTTGACTCTAGTCACTTCATATGCTGGACATTCTCCCATGTGGTCCACCACAGCTAATCATTCCTAGTAGGACCCAGTTATGGCAAACCGGGTTCAAATAGTGATGTGATTTCTTCTAGCTTTCACGTGAGCCTGTCCGAAGTGCCCAGAATGCATGATTTGCCCTTTTGGAACGTATCCATTGGATTCGCTGTGGCAGCCGCGTGGCACCCGTCTGAAGCCGGACCGGCCATCCTGGTGTTCCTGGCACTATGCCCCGTGAGGCACCCCCTCAGTCAACCCAGGTCTGTGGCTGGCTCATGGTTCTGGCCGTGTGCCGAGTTGGGGTCAGAGGTGGTTCAGAGGGTGGTGCTCACACCTGTGTGTGTGTGTGTGGTGTTTCATGACCATTGTGGCAGGTATTTGTGCCGCCGGCCCAGAGGGGTGCTATAGGTTTGACGTATCCTGCGAAACGGCACGCTGGGTGCTAGGAGAGGTGTCACCGCACAACGCTGTCACAGAGCGCTCAGCTATTACTTCCACATCCCACGGCCCTAAAAACAGACACACACACACGTTGCTTTTTTCTATCCTCGTGGGGACTAGAAATCCATGTTCCTCATCTCCTAATCTCAGTAACTAAACATTGATGCCTAAACAGAATCTAATCATAATGTCTTACTAAACCTAAAAGTAACCCCGATGCTGACACTCAGTTGTAGGTTTTACCCTACACCTAACCCGTAAGACGGAAATAGCCTTTTTTGTAGCAGGGACCTGGCTTCTGAGGACCAATTTGTCCGGTTTTACTATCTTTGTACTCACACACATTAAATACATCTAGACTGCATACATCTAGACTGCATACATCTAGACTGCATACATCTAGACTGCATACATCTAGACTGCATACATCTAGACTGCATACATCTAGACTGCATACATCTAGACTGCATACATCTAGACTGCATACATCTAGACTGCATACATCTAGACTGCATACATCTACACGGCATACATCTACACTGCATACATCTACACTGTATATATCTAGACTAAATACTCTCCTGACAGTAGTAATGTTCCACTAATGTAGGAATATACATGGATTGAAGTTTAGCATAGATTGTTTCAGGCTCTTAGCCATTTCCCTCACTCTGTGCTTCAAATGTTTTTATTATTGATCTCACATTAAACAAAGAGAGTTATACAGAAATCAGGTGCATTCTTGTTTTGTTAAAAACAAAAATGTATCCCTCCCTTACCCAACCACACATTTGCCCCCTTTGAATTACAGACAGACATTCGTGTAATATCACTCATCACCCTATCATGTTCAAGTTTTTGGTGGGATCTGTTATTTGGTCCTAATGTGTCTATCAATTTTCTATCCTTCTGTGTCCATCCTCCAGTTGTTCCTGGACAAGGAGAAGGCTGAGGAGATGTGGCTTAACAGACTGGTGTCCCTCCGCCAGGAGAGGCTCATGGGAAGTCCTGTGCCCTGATTGAACGTGTGGCTCCATGTCCCTAAACGTTTTAATGTGCCTCCCCCTGCACTGAGGGGTCACTGCTTTTTGTTGGAAAACTACAAAGGGTCTGTCTTTTGTTTTGTAGTCCAAATGTGTAATTAAAATATACAAGAAGGTACACAGAAAAGTGTACTGTCTGTTGGATGTAACATTGGTTAATTGTGTTTAAGCTCATTTAAAACTCTTGTGTGCTTTAGTGAAGGGTCATTATGAATACGCTGACTGGTGTTTTGTAGAATATTTCAGCTTGATATTTGTCAGTCAGTCTTGTGCTAGAAGGATCAAATATTGTTGTGGTCTTGAGGAAACTTATTTTTTAAAATGTTTGTAATAAACTTGAGGGTGAAAAAAATCTGTGTGTCTTTCTTCCAAGTTTCAGAAGGAAAGGATATTCCATAACTAAGTCACTTAGTTATGATGCTGACATATCTCCCTTCACATGACACAGAGTTTAGCGGTCTGTGTTCCTGGCTGGTCATTGGGGTGGATGGTGGCTTGGTACAACCTAGTCTCATGTCAGCTTGGTTTATTGGTTACAAACACATGGGTGAAATAGCAAGTGTAGTAAAATGATTTATTTCCAAATTCAGCTACTGTACTGAAAAAAAAAGTCTTATGAAGAGGTATGTACGCCTGCTGGATTTTTAGCTCTTTCATATTTGGACACATGGATAAGAAATGCCCACCACATACAGTGATGAAGGTAACCCAAATAAACAAATCACACAAATTTTACTTTTAAAATATATAATCACCAAAAAATACCTGATTAGAAAATATTTTCCCTCAAGAAAGATTATTAATGCCCCTGACTTTGGGAAGGCTCACAAAGCCATTTGATTCAAAGTACCTCATTCCATGACGGATCAAATAAAAATGAGATAATTACGTCCATACATAGGACAGGTCTTCCCACCAAATTCAGCCCAGTTGCTCACCGAACGATGCTCATAGAAGTCTTTAAGACCCCCAGGGTAACATGACATCCAGGGATCTACAGGAAGTCTTTAATAACCCCAGGGTAACATGACATCCATGGATCTACAGGAAGTCTCTAAGAACCCCAGGGTAACATGACATCCAGTGATCTACAGGATGTCTCTAAGAACCCCAGGGTAACATGACATCCAGTGATCTACAGGATGTCTCTAAGAACCCCAGGGTAACATGACATCCAGTGATCTACAGGATGTCTCTAAGAACCCCAGGGTAAAATGACATCCAGGGATCTACAGGAAGTCTTTAATAACCCCAGGGTAAAATGACATCCAGGGATCTACAGGAAGTCTTTAATAACCCCAGGGTAACATGACATCCAAGGATCTACAGGAAGTCTTTAATAACCCCAGGGTAACATGACATCCAGGGATCTACAGGAAGTCTCTAAGAACCCCAGGGTAACATGACATCCATGGATCTATAGGAAGTATTTAAGAACCCCAGGGTAACATGACATCCAGGGATCTAAAGGAAGTCTCTAAGAACCCCAGGGTAACATGACATCCAGGGATCTAAAGGAAGTATTTAAGACCCCCAGGGTAACATGACATCCAGGGATCTACAGGAAGTATTTAAGAACCCCAGGGTAACATGACATCCAGGGATCTATAGGAAGTATTTAAGAACCCCAGGGTAAAATGACATCCAGGGATCTACAGGAAGTCTTTAATAACCCCAGGGTAACATGACATCCAGGGATCTACAGGAAGTATTTAAGAACCCCAGGGTAAAATGACATCCAGGGATCTACAGGAAGTCTCTAAGAACCCCAGGGTAACATGACATCCAGTGATCTACAGGATGTCTCTAAGAACCCCAGGGTAAAATGACATCCAGGGATCTACAGGAAGTCTTTAATAACCCCAGGGTAACATGACATCCAGGGATCTACAGGAAGTCTTTAATAACCCCAGGGTAACATGACATCCAGGGATCTACAGGATGTCTCTAATAACCCCAGGGTAACATGACATCCAGTGATCTATAGGAAGTATTTAAGAACCCCAGGGTAACATGACATCCAGTGATCTATAGGAAGTATTTAAGAACCCCAGGGTAACATGACATCCAGCGAAGGTGCTTACGAGCAAGAAGTCGAACGCCACGTGCTGGGACGTGGAGTGGGTTAGGTGCCGAGCTGCCACAATAAGTCACCAGAGCATGACGAGACAGCCTTGGGTGAAGCTGAACCAAATGTATGCCTCCTAATGGAGTTGTGCATTCATGTGTGGACATGTAGCCCTTGGGGGGGGGGTGGGTCAGATGGGACTTTTCCCAACTTCACCACTTGGTGGAGGCCAGTCAGTAAGTCAAGGGGGGGCACAGTGTAGTTTCAGGGCCCAGAGGTTAGTACTAAGCTTAGTGCGCCCTAGAGTGTTGAAGGCTGAGCTTACGTCAATGAGGAGCATTCTTTAATAGGTTTTCTCTTGTCTAAGTAAGGTCTGGTGCAGATGTTTGAACAGTGAGAGGGCTGTGGTTAACTCAGGATTGGAACACTTCAACTTTCATTGTGCTACAAAATGGGATTGTTGTCAAACAACCAAGTCACATGTTGGTATACATATGGCTGACATATGTATACCAACAAGAACTACATTAGTGCAATATGTATGCTAAGATCACGTTCTACGTGTTATGTATACCTAAAGTCATGCAGTGGATTGTCAGATTTATGTTGGTGATGTTGACTACAAAATGCTCCCTGGTCTTTGTCGTTTAATCTGTGCTTGAAATTCAGTAACGGACAAACCCTATAGATGTTGTATACATTAAATTAATGTAAATCAAGTCTATGCAATTTATTAGGTGATTTGTTAAGCCACATTTTACTCTATTATACTAAAAATATTTTAGTCTGACCTAATTTACTTGACTAAATGAATGTGTCTTTATGTGTATTTGTGTGTTGTAGTGTGTGTTATCCTCTGTTATGCATTACATGTGTGTGTGTGTGTGTGTGTGTGTGTGTTGTGCCCCTGGTGCGTGTGTATGTGCGTGTGTGTGTGTGTGTGTGTGTGTGTGTGTGTGTGTTGTGCCCCTGGTGCGTATGTTTGTGTATGTGCATGTGTGTGTGTGTGTGTTGTGCCCCTGGTGTGTATGTTTGTGTATGTGCATGTGTGTGTGTGTGTGTGTTTTGCCCCTGGTGTGTATGTTTGTGTATGTGCATGTGTGTGTGTGTGTGTGTGTGTGTTGTGCCCCTGGTGTGTATGTTTGTGTATGTGCATGTGTGTTGTGATGATGGTGGGCATAAAGGGTCTGTTTGTAACTCTCTCAGCAGATGGTCCTACTTACACCAGTCAACCACATGCCAGAGTGTCGGGTAGCGGAGGACTCACTCCCAGACAGCCGGGTGTCCTTACAGTCAGCTGCTACTAAACATTGAGACAAAGGGCCACTTTTGTCAACATCAAGCAACAACAAACCGCTGAGGTGCCTTATTACTATTATAAACTGGTTACCAGTGTAATTAGAAAAGCAAACAAGCAATTTTGCATGATATGATTATAAACTGGGTAATTTGTTTCTTGGATGCTGATTGGCTGAAATTGGTGGTATGAGCACATTTTAATTCTTACTGTTTTAATTGTTTGTCGACAGTTTATTATAGCAATAACACATTTTGTGTAGCTGTATCCGAGAAACATTGGTGGTATTATAAACTGGACGGTTCGATCCTGAACGCTCCTTTGCTGAAAGCTGTGGTATATGTAAGCAATAAGGCGCAAAGGTATGGCCAATATACCATGGCTAAGAGCTGTTCTTAGGCACAACGCAGCGTGGAGTACCTGGACACAGTGCTTAGTCGTGACATATTGTCAATATACCCACAATGCGTTGTGTCTAAGGACAGCTCTCTGCCTTAGTATATTGGCCTTATACCACACAACCTCATGGCTAATTGCTTAACTATAAATAGAGGGGTTCAAATCCTCAATGCTGACTGGCTGATAGGTATGCCACATGTCACCATATACCACAGGTATTTATTTATAAATTATGCTTGAAAAAAACTCTTGAGATGTGCAATCTTGTTTTCAAGTGACCAAATAAAAACATTTAAAAAACAAATAAAAACAAACAGGGAATACACCATAATTCACAGGGATTGTAGGGATTACAACTGTCATTCCTAATGCATGTCTGACAGTGATTCATTGTAACGTATATAATAATAACAGCACGGTTGTGTTGAACATGTTCAAAACGAACTGTTTAATGCGGGTATTTTTACTTCTACGTATGATTCAGTGATTCAGTGCTGCTGTTGCTTTGGTCTGAAACTGTGAGATAACCACGCCCCATTCATTTGAATATATACCAAATGGAAATGTGTAATTATTAAATAAATGTGTCATCATGAAATACAAGTCCTTTGAAATAAATTAATGTGGCATTATGAAATCAAAGTTCCCTGAAATAAATAAAAGTAGGCCTTTGAAAAACAACATTTTGAAATATGTTCATATTTATATATTTATTGCCTTATATCTTTATTTCAGGATTCATTTCATAGCCATATTTATTCATTTAATACGGACTTAAATGGCATTCGATATTTACGTTCGTTGGGTTATTGTCCCTAGTAGAGGCGGGTATCGATTTACTAGATAGCGGCGTTGTCATGACAGCTACTAACAACATACTGTTCTTACAGAGAGTTCTCGAACTGTGAATAGCCTGCCAATCGGAGGGCTTGTCGGAGGTCATGTGTCTATTCGTTTATCCGCTGGACGTTCTAAAGTAACACGTTTCGATAGTAACTTCTTGTTACTGCGCGCAGAGGGGCTGTCACACGGGGACCTCTGATCGTAGGAGCTGCTGATCTAGCTCATAACAGATTGTAGCTACATATTTCATTTTTCATTAACCCCCCTCCAACACCCGTGGAAATGTTTAACAGTCTTCTCAGGGAATTTGACGAGGACCCTTTCTTCTCGTAAGTAAACCTATGGTTGGAATTTTGTATTCTGCAACACTGCCTCGAGATTTCTCCAAAAAAAATAATTAAGAGACAAGTCAAAACACAACAACTTGTTTGCTTGTCAGTTGGCAAAACCTAACAGTGTTACAGGGACTGTTAACATCTGTATAGGCTACTCAGAATCTCACACCTCGTCTATAAAAAAGACAGTCCGTAGGCTTATCACCGTAGGCTATTTTAGGAGCCGTTTTTAAAATCACTAAGGTCGCAGAAATTTGCCTATGGGTAGCTGTGCACTGATAGTCGATTTGTCATTTAAGCATGGTTATTGTGTGCCCAACGACATGAAAGCACAACGACATCCAGATTTGATGTATGATAATATGTAATAGAACTACTGAAGCATAGTGTTTTTACAGGTGTCAGCAAAATATTGTTTAATGTATTATTTGGTTTTTGATTGATGTTGTAATCAATTAATAATTTCTGATACTATTCATTTTTTTAGAATTTCAGATAATCCTGAATTAAACCTGAATGTTGATGGTTGGGAACGTTACAGAAGCATAACGTTCATTAAGTGCCTTGATAAAGTATTCAGACCCCAGACAATTTCTGAATTCATGGTAGATTAACGTTTCGTTCAGTTATTTATTTTTTTTAAACACCAAAACTCAAAATGAATTACTGTAAGATGACATTGGTTTTATGTTTGTAAATATCTGTGAGAAAAATAAAAAAACTGAAATATATTGCTTGCATATGTATTGAGCTCATGTGCTGTGGAAGCTCCCAGTTTACACTGATGAAAGCAATTGCCCCAACTAGGACATAATTACCTTCTCACTGACCTGCATCTCTGAACCCTAAAAGTTGCTGTCACATTTTCTGGATGACACGGTCTCTCCCTAAAAGTCAACTTCGAATGACAGGTGTTCCAGCCTCATGTGTGCAATGACCTCGGGACAAGGCTACAAAGACGCCAACAATCTCTTTAAAGGAGCCACAGAGTTTAATGGCTGGGAGTGAAGTGATGGGGCACTAGTCAACCATATGAAGAGCTCAGTGCTATGTATGTAAACCTAACACTGCCCATGCCTCAAGACACACCCTCCCTACAGTAAAGTATGCTGGTGGCAAGCATAGAGGGACTGTCATCAAGAGGGACTGGGCATTGTGTTAAAATTGAAGAATGAATGGATGGTGCAAAATGCATAGGAATACCGAAACAGAACATGCTTTAGTCCACAGCTTGGGAAAGGAAAGCAAGAACAAAATGGTGAGTGTCCTACAAAAGCCCAGTCGAAAGCCTGATATCAATACATTTTACAATGTGGCACTATTGGAAAATTGCAGCTCAAATTCGGAACCCAACAAACACCATGGAGCAATGAAGAATGGACAATATGACTCCAACACTGTGCAAAGCTGGTATATACCTACCCCCAAAACACTTTAAGCTGTTACTGGAAAAGATGTCTCTAACAGTTATTAGTGTGGGGATTGAATATTTATGCAAGCAACATTATTGCATTTTTTACATTTTTCGTAAAGTAATTCCCCCAAATTAAATCAATATCACTTAATCAATAATATATTTTCTATAATTTTCTCAGTGTTATATACATACACATTAATATATATATATATATATATATATATATATATGTGTGTGTTAGTGCTGTAAAACTATTTAAGTAATAAATTGTGATTAATTGCATCATCATCATCGTTTTAAAAGCACTGCGGTTGTTTATTGTATGGACAGTGCTTGGAAGTGCAGGAGCTGTTTTTTCTAAGTTAGCCCATAAGACCAGAGTGTTACAGCCCTTTAATGAAGTCCTCAACTTACCACAATAAATGGCAGTGTCAGTTTGTAGCCCATGTAAATCTAAATAGAAGGATGCTGGTCTCTGATGCCATAGTACCATCTCCTATCATTGTGCTTGCTTCACTGAAACTCTGCTCACTGAAAGTGCTGGAGTAGCCTACAGTTAAAACAACAGTAAATGTGTCACTGACCTTATACCTCTGGACCTCACATTAAATAAGTATTTTTTTCTTTATACATTTCAGGCTTTTCTGGCGAGGCAAAGTTATATCAAAGTTGAACCAATATCAGCAATATCACATAATCAACTTGTATTCTACATATCTCTAACAGAACCAGATATTATAAAATAGTAGTATAATTATTCTTTATGACAAAACGT
This sequence comes from Esox lucius, assembly GCF_011004845.1. NCBI lineage: Eukaryota > Metazoa > Chordata > Actinopteri > Esociformes > Esocidae > Esox > Esox lucius. The sequence continues at coordinate 35,209,574 of NC_047569.1, read as the reverse complement.
CACTGCATTAATAATTCCTTTTAACTAGTTCCCGTTTTATATAATTCCCATTTTACTAGGTAAAAATAAATGCAGTATCATTCTGCATTCTAATCATGGAATTTCAAATGGTTTCACTTAATGTCGATGTTTGTTTCAATCTTCTTGGGAAGTGTGGTTTCAAAGTAGCCTACAGTGTTGTTTTCAATAATGTACTGAGAACACATTTTACAGCAGATGGTGCTAACGAAAGGTAACATAGCAAATCCGTATCTTGCCTAGTGGTACGTACTGCTTAATGTGACCCAACACATGCACAGAGGCTTCGGGAAATCTGCAGTCATTCTGTAAAAATGCTTATTATTTATTCTACCATAATTTGAGGAAGTGCTACGCTACCTTCTATATGGGAGTGTTTGAGGACTCAGGAGCTGTTTCACTAACCCAATAAGGAATGAGGGGGTGTGGTATATGGCCAGTATACCACGGCTATGGAGTATGACCCTTAGCCAATTAGAACAAGATAAATGTCACACAAAGTCCCATATACGTCAGCTTTTGGCCAATAGGATATTCAGGGTTAAAACTAACTTACTAACTAATGACTTTCTAATTGAATTGTATGACAGATGATACGTAATGAAACGGTTAATGGCTCCCCTCCTTAAGACTTCTTCTGTCTTTTCATTTCCTTCCTTTCCCTCCCTCCACTTCCCCACTTTCCTTTATTCTGCAGCTCGTCAAGGTAAGACTATTGGTTTTTGTACTCAAGTTCAGGTTTGGTTTATTAGTTATGTGCACAGGATTGTTGCATGTACATTAAGAGTCTTATGCCACGGTTCAGACACAGTTATTCATTTGCAGAGAATTCCATAAGCAGTGTTGAGGTATATCCTCATTTTCTTCATCTCCGTCCGCCTCTGCTTCTTCTGCCTCTGCTTCTTCTGTTGCTTCATTTTGGTTTCTGTTGCATCTGCAACTGATTCTTCATCTTCTGTTGTTTCTTCTTCTACCGGTCTTCGGTCTTCCGCTTTGGCCTTTTGCTTCTTTTTTTGTGTCTTTCTTCATCTTGTTTCTCTTCGTTTCCTCTTCCTCCTCTTCCTTCCCACAGGGATCCATTCCAGGCACACAATGAGCGAGTACGACAGATGATGCGGAGTTTCTCCGAGCCCTTTGGTCGGGAATTTGTGCCTAGTCTGACTGACGGCTTGGACAGGCCCCGTGTCGTTGCGCGCCAACCCAACCCTAGCCTGGCTTTGCGGGCGGACCACCGGGTGAGCACTTATATTTGATGCCGTGACGGGGTAGAGCAACCAGGGCCAATGTCTTGTTATTTTCACCTGTGTTAGATCCCACACATGAGTGTACTGAGTATTTGATGTAGGCTCAAACACAAACAAATCCCTGACCACAATTCATTGTGTCAGGTAAGGAAAGTGTTGTTGGTATGAATCGCCAACAGGTTGCCTCAGTGCTTTGTGGTTCATTGCAGCGGTTCCTGGCACTTTCAGCTCCAGGGACCACCAAATCACCATTAAGGACCACTGTTGGGAGTTTAGTTATTATGAATGTTATCAGTGAATCAAAGATTGAAAGTACATGTTTGTCAATATTATTATGATTGTTATAAACAAAATTGGGATGTAAAAGTAAGGTAATGTAAAATTGGTTGTTGTACTATTAATGTTACCAACTGCCATTGGCATGTTATCATAAAATCTAAATCTACAATAAAACTCTGCAATTCTTATTAATATTACTATTATTTTACATAGATTACACTAAAAGAAATAACATTGGCACATTAACAACACAACTGTATATAGTCTGTTGGAATATGTTCAACCTTTGTATATCATTTAGCAGATACAAGTTGTTGTGAGCAAGTTGCTTTTGAGCAGGCTGACAATTGTCTACATGTGTATTTTTCAGGCTACATTAGCTAACACAATATTCTGCTTGGTTTCTAGGGATATGTAGCATATGAAATGAGCACTCTCTCTGTAGTTGACATAAAGAAGTTTGCATGTTGCACACTAAATAACGGAAACCAAAGAAATATTATTTGCCTTCTCTGCTTGAAGAATACTTAATAGACTGAACCCAAAACAGAGGTTTTAAGAAATAACAAATCTGTTTTCGTTGGTCAAACACAACTCTAGCTTTTTTTGAGAAATACTAAAAATAAACAATTGTTTCGCATACTAATCTGAGACTGCCTGCAATATTGTAGACCAATGTCCATGATGTGGAACTATCTTACAAATGATGGAATTATCTTACAAATGATGGAATTATCTTACAAAAATCTTTGGTTTGACAATGATAACGTAGAGTAGTTAAAGACAGGCATGGGGTCAGTCTTGTGCCTTCTTGGTGATGGTGGAATCACATCCACCCTGACCCAGGGGTCAGTCAGTTCTTTGGCATTGACTTACAAATTGTCCTTTTCATTTGGGTCAGTGAGTGAAGGAACCTAAATACCAGCACCCCTCCCTACCCCCTTGTTTTACTGTACAGCATTCAAACAAACAGCCACGCTGACCATCCCGGGGGGGGCTTAGGTTCACTGGGGTCATTATGGAAAATGAACATGTAACTGGATCCCACCCCCCTGGTCTGGCCAGCAATGCTGGCTGAACCCCTGCTTCTCTGCTGAGGGACTAGAACGAGTGGTGAGTCGTAGGACAACCCCCTTGCCTCCCGGACCAGCTATCTTTGCCCTCAGGAGGGTATATTTAGAGCATTGTTCCACTGACACACTGCTTTCTCACTCAGACACACCAGTGGAGGACCCCACTGACCCGAGCTGCTGAAAAGCCTAGTCAAAACTGACATGCAGGTTTTCATAGCTGCGTGGCTTTGGTTAAATGCTTGAAATCCGAACGGACTCACTGGACACTGCTCATGACAGAGTTCATTTTATTTTAATACTCTGAAATTATTCCTTGTCAATAATGTGTGTATGATTGCCAAGTTAAGAGTGAGAGGGATAGTATCTTGTGGTGTGCGTGGAACTGTCACTGTTAGTATATGGTAACAGTTCTGCACATGAAAAGTACACTGCACAAAAACCTACAAAGTGGTACTTGAAGAAAGCCACAGCAAACCAAAACCGTTGAACTGCATTTCAGGACAGCACAACCGTTTTATGATAGCTTCGTGATAGTCAAACACCAACTCATTAGCTGGGCTTGGCAGTACAGTTGCATTATCAGCAGTTAAACAGAGCAGTCTTATAAAAGGTTTATTTTTTCAATGTTAGTCACAAAGGCCCTAACTCATCAAAGCAGCTCCCAGAGGACTCAGGACAGTTGATGTAGAGACGCGTCCTCTAAATCGCATCCATTGGCGTTCTGGTTTTTGTATTACAATGTTTGGTCTATCAGGCAGTCTATATACTGAGTCCACACTGGGAGGACAGCATTATTTCTTCAGTTTGTGTTACCTCGACTGGGCTCACAGGCACCCGAGCCAGCCACAAGAAGTCGCCATAGTCGTGACGAGGAAAGGCAACCATATTGTAATACTAAGGACTAGTCCAAAAGATGGATTCCTACCCTGGTCTTGCAGTGATAGAGCTAACGGTTAGGTTATGACCTTCAGCGCTGCATCATTCAGGGGCACAACACTTTTTTTTATACACATGGAAAGAGACATTATCCTTCATCTTATTTCCGGAGTGAGCCTAACGGTCTTTTGAATGGGATTGACAATAATATCTTACAATTTGTAAACACAGTTACATAATTACATTCATGTTTGCAGATTAACTTTATTTTGCTCTGAAGACCTCTCTACGCTACTTTGTGGAAGACTGTGGATGACTTTCATAGCTAAATGGTCAAGTCCAAGTAGTCCTTTCCGGCTTCAGACCGTTTTCTTCCATTTAGAGCTCTGAACATGACCTGGATAACAGGCCTTCACTCCCATCCCTCCTGGAAGACACCTTCTCTCGCTCTTTCCCAGTGAACAGGTCTCATGACGACCAAGCAGCTGCCCTGCTCTGGAAGCCTTGAGGTGCTAAACTTAGTCCCCCTGTCCCTCGCTAATCCTGCGCCCCTCCCATGAACCAAGTATATTTATCCCTGGTAATTGCTTTAATCAGATGGCAGCCTCAGCTCTCAGTCTCTGCTGGGGACCATGTTTCTCCCTCCACTTACAGGCCAACAAGGAGAGTGAGTCATGTAGAGGAGGGATGCTAACATCAAGTGCATTTTAGCAAACATCAGCCCTTTTCCTTTCCTTATTTTTTCCTTATTCTATTTTTATTCTTTCAAGCATTTTCTGCCATATTGAAGAAGAGCCGGATAGAGGAGAGAGGTTTTGTTGAAGGAGCAGTGGGCCGGATTTGAACCCACGACGCAGCAGCCTGTTTGCATTGGACGCAGAGGCTAAGACCACTGGGCCTCCCTGGGCCACGCCCCTCTCCTGAGCTTAATCTGGTTCTTCTTACTTGTGACAGCGGCGGCATGGGTTCTCTCAACCTGCTATAAAGGGTGTTCTGTTTTAAATCGTTTCTCATTGAGCACATTCATTTGAACAGCCTGGAGTAATACATAAGGAGGTATGTGGCCCCACCCACGGCGGTTGCCTCCTCGCGACGCGCTGACTCCTTGTGACAGGCGGGTCACCTGTGAGCTCACTGTAACGGTGTCTCCCTCTGTGTTCGTGAGTCTTGGCGGCCTTGCTGTCCGTGGGACCTCCAAACCGCCGAGTCAAAGCTTAGACCTAGAATGTGGTCTTCAGCTTTGTGGTATGAAAGACTTCACACACTCGGATGGACGATGCCAACATCAAGACAAACCCTACAACTTGGATATTTGCAGTCCAGTAGTAGAATATATGGTTTGGGAGAGGCAATTTGGACTTTTGAAGATGCTTTTCACCTTTCAGTTTCATTGTTCCAATACTTGAATTTGAATTTGAATTTGGACATATTCCGGATCAGGTAATAGGTAACAAAAAGTCCCTTCTGATATTGATAGCATCCCATCTGGGAGAGACCCTGGTGGTCCTCTGAGTTCACCACAGAGAGACTGTGTTTGTGTTTCAAATGGCAGCCTTTTCCATAGGTAGTGCATCACAGGTGCTAGTGCACTACACAACAAATAGGGTGCCATTTGGGACAAGGACATTGCTTTAAAGAGTGCTACTGTGGCTGTGTATCTGCCCTTTGGCCCACAGTCAGATCTGTAGTGAGTGGGTGGGGCACAGCGCCTGGATTTTGTATTAGGGTGGCATCTGTAGCCTCCCCAGTGGTGTCTATCTGTTCCTAGAACCCATGCCTTCACAGATCGCCCATTCCCCCATCGCTGCCAGCTGAAACAAAAGCCCTGTGCCCTGGCCTCAGTGTGACTCATTGCTCCCCTTTGAAAAGTGAGAGGGGGCCTATCGTGTGAGACGTGGTGCCACAACAGGCAGGGAGCTGGTCAGATAGACCAAGCAGTAGCACAGCCACCACCAAAATAATGTGTTAAAGACCCCCCTAGTCCATGCTTTACATTTTGTACTTTCGAACGTCTGTGGCCTTCTGAAGCTGGGTAATGAGAATTTATTAGTTCATAGATTCCATTCAGAGATATAATTGCCCCGTTGTGATTCGTACATGTCGGGAGCTGCAAGGAGCATTGGTGTTTTACATGACCTTTGAAAAAGAGCTGACGGAGCCACGAGACAGACTCAGACTAGCCCCCCATCCCACCACGCTCGTCTGTTTCTTAGAGCAAGGATCTGTTTTCAGTGTTAAACTGTCTGTAATCCGTGGCAACGGGTCCCAATTACACCGAGAGCAGGGCTCTCTCATCACCCTCCAGGCTGAGCTCCAGCCTCCAGCCTGCCCAACCCCCTCCTGTCTGGGGTCTGTGTCCACATACGGTGCCCGTGGCATGGTCTGGGCAGTTTGGGATGCCTGCCCGGGCCACCAGGGGTTAGAAACACCCAGAGGAATAGTCAGCGGGTTGGACTCAAGGAGAATCCTTCTCCCAGTTTGCGCATTCAGCAGGTTCAGGGCCCATGGGAGTGTGGAAACTATGTACTGAGGAGGCTTTGTACTGAGTAGGCTGTGTACTGAGGAGGCTGTGTACTGAGGAGGCTGTGTACTGAGTAGGCTGTGTACTGAGTAGGCTGTGTACTGAGGAGGCTGTGTACTGAGGAGGCTGTGTACTGAGTAGGCTGTGTACTGAGGAGGCTGTGTACTGAGGAGGCTGTGTACTGAGGAGGCTGTCTGCTGAGGAGGCTGTGTACTGAGGAGGCTGTGTACTGAGGAGGCTGTGTACTGAGGAGGCTGTGTACTGGGGAGGCTGTGTACTGAGGAGGATGTGTACTGAGGAGGCTGTGTACTGAGGAGGCTGTGTACTGAGGAGGCTGTGTACTGAGGAGGCTGTGTACTGAGGAGGCTGTGTACTGAGGAGGCTGTGTACTGGGGAGGCTGTCTGCTAAGGAGGCTGTCTGCTGAGGAGGCTGTATGCTGAGGAGGATGTGTACTGAGGAGGCTGTGTACTGAGGAGGCTGTCTGCTGAGGAGGCTGTCTGCTGAGGAGGCTGTCTGCTGAGGAGGCTGTCTGCTGAGGAGGCTGTATGCTGAGGAGGATGTGTACTGAGGAGGCTGTGTACTGAGGAGGCTGTGTACTGAAAACATACGGCAAACACAGACGCTATTTTGTGTTCATAAGTGTGCATGGTTCAGTAGTGCTTTGTGCTCACTCAGTAGTGCTTTGTGTGTGTGTGTGTGTGTGTGTGTGTGATGCTGTTCTACATGCTATGTAAATTGTGTATTGTATTGCTTCTCAGGGGATGAGCCTGTCACTTTCACCTTTCAGCAGTGTTGATAGCACGGTTAGTACACTGGACTGCTTTGATGCAGCGACAATCCTCTCTATCTCCCCAACTGACCATTGGCATGTGCTAACCCGATATCTCTTACAAAACAGGCCTTTGCCTTTATGATACACATGGCCAATTTGAAACAAGCCGAATGTTCAATTTGAGCAAAGGCCACCTGAATGGTGAACACTACCGTGTCAGAATGATAAGACGCTGACCGCGTGCTCGTATGCATGTGGTTATGCACACACAGCCTGGTTATTTTACCGGCTGGTTACATGCCAACTCCCTCAGGGGGGTGTTGGGCTGATTATTACCCCAGACAGCTGGCACCCACATCGGACCACATCAGATCCACTGGCTGGTATCCACGCTGGCTCAGCCTGGCTCTTTTGCTCTCCGAGAAAACCCTGTGGTTAGTCAGTGTATCTACAGTCCATCGTGTGATTGGGTGGGGTCAGGTAGAACCGAGATGTTTAAGCCTCTGACATGCACAGAATTTATCATTTAAGGACCGGCCTGTCTGAAGAAGGTGAGAATAACATAACCACAAATATCCTAGCTAACCTAGCTTTAGGAGTCCCAGAGGACAGCCAACCTCCTTCAATAGTTCACTACTTGAACTGGAGTCCTATGGGCCCTGGAGAGAGACCCTATGTAGGGACCCTCTGTAGGGAACAGGATGCACTCTGGGACAAACCCTAATAAAACCCAGAAGGTTAAATTATCTGTGTGATATTTGTGGTTGTAATGTTGTTTTTGCCCACAAAGCTTTATCACAAAGTTCGTATGCCCCACTAATGCATGTTGCTAAAACAAATATTGCTCTGGCTATGTAGAAAATGGCTTGATTGCCAAGATCTTCTGTTAAATGGATGTTTTTCCTTATGATGGTACAGTGTGGATGAAGGTTTTACATGGGTGGTATATGAATGTCTGTTGTAATAGTTTTATAATGGCCCATTCCTCTTGTTCTCTTTCCAGGACATGGAGTCCAGGAACCCATTCAGCATGTTAGACAGCATGATGTTTGGTGTACGGAACAGAATGGAGGACATGCACAGAAACTTTGTGAGTACTCTAGGAATGATTTGATTTGGAATTGTCGTTATTTATTCAGGTTAAATGCGCTGACCAGACTGAACAGCTCAATGCAAATAATTAAAATGAACAGTAAATCCAGCGAATCACCCAGTTTATGAAAGCTTTATAGTCACGTGAGTGTGTGTGCGTGCTTCCAGGAGAACCTGTCAACAGACTCCAACACCCACTCTTTCAGCTCCTCTTCAGTGATGACCTACTCCAAGGTTGGAGACGAACCCCCCAAGGTGTTCCAGGCCTCTTCCCAGACACGCCGTGCCCCCGGTGGGGTACGTACTCTCAAGTATGGCCAGGGACTCAGCTGGGGGGGGGCTCTCTAGGCTAATACTACACCGAACACTGAGAAACAGGACCATTTGCTAGAACAGTAAGGACTAAAATGTGTTGACACAGGAAGAGTTACTAATGCTGACTTTATTGACGTTATTTTTGTCTGTCCACCATTTGGGAAGTCGTTCTGATTGGCTGTCCCTGTGTATAGATTAAGGAGACTCGGCGGGCCTTGAAGGACTCTGAGAGTGGCCTGGAGAAGATGTCCATTGGACACCACATCCAGGACCGAGGACACGTAGTGGAGAAAAAACACAACAAGAAGACAGGAGAACGGGAGCTCAACCAGGACTTCCAGAATCTGGATGAATGTAAGTCAGCTGGAGTTTTAATATATTTGTCCTCTTGCTCAGTTGTGCACCGGGGCCTCCCACTCCTCTTCCTATTGAAGGAACTGGATTTTGACCTGTTTAATTAGTTCCTGTATGTTAGAGCCAGTTGTTTTTCTGTGAAAGGAGTACTACACATTGTTGTACGTGATCTTGAGGTTCTTGGCAATTTCTCGCATGGAATAGCCTTCATTTGTCAGAACAAGAATATAGACGAGTCAGAACAAGAATAGACTAAAGTTCTTTGTTTCTGGCCATTTCGAACCCACAAACACGGATGCTTCAGATACTGAACTAGTCTAAGGAAGGTCACCTTTTTTGCTTCTGTAATCAGCACAACAGTTTTCAGCTGTGCTAACATAATCACAAAAGGGTTTCCTAATGATCAATTAGCCTTTTAAAATGATTAACTTGCCATTGGAACAGAGGATTGATGGTTGCTGATAATGGGCCTGTGTACGCCTATGTAGAAATTCCATTGAATATCAGCCATTTCCAGCTACAATAGTCATTTACAACATTAACAATGTCTACACTGTATTTCTGATCAATTTTGTGTTATTTTAATGGACAACCACACTTCTGAGTGACCCCAAACTTTGGATTGGTAGTGTAAATATTCATATGACCTTTGTTTTTTCTGGTGGAAACATTTTAACAGAACATCACATTTTTGATGCAGCTTATAGAATATTTGCATGAAAATATGTTGCTAACTGGATGAAAGTATAGATAAAACAACCAAACAACAAACAAAATGAGCTTCCCATTGTCCTCACAACAACCCACCAAGTGATACCTGAAGTACTCTACACTAACACCTGATTTCTGCTATTTACCTTCGTAGCCGAGGCGCAGTCCTTTGACGAAGAGTGGCAGGAAGAGGTGTCTAAATTCCGACCATTCGCCCCTGCATCCCGTCTGGAAGCCCCCAAGCCCAGGGCAGGCAAACAGGCAGCTCTCACCGCCGGCCCCAGCCAAGGACGGAGGTCAGTCATCAGAAGTCAAAAGATTACATACAGGACACTAAACAAGGAGTGGCCGTAAATGAAAAACGATAGGTTTGTACTATAGGTAAATGCCTCACGTCTGCTTTGTTTTTCCCTGTTAGGGAGAAAACAACCCCAAAACCGGAAGGACGGAAAACACACATTGACACTGTCAACATCAAGGCCTCAAGCAAGACAAAGCAGTAGGAATGTCTGGTATATAAAGCTATGTCGGGCAACAACTCTTTGGGCCTTTACCAAGATCAGCTTGGGTTACGAGTCTTTTTCTCTCACTGCGCATCAGAAAATGCCCCAGTTGTTGATATGCATTTTAGCTTTTCATTTACCAATTCATTTTGACACAACCAAGTACAGAACACTTGTTAATGAAGGAACAATTAAGATTCACAGTTTCCAGAAAGCTCAGGAATGCCTGTAGAAGATTAAAACAGTGACACATAAGCTACCAGCAAGTGATAAATTATATGATTTAAGTATCATACCGTGAGAGAAGACATCTTTTATCGCAATATAGCAATGACATAGTGTCAAAGTATTTTCTCAAAAATACTATTCATGCTTTTGGAATCATGTTCACATTGTATAGTTTGTATTAAAAAGAAACAAACATGTATTTATGCATTTAGTCCATAAGTGCACTTAGAATCACAATCGTTATGTATCTTTTCTGTGTAGTGGCTATTGTTTTAAAAAATGTATTTTACTTACTGTAATCTTTGTAAAAAATAAATGAAAGAAAATAACCTTTTTATATTGTTATTTGACATGGGATTATCTTGTTTTTCACCAAATAAACTCAATTATATTAATATCCCATAAAACACTGAATTTATGGTTGGAATGAATGTGACCGATTAAGTTGCTATATAATGGGATTCCTTTATTTTGATCTTATAAGATCCTCAATTTCTTCTCAAAATATTGATTGAAAATAAATTGAATCCAAAAGCCAAATTGACTAGTTTATTCTTAACTGTATATTTGTCATCTCAAATGCAAATAATTTAGGAGCATACTCAATAAAAATCAGCAAAAGTAAATTTAGTAAAACTAAATAATGAGAACTGAGCTATATTGGAAATGTCCAGTGTGGAATATGGTGTACTTTATACATTTCTTAATGCTGTATTAAGCTGTAGGCATCTTATTTTCAGTATTTTGTGTATCCTTCACATGCAAAGATAATGGCACTGAGCCTTTTCCAAAACACCAGAAAACATTGGAAGGGATATCAAGACTATTCCAGATCCTTAATATTCTTTGGTCTGCTCTCATGTGCTGCACTCACCACCAAGCTGAAGGATCAAGATGCTTGGCTAAAATGTCCTGGTACTTGAGTTAATGATGCCATTGACCTTAACAAGGGCCCTAGGAACAGTGAATGCAAAGCAGCCACATGACATCAAACAGGCAGGTCTGACACAGGGTTTATAACTTCTTAATGATTACCTTTCTTAGTGGTAAGTTATGTCCACCTCCTGATTTCATGAAGGTCAGCAAACGTGTGTCACCTAATTTATTTAGTTCTTTGCCTTTCCCAGAGTTGACAAATGGAATTTACATGCACATTACCTAATTTTTATAATCCAGTGTGAAACAGGAAGCTATTGAAGGCCACAATACTGTTCCGTATAGTTTAAGCATAATTTTAATGCAGATTTCATTATGTTTATTATATAACAATCCTCAAGGAAGCAAGTAATACTGACACCTGTGTTTTTCCCATATTATTTTGCCTATTATATAACTAGCTCAATACTTTTTAATACAGCTGTTTTTGCTCTTCGCCAGTAGTTTGATGTGACTAAAGTGTCTTTGCCAGTGTTGTGTGATACTGTATGTACTGTTTAGCAAGATGGGCTGCTGCTGGCTCAATGTCTGTTGGACAGATGCATACGGCAGGGTATTTTTGGAACAAACCTGTCAGTGACTCAGAAACGTCTATGAACTCGTAGACAGCTGTTATGAAACTAGGGCTCTCTCAGGTCACATGCCAGATCATATGCTCCTGATCTAGATCAGCCTTGTATTCATGTGTCTCACATTTATATCAAGCGGGGAATATAGTATACGTTTACTGACGGCTGCTATGTGTCGCTGACTCACCCCCTTTCTATTTATGCAGTTTTCTTAATTAGAAGTTAAGAGAGCCGGGAGCAGTGGGGTCCCTGGGATGCCCACCAGGCTCAGGCAGACCTCTTCAGTGTGCTTACGTAACTAAGATACATTGTTTATGTAGCCTAACAGGGATGAACTATTTAGCCATGACAGTAAAACATCAGAAGTGGCAGGGCCCAGAGATAGTGTGAGGTCTCTTTCTTGACTAAATGAGCACTGAGCTGACATAAACAAGAGGAGTGTGATGTATGTGAATCCTTCCGGGGACATCACCACGGGATAGATAAAGGAAAGGATACAACAGGATGTTCTTCCTGACTATTTGACCTTACGGGCCATCCAACCAAACGTCCTCTCATAAACATCTTGGTTACCTTACACTAGACATCTACATTTGTTATTCTTTGGCATGGACATTTTAATGACAAGGAACAGAAAATGTAATAGGGACAATTCATGTATTTAAAAAAAAACAACATTTATTATAAACACATGACAAATTGCCACACAGATTTTGCTGTTTGCTTTAAAAGTCACCAAGGTTAAACAGCATTTGTACTTCATTGACTCTGTCAACCTCTGGTGGACATATTAGGTCATGTCCTCTACTAACAAAACAATTGAATAATATTTACAGTTCAACAGTCCTTAAAAAAAACACAGAAAAACTAAAGTTCAGAAAAAAGTACAAAAATAAGTGTATTTCTACAATATTCCTTGTGGCTGGCCCTTTCCTGCGATTTTCTTGGAGCACTCCAATAGGGCATTGTGAATATCTTTGGCGCAGGAGATCTGTGACTTGATCATACTAAGATACTGGGAGTAGGACAGAGACTCTGTCTGTACAGTGTCTGGCTTGGTGGCTGTGGGAACCAGGTTGGGAGAGTGCTTGGCACTGTCAATGCTCTGAGACAGGCACTCATAGGCAAGCCGCTATGGGGTTAGAAGAAAAGCTACTCGTGAGCAGATGGCTACATTTGTGTAGTAATAAAAAGTGCTGAATGATTGTATTTTAGGAAACAATTCCCATGGAAACAGATGCAGGTGGTTTATTTGTGTGTGTGTGTGTGTGTGTGTGTGTGTGTCTCACCAAGCAGAGCTCCAGTTGATCACATAGGGCATAAAACTCTTCCAGGCTCTTGTCAAACCGCTGTACACTAGCATCGCTGCTCTTTCTGAAACACGAAGGCATTAGGAAAGTTTGCATATCCAGTTCCAGAAACTACCAGTCCGTGCATAAAAAGAAACATACTTACATGCCATTGTCAATTGATGTATTATGTCCCAAATTTAAAGAGGCAATCTTCATGACATTCTAGACAAAGATAATCTGTTTTAGTTATTATAGATTTGAAAAATACAATATTATATTGCATTAGAAAGCATTTCCACCAATTCCCTGTCCGTTACAATTATTGCTGTTTAATAAACCACTTTGTATTGCAGTCAAACCACTGACTAGACTGCTAATGTACAGCTCACGTAAACAAAACGTGATATACCTGGAGACTCTCTTTTAATTGTGGAATAAGCATTTTGAATCGATGAACAGGGTCAAAATCTTGCTGTTGACTCAATTGTTGTTGAAGTGTAGCAGCTTGCTGCATTCCACTTTGAGGAATCGGGCCACCAGGTTGTTGTTGCGCTGCCATTTTGGTGAACTCGCAAATCCAGCGAGAACTCTTACTAGATCATAAAGTGGTATAGAGGCCTCTAGTGGCCAAAAGGCCGTTTTAGCTTGGAATTTGCCTTTATCGTTGTTCCTTACCACAAACTGATAGAACCCACATATTTCTACAATTCATCTTAAATGTTGATTTTAAGCAATAATGTAACCCAACAATACTGTTAAACTAATGTCTAATCCCAAATTTAAATATGCACCTATTAGCGTTTTCTTGTTCCCATTTTATAATTTGGCCTGTGGAATTTTACTTTGCAGCAACACAATATAAGTTTGATGTATAGGTGCAGTAAAGGGGAATGGAAACAATTGTTGGAGTCGGAGATACCATTAACACCCACAAACTCTCAAAAAGTGGGTATATTTATATACTGTTACATTACATTAGTTATTGTTATATGACCACAGTGTGGTAGTCCAAAAGCAGTTTCTGCTGTGTAACATTTAGAAATTATATGTATCCAGTTTAGAAGAAGAGAAAAACTGACATGCCTTTTTCACAAGTCTGTGTGGTCCATGTTTATTTCTTAGCAATGAATACACTGTAGGCTTAAATAAATCTCATTGGTAATCCATTAATTCAGCATTAAAGTACTATATATAAACCAATCTTTAAGAGGTTGCAACTCTTTATAATTATTGATTCATAAATGAGATTTTGTATCAATTGAATATTTGGTAAGAACTTTTAACAGCAAAGCTGTCAAATTTTCTATGGCATAAATTAATGATAATTTTACTTACAAAGCGACATTTCTCAGAAAGGGGGGACAGAGCATGCAAACACCATTTCAGAGTTAGAGGTATGTCATATAAGTAAAAATTTCACATTGTTGCTATGTTTTAAATCAAAATTGGAAGTCTCAGAACCCAGATAAATACTTTAAAATGGTGGAATCCCTCAAAGGCGATGCCAAACAAAAGTCTACTCATAAAGGAAGCGTCCTCTGTTCAACTCTATGTGCCAGACCAAATCTCGCGCATTCCAAAATAAAAATCCGTAGAGAAGGAGGCCCCTGGTGGTGGTTTTTAGTAAGAAACCCCGTAGTGAATCGCCATTCGGTTACTGCAACACAAATCCAAAATGGCAGGAGCTGATGGAGACGATTCTCTCTACCCTATCGCCGTGCTCATTGATGAGCTTCGCAATGAAGATGTCCAGGTAATCACTCATTATTCGTTTAAAACATACGCATATATGATATATTGTATTTGTTGTTCTTTTTACTTGAACAGGCCTGTTTACAGTACGTATAGTTGCTGAACGTTAGCTTCCTAGCGTACCAACACATACCGAGGCCCTTTAGATTGTCGTACTGTTCGTCAAATCTCAGCCTGGCGCACCCATCCTCGCGTGTACAGTCAATGTTAACTATTAAGTAAATAACTTGCGTGGTCTACAGTAGCTTGTTTCTAGATTGCTTGCCTCAAATGGTAAATGTAACTTGTAGTTGGCAAGACTATAATTGCGCGCTATTAATAATCGTTATAAGGTAGTTAGCTATCGACGTTAGCCAACTACTACTAGCTCCAATTAGCCTATTTGGCTAGTCAACTTGCAGATACAGTAAGCCTCCAGGTTTGCTATTAACTGAAATGTGTCAGATAATTTACAACATATAGACGATTTGTGGTAAGAGATGCCGTCGATTGACATTATTATACATTTTCTAGGTGGCTAGTCATAACCATAAAGTTACTGTATGTTACGATCACGTTAACTAACTAGCTACGTGGTTTTGGCTAAAGCTAACGGCATTACTTCAGTTGGTTCTGTCAGTGTAGTCAACCTAATGCTGCACCTAGTAGTGAGATTATACATTTTTGTTCTAGTTAGTAGTTACTGACATGGTTAGTTATGTACTCGATCTTCAACTTGTTTTGCTGTCTCTGGAAAAAAAATTACAACAATACAATGAATGTGTTCTGTTGAAATGCAAGTCTTTCGGGTTGACCAAGCTAAACTGCTCAGATTGGTTGTATGGCTGATGGGTGTTTGTTATAATATTTACTGGTATTTGCTTTCTAAGCTGCGATTGAACAGCATCAAGAAACTGTCAACCATTGCATTGGCACTGGGAGTGGAGAGGACCCGCACTGAACTCCTCCCCTTCCTCACGGGTATGACCTCACTTTGAAAACTCAAGTTACAGACATGATTAGCCAAGACGACTTGTAACATGTAATCACATGTAATTCACAGGAGATTGCACAATTCAACATCCATTCTAGTACTTAGCAAGAAATGGTTCTGTGAATTGGTCTGTGAATAGTTTCTTCCCATGTTATTGATGTGTCAACCTGACCTTTTGTAGACACCATTTATGATGAGGATGAGGTGCTTCTTGCCTTGGCTGAGCAGCTGGGCAACTTCACCATGCTTGTTGGAGGCCCTGAATATGTTCACTGTCTTCTGGTATGTATTGGATTTAAAAGGAACTGTATCACTTAACATGTAGACTGTACAACACATTGTTTTAGGCATCATTTTGGCAACATCTATGGGGTAACTCAATATGAGTCCCCTATGCTACACCCTAAACCCAGGATGGTAAACTTTATATTATTGATAATACCGACCAACTGTTTTAGTAGTTTGGCTTATTGTGCATTGCGATACGTTGTCTACATCAATGATATGCATTTTAAATGAAACCCGTTTGCTAATGAACTTTTCAAATTTGAATCGGACAACTGACGAATAAAACATTGCAGTATGAATTTTAATCCACATCGCCCCCATCTCTGCTACACACCAACATGCCCGTTTATCTGACATCTCTTCGCCCACAGCCACCCCTGGAGAGCCTGGCTACCGTGGAGGAGACGGTAGTGCGGGACAAGGCGGTGGAGTCTCTACGTAAGATCTCCCAGGAGCACTCCCCCGTGGACCTGGAGGTGCACTTTGAGCCCTTGGTGAAGAGGCTGGCAAGTGGTGACTGGTTCACCTCCCGCACCTCCGCCTGTGGCCTGTTCAGCGTCTGCTATCCACGCGTGTCCAGCACTGTCAAGGCCGAAATTCGCCAGTGAGTAACTGCCCGGGTGGATGTAGCTTAAACGTATTAGCTACGGTCCCGGTGTGATTGAAACGCAGTCTGCTGTTATGCAAGGGCCCGCGTAAAATTGGCATACAAGGAGATGTTAGTTGAATACATTGTTTGTCCTCTGTCAGGGCTTCTGTGCCGCCACCTTCCAGTCTTGTGATGCCATGTGATTGCTACACTAGTTTTTTTCATTTTGGTGTGTTCTCTCCAGGCATTTCCGCACTCTGTGTTCCGATGACACTCCCATGGTCCGCCGGGCCGCTGCCTCCAAGCTGGGGGAGTTTGCCAAGGTCCTAGAGTTGGACTATGTCAAGAGTGACATCATTTCCCTCTTCACGGCACTGGCCTCTGACGAGCAGGTATATGCATGGACACTTAGATACGATTACACTGACCACTCTTTGTGACCTTGTGACACGGGCTGCCTAGAATTCTACCCTCCGATTTCTGAATCATCTAGCTGGTTCGCAGGGGGAATTATATGGCCATGGACAGTGTTGTTTAATAGGGCCATATGCATTTTAAAAGGTCATAGAACAAGCTTAATACCTTTAGTTGGTAGCCCAAACCGGGCCTGAACCTGGCCCGGCGACCGTCAATCCAGTGCCTCATCATTACACTGGTGTTTCCCAATGCTAGTTGTTGGGACCCAAGTGGGTGTGTGTTTTTTGCCCTTGCGCTCATACACCTGATTCAAACGCTGCCCTTACCTCTTGGTTGTGTCAGGCAAGTCTTTAACTTGAATTCGGTGTGTGTTCTGGGGCAGAAACGATAACGTGCACCCCTTTGGGTCATGAGGACCAGGATTTGGAGTTACACCAAGATATTTGGGCCGAAATGCAGTGTTCAGTTTTGTGCAGCTCTATTTTGTGTGAGAATGTAAATGAACTGGACCAGAATAATCAACAGGCATGTGTTCCCATGTAGGATTCAGTGCGCCTGCTGGCGGTTGAGGCGTGTGTGAGCATCGCTACGCTGCTGCCCCAGGAGGACCTGGAGACCCTGGTGATGCCCACCCTGCGCCAGGCTGCCGAGGACAAGTCTTGGAGGGTCCGCTACATGGTCGCCGACAAGTTTTCTGAGGTATGCCGTTTGGGAACAGCGATTTACTGCATGTAGCTATTCCCTATGGAATGGAAGCCCAATTGATGTTAGTGGACCTGTTTAGATGGTTGACGTCTTTCAGATCCAGCAGTTGTTAGTCAGAACCCCTGGTATTGGACCCTGGTCTCCGGTGGGCCCTGGTATTGGACCCTGGTCTCCGGTGGGCCCTGGTATTGGACCCTGGTATTATTCAAAGCAGATAATATTCCCACAGTTTTATATCAAAATATAATAGAATTTATAATGTGGATTTGAATAGGAGTTTTTACAATTATAGGCTAAATGAATGCCTTGTGTTGCGGTCGACTCTGATGTTTAAACACATCACTATGCACAAAGTGCTTGCTTGCAGATATAAAATTAATAACATATTGGGGTAAAAACTTTTTTTTCCACATTGAGTTTCCTTTTAACACACAACAGCTATTCATAAATATGTTCAAAATATTGCTACTGTAACAGACTCATTTTTACTATGACGTTTTTACTGGGCCTGGACATCATTATTTCAAATGAAAACATTAAGCTTAGTAGACTTCACTTACCAGCCCTAATTAAATGTGAGCAGTGATGCTGTGGCTTGGGTCAAAGTATTTGGTCGAACTCTGGTGAAAGGTTGACGTTCTCAGAATGTCACAGATGGGAGTCAGTGAAACTGTTTCTTAGGCGATATTTTGTTCAATGTGAAGAGGGAAAAGGTCTGCTCACAGATGAATGTTGACCCAAATAAACTGAGAGGGAGCTGCCGATGACGAACGCGCAGCGTGTCATCACACTGCATTTCTATCCGCTTGTTGGTCGGCGGGTGCTTTATTCACATCAACTGTGATATCATTTCCATGTCGTTCTCCGTATGTTTGAAATGGTGGCAGTCAGTCTGCTTTTAGTTTTGCAATTACATCCATTTATTTACACATTGTCAGAAACTTTTGCATTGGTGTAAGTGTCCATTACCCTGCACAGGGACAAAGTGTGTAGCATGTTTTCCAGTTGAATCTTGCGCAAACGAAGCTTCGTCAAACGGAAGCTTTAATGCTTGCATGCGTTTGTGACACACTAGCATTTGTCTCTTGTGAGCTGGCATTGAGTGCATTTAGATGCCTGTTACGTCAGCCATTAATCCATGGTCTGCTACCCATTCTGGGTCTGAGGGCTCATCTGGTGGTTGTTGCCGTACCACGACTGAGCCAACGAACGCAGAGGTAGGCCATTGTCGGCCTCAATTTGAACAAATACAGTTCAGTTTTTGCAACTGTGCCTGTGGCATTCTCCCTTTTAATGACTTTTGAGCACAGGGCCTCCTGGTGTACTATGCAGTGAAGTCTGACTGCATGACCCCGCCCCACCTCGCTCACATCGAGATTGCTCGTCTTTTCTGTGCACCGGTCATAGCTGGAGCCCCATCTGTAGTCGCGCCACAACTTTTGTCATGGTAGTTCAACTTGTTTAATGGCCTGGGATACCGGCAAAAATATCCACCCCTCTTATAGTTCCTGTCATGCTTTGAAGCCCCTCTGTTACCCAAAAAATCACATACCCCCCCGCCGTGTCATATCCATGGTCTCATCGCACGCAGTTGAATAGAAGTCACATTTCTTTGTGTTTTCTAAGACTCTTGATGTTTGCCAACAAGTCCTCAATCCTCCGTGCAACAGTGTTTCTAGCAACACTCTATCTCCTGTTTTTTCTCCGGGAGTATAATATCTGCCACTGTAGGGAGGCGTTGCTCGATTAACTCCCCCCTCCATCAATGGTTTTCAGTCTGCTGCATCATAGCTTGCGCTTGTGGCTCTCTCCTGGGCATTGTTCGCACATTACCTTGTTGAATGGATAGGGTAGTTTCAGACTGCTTCATGTCTTCCAGTCTCTGTCCCCGTATATGAGATACTTGTTTATGCTTTGTGTCATAGTCTTCATGTTGTAGATCTTAATTACATGTGCTGTTTCATGGCAAATAAGACCTTTTCCTAGGGATTTGATGAAAAAGTTGTCACACTACCACCTGTTGAAATTGCTGGCCCTTACTGTCAACCTTTTTTTTTTTTTTTTTTTTTTTCTGACGTGGCAATGATTAAAATGAGTTGCTAGTCTAGCTACAACACATGCACTATCTACTTTCTACAACAAAGTTAATTAGCTAGCTAAATTCGTGACTGTGACAGCTAGCTACAGCTCGACCGAATAAATGACTTGTCAAAATGACGAGTGGTCAATGTTAGCACACAGATTCTCTAGAACCGACAGAATGGGCCACATTCAACAACTTTTCTAACCGTGTCTCCGGCCTTGCAATTGGACCAGACCTGATTTCTCCCACTATTATGGACAATGGGTAGCAGGATTGAATAGCTGGGCAGTTATGTGATAATTACATTGTCTGAATTCTTACAATGCGCATATCTTCATTGCCTCCTTCAGTACACGAACCCACTGATTGATTGGTTTGCCATGTACCTTAAGAGATCTTTGGTGGGAGTTAAACATTTTAACAGCTGCCAGACAACCGCAGTTGTCACCTAAAAGGTGTTTTGTTGCTTTCCCCTTCACTGTTATAGCTTTTGGTAGCCTCTGTTCCCAACCTGGAATCCCATTAGTTAAGTGTTTCGGTCAGCAAATCGTGGTGCCAGGTTGGGCGGGATAATGTCTGAGCCGTAGATGGCTGTACCTAGCGCTCTGCTGGATGTTTATCACTGCGTCCCTAGTCTGTGGTAGAAGTCCACTCGGCCTGTATAACGGCTGAATTGCAACCTCCACTCCAATTAAAAACCTGGCATATTCCATTTGTGCCCCGCCCCTTTCTGCCGTGGACTTAGTCCATTAGTTTGGTATTGGTTGGAGTCTCACAAAGGTGTTGCCTTGGATGCTAATTGTCATGTCGCCGTGAATCCACAGCTCCAGAAGGCAGTGGGACCGGAGATCACCAAGAATGACCTAGTTCCAGCTTTCCAGAACCTGCTGAAGGACTGTGAGGCAGAGGTCCGTGCTGCCGCAGCCAACAAGGTCAAAGGTGAGTGTGTGTCTGCCAGGGATTGTATGTCTCTGTAGATCGTAGATGAACCGAGAGAATGAGAAGCTTTTACAAGTCAGATCCAAGTTGGTTTGTTTATTTACACTAAGTTTCTGTTCTTAGAGTTTTGTGAAAACCTCCCAGAAGACAGCCGAGAAACCATCATCATGACTCACATCCTGCCCTGTGTCAAGGTATTGGACTGGTGGCTGTTCATTTTCATCCCTTTTTCTGCTCACTTTCTGTGTTTATTTCTTCGACCTGTACATTCTTTACTTGATTGAAGTTACTCTGAATGCCAGTGACTCATGAAGGTTCTTTTTCTAGCTTTTGTGCTTCAGGCAAATAGGCATTTGTTTTTGTCAAGAGATGAACCCAAGTTAAAGGAACAGTTTGGGATTTTGGCAGTAAGGCCTGTTATCTACTTCCACAGCCTCAGTGTAACTTGTTGTATACCAATTTTATCTTTGTGCGATTGTAATGTTTGTACAATTGTTAACTAGAATTCACTGCAGGTGAACTACTAGCAAAACAAGCTTCAGTAGCAACGTTATAGTAAGCCGAATATAAAACTGTTTACATTTATGTTGCAATGGCTGAACGGCACCGGCAAGGAACAGTTTGATTGGAGTCATTGTTTTCATTATGTGTACTGTATAGCTGTTTGCTAGCCATCTACAGTAATCTTTCTAATTTAACGCGTTGAATGTAGTGTAGTGACCCGGTTATCTGTTGTTGGTTTGAATGTCAGCTTGTGTAGAGAATTCGTTTCAAGATCCACGGAGTTTCGATTGGTTTAACAATGCAGAAGTAAACAGACTCACATGATAGGTGTGTGAAAATGTGGTAAAATAGGGTAGTGATTAAAAACACTCTGTCACATAGGAAACCGCAGATCGAATCCAACCAGGAACAACATTCATCCCTTCTAATCGTGGGCCGGCAGAACTAGGCTTGCCTGGTTCTCTTTGTTGTCATATCCAAAATACAAAATATGTTCAGAAGTGCAAATACTTGCCATCACTGTATATTTTCGGACTATTACAAATCCGTGCCTAATATATAGTGTGTCAACTGAGCTCTTCAACTGATTAAACTGTTCTGAAAACCTGCTTTATGTAAGACATGATGCTGTGCTTTGTAGGTTGAGATGTCCTTTGGACAGCAGGTGGCACTGTTGTGTTTTCCGGTTTCCCTCCAAACAAGTCATACTTGCTGCTTATGTTAGAACTCACTAAGCAGGTTTCCATTGACTCAGGTTTGTTCGGCATAAACTATGTCGACAACACTGGGATGTGTAATGGAAGCAGGAACTATCAGAGAAATGTTCTTAAGATGGAAAACATCTGTTTCGCTGGATTTGACTGGATTCTGTTTGACATTCATTTTTGTGTAATTTTATTGTGAGAAATTTTGGAAAGTGTTTAGAAAAAAATGAGAGAATGTTGGCCACGTGAAATTGAAATACTTAGAAATAATGCTGACTATGATTTAAATCACCGCATATTTTCAAATAGAATTAAATTTTGTTTGCTGGACAAGGATTGTCCCGACATTCAAGAATGTCTGAATTGCTTCTCCTGTCTTTTCTGGTTTGCTTGACACAGGTTCTATGATTCAATTATCTCAAATATCCAGACATGCATTTACCGCGGTGCTGTGTTGGCACGTGGGATTATTAGAAGGGTCCAAATGCATTGTGAATTCTGGCATTCTATCCATACTGGCTTTTGCAGGCTGACAAAGGAAAAAAAAGTCAACAGGCCATGTAATGTAGACAAATTGTGAATGACTACATTTTACATTTGCTTTTAGGTGAGGTGTTAATAGCTCTTACGGGAATGCATCATAGCAGGCACTTGTCTATTTTCTTTGCACACTTTCTGAACATGAACAGAGAATCTGTTTGAGGGAATGGCAAACTGGGTAGTGGATCCTGGGTTGAATTGATGTTCCATTTTGTTTGAAGAGGATCTTGTTTGAATAATATATGTATCCCTATTTGTATGCGCCTGCTTTCTGAGATACAAGTACAGTTGTAGCATATGCACTCTTTAGTTTAATCCCAAGGCCTGCGTTGTTAAATGCAAATGTAACAGAAATGCATTGTTTGCTAGTTGCTTCGATTTAAAAACCTTCCCCAAGAAATGGCAAACTATTTTAGAAAAGCATTCAAGGGACAGTATTCTAAATATTGCTACCCAGTGGAACTGTTCAGTGAAGCCGAGTGGGCAGCTTACTGACATGTGGACTTGCCTGGTTACGTAAAGCTAAAGTAAAAAGGCATACCGATGGAGGGAGAGCAGTAGTGCTTCTGTGACTTGTTTACAAGGCCACTTTTCTACTAAGGCAAATGTCAACTTAGAAATAATATTGCTTCACAGGACACAAAATCACAAAAACTCCCCCCTATTTGAGAAGCTCCGATTTGCTGTCAATTTCCACTGCACTGTTTATATCTGTGTTTTACAAAGCTCCCTCTTTGTCCCTCCTTTAACAGGAACTGGTGTCTGACACCAACCAGCATGTTAAGTCTGCCCTGGCCTCTGTCATCATGGGCCTCTCCACCATCCTGGGAAAAGACAACACGGTCGAGCATCTGCTGCCTCTGTTCCTGGCCCAGCTCAAGGACGAGGTAAGCATTTAGTTACTGCCAGTGATATCGAACATGCGAAGTGGCTCTACTGTTTATCTATGACTGAGGTTTATCTATCTCCCACAGTGCTATTGGTGCTATTAACACCCTTCTGTGAGAATTTCTATTTTTTCTTGTCAGCTACTAGACCTCTTGATGTCTGTGTGTTTTATGGTTTAATTCTAAAATCATCCCCATGGTTCTCTTTAAAGAATGTAAGTAGTTCTGTGCCATCAGGTAAAACTGCTGTTCTCAACTGGATTTCCTTTGGCGCCCAAATTTGAAATGCTTAATTGAACCGTCTTGCTCCTAGCAAGCTTTTCATGCAACTTAAATCCGTGAACAACTTTTCCGCGTAAGCCTTCTCAGATGTTGTTTTAGAACCTTAGCCATCATGTCCAACTGGCCTCGCCACCGCTTTAGCTATATTCACACTAGCCGTGGGCTTCTACATCTGCCTTCATCTGCTGGACTGTGGGACCAGCCACCCAAATATGACTGAAACCATCCAAGTGCTCGTCGTCACCAGGGTCTTGACATGACTGCAGTTTCAGGTCATAAGAGAGTGTGACACGCTTAGAAGTCCAGTCATTACGCAAGTGGGCAAATACTCACCTTGGAAGGCCGGGGGTGTTCTGGGGAAGTGTTCTCTTCAGCTGAACCGGGCAGATCTGGTGTGGGTGAGCAGTTTGCTGACGTCAACGCGGGGAACCGCGCGGCGTGTTGGGTTATGGCCTGGCATATATGGATAATGAACACAATTGCCTTTTGTCCGTGGTGATTTCGTTGTACAAAGATACCGCGCTGAGCCATTCATCCTCCATGGGAGTCACCCCAACACGTTAAGACGTTAAGTGTTCTGGATGACGTTCCCGGGTTGGTGCGTATGTGCACCTTTTTCCCGTTGCCTCTGATCTCTAGCAGCTTTGAACAGCCATTGAAGAGACGTGTGGCAGCGTCACACAGGCCACAACCAACAGCCCGATCGACTTTATGCCAAGGAGGTCACACCAGCTACCCACGTTGTCCCTGAGGAGGACTGGTATCCCCAATATCTCCGTTACGTTGCCCTGGATAACTTGAAGACTCATCCGTGTTGAGTCCAACTGTACGTCATCCTGCCTTTCCCTCTGCAATGTCCAATGACTTTGGTTCAAGCCCTTCCTCCACACAGCTACGTGTGCACCCCAGCTCCTATTAACGGCCCTGCCTGGGAAAAGCTGGCCAGGATGGGAGACAAACCAAACTGTAGGAAAGCAGCCGTTCTTGCCAAATCCTGACCGCTTGATCGCATTTAAAATGGACAGGATATACAGTGATACTGATGAGACACGCCGGGTTTTGAGGGCAAGGGTTGCGGCATGAAGGGTGTTTTATTTATTTAGGAATTTATTGTGGATTCTTAAACAATTTGGAAGTGGGGAAGGGTGATAATTCACTTCAAATGCCCTCTGATGGGATCTGTGCCACTCCGTCTGTCCAGTTCTGAATTGTATTTCACTAATTGCTCTTTTGAGCGATCAGCTTGAATATGTGATTTGTCAGAAAACCATCTTTCTAATGTTTTTCCTGCTAATAGGTTATGTTGACCATTGGAAAAACAAAATTACAATGATGAGTGGGTTAGTTGCTGTTTGTTCCTTTTTTATGTATATTGATCTTATAATGCATTAGATTATAAAAAATAGCGGCTATCGGCCTAGACGTTAGTTTCAAACCTCTGTTTCTAATTACCACCACTGTTACAAAATCCTGGTAGACCGCTTCTACCTTAAATGCGCGTGTGTGTGTGTGTAAATTTACTGTATTACTGCAGTGAAACTGAGTAGATGATTCACTGACGATTTAGATGCTCTTTATTTGACAGCCTTCTCATTAAGATGTTCTATTTCGCCTTGCAACCAAAGCTGATTTGACAGAACTTGTCTTGAAAGCTTGCTGTCAGAATGAACCACCTTGAAGTGGTAAAAATAAACTAGAATGACTCCGATATTGAAACTGTGTATTGATGTTAATGATTAATCGAAGGGCTTTTAATTGTTGATAACAATTTTGTCGACGTCCATTTATTTGATCGACACCGACAGTTTAGTATTAATTGAGAACGCGATGTCACTAGTTGGGCGGGGAACCCTCTGAATGATCTACAGCGGTATAATCCAATGAAAGATTAAGCAAGCAAATATAAGCGTGGCTTGTGATCATTTTGATGAGAAATTATTGTTCCCTGCAAATAACGACTACCCCAAGTATTACTTCACAGACAAACCTCGTCCTCTCAAACGACCATTACGTCGATGTTCACTAGAAATAACCGTAATCAACGGGCAGAGGATAGCATGAGATTTGCCAGGTAAAGATTAAAGGTGTGATGCCAATAAATATTATTGACGAAGGGTTTTTGCACTTAATGAATTGGGTTGAACCCGGGATGTACCGGTCCATTGCGAGGCACAGTCACCCGGAGTCTGGAAAGGCGCTACTGAGACAGTAACTTTCTGCGGGATATTCTACCCCCACTGGATGGAAATCCAACGGACTGGTGGAAGGTCGGATAAATGAAGATTCCCTCGGCAATACACGCGCATCCCAGCGACCTTCGTGCTGTCCAAGCGGGTGTTTTTCACCTGCTGGACTAACCCTACACAACATGAGCTTTCTACTCGCCCCTGAGCATTTTTGAAAAGAATACTCTTGCTTGGAAACCAGATCGGCTTGCTGTAGTTTAGTAATCGAAGTCCCAAGTTTCTTGTTTTTGCAGATCGTTTATTTTTTTATGTTGTACAAACTAGTCATGGTATATACACAGACCTCATTTAAATGTAGTAGGCAAACTCATCCAAAAAATGGTGAGTCTGATTGTCGATAATGGAAAAGCCTTAATTTGCAGCACTACTGTGTATTCTGATCAGAATTGGATTGTTGTCCTGGACACAATTTGCAGTTTAGCCTGTTTCTGGTGTGTGTTCACAAGGGTTCTATTGCATTTTCAGCCAGCAGCTGACTTTGATACCACAAGATCACAACTGTGGATGACAAAGTGCAAATTAGTAGCTTGTACAAATGTTTGAGATTCCTTGCTTAAAAAAAATCAGCTATAACAAGATTTTATCTAAAGAAAATCATAAAGTCATTGTGTATCACCTGAATATGTGCCACTGTGTGTGCAAGGAAAAATCTGACAAAGTAGATATTGTCTAGCCTGGCTAGTTATCTTTGTCGCAAAACAATGGCCTAACTTCCTACTGGCACTTGACTATGTGGCAGTGTTTTCTAGGGAGTGAAGGCTGGCTAACTGTTCCCCAGGAGAGTTAAATGTTCAGGGGAGACTCATGTACTCCAGATCACTGTTGGCTAAGTGACTTTTCAGTTTTGTATTTCAAGAGGCTTGAATTGTATTTTTTTTCAATATTTCATTCATGGGTACATTTTGCAGATTCCCGTTGTGCAAAGGCTTTGACTCTTACTCCAGAAGATCCCTAACACGAGGAGTCCAAATGGCGATAAATACTTGATTTGTATTTTCCCCCCGGACTCTTCCTGGGGATCCCTCCTGGTCTCAACTTGTTGTTCTTGCTCCTCTCCCGCCTCCTTCAGTGCCCTGAGGTTCGTCTGAACATCATCTCCAACCTGGACTGTGTCAACGAGGTGATCGGCATCCGTCAGCTCTCCCAGTCCCTGCTGCCCGCCATCGTGGAGCTGGCTGAGGATGCCAAGTGGCGGGTGCGCCTGGCCATCATCGAGTACATGCCCCTGTTGGCCGGGCAGCTGGTTAGTACCCAGAGGCCTGCTCGTCGGCGCCCTTTTGCGACCCTGAGTCGCTGTGACGTGTGCGAATAACTGATGCAGATTTTTTTGCCTATTTTTTATTTATTTTTGCGAGCTTTACTGTTTGTTTGAATCGATTTGGAATGCTTTTCTCTTATACCGTTGCCTGTACTGTAATGTTTGTTTGGATTGGACGGGGGCGATGGTCTAAAAGCTTCTTGTCCTCATCTGCCGTCTCTAGGGAGTGGAGTTCTTTGATGAGAAGCTGAACACTCTCTGCATGGCGTGGCTCATTGACCACGGTAAGACAAACGCAACTATCCCTCTCTTTTCTCCAATGCTTTTGTCCTCCTCGCATGGTAAGCCGGGATGTGACCTTGGTCTGTTCAGAGCGGTCGGCTGCCGTGTTCCGCACATTGACCAGTCTGCAGGACTGGGGTGGATCACTTCCCAGACTGACCACATCCCATGCTGCTCTAAGCCAACTGTGCTGCTTCTGTAACCCCTGGGATGTATTCATTGCGCCAAATTTTTTTCTTTTCTTTTTTTTTTTTTGCAAAATGTTTCTACCACAGAAGCAAACAAAAACTGGGAGGGATAATTTGTCAAATGATTTTCTTTTTGGACAAATTTGATTTATTCTGTTTACTTCTGTCTTGTTTGGTGAAGTTGAACCATTTTTTCCCTAACCACTGTGGTTTCTATGATCGTCGTGGAACTGTGGCACCACCAGGGCATCCACATTTTTTCATTTCTTCTGTGTGTTTCTTAACCATTTATTAACTGGTTACGAAATGTTAGATTTTCTTGGAGTAAAATCACTTGACTGATCAAATGTCAGCATTTTTCATAAACCTCTTAATGAAATGTAGGCTAATAGCAAGCCTGTCATCTCATGGCCAAAATTATCTTATTTTGATCAGTAACTTCTGTAATGGAGCAGTAATCCTGATAGGCAGCATTCTGTTGTTAAACATTAATCAGAAAGCCGGTTCCTACAACACACCTGATGTGAGCGGGTGCGGAGGTGTCAGAGGTGAAAGTCCTCATTACACATGTGATGAAAGGGAATCTAATGACGTAAATCACCGAAATATTTTACAAGTTCAACTGACTGCATGTAATGTGTGGGCTTTTGTATTTGAACTATTACAACACAATTTCCTCATCTATCACCTTAAAGTGTGAGGGCTCACATTTTAACTAAACACATTTAATGCATACTTGATGCTTATTTGGTAGCCAACTTTTTTTGTTTTTAAACAATTTATTTTTTTGAAAACCAATAAAACAGGTTAGAAATTGCTGGCTTCAATGGTCCAAGGAAGTCTTAAATAGTTCCCCACATTTCGAGGTTGGATTTTGACTGGGATACTTGTTAATTAAAACGCTTCATAATATTAAGTATAACATTCAGCTTATATGGTCACTTGCTGCCTACAACTCATTGCATATAGTGGTGGGTGAGTTGTTGTTTGCCTACCGTTGAATGGTTTGTGCTTCAACTACGCACGTTAGAATATTTTTTTGTAAATATGTTTTTGATGCATAATTGTATATAAGATGGTTGCGCAATCACTGGACTTCAAAGCATTACTACAGCTGCAACTAAACATTTGAAGAGCTGAGTTCTCAGGCTGTCCATGAAACAGTTATTTTTCTTCTCGCTGTCATCAGGCTTTGTATGGTGTGGAATTATAAACATGACGATCAATGAAAATACATGCTCAACAATTTCGTCCACTAGCTGTCCATGTTAACCTGTAAGCTGGCAGCTAACTGACAAATGGTTATCTGGTCAAATCTTTAGTCCCCACCTACGTCTCTTGAATAAAATACAAACTAGTTGCTGTCAGGTTAATTCCAACTACATGTGAAGTTGCTGGGGCAAAGATGGCGTAGCCTAGCATTGCAAAACCATGTTGGTTTGGTGCGTCTCTTGCTTGATCAGTTTGAGGTACTGTTTGGAATCCTTAACATGTACTGACTATGACAAAATATATCAGCAAATTCATATTAAAGCATTTTAGGTTGGGATAGCCTAAATGTGAAACAATATAAAGAAAATTACATGAATGTGGTATTGTTAGTATTCCTTTGAAGAAATCTCATAGCAAAAATCAAATTTAAGTCCATGGGAGTTTGAAATGTCAAGTTCAATATAAAACAAATAGGAGATTAAAATTGGATGCAAGTAACTTGGTCCTGAATGCACTGAACATTTTAATGTTTGAACAGTATCTCTGGCCTAAACGCTATGGGAGGTGTTGCATGCTAAATAAAAGGAGCAATAGTTTGAAGATTAAAACTGCACCCTGTTTTGCAAGCCTCGGTAATTGGTGCATTTCACAAGTGGCTAATTTGCAACTGCCTTCAACCACTGTCACGTGTTTCCCTACCAACTGCTGATTGGCCAAATCCTGGGTTGATTTCACGAGAGTTCTCCATCCTGTTTTTATTTATTTCGAGCAATAAATGAAACCGGCCCTAGAGACTTGGTCGTGTTTTGAGTACAGCTTGTTTGAGAAAGAGGGAGACGTGTCAAACTGCAGCTCTCCCCCCCCCCCCCCCTTCCCCTCCCCCCCAGCCTCAAGGCAGTGCCAGTGACTACGGTCTGATAAGAACCCAGTGACTGGGACTGGGAGAGGCAAAGGGAAATTCTCTCCTCCTAATTGCTCCTCTCAGTCTGGATAGAATGGAGAATGGGTTCCACTGCATCGGTTCTGTCCTGTACGTGTTACTGTTTTACTAATCGCCACAGGGCTCTAGTCAGCACTTAAATATAGTTAGCAGGGTGCGTTTGGTACCCAAGCTACGCTGTAGCACAGCCCGGTGGCCGGGTCTGTCTTTTCATTGCTGTTATGTTAGTTTAATGTCAGCGTTTAAGAATCCCTAAAATACCTGTGCAGCGATTGTGTACTGTGCCAGGTGACGTGCACGCTTACTGCTGAACGGTTTTAACTGGGTTTGCATTTTAAAGGCCTGCAGCTTCCAGTTAGGGTTAAGCCACACTACACTGTGGTGGGGAAGGACGTCCGCAACCTCTTCAGCCTCAGGCGGTTGATTTACGTTTGTCCCCTAGCATGCTGAGACATTCTGCTGCCTCACAACCGGGGAGGGGATGAGAGAAGAGAATCCTTCTAACCCTCTTGAAGGTTTTTTGGGGCGGGGGGGATCCTGTAGGGGTTATTCATGTCAAGTCTGGGCAAATCCCCTGTGAGTTTCCCTCAGTCTAGAAAGTAAATCTAATGTTCTGTGACAAATGTCTGGAGGCTCCCCCACAGTTTCAATTTAAATAACCTAATAAGATCTTAGCATCATTTTCGGTTTGGTCTAGTTCAATTGATTGTAAAAGTGTGCGCGCACAGACGGACACATACGGTCACAGACAGGTTTTAATGTGTCGTTGTGGCTCCTCCGGTTAATGGGGTTAATTTCCAACGGTCTCATTATGGATGTATGAGGAGACAAAGGGTCATGTAGAGGTTGAGATGCTGGCTCCACGGTCCTGTGACTGGTGTTCTGCCGCTGCTTTGCCGGGTTGGAAGTCGCCACTGACAAGGTGAACTCACGGTGACCGAGGCTATTTCTTTGGAAGACAGTGTCTTTTTCTTGTTTGGTTCTGTCATGGAATTGTAGATGATGAATATTATAAGTGATGACAGTTACTGTATAAATGTTTCGATTAGTTTTTTGCTATGATTTAATAAAAGTGTCTTGGACACGGTGGACGTTGTCATACTCTTGAGCATTAGTTACAGTTGTCATACAGATCTACTGTCCACATGTCCCTATGAACGAGCGCACACTGTTTTGGACAAAGGGCCAGAAGTGTTACATCACAGAATATGCCCTCGTCCCACATCTTACATAAGCACAGCTGAGATGGAGGACGTGACTACAGAGGTTGACCCAGGGAAAGGGACACCACACTCACATAGTCATCGTATCACATTCACATCACTCCTATTAATTCACATTAGCAATGGAGCTGTATCAGGCTGTAATACGTCCACATGCCTAGACTGGAGTGGGATCTCAGATCAGTTAGTAACTACCTAGGCTAGCCGACATGTGTTCTCGCAAAATGTGCATTCTGGCTGTGGCTCAGCATAGAATGAGCTGTTGCTGAGAATGAATTTACTCTGGGACTGAGAACTAATGGAAGTTTGTGGGTTTTGTGGGCTTACTGGCTGCTGTTTACATGCCTTGGAATTGATTTCAGATGAAGTATGATTGTAAATTCAAGTTTTTCTGTGAAGGGGAGGGAGAAATGTTATCTTGTGACATAGCTCTCACGCTAGCTAGACCCATCTCTCCCTGTGTGAGAGAGCTGCTAGCTTAGACTGTGACTCAGGGATTTATTAACCCTTATTTTTTTATATTTTCTGTTTTTGTCTTGATATATAGATATAGATATATAGATATATAGATATAGATATAAAAAAAAAAATCTGGTTGAGGTTTAGTTAAGTGTTTGTAATTTAAGTGGGGTTTTTCAAATTCCCTAATTTCTCAAAGAAAGATTTATTGCTTTCCTTTGCCAACTTTATGGTGGTTTAGTCCTAGAAGTTAGAATTATGCTTAGCATTTATCTAGTTTTACAACCCAAGCGCGTGCGTTTGTTATCCCCAGTTTACGCTATCCGTGAAGCGGCCACCTGTAACCTAATGAAGCTAGTGGAGAAGTTTGGAGCGGAGTGGGCCCAGAACACCATCGTGCCCAAGGTGCTCGGCATGGCCAACGACCCCAACTATCTACACAGGATGACCACGCTCTTCTGCATTAATGTGAGTCTGTTCTCCTGACCGCGCCTGCACCCTCCGTGTCTGCAGAGTAAGTCAACCACGCGTCCATGTCATTTATGGCTGATGCATATTTGTCAATGCACCCCCCCCCCTTGTCACCCACTCCAGTCTCTGTCTGAGGCCTGTGGTCAGGAGATTACAACTAAACAGATGCTCCCCGTTGTCCTGAAGATGTCTAACGACCAGGTTGCCAATGTGCGTTTCAACGTGGCCAAGTCCCTCCAGAAAATTGGCCCAGTCCTTGACAGCAGGTATGTCCCTTTTCTCCCAACCCCAAAGCCCTGGTTCCCATTCAGGCCTCCCTTTCTAGATTATAGTCTGCATCACAGCCTTTTCACAATGCAAAGAAAACCCATATTTTAGAAGCGCAGGACCAGTGAGGATGCTTTGTTTTAGTTGTACCATTGCAATGTTTGTTCTTTGCTCACTGAACCGGATGTTTGTCTCCTGGCTCCACTAATCCAATGTGATTGTGTCCTGTATGAACATGTCTTGCTGTTCCTTAGTGCCCTTCAGACAGAGGTGAAACCAGTCCTGGAGAAACTAGCCACAGACACCGATATGGATGTTAAGTACTTTGCTCAGGAAGCTATAAGTGGTGAGTTTAGTTCCATTAATGTCCTTACTGAATGAAGTTGCCTTACCAGGACATCAGTCCATTAAGCGCATGTTGTGGAAGATGGAAGTATCCTGCGTAGAGCTGCTGAGGCCTTGTTCTATATTTCAGATTGAAGTGTACATTTTGTAAAACAAATATATCAGTGGTATTGGCTCCTCTTCAATATATTTGTATGAGAATTCATGCCTGCTGGATGTTTCTCTAATGTGATTGTCTTCTGACTCTCCATCTAGTTCTGGCCCTGGCATAAACCGGCCCCAGCTTGGCTATCCAGAGGAAACAACCCAAGATCACATTGCAAACTCTTTTCACAATATATTTATTGATGTTCAAGAACAACTGGTGATGTATAGAGAATTAACCGAGCCTGTTTGCATCTAGTTTCCTTTTTCTTTTCTATTTTTCTTTTTTTTTTACCGTCAGTGATAGTGTCCAAGAAAAGCGCAGGCTTCTGATTTCCCTTTGCTGTAAATCTTTTGCTTCTCCAAACGTAATGAAACGTATGTTATGCAGCGCATGGCGACCAGTGTGGCTAGGATAGCATTGCTGATCTGACCCGCACATTCCTCCCCCACACACCTAGTCACTGACTGTAACATTAGCCATTAGCACGGCCCCTTCTCGCTGCTACATTTCTCTGTACACAGCACCCGGGACACGCTGGTCAGCTCTTGGTGGCCTGTT
This sequence comes from Esox lucius, assembly GCF_011004845.1. Lineage (NCBI taxonomy): Eukaryota > Metazoa > Chordata > Actinopteri > Esociformes > Esocidae > Esox > Esox lucius. The sequence continues at coordinate 35,176,530 of NC_047569.1, read as the reverse complement.
CAAGTGCTACGCAAGCTACTGCTACAACAGATGGTCTTGGAAGGCTGTTTTGTATGCTTACATGTGCTTGGTCCTGTCCAGGGATGTTTCTCACGTAATCATACAAGTGGTCGTAGAGCACCTCGTGTTCTTGGTCCTGTGCAGGTGTTGTTCTGTAGTCAATAAGATTCGGTTTAATTTGTCTGAGAAATGAGAAGCCCGCACCCAATGTTTTGTCTAGACTTGATTGGGGACCACCATGAGAGTGTTGTGCGTATTTGCATTTGTCAGTGTAGTAGATGCGTTTGTGTTCAGTATATCACTGGCTTTTGATTTTCTCGTTCATTTGACACGTTGGGGGGGGGGGGTGGGTGCGGGTTTAGTCCGCCATCTTTCTCGCTATATTGCTCTTACTCTTCGTGCCAATGATTTTGATGAGCAATGTTTGTTTTTTATGAACTCGTAAGTTTAACCCTTCATTAGCCTCTTTTTATTTCAAGATACGGCATCACTCACACATTGTCGATTCGACTAGACTGACCACTGTAGCTATGGATGGGGCACAGAGGATTCCGCTACATGTTTTACGGGATGAGAATAGAAAGAGTGAATGTGAATGAGAATTTAGTCTCTTACAGTGTAGTCAAAAGAAGCCTTTCATTCCCTCAGCTGTTTCCCTACCAGTTTTTCATCAGTCTCTGCGAGGAATAAACCTTGATTGTTATTGAATTCTCCTCACAGTTGGAATGCTGTATTGTATCTTGAACTGAATAAAGTAATTCAAAGGTTTCAAGTTGGTTTACCTACAAATGTTTTACTCTAGGAAGAAAATGAAGATGTCTTTATTGCATTCCCCAGAGTTGGTTGAAGAATATTGTTGGTTAACCCTGAATTCAAGTGTAGTGTAATTGGTCAGATTTACAGCCTCTCCATGTCATATTTGGCAACCAAATTACACCAGAACACTCAAATTAGTGTCCACCTGTGCACAATTATTGCACAGGATAGTCCCAGCTTGCAAACTAATCATTAAATTAGGTGAGTGACAACCGATTCGATCCAATAAAAATGGGGCTGTGCATCTTCCTGAAGTAGGCTGCTGTGCACCTGAACCTTGTTAAACCTGAGGTGTTAATTCCCAGGTCGGCCTTTGTTGTTTGGGAACGATAGGCTGACTTATGTTCTTAAAATAACATAATGATACAATGCAGAATTACTATGATTGAGTTGGGTTAATATCTAAGGGTGATTTTGCAGAAACTAAACTGATTCTCAAGCAACTATGGCAACATATCATCGCTTGTTCTCAGGTAGTGTTTTTTTTTTGTTGGTGATATTGTGTGTAATGTTGCTAAAACACTTAAATTAACGGTTCTGACAACAGATGTACACTAAGGACAACAAAACGAAGGTTAAAATACTACTACATTATTCATAATTAAATACCAGGCTCTTTCCAAAACAAAGAGTAGCCAGACTTTTTCCAATAACCGCTACTTCTCAGATCAGCCTGACAGCCCCAATAACATTAATGCTTAAATTTCTCTGGCAAATTGAGCAGCTTGAAAGGTGTGCCAAGCTGGAGGGAAAAACAACCAGAGGCTATCCACTGAAACTCAGGACTTGAAGGCTGGAGCAGACACAAAAATGACATGACCCTTTGGGAATGATGTCCTCACATTTAGAGTGCACACAGGCTGCCAGACCACTCCTGGACCTGTTTCAGCACACACACCTGTTCATTCAACACACGATAACTAAAAAATATATCAGAAAAGGTGGGGTCCTCTTCCAGGATCACCAAGGCGCCCATTTATTATAAAATCATTGTCATTCATTCCTCATTCATTCACCATTGATCTCCATTCCCCACTGATGTCCATGCATTCACCCTAGACCAAAATTAATTCCCCACTGCCCCCATTCATTCCCCATTGATTTACATGTGTTCCCCATAGACTCACATTCATTTTCCTCATGCGTTCCTCGTTGACTTCTGTGTTCCCCATAGACTCCCATTCATTCCTCATTGTCCTCCATTCATTTCCTATGGAGCCCAATGCATTTGTTGATTATTGCACCACCATCAGGCTGATCACCTTGAAACTTTATGGAGGTCTTCCTGCTATGGGCCCATATACCAAGGTGGGTTGCAGTAGGCCTCACCATCTTGCATTAATGAGCATTTGAATTGAGACCACACCCAAAGGAATTATCATTGGCTCATACTAGCCCTTCTGTTAAAGATATCAACAGTCCTTATTTCGAATCTTTAGATACTTGTCCCAAGATGATATATACCGAGCGGCATGCAGATTGGTGCAGAGCTCTAGTAGAATGGCGGAAAATCCAAGATGGCAGACTTTATAGGTTCTTGAGGTAAATTTGTTCTTTGGCTGAAGAGGGATCTGTGGACCGCATTTCAGACCTCTAGGTCATATTAGGTGGAAATGCCAGTGGAGTTTTGGAGCGATTTCGATTGCTTATTATTGTGCCACCTCTGGTTCAATTGGACCTATAGTCTAATAGATGAATTCAGCAGACTGTATACACATATGGGTAAAGTGGCGTGTGTGTGTAGCGCATGCCATCTCATGGGAACGTGCGTCCAAAAAAAGGAATAATAATGATAATAATCCTAACAAAAATAATAGGATTCCTGAGACCCTTCAGGGCAAGAACCCTTAATTACTGCTTTTGAAAATTTACTAATATCAACTATTTTCTCCTACGTTCAGAGGTACATGTGACAAGAGTGCTACAGCAGTCTAGGCTGCTGCATCCTGTGCAAAAACTCCACCTTTCCCACGATCTCTGTCAATAAAGCAAAATATTGTACTGGTTTAGCTGATGCCATACCAGCTTAACAGACTTTAATATACTAAATGCAAAACCTTTTTTCCCTTACAGACATCACAATTTCTCATTGTTTACCCTGGAGTTTATATGCATCTTATTTTTCTTATTGGTCCGCAAACAAAAAAAGGGCGTGGCTTGCTTACTTAACTTCTTGGAAGGGGTCTCAACCACTTATGTGGCAAGGACCACAGAATTCTTTTTGAAAAAGTTCCATCCCTTAATTAATTTAGAGGCAGGTTTGCCACACAACTCTGTATTTGCATCATGGCTTATGTATTATTGAATCATTGTGACATATGCATTACAAGGGATAGTGTAACCACTGTATTACAAAGAATGGAGAGTGATGTGAAGTCATATTCAAATGCAGATTGGTCAACAGCCAGAATAATACCTCTGTGCAAACAAAGAGGTACATAGAAGATGTAGAATACCTCTTTATTTCTATGCACAGGAATCTACAACATAGTGGATCCATACAGAAGGATCTTTCCTTGCTGAAGGAAACCTATAACCTAATAACTTAGAAATTAGAGACTGTTAGAAAATGTATTCCCGCATTTGAAAGTGCTTGACGTCTGCTTTATGGGTGCCTCAAAATATATACTACAAAAAAGGCAACCTGAGAAAATTGTAAAAGACATTTTCACTTATCACTTTTTTTTCTTGCTCACACCATATGAGTGTTTTATTCATTTAAGCAAATTGCACTTTTTTGCAAAAAAGGGTAAGTACAAATCTCTACAATTTGCACAATACCTACATGCACATGGCTTTCTGATAAAAATTGATGAGTTGATTCTCAGTGAAATTGTCATACTCTAAGCATTCTTTCATCGTGTGAGCCATCACATCCAAAATGATCCATTCAGTTATCAAAATCTGTCAGACACATATATTCCATAAATATGTCATGGAATGTTTGTGATGTCTGCTAAATTGGCAAATTACCTGCCAAGTGACATAATAATGAAATATGAATAATGAGGAGATTTTTCCCCTGGTGCATTGCAAGGGAAAACATCAGATGTGATGTTAATGAAAATCTCTTGCCTGACCAACAACAGCATAATGATGTCCACCAAGAAAATTGGTACTTGCAGTGTTACGTAATGTGAGGAGGTACAATTAATTGTTTTATACAGAACTACTGCAGGTTTTTTCATTTTTTTCATTGATGTCATTTTGTGGTGAATTTTCAACTCACTATTTATTACTTTATATGTAAGAAATATGTAATATTTGTCTTGCAAATGTGTATTTTCCGTTTGCATGTAACACATTGCTACATTTATAGTATACATGAAAATGTGCATATCCTTTTTCTGTGTACTACAGTATTGTAGAGTATTGCGTTTTCCCAGTAAACATTTACATACTGTTAAAACTGGTATCTAAAAAGCTCACAATAGCATTCAGCTAGATAAAATTGACATTCTTGTGTAGTACAGAAAGCAGCCTGTGGCAACAAAAAAGTAGAACAAAACTGAAATGTATGTGTGTGTATATATATATATATATATATATATACACACTCACCTAATGGATTATTAGGAACACCATACTAATACTGTGTTTGACCCCCTTTCGCCTTCAGAACTGCCTTAATTCTACGTGGCATTGATTCAACAAGGTGCTGAAAGCATTCTTTAGAAATGTTGGCCCATATTGATAGGATAGCATCTTGCAGTTGATGGAGATTTGTGGGATGCACATCCAGGGCACATCCGTTCCACCACATCCCAAAGATGCTCGATTGGGTTGAGATCTGGTGACTGTGGGGGCCATTTCAGTACAGTGAACTCATTGTCATGTTCAAGAAACCAATTTGAAATAATTCAAGCTTTGTGACATGGTGCATTATCCTGCTGGAAGTAGCCATCAGAGGATGGTACATGGTGGTCATAAAGGGATGGACATGGTCAGAAACAATGCTCAGGTAGGCCGTGGCATTTAAACGATGCCCAATTGGCCTAAGGGGCCTAAAGTGTGCCAAGAAAACATCCCCCACACCATTACACCACCACCACCAGCCTGCACAGTGGTAACAAGGCATGATGGATCCATGTTCTCATTCTGTTTACGCCAAATTCTGACTCTACCATCTGAATGTCTCAACAGAAATCGAGACTCATCAGACCAGGCAACATTCTTCCAGTCTTCAACTGTCCAATTTTGGTGAGCTTGTGCAAATTGTAGCCTCTTTTTCCTATTTGTAGTGGAGATTATTGGTACCCGGTGGGGTCTTCTGCTGTTGTAGCCCATCCGCCTCAAGGTTGTGCGTGTTGTGGCTTCACAAATGCTTTTTGCTGCATACCTCGGTTCTAACGAGTGGCTATTTCAGTCAAAGTTGCTCTTATATCAGCTTGAATCAGTCGGCCCATTCTCCTCTGACCTCTAGCATCAACAAGGCATTTTCGCCCACAGGACTGCCGCATACTGGATATTTTTCCCTTTTCACACCATTCTTTGTAAACCCTAGAAATGGTTGTGTGTGAAAATCCCAGTAACTGAACAGTTTGTGAAATACTCAGACTGGCCCGTCTGGCACCAACAACCATGCCACACTCAAAATTGCTTAAATCACCTTTCTTTCCCATTCTGACATTCAGTTTGGAGTTCAGGAGATTGTCTTGACCAGGACCACACACCTAAATGCATTGAAGCAACTGTCATGTGATTGGTTGATTAGATAATTGCATTAATGAGAAATTTAACAGGTGTTCCTAATAATCCTTTAGATGAGTGTATATATATAACAACTTTTCCCGGGCTGACTGCCATGGTAAAAAAGCATCTAAACATTTTGACCAGTATGGCACACACAATGACAAAAAAAATATAATTTTGGTGGCACTGGCCAATTTACAATAACTAGGTTTTGAAATATGAATGGAATGTTTTGGTCGAGTAACTACATTTTACAGACATGCCAGAGTTTTGATGTCCCATGAAAAGGTGATGATTGCACTTACAGTTTAGAGAATGTTGAGCCAAAGCGATTGAGAAAAATTGGAAGCCAGTATTTTGTGTGGCTAAAATTTAAGTTATTTGCATCGTGGTTAATTCTTCCATGATTTGCCATATATTTTATTTTGACTTGGGCTGCTTCAAGTTATTTTCCTGTTAAAGTGGTCCCACAGAATTTTGATTATTTTGAGGTAAGGGATTTGAGGTGGGCAACCGTGTATTCCATCTGCATATTATAAGTATCCGAGTTGTAGTACTTGAGACCACATAACTCGAATGCATTTTTACTTGATCTCGTTCATTGAGGTCTCGTAATTTTTCACAAGTCTAGTCATGAAAAGTAAGAAGTATTTTAGTTCCACAATGAAGCCCACTTCATTTTTGTTTCTAGCGAGGCTTGCAATAGTTTTTTTCTGTTCCGCTTTAGCTGTGAGATGATTTGGGGGAAAGGCGCAACTGTTCCCTCCTATGTAACTGTCAAGGGAGACCAGTACTGTAGATTAAAATGAGAGCGAAGTGGCGTGAGAAATCCAGTCATATCAGCGAAGTCTGCAATTGTCCGGTTCACCTTCCAACAACACACTGAATTTCTGTGTAAAAATAAATTAGTGGCATTTGCAAGTTCTGCAAAATTAAAATAACTGAGATAGTAGGGACAACATCCAATTTTTATTGTCACTTGGAGAAAACACAAGGAAAGGTAAGTTGACATAAACTAGCTAGTTAAAAGTTAGCTTGCCAAATTTCGTACGCTTGCTAACATTAAGTAATTCCCCAGCCTTTGAATGCTGGCCACTTACTTTAACTGTAGTTGAGCTAGATATTGCTCCATAGTGTGAACAGGTGCCCACACCTGCTAATTAGCTAACTGAAGCACGGTAGATGGTTTGTGATTCATCTAACCTTTTGGATAGTACTACCAAAGACTCATGCTTTTGCCACACCACACTTGAATGTGTTGAGTTTGCACTGTGTCTGTAACTAAAACTTCCTTGTTTTACGTCATATATACAGAACCTATGTAATTATTATGAATGTGCAGCCAAACGTTTTTTTTTGGTTTAGTTTTATCTAACAGTACAAAATGTCACCATTTAGTTTTAGGGTATTTTCAGAGGTACTATTTTGTATTAAAAACAAATAGTGAAGTGTAAATTTTTTTGGCGTCAACCTCCTCTCTTTATTAAGAAACATTTATATGTAATTCTCTGTATGCCTATCAATAATTAGTCAAGACGGTCTTGGTCTTGACTCGGTCCCTACCCCCCAAGGTCTTGGTTTTGACTTGGTCCCTACCCCCCAAGGTCTTGGTTTTGACTTGGTCCCTACCCCCCAAGGTCTTGGTCTTGACTCAAACTCGAGTTGCTATAGTCTTGGTCTTGACTCTGTCTCAACCACCAACAGTCTTGGTCTTGGCTCAGTCTCGCTTCACATGGTCTTGACTACAAAAATGCTAAGGATGTCTTACTCACCTTTGCAGAGTGTTTGGGGTCATTATCGTGTTGGTAAATAATGTTTTTGATGAGATGGCATTTCTTTTAAGACTTCTCAAAGTGGTGCCAGATCACTTTGCAAGATGTTGAACAAGCATTTAATTGGATTTCCTTCTGTTTCTCTGGGAAGTGACATCTGTTCATCAGATGCAGACAGACTTTTGGGTCTTCCGTTGCATTTTCCGTCTTCAACTGTTTTCATGAAGTAATTACAATAAACAATTACTTCATGAAGTAATTGTTTATTGTATATACATATAAATACAGTAAATTAATTTTTACTTGTATTCATTGTCATGTTATATTGTGTTTTAATGAGCAAAGAAAAACCTACTGCCCAGATAAATAGCGTTAAACATAATTTTTAGGTGGCTTAAGATTTTGCACAGTACTGTGTATCTTCTAATTAATCAAACTCCCTTCAATAGATATAATGAAGGCAAGATGAGAGGTGTAGCGAAGCACTGTGTGAGGGAGGATTGTTTTGGAGTTGAGGGAGAGGGTACTGTCTTTGCTTTGTTTTTTTGGTTCACATTTTGTTTCTTTCACTTTTGTTTTTCTTTCACTTGTTTGAACAGAAGACAAATACACTCCCAGTATGTTTTTGTTGGAATTCCTGTGCTGTTCAACTGTGTTAGATAAAACATATTTCAAACAAAATAAATGACCCTTTGCAAAGAAGTTATGTTTATTTATTTTTGCCATTTTAATTTAAAACATTAACACTAAGGTACTTAATTATCCAGTTATCCAGATATGTATTGATATTTAATTAAAATGCCTTCATTGTACATCTATTAATTAATTTTTTACAATTTGGCATGTCCAAATTCTAGGATAAGGGCCATACAGTTTCCCAAATAAACTGGCACCTTAGGTATCCAACCCCTTTTTAAGAACATTATTGTATTTCACCATTTGCCTTATCTTAGTCACTTAGGAAAAGATTGCTGCTAAATAACTGCCCAGTTCTATGCCACAACACAATTCTTTCTCAGAAGTCTACAGAAATGTCCTTGGACTGAATGGCTTTGTTTGCTCTGACAGGCGCTGTGTAGTGTGGAACCTTGTAAAGAAATGTGTGCATTTCTAAATCATGGCAAATTCACAAGTGGACTCACTTCTAGAGATGTTTATGAAAGGACACAGGACGCATCTTCAGGACATATTTCCGTTTTTTATTTTTAATAAACTATAATTGAATATGACCTGAAGTTACATAACATTTTAGTAATATTGTTTTTAGAATGATTTAACAAAGCAGGCTACCTGTATATAAACGGCATGGGCATACCCCAACAGACAGGATGGTGACAGTGTATATGATCATTGTACCTATTTAGTTGAGTAGATTGCTGATTGGACAGCTCAGACTTCCCTAGATTGCCTAGTGGCAGTTCAAAAAGACATGTGGTTAAATTCCGATTGTCTTAGTGAGTGTGAGAAGTCAACTTCTTTCAAGAAATGTACTTAAGGGAATCCCCAAAAATTAAGCATTTTCCTGTGAAAATGGTGAGGTGAGGGAATTATTGCAAGTCGTTAAGTAGTAAAGTCGTTAAGTAGTGAACTTGACTTCGATCAGGTGTTCACTTGAATGACAGACAACATCTGTGACATCCATTAAGGACAAACATGATTAATAAACAAAATTTTGGACACCCAACCAGCCTGAGGGGGTCAACAAGTGTGTGATCCGTTCTTGCCCAGAATGCCTCCCTTCACCCAGAGTGATACTGTAAAATATCCACTAATCCAATTAATCTACTCCAGGCAACACATCTGTGACGAAGTTAAGGCTCAAACCTAGACTGGTGAACGACTCAACACTGCAAGCTAGTACATGAGGGCGACAAGTTCTAGTCCAACATCCAGTAGTTGCCAAATTCAATGATGGGCCCCACGGGCTTCTGGTTAATAAATTGATCAATTAATTAGAGCATGTAATTGATTGGCCAAGCAGTTTACCCACCACCAGTTCATAATCATCCCTGATGACAAACAATAACCCAAACAACCAGCCCAGGGAAAAAAATCTCTGATCTAATGAATGACCAGATGGGACGCTGGCCCTCTAAACAGCACTAGAATCAAGCCAGGTACTTCCCTTCTCTCTCCAAAGAGGTTCATCAAAATCTGGGCCATGTGCAGACCTGGTGGCCTGTCTATCCACATGGAGTCAGTGCTTCAAAGTGTGTTTGCACAGCTCAGTCAGTGATCAACCCAGCTACCTCCAGCCCAACCATGGAGACCCATTGTGGTCAATTGTTTTCAGATGTTCCTGCTCATGTTTACGCATTATGGAATGGCAGCTGCTCTGGAGATGAAATATAAATAACCACCGGGTTGTTTTGGCAACAGGGAATCATCCAGAGACAGGGGACTGGAGCCAAACATTACTTATACCTCAGGTCAACTCTGTTTCTACTGCTGTTCAGAGTTAAAGTGGGAAAAACCTTTGATCTACTATGATCACTGAGGTGAATCTTTCAGGCTCAATAACTACATTAAATTGGCAGATCCCTTCAACGCTGATGTGAATACTCAATCAGCCTTTCAGCATTTTAGGCCAATAACTGACTCCATGATTTAATAGATGGATGTCTTGCAAAAAAAGGAAACCAATACGTCATTTTGAAATTTGGGTGAACTATCCCTTTAAGCCTAAAGCCCTAAAAGTATTCTCAGTTATGGCTCTTGTAAAATACTTCAAGCCTAAGTCTATACTGTGTCTGGGAAACTTGCCCCAGAATGTTCTTGATAGAAATGCAATGAATAGACCTGTTGTTTACTATCCTACATGACTGAAAATATATACAGTATATGTAAAGCATTACTTCTCTCTCTGAATGTTCTGTGACATTTCTGATCTTCAACTGCCCCCAGGTGACCTCAGTATGGATTTAGTGGGGTTAAAGGGGTTTATTTTAACTTACTGGAAACAAGAAATGATAAATTACATTATACTGTGATATAATACATTAAGCTGGGATTCAGTCTCACGCATAGAGATATTCCTGCGTGTCTTGGATGATAGGGTTTGACATAGCTAATAGGTGCTGTTTGATTGCTATTTTCGTGTGACAAATAAAATTGTCCTTCATATTTACAACTCTGTTCCCTAAAAAAGTTGGGACGCTGTGTAAAATGGAAATAAAACAGAATGCAAAGAAGTACAAATCATTTCAACCCTATATTCAATAGCAAAGAGTACAAAGAGAACATATCAAATGTTTAAACTGAAAAATGTAATTGTTCCTTGAAATATATATGCCCATTTTGAATTTGATGCAAGCAACACAAAATGCTGGGACAGGGGCAGCTGGAAGTTGTGTAATACAAAAAATAACCTGGTGGAACATCACAACTAATTAGGTTATTTGGCAACAGGTCAGTAACATGAATGGGTATAAAAAGAGCATCCCAGAGAGGATGAGTCTTTCAGAAGAAGGGGAGGGGTTCACCACTCTGTGAAAGACTGTGCAGGTAAATAGTGCAACAAAAATAAAATGTATTGGGGATCTCTTAATATACGGTACATAATATAATTAAAAGATTCAGAGAATCAGGAGAAATCTCTGTACACAAGGGACAATGCCGAAAACCAATATTGGAGATGGCACTGTATTAAAAACAAACGATTCTGTAGTGGACATCACTGCATGGGCTCAGGAACACTTCCGAAAACCATTGTCTGTGAACACAGTACGTCGTTGCAAGTTAAAACTCTACCATGCAAAGGGGTAATCAGATATAAACAAGATCCAGAGACACTGCTGCCTTCTCTGGCCCCAAGCTCATTTAAGATTCACTGAGGTGAAGTGGAAGAGCAACATATGCTGCCACCCAGAACGTTCTGGAACGTTCTTGTTCAGGGAAGGCCTTATTTATTTCAGCAAGATAATGCCAAACCACATTCTGCACGTATTACAACAGCATGGCTCTGTAGTAATTCGAAACCTTCGAGTTTTAGTCAAAATAATTTAAATAATATTCTGGGTTATAATGAGAGAAGGGTTCCTTGCCATCAGGAGCAGGAATGACTAAGGGCATCTTGATTTGGTATACGTGTACCTGCATTTGGTATTAGGGCACCTTCATTTGTTCTAAGACCATTTCATTTTGTGTAAGGGCATCTTCGTTTGGTATAAGGGCATCTTCGTTTGGTATAAGGGCTTCCTCGTTTGGTATAAGTGTACCTTAATTTGGTATAAGTGTACCTTAATTTGGTATAAAGGCACCTTCATTTGGTATTAAGGCACCTTCATTTGCTGTTAAATACTGCTTGTGCCTACCAGTACTAAAATATAAAGTTTGGGACAGCCAATTCTCAGTCCAACTGGAAATGTGCTGTTTATTTTATCTCATGTTTTATAGTTATTAAACCTTTCTTTCAACAAGGAACACAGACTGTGACCAAGGTCTCTTATACAGCTTGGCCCTGTGTATACAAGTTTACACATACAGTTTAGGTTCAGTGATTAAAAACAAACAGAAAAAACAACAGAGAACAGACAAAACAAGACGATAGTTCAAGACAAAGTAAAGTGCTTTAAACATCAGTTTTATTCTCTCACTGGCCTCCAGTTTTATTGGGCCTGGCGAGATTTGTGAAGTTAACTAAAATGCAGCGCACTTCACACTAGAAACAGTAAATAAAGTGTACATACATACATACATACACACACATCTCATAAACACATGTAACACCTCTGAAACTAAATCATGTTATACTAGTTATAGGTAAATTAAAAATAGAGTCCAGATGCTAATTAAAGGAACACTGGAACATTGCTACAATTTCACAGACCTCTGGTCTCCATCACACCTGTTGTGATTTATTTTATATATGGCATGTGTGGATCTGCATGAACACCTGGTGGAAACCTGGTAAGTGGCACAATGTGGTTCCAATAAGGAGAAAAATTTTGGGTCCATAAGCTGTTCACATGGGGCATATGTACATTTGTTATTTAAAGATGCATTCCAGAATTCTAAGCGTACAAATTGGGTAACATTCAGTCGTAGAATGATTTGGTTCTGTGGTTCTCACACCACCACCTGAGAACATTTATTAGACCGAACAATGAAAGTTACAGTGAACTTCGCAGGGTGGTAAAAGTTTTGCAGTACAATTCAAGGAACTTGTTCTGGTGACATTATAATTTCGAGGAAAGTTTCCTTTTCCATTTACTAAATATGGACTGAGATGCCTAAACTGGGACACAGTGGACACATATCTTGATGGATAATCTGGAGATGAAATGGAGCCCAATGTGCAACCAACATGGGCTCAGTATGTTCACAGGGTAGCCAACTCAAAACAGTGTGTAGATTTTAAAAAAATAAAAGAGTTTTGAGGGCAGAATGGCTTTGGGAAAGGGAAAGAAAAAGCTTGTTTCTCTGTCATTCATTTTTCAAAAGGAGAGCAAGCGACTAGAGGGCATCTCTTCCCTAGTGAGCTGAAGTACATTTTCTGATGCTGTCATCATCAGTTGCTGAATCTAGTTTCAGAGGAACCAGCTGCATTGTTTTCATGTTCCCAAAGTTTTCAGCAGTACTGACTGCTTGATGGCTTCAAATCCAAGAATACAATAAATGGTACATATATAAATACACAATTCGGTAGTGCCATGCTTTCTAAGAACTGATAACATTACATTAAAACAGACTTCTTTTTTTAAATGTCCTGTTTAATTGTAACTCACAAGCCCTGTAGCTCTCAACATAAATCTGCCAGGCAGTCCAATGCTGAGAATTATTGCATCAACCTCTAAATTGTACAACAACCAGCCGTGACCTCTTTGGTCCAGGCTTCCTATAATGCCATTAAATCCCACACACTTCCCGTGTTCTGTGTGCGCTGGTACAGCACTGTTATGCTAGCGTGTGACGTAAAGACTGTAACCTTTGCATAATGCGTATTACAGTGATGAACTATAATCCTAGGGGGGGGGGGGGGGGGGGGGGGGGCAGTGGAGTCTCGAGAGATTCAAAAGCATTGTCATTCTTATGATCTTTTATCAGACAGCTCTGTTTGTTGCTGATTTGCAAGGATACTCTTTTTACTGAAAGGTCCATTCGAGGTATTCTGAATCTAACCCCTCATCGTGACACAACCGAGTGCAAGCGGTGAATACGTGGAAAAGGCTTCGAAAACAAAAAACGCCACTGGTGCCACCCCGTTTGTAAAAGACTTGGGACTCTGCATAAAATTGCAACAACAAAAAAATAAGAACGCAATGATGTGAAAATGATTACTGTGTAGCGTCTCCTTTTCTTTTATCAACACAGTACCCCGTAAGCGTAACCTCCATAACATTCGAAACCTTTTGCTTTACTCCCTGTTCACAAACAACTGCTTGGCTCTGCACAACATCAACTGCATCATTGAGTTTGCCAACAACACAGCGGATGTGAAAGCCTACGGGAAGAAAACTGGCCTTGTGGTGCCAGGAGAACAACCTCTCCCTGAACATCAGCAAAGCAAAATCGATTATCGTTGACTATGACAAGCAGGGCTGGAAACACGCCCCAATCCACATCAACAGAGCTGCAGTGGAAAGAGTCCTTAAGTTCCTCTGCGCTAACGTGGCTCGTTCTCACACGGCCGTGGACCACCAATTCCACCGCTGTGGACCAGTCAGAAGGAGCCTTAAGAAATCTGACTCGGATGCCTCACAGTGCATCCAGACCAGCGGCATCATGACCTGGTATGAGAAGCACTCCAAACATGACCTCAGGGCCCTCCAGTGAGCCGTGGCCACGCTTCCACAAGTCCACGACCGCTATCCAGAATGATGTCCGAAGAGTGCCTTCAGCATTATCAAGGAGCCTTCGGTGTAGACGAAAGCACTGTGTTGTGAGATTGCAAGGATTGGGCCTTCCTGACACCTCTCTCACAAGTAATGTCACATTGAAGAGGTCACATTTAGAACAGCGATACAGCTCCGGAAAAAAATGAAGAGACCACTGTACCTTTTTCTTTCATTTCCAAAAAAGTTGAAAAGGAAGGTTTTGAGTGAGGAACATAAGGGTTAAAATTAAGAGACCACTGCAAATTGAGCGCTTCTGTTACTCACTCAAAACGTTCCTTTTCAACTTTTTTTGAAAGGAAAGAAAAAGGTGCAGTGGTCTCTTAATGTTTTCCGTAGCTGAGTATGTAGGCTAATTACCTTCACATACTCATAATAGGCCACAATATATAATCTTTAAGCAACATAAAGGACCTAGGCTAACAAACTTTGAGGCAATGAAAATGGACACTTTTTATTAATGCCAACCAGCTGTCCATATAGCAAAGATAATTAAACTGGAAAAGTGTTTTGTTGAGAATATCCCACTTTGTTAAAATGCTGATAATACTGGACTCAACTGTTGCCATGACAACAGTCAGAGAACAACTCCAGTCAAGTACTCATCAGTTTAACCTAGATGGATCTGGTTTAATCTTTTAATCATTTTTTCATCTTCGACAAGAAGAAGAAAATACATTTACATTTTCACTTATAGCAAGCCCACAGTAAAACCCCTACTTTGAATATCTCTGTGCCTAGGTACTTATCTTCTTGAGAAAATAAACTGTCCATTTGTGCTAAAGACAGGAACACTCACTTCTTGGGGACCCTGTTCTTAATGTGTTCCGATCCTGACCAAATCTTAAGACACATGTACTTCCCTGTTTCCAAAAAAGTCTCTGTAAGCAAGGGACAAGGCAGAAAACCAATATTGGATGGCCATGATCTTCGGGCCCTCCCTGCATTAAAAACAGACATGATTCTGTAGTGGAAATAATTGCATGGGCTCAGAAAACCATTGTCTGTGAACACAGTATGTCGCTGCAACCACAAATGCAAGTTAAAACTCTACCATGCAAAGAAACCAGATATAAACAAGCTCCAGAAATGCACCACCATCTCTGGGCCTGAGCTCATTTAAGATGGATTGAGGTGAAGTGGAAAACTGTCTTGTGGTCTGACAAATTCAATTTTTTTATAATTTTTGGGAATCATGGACGCCGCTTCCTCCAAACTGAAGAGGAGAGCAACCACCTGGCTTCTTATCAGCGCACAGTTCAAAAGCCAGCATCCGTTATGCTGCCATCCAGACAACGTCTTTTTCAGGGAAGGCCTTGCTTATTTCAGCAAGACAATGCCAAACCACATTCTGCACGGATTACTACAGCATGGCTCTCAAGTAAAAGAGTCAGAGTGCCTAAACTGGCCTGCCTGCAGTCAAGACCGGTCACCCATTGAAAACATTTAGCACATTATGAACGAAAAATATGACAAAGGAGACCCCGAACCTTTGAGCAGCTGAAATCCTATATCAAGCAAGAATGGGAGAACTTCACGTTCAAAACTACAGCAATTTGTTTCCTCAGTTCCCAAACGCTTACGGAGTGCTGTGTTGTAAAAAGAGAAGGTGATGCAAAACTAAACATGGCCCTGTCCCAAATTTTTTTGAAACGTGTTACTGGCATGAAGTTCAAAACGGGCATACATTTTCCCAAAAACCATAACATTTCTCAGTTTCAATATTCTATGTGGTCTTAGTACTATTTCCAATTAAATATATGGATAAATGATTTGCACATCATTGCATTCTGTTTTTATTCGCATTTTACACAAGGTCACGACCTTTTTGGAAACAGGGTTGTAGACAATTCTGATAAGAGATAGTCACTGTCCTTGGATCAGGGACAAATATATTGGTTGGATGTAGTGATTATGTGCAATGTCATTGACTGTCCTGTCAAGAAAATAGGACGTGGTCAGCTGATCATTAAAATACCAATGTAGAAGTTGGTATTTTGCACGTTCTTGAACAGACTTTGTGGTAGGATTTCACACATTTGGTGGGTGTAGGGAGGTGAGGCGTGGGGCAATTACTGGCATTTTTTAAGGCGATCCACAGCCCTCAACCCGCTTAATGTCATAATTTCCACTTAAAGTAATGTTTTAATACATGTAAAAGTACTGGACGTAGCCCTGGCAGAAAAATTTGCAGAATGAGTTCTAGCCAACTGTTGGAGGTGTATGGATGGTGTTGCAACTGGTTCCAACAGGCTTTGATCATAATATGGATTTTTACCCCCAACATCAGCCATCATAAGGTTTCTAATATACTGACAGTAAAATTTAAGAGGTGACTGAAAAAAAGGGGTTTCAACAGACAAGGCACTGAGATAGGGACCTGAAGATCCAACCTGCCAGTCCTATTATTGCTTTTGCCCTTTACCAAAACAAATTATAAAGTATGAACATTACAACGTGACAAAGTACCTTTTAACGGGATCCACTTCTAGTTGTTGAGTGTTTATGAGTGCTTCAAGAGCCTTCCATGGGTGAATAAGGTGGTCTGTTCCCAATGGGATACATTTGCAGTAGGTTAAACAGATATTCATCGAGTGCTCTACTTTCAGATAATGGTATTGGCATTGGGCCAAACATTGCTTTCTGCATGCATATTTGTCCAGGAATATGTAACGGATGTGTGAACATAGGTTATTCATCATTGCATGTAGTCATACGTGAGCATCAGAGTAGGAATTTCACGATGACCATGGCCGTCGTAGCCCTTCGCTCTGGCAGTGTACGCCCTACGGCCACCATGGCCTTTGTGCCCCTGCAACTGTCAAAATCTCACGGTCAGCAGTTTGTTGATAAGTTTGTTTGTAGTCCGCAACTGACAACCACAAGAACGGACAACATGCAGGTACGCAAGCTAGCTAGTTAGTTATCAATAGATAGCTTACGTATTTAGTGTTTACGTGAATCAAACCTCTGTTTTGGAAGGTGCGTTCATGAGCAACTGAGAGTTGGGAAAGTTCCGACCTCGGAGTGAGAGAATACCGGAGAATATACCTTACGTTAGGTTTGACATCACTCGACATGGCAGCGTTTGTGGTGAAAGATTAAAAAACAAAAAAGACTTGCTTCGCGTACAAATAAGTCACTATATGTGTTTGTTCATGTCGTACTCATTAGCTCAGGTGATTGTGATGTTAAAGGATGCGTAGCGGTTTACGTTTGTGTAACTGAGGTAATGTTATCCTTCAGGCTAGCTAGTCTTAACCGTCAATACCGTAGACTGGTGTCGTCGTGTGAACGCTCCAAACTAAACGGAAATCATAAAATGATTGCGGGAGATGTAATTTCAAGGATTAAAACATGATAAACTTTTTATGTGGAAGAAAGTTATAATAAGTTATTATTCAAAATATGACATTAAAAAGTGAATAACGTACACGTTATGTCATGCATGTTTTTTTTCTTAACAACTCAAGTTGATTATTTGTAAGCTCCAATCATTACACTCAATGTCCTTTGTACCCTAAACATTTTTGTGATACCAAAGGCCAAATGACCTTGCCCCTAAAATTACGAAATTCCAAGCCTGGTGAGCATAATGTTCAGGTACCTAGCTGTAACTAGTCGGAATTAGATAAAAGGCCAAATAGGATAAACTATTCTTTCCTAAATGTTTTGAACATGACCTGGATATGTCGAGGGCTGGAGGTTATTGGAGTTTTTGTCACTAATTATTACTCAAAAAACATAAATTCCCCTAAATGATAATTACTCCATGTGGTCAATTCAAACATGTCCCCTAAATGAGGGTTACTCCATATGGTCAATTCTGGATCACATGGCATTACAGTGATTTTTTTTCATTATGTAAAGGAAATATTTATATGCTCATTATTAAACAGCTTAATAATGGGAGTATCCACAAACAATTTTATTTAAAAGAAGGAAGCTGGAGCATTATTTTCACCAAATTCTTGAGTTTCTACAATCAGCCATTTGGTAAAGATCATCTTGAACATTGGTGGTTGTTAGGTAAGGCTGTTACACTGAGGTTGGAGTTGCTGATCACGATCTGACAAAAGTCCTAACTTTAAAAATGTACCAAGTAGGCTAGAAAATAAAACACCTATAATAAATCAGGGGTGGTTTGGGCTACAATCTCAAAGAAAATCATTTTATGAAAATCAAAAGGAAAACACCAAACCCAACCCATGCTATAGGACTAGGTCTCACAATTGCACATCATTTGACATCTTCAAGCTCAATCTTGTAATACGGCGAGGATGAGGACAGTCAAATTGCATCTTGGGTTGCCTTTTAATATTGAGGAGTCCTGCAAAATACTATAGGCTGGTGCTGAGAAATACACACATTAGCAAAAAGTGGGACAATCAACCCTCATCATCCACTTCTCTGGAGCTCTGCAGAAACCTATGACTTCAACTGCGCTCTAGTCTACTACAGGAAGATTCAGTAGAAGAAATGGAGACCAGTGCAACAATGGGTATTCTCTAGGTTCACTGTCAGTTCAGCTGCTGGGAGCCGCATCAGCTGATCCATACCCAGATAGCCAATAGCAGGGGCACCAGCCAAGAAATGTGGGCTATGATTGGACTAATCCGATAAACTCTAACGCAATAACGCTTGTGTTTGTGTTGACAACAATCACGTTAGCAACCAAGACAGACGCCGATGGGAATGGGAACTAGTCCAGTTAGAAGTAGGACTCCTCTGGTGGATCCTGTTGTAAGGGTGTGTAGGTTCCAGTAACGCGGAGGTCTTTAAAAAAACAAACATACTCCAGTCAGACCTAGAAAAGCACAATCTATACACGAAGCGTCTCACCATACAACTGATCCAAAACACTTTGGCCTTCCGTATCGTGTTACTATCATACAGACAGGGGTACCGGTCCTGGATCGGCTGTATGAATGTCGCCCCTGGTTTCCTCCACACCCTAGAAATCACTGAAGAGTTGCACGTGTGGGTGCAAACATTACTCCAGACATTTAGACCATTAACACACATCCAGCTGTGCCACTGACACAACAGACACATCATCATTAACAGTAACCCCTGTATCAAGTCAGTAATAATGCTTAACCTCTGACCCCCTTTACAGCTTTACAACGTCCAGGTGACCTGAAGAAGCGTGTATCAAAAAGCTAATAACTTATAATTGAATGCCTTTGTGAGACCTCGGATGTTTTGCGTGAAACCCTTCCAATAAGTTGTTTTGCGTTGTGGAGGACCAGCTGATGTCCTTTTTATGGTCTGCTGTTATGAAATACAAGTCATGTTTTATGGTATGACCCTGCCTAAGATTCAACCACAGACGTACAGACGTTTGTCATAGCATTGAAAACGACACGGTACATAGACCCAGATCAAGAAATAGTCAGACGCATACGGTTCGATAAACCTTTTTAATCTCAACAGCAAGTTAGCTTATGTGTGGTCAACATCAATGAAGGTAAATATAAAATTTGATTTTCTAAAGACGGTGTTTGTCAGCAGGAGGTGCAATTATGATACTCAAACACATCCACTACTAATCTTCTATATTTTCTTAATATCTTCAACTATTACTGAGAAATATTGCTATAATACTTTTTAAATGGCATATACTGATTGACCAAAAAAGAACTGTCAAGAAGCTAAAACCAAGAAGCTCCAAACTCCACATGGTGGGGTTGTACAGGGACACTTCTGAGGGGACTTTGGTTTAGTACCTTGGTAAAACCTGGGTCTACTTATTTCTGGACACCCTAAAATAAAATAAAAACTAAACGGAATTAAAACCAGAAATTAATGCTATATTCAAATTTTAAATGGAAAGTAAAAGGCACACACTGAACACTAGTCACGCTGAAAACTGTGTCTGATCTTGAGAACACACTAAACCCCTAATTTGTACAAAGCACAATGAACAACCAATAAAGTGTTATTCTCTCTGGTCTTTCTTTAAAAAAAAAAAAAAAAACACAATGTATTTTTTCCATTTACTGGGGAAAAAAGGCTGCCAAATGGGACCCTTTCTTTTGTTTGTTGTTTGAGTCTCCCAGGGAAGCAGCAGACTAGGCTAAACTACCTCCACCTCCCCATACATTTCCTTTTGACCTTCTAAAAGTGCTCCAGTAGTCAAACAATCCTGTAATCTAGTCCATTTCTTGCCTCTGCCCCAAATGGCACCATATTCCCTATATTATACACTACTTAAGGCCAGGAAATATAGGGCTCTGCCCTTAAGCAGTGGACTAGCTAGGGAATAGGTTATAGTTTGGGATTCAGACTATGCTTTGACCAATTTGTTATTCTCATCCTATTATTCCTTGAAAAGTTGTACATATTTTTTCTGAAATCTGTATTCTTCAAGTAGATTTTATAGTTTTAAGTGCTGTAAAACGTCTCCTTCCATCCTAAGATTGTTGCAGTAGAGCGCCATGGTAAAACCTGACTAAATTAATCCAGAGTCGGTGACTAACGTTCTGTCCACACATTTTTTTTTTTCAGTTAGAGAAAAACATTCCTTCAAAAACCCAGAAGGTATTTAGAGTTATTTAAACTCCGAATGTTAGTTGTTTCAGGTATCAACACTATTAGGTCCATCAGCTGCATACCAAAGGTACAGTATAAGGACGCAATCTGGAGATAAAACCCTCACCACTAACTCAACACTAGTGCAACCAATTGATTTGACTGGGGTCTCTGACTCCTTCCTTTGGAGCAAAGAGCCTCACATACTAGTAATTTTATATCTACCCAATAAAAAAAAAAAAAAGAAGCAAAATGGCAAAAAAAAAAAAATCATGTTTCTTTTCATTTGCTATTGATTGGATTAGATTTCTCCTCTTTTATTTATTTTTTTACCCGGAGTGATGGGATTGGTTGGGGGATTATCTCCTGATTACATCATCATGGTCTCTGGGGGGGATGAGCTGTCTCTGTTGACGTATTAGAAATGAGTCATCAAACCAGAATTCTCCCGGAAAATCTCATGTGATTACTACGTTCTACTGAGGAAAAAGCAATTTGCGGCTTTCCCTCCCACGATATATTGCTTCAATATTGCCACATTAAAATATTGACTAATACTGCACTTATCAAGCGCGCATTAATTTCATACTTCGTCTCTTGTTCGATTTCTTTTCACTACTTCAAACACACAATGTGTTTTCAAGAAAGTGATCCTATTTCAATACAAAATAGTGTTTCAGTTTGTGCATTCTGGCAAGCCAAATCCCGCTGCGCACATATTCCGGAAACGTTCTAACTGTGCTACGTCTTCCTGCACCGCCCGGGCTCTACAGCGAGCTGCTGTGGCGGTAGGTAGCTTTGAGGCAGTTGTGTTCCCGTGGAGCGGTGTCATTTCACACGCGACACGTCCATCGTGGCAACTTCTGCCTGCAAACACCGGGCCAGGCAGGCTGCCACACCATCTCTGAGGCGCGCAGAACCCGGTCTGGTCCTGGCATGTGGCCGGTGGGAGCAGAGGCGTGGGCAGAAAGGAGGTAGGGAGGATTTTGGTAGAAAGGTTTTGAGGTTGGTTCACCACAACTTAAAGAAGAAAAAAAAACGTGTTCATTGATAGAAAATGTTCCTAATCCCCGGTACCTTGACCCCGAAACCAACTCCACCACATCTACGACATACTGTAATGCTGTGTAGGTTCTCAACTGTCGGTAATACTGATTTCACCCCGCAGTCCTACCGGCTTCAGTTCACCAGTACAAAGCCATGCTGTGAGTCTACAGTCTCCATCATCTCGCCGTCCAGAAAGGAGCCCTGGAGCTCGGTGTGGAGTGCTAGCCCCTCGTACCCGACCCCAGGGGCCTCCCCAGGGCCGGGGGTGGGCGGCTGCCGGGCGTCCAGGGTGAACTCGTATTGCTCTGGATAAAGTGCCTCATGGGGGGATGGGGACAGGTCATGCGGATGGTAACTGTAGCCCAGGGCCTCCGTGGATTGGTTCTGTAGCATGAGTCCTGGGCTGAGGTGGGAGTGGGGGTAGTGCTGGACCATGTAGGGGTCGTAGACCAGGTCTCCACTGGGCTCCATCAAGGGGCTGAGGGCCTGGGAGTGGGCATAGGGAGGTGAAGAATGGGAGCTGGCTTGCTGCTGCTGCTGGTGGTGGGACCCGGCCATGGGCCCCTGCTGCTGTGGAGGGGCCCCTGGGTTCCCCGGATAGGAACCCTCCACTATCTGCATCTGGTTAAAATAGGCATGTAGGTGGGACTGCTTCTGGAGGTACATCCTCTTCTGGTGTAACCTGAAAATGTAGGTTATAGAAACAACTTGGAAAAAGATGGTGGAAGCACCGGCTGTCATTTGGTGTTTAATAGTGCATCTGAGGTATCCGCAGTCATATAGTGTCTAATGGGGTATGTACAGGCAGTCATATAGTGTCTAATGGGGTATGTACAGGCAGTCCCATAGTGTCTAATAGGGTGTGTATCTGAGGTCATATAGTGTCTAATAGGGTGTGTATCTGAGGTCATATAGTGTCTAATAGGGTGTGTATCTGAGATCATATAGTGTCTAATAATGTAACTGAGGTCATATATCTGAGGTATCTGCTGTCATAAAGCGTCTAAATGCGTAGCTACCTGTGCTCCTGTAACTGTTGCTCCAGACTTCGAGGATTCTCCTTACAGAAGAGCTGACAGCTAGCAGGACTCACATTAGTCATACCACCAGATTTCTGCAAGATAGACAGAGTGGATATACAAAGAATCAAATGAGCAATCCGAAGGGGCGGTTAACCTGGGTGACCATCCATTAACATGGACAGAAAAAGTGCCATGTCATTAGTTGTTATTGTAGTTTAACATGTATTCATGTCTATATGAAGAAATGCCAGACAGTGGTACCTGTAGTCTGTGTGTGAGGTACTGTGTTTCCAGGCTCTGTCTTCGGGATAGTAGAGGTTGGGCTCCACCCTGGTATAAAGCTAGGTTATCGTCATGTTTAGATGCCTCCCCCTGGACACACAAAACAGAGTTCATGACTGCATACGCACACAGAGGTTCAACGCGCATATACTCGTACATAAAGCCGGCGCGCTCTACACGTACATAAAGCCGGCGCGCTCTACTCGTACATAAAGCCGGCGCGCTCTACTCGTACATAAAGCCGGCGCGCTCTACTCGTACATAAAGCCGGCGCGCTCTACTCGTACATAAAGCCGGCGCGCTCTACTCGTACATAAAGCCGGCGCGCTCTACTCGTACATAAAGCCGGTGCGCTCCACTCGTACATAAAGCCGGTGCACTCCACTCGTACATACAGTCTTTAATACCTCCCTCATCCCCTCCCCCTCATCCCCTCCCCTCTCTTTCACTCCTCTTTGGACTGGGCACCAGCCACTACTATGGTCAGGAGTATCCCCGCAACAAACAATGGCTGTATTCACTCTGTAGCACCAGGGGCTGACTGACAGTCAACAAGGGGACAATTGGCTGCCTCTCTGCCGGACCAACTATTACATAACGGGCCTTGTCTGTGGATCAGTGGCTTGGAGGCTAACCCGGGTGAGGTCAGTGGAGGTGCTGTTGTTCGGGGTGGGGGGGTGGTCTGTGTCTGTCCCCTCCTATCCCGACACTGATGCTGGTACTGACCTGCAGCATGGGGTTTAGAAGGTTCTGTAGGGGTGCGTGGGTCCCATGGACCCCCATGGAGGACGGGTCCTCACCAGAGCCCATCTGCTCATACATCTGTTTGTTCAGCTCTAGGATGCCTTTGGTCCTCGCCAGGTTCTGGAGATGCTGCCGGAAAGCAACTAGACCTGGCAACAATCAGAGTGGGGTGGTCAGGGTCTCACCAGGCCTGATAAGGCAGCATTGCATGTTTTAGTATTCCAATTAACCGTTACAGCCGGGTCACTTTCACCCATCCAAAATGAAATGTAAATGAAAGTTACAAAAAAAAAATCACAGCGTTTACCAAGTGCTTAACAAATTACACATTTTTATTTTCTTTGTTTAAACAACTAGGCAAATGAAAAAAGTTTAACAAAAAAAGGAATGCATCAATGTAAACAAATAAAACATGCTATAATAAAATGTGCAACAAGAGAACCCCCACTAAAAGCACGGTTTAAAAAGTATGAAGTCTTAGATGCGTCTTAGGCCCTCAGATCCCCAGCAAATGTTCCAAAGAGCAGGAACATAGTGGCTGAATGCAGCCTTACAAACTGTTCGGTTCTGACCTTTGTAACGACTAAAAGGCCAGTGCCAGAGGATCTGAAGGGCCAACTAGACACAGAAAATCATGTCAGCCCTATCTGGTTGCAAGGCCATGTAGTGCTTCATAAAATCAATCCCTAACCAAGGAGACAACCAATCTGTGCACCATAGTATGGGCTCTCCTCCCGGTCTTTATTAGCACACAGAATGAATTGTATTGCAGAGAAACACACATTTTCTAAATATTAAGTAATAAAAAGCTGAAACTTGGGAAATTCGCCGATTTGGTCCTCAAAATGTAGGTGACCATCTAAAATCATACCTAGGTGGGTTGTATATAGTGCCAGAGAATATAACAGCTGCCAGCTTCTCTCTACCGGCTTTCAAAAGCTCCAACAACCAGAACCTCAGTATTTGTTTGGCTGAAGGAAGTCTCCTGCCATCCAAATATTAATTTGAGTGATAAAGTCAGTCACAAGTCTGTGTGTGTATGTGTGGGTGGGTGGGTGGTGTGGTCGTGTGTTCTAAAGGCTGGGTGACTGTTCCTGACTGCATGAACTATGGGACCTGACTCATTCTAATGATGGGGCTATAAAAAGAACAGTGACGTGTTCTGCAGCAGCACGCAGCTCCCTGCCACTGATTCACTGACGTTTCAAGCAGCCACTAGAAAGAAGCAGGTCTCTGGTGAATCTCAGCTCCTGCTGTGTGTGTCTGTGCGCGCATGCAGACTGGAGAGACAGTTGAAATAAGGGGGGGGTGGGGGGGGCACACCTACACATCATACCGTGTGTTTGTGTGTGTCTATAGGAATACAGAGTAGGTTTTAAGCTCTCTAGTAATTGATGGTTCCTTCACAGGCTTCTGATGCCGCTACAGGATGAAACAGAGCTGTGAGTCGAACCTTCAAAAGCGCAGACCGATTCACAAAATGAATCATCATTGAGGGAGAGAATCGTAAGACAGAGGCGGGTAAAAGGAGAAGAGAACTATACATCCATTTATATGTGAGAGGGAGATGGGATTTTAAGCGTGTGCGCAGCAGTGTGAATGAGCTGTGGCTCACAGGGGGTCTGTGTGAAGGCATCTCTCAGGGTCCTAACGCCCACGGGCTGAGGGCGGGCAAGACGGCTGGAGATCTGATTATTTTTGTTACTGTTTCTCAAATTACATCCCATTTCCTGGTAATATGGTACACAACTACGGCTCCCAGCCACACGGGGCGTGTTGAGACGTTCGCACAGACAGAGAAAAATGGAGAGAAAGAAAGACGAAGAGAGACAGCGATCATGACGGAGAACCAACAGTGGAACTCACCTTGTGTGAGGGAGGTGTCGGAGGCGCGGCGGCCCTCCCTGAAGCTGATGGGCGAACGGTTGTGGGCCTCCCTCCTCTGGGAGCTCAGGGCCTGCGTGGCGGGGTTAGGGGGCCGCTGGCTCACGAAGGGGCCCTGGGCCACGTGGGGCCCCGAGGCGTGGGCGCTGGCCAGGACCACCTCGCTGAGAGACGGGGCGTCCTCCAGCAGGCTCAGGTCGCTGTGCACAGAGCCCCTGTCATAGCCCGTGTCAGAGTCCACGCTGCCCAGGGACGGGTTGTGGCCCATGGTGAACAGTTTACCTGTGGGTTTTATGGCGACGTCAGAAGAAAAGCAAGCCTTCACTGAGAGTACCACTGGCGGATCGGACACGGCTGTGATCCGGGTTCACCGATCTGCCTGGGTGAGGCGGTACGGCCGGGAAACACTACAGACTTAGCGAGATATGATACATAAACAGATCCCTCCGGATCAATCCATCCATCGTGCCAACTACATACAATAGCCATTCTTGAATAATACACGTGTAAATAAATGTTTGCGGTTTCCTTAAATTAACCCTCCATCTGGACTGTAGTAGAACCCATTTTCACCACTCAACAGCAAACAGTCCCACAATCCTCGCTGGCTTAGCAGATCAATAGACCATAATATGACCCTTATGTCTGCCAAAGCGCTCTTCCACTCTCCAGCGTCACAGCACTGACCTTGGCTGATGACAGCCCCGGGCTGGTTGGTGACCTCAGACAGGGTGTGTCGGCGCTGGCCAAAGCGGGCCGTTTGGAAGGCAGAGAAGAGGTGGACCGGGTCATCCTCGGCGTCAAGCTCTTCTGTCTCAATGCCCTCGTCGATGGACGTCTCCATCATGTTACTAGGCGACGACACGCTGGACTTGCGCAGCACCGTGGAGGGCAGCGGATCCAGCATGCAGCCATTCACCTGGATGGGAAAGGGGGAATGCCAGGTTCACATATTTAATTATACCCACAGACACTGAAGGATATAGGATGGGTCAGGCACATTTTATATATTTCTTCAAATTAATTTCAAATACATACAAGGGCCATGTGGCTCCCGAGGTGTGGCCGCTGGCCAGGATAATACATGTTTTTTTCACAAAGCTTTCACGTCCCCAATTCAGCAGAAAATCCCTGCTGACCATGCCTCCCCCCATCCAAGGCGATGCTGCTAATTTGCGTTGCCCACTGGGGCTTCTCAGCAACCTCAGTTAGCAGTACCCTATTCTGTGGTGGTCAGCTTGGCGCCCTTGACTCCTACATCACCTGAAAACATTATCATTTCTGGGTAACAAATAAAGGCAAATAATCAATAACCTCCCCTTTCCACTTTGTTTATGAAGTTACAAAAATCTGCATTTCTGCGTTCAAATGTTGCGGGCGTACCTCAACATATAGGCGTGGGTGTGCAGTTTCCCGGTCAATAATAGTATATATCTATTGGGACCCGGAGACGTATTAGATCCTAGTATCCCAGTGCCAGTAGACCTGAATCAACATGACAATTATCAAGCCCATGGCTGCTTGATTTAGATGAGCTAGTTCAGGGCTACAACAAAACTGAGATGACTGGGGTTCCCAGGAGAGCTTTGAGAACCACGGTTCTAGACTGCTGATTAAGCAAATTATTGGCCTCAAGTGTGTGACATAACTCTTGACGGCAGATGGTTTGTTTTTCCCCAGCAATTTATGCTCTTGGCACAGAGAATACAACGAGTCAAGATGTTTGTGGTTTAGATTAGCAGAAACTTCTGAAAGTGATATCGCCACTGAGAGTTAATCGTAGCAGTTACTTCCTGTAATAGATTTACATTTAAATGGGGGGGGGGGGGGGGGGGGGGAGAGAGAAAATGCTGTCTATCAAAAAACCTTTTTCAAGCAATAACTTTGCAAGGGCTTTCTGGGACTGGTCTGATTGGGGAGTGGAAACTGAAAACTAGATGTTATTGGCTGTGAGGTTTGGAACTATTTGAGATTGGTCTTTTAATCTATTTTCTAAATTGTGAGTCGACCATGGAAAGTCGATACATCCGCCACTGCAAATCCGCTGATTAGAAGTGTTTTTTAGGCTGTGTGAGCACTTTGTGACAAATGCTGATGTGAAAACGGCTTTATTAAATACATTTGGTTTGATTGAGTGTAATTTTAAGTATCAACCAGCATATCTGGAAATAACATTTGTTTCCTCAGCCATGCAATGATATAGAACACAAAAGTGTTGACTAAACTGGTCCTTAAAAATTCAGAATTGCTTGCTGGAGTGAATTCAGAAGCATTTAGTTGGTTAACAAAGCTGGTTTTGAACACTGACTCAGAGAGCATATTATATTACCATGTAACATGAGAACCCAAGCCTAGGAGCTGAAAACTTATCATGCCATAGTAGTTAGGCACCTCTTCGCCACTTTCCCACTTGCCCACATGGAGACATTAGAAACATTAGACATTAGAAACAGGACGAGGGCATGGTTTAACAGGTTAAAACCATGCCTCAGACTATGCCGCCTCTGTTCGTTCACGACCAGCAGCTCCCCCCCCCACACAGTACACATCGATGGGATCTGGTTTATCGGTGCAGACCGCTCTGGAAAACACCTTCCGTTGCAAGGCTTGAAGACTGGATGCGTCAACAAAATGTGTCTGCTGTCTGTCTACATCTTTCTCAACGCCTGCCACTTTTTTCCCCCCATGTTGCTCAGACACTGTGGGAGGGGGGGAGAGGGGTGGGAGTCTGGAATGTAGGCAGAGGAAGTGTGTTTTGGCCGAAAGCACAGCGACACACACACACACACACACACACACACACACACACACACACACACACACACACACACACACACACACACACACACACACACACACACACACACACACACACACACACACACACACACACACACACACACACACACACACACACACACACACACACACACACACACACACACACACACACACACACACACACACACACACACACACACACACACACACACACACACACACACACACACACAGTCTCTCTCCCACATACACACCTCTCGCTGACACGGATCCTCTGGATGGGTTGCCACGGAAACCCTAGCCCTTTGGTTCCTCCGGTCTGAACTGTACAACTCCTGATCCCAGTTTCCTAAAGCGCGCTGGGCCAGGAATGTTGCATGCTACTCAACCCACTGGAGAGGGAAAAGGGCTGGATGCTAAACTGAGAGGTCAAAGCAAACTACCCCAGCGCGCATACAAAACGGCACCCTGTTAATTATTCACCAGACTAGAGTGACTAACAGCAGGGTACAGGGCGCAGTTTGGGATCCATTCCTAGTGTCTACAGGCGGAACAGCTCTCCTCAGAGAGGAAGGGAAGGGGGGGGGGGCAGAGGGACTGGCCTCAACAGGCAGCATCCTGGTCATGTGTCCTGGTGCTCTTGCCGCTGAGATCATGCCTGATCATAGGACCTGTTATGTAATCCTAGTTCCTGGTTCTAAGGGGCCCCAGCAGTGTTCACCCACTGAGATAACGCTTAAATGTCGCTCTGATTCGATCTCTTGCCAAGTCTGCTGGTTACTGAGGTTTTATTATGCAAGCTACAGATAGGTTTACAAGGATAAGTCGGCGAAGGTAAGGAGGAGATAAGAGAGATAACGAGAAAGACAAAATAATAATAATGACGATGAGACGGGGAAAACAATGAATCGGTCAACTGGGTCTGTGTGTTTCCAAACGCAGCAGCCAGCAGGGAGAGGTATGGCAGCTTGCTCAATGCGGCGTGCTGACGTCTGGAGTGAAGTCACCCGCTACAGCCCCGGCCAGGCTGGAAGTAAAGGTCACGAGCTGGCATAGATAAACACAGACACTTAGCGCGAGGGAGGGAGGCGGGAGGGGGAGTGGAGGCAGAGACAGTCTGGGTTTAAAGCTACATGGGCTACAAGTGTGCATAAGAGGGAAGGAGGACTACGCCTGAGCCAAAGAGTATGGCCAGCTGTCATGTCAGATTTGTGGCCTCGGCCAGCGACAGACAGACAGACAGACAGGATGAGGCTGAGTGAAGGGGCTTATGTAAGCTGGTGAGGGGCAGCTGTGCCCTGTCTGCCATGCTACCTCTCTTAGAGGCAGACAGTCCAGTGCCAAAGCTGCCTCGGCCTTCGGGGGCTGTGGGAGGCTGCTCTCACATCCCCTCCCCTCTGCAACCATCACTCAAACGCACGGCCAAAACGCCACGCCAATACCTTGGAAGTGCACTACATGTTCTGTGTCACACAGTCCAGGGCCAGTGTTGGAAGTGAAGTAGACAGGGTGGCATTGAGGATACATGCAGTCAGAACTTGCTAGAAGCAGTCCCACACAGTCCTGAAAGAGGGTAAAGGGGACCGGGGCTGGTCTGTATATCACCGCTCTGCCAACTGGGTGCTGTTGTTCCGCTGAGTGCCAACTGGCAACGCCCCCCCCCCCCCCCCCCCCCCGCAGAGTTGGGGACAGTTTTGGGGGAATAAAAGAGCTCCGTTAGGGAGGGAGGGAGGGGGCGGCATGACGAGTATAAAACAGACAGGACAGAGTGCCCTCTCCCATTACTGAAAAGCAGTGGCCAGCCAATGTGGTTTTGGGGGTCGGTTGTCTATAGTGTCTCCCCTGTCAAACACTGGCGAGTAAACAGAGCCACTGGGGACTGGAACACACGACACACAGCAGCTGTCAAACACTGGCGAGTAAACAGAGCCACTGGGGACTGGAACACACGACACACAGCAGCTGCAGGCTTGAGTGCCTCAGAATGTCCAACGGTAGAAGAGCATGCGGAACCTCAGGTGACACAGCGCTGTGCGTTTGACAAATACCTTAGGAGTGGCCACGTCCTCCGCCATCAGGCCGTGTTCAGGAGGGAGTGGCGACTGGGGGAAAATGAAGGCATCAACAGAGGATTGAGGCAAGGCCGGGGAGCGCAGGAGACCCCGAACACCCTGGGGCATGAGACCCACCTGGGGGGAGCCACAGCTCGGCTGCAGGGAAAAGAGGGAGGGAAGCGGGAGAGAGTGAGATAAGGACAGAGGTTAAGAGTGGTGATGAAGGTCCTCAGATGAATCAAGAGAGATGAGAAACGCTTACAGGGTAATGCCAAAAAGAAGGTGATTTTTTTTTAAAAGAGGGTGAAATTAAATGAAAAGAAAGGAAGATGAATATATACAGAGTGAGCAAGACAGAGTGCAGTGAATGGTAGAAAAAATGTTTTCCTGAATCCATGAATACATGTTCCTTTGAACAGCCAGGTGTGAAGGTGAATGCCCGGCCTTTGATCTCTAACACAGACAGAAGGCCGTACCAACACACAACACATACGCCACACACAGGTCTGCTCAGTGCGGCCGAAAACAGATGACCAGGGCTGCCGTTACCTTAACGACGGTCTGCTCGGCGATGGTGCTGGGTCGGCGCTGGCGCGCGTCAAGCCGCTGCTCCACAGGAAAACTGCAGCGGTGCGCCTTCAGACGCTCCACCAGCAGGTAGTAGATGGCGGCAAAGTGGTTGTAACTCTTGTTCTGGAGAGACTGGACAAGCCAGGGACACACCATGTTGAAGAGAAAGGCTATCAGCTTCATTTACGTGGAAGAAATAGGGATCAGTAGTCACACAATGACACACAACTCTGAATCCACACATGATGCATTTTCTTCAGTACTCTGACATACAACCTATAGTAAGCTAGCACCCAGGTCAAAACAACATTGAAATGCGGCCTAGAGCTCACTGGAACTCGATAGAATGCTTACGGCCACGCCCCCCCCACGGGGGGAGACAGGCATGATTTAGTCAAATGGTTTATGATTTTTTTATTATACCTTTCAACTCTAATGTTCATTATAACCTTCAAGTCTAGGCTTAAAATAGAATTATTAGCCAAGTTTGATTTTGATACATTTGGTTGTTTTCAACACACCACATTTACAAATGGTCCTTTTGAGGTTGAGAAGAATATTACATTGGGGGTTTTCATCCGTACAAGCATATGTAATAAGCAAACTCATATTTTTTATTCAGAAACGTGTAACAAAACACATACAAATAATTGCCTAAACGTAGCAAATTTAGCTGGGGGTGGGGGTCAACGAATCCTCAAGCATTCGCCCACGGCAACCGTCATGCACGCGTCGCCGTGACGTCTCCATTGTTTCGCTGGAGTTCCATTGACCTCTCTACCTCATCTCTAGGACACGGCGTCATCAGTCTCACCTCGATGGTCTTGTGTTGGTCGATGCCCAGGCTGTGCATGAGCCTGAGCACCTGCTCGCTGTACTCCCCCACGCCCACGTCACCCTCCTGGGGCGCCGCCTGCTGGTACAGGACAGGCCTCTGCACAGGCACGTCCAGTGTCATCCACTTGTGCTCCTTGATCTGGGCCACTGATAGACGCTTGGACGGGTCCAGGACCAGCATCCGCCGGATCAGGTGCTCGCAGTCTGTTGGGGTGGGGAGGTCAGTTTACTAAGAATCACCACCATAACAGTGAGGCCTCGCTCAGGCGACAGACGACAGTTCTCTTCTCGCCGCCTGACTCACACATTTGCTTGTGACACATCCGGCCATCCACGCCGGCTGACCGGGACAGTGGTTCAGATTGTGTCCAGGACACAAGGAAGAATACCCTGGTTTCAGTGAGGAGAGAGCTCCAGCAGAACCGCTCCTTTGAAGGGGGCATAGTGGTCTGGCTGAAGCGGAGCCAGCCACGGGGAACGGACCATTCAGTGACTCCACTACTCACGCTAAGAACAACAGATGAGCTAAGGCAGGAATGCACAGCAGGTTTCCTCTCACTCTCTCACTGCCTCCTGATGTTTTCTTTCCTTCCCTCTCATTCTAAATTCTCTCCGCCCACTTTCTCCTTCCCTCTCAATCTCTCCTTCACCTTTTTCTCTCTCTCTCTCTCTCTCTCCTCACTCTTTCTCTCGCTGTCGTGTTCTCCTTCAATCCTTATAGCTGCCTCTCTCACTCCGCTCTTCTCTCCCTTCTTGTCCCTCTGAGGCTCTTTACTGCTGCAGAAAACCTCTTCGCCTTCAGTCAAGGACCTTGACGTCATCAACCGCTGGGTCTTAATAGGATTATTGCCCACTGGGCTCAGGCGCTGCCCGTGTGCACGCCGAAATCTCAGCTCTTCAACCAGCATCCTATGGTATTAGTTATGATGACTGCTTTGCTGCTGAATGAGCTCATCCCTCACACGCACGCACACGCACGCACGTGCACGCACGCACGTGCACGCACGCACGCACGCGCACGCACGCACACTATGGAATCTACACTGAGCCTTTTCCATCTCTCTCTAGTACATCATGACACCATCTTGGAGGCATTCAGGGCCGGTTGGTTAACACGTTCTTCACAGGTCAGATTTCAGTTCCCCTCTCCCAGACTCCTTTGATAACAACATCACAGAATGTGTGGTACTGTGATGTACAGCACAGCGTGTCCTGAAGCAGCGTACATCCACTACCACAACCGCCCCACTTCAGACAGACAGCCTCTGAACTCTACTGTATGGGGTGTGTGTGTGTGTGTGCGTGTCACAGAGAACAGAAAATGTTGCGAGGAAATCTTGGAGGAAACTACACACAGTGTTCTGGTCTGAAGCAAGAGGAGGGAACAGGACTGGAGGGCTGTGAGGGGGTCGCAGGCAGCTGGCCAGCCGAGGGGGCTCGAGTTACACTCCTACATGATCGACACGGAGCAAATACTTTTAAGGTCCTTGAACAAAGCCTGTTGACCACTGCATCTGAGCCACGGCTGGAAGCAGTCACTAGCCCTTCCCTAAGTTATGAAAACAGAGAATCTGGTTCCCTACGACTGGAGTACACCTCACTCCCTACGACTGGAGTACACCTCACTCCCTACGACTGGAGTACACCTCACTCCCTACGACTGGAGTACACCTCACTCCCTACGACTGGAGTACACCTCACTCCCTACGACTGGAGTACACCTCACTCCCTACGACTGGAGTACACCTCACTCCCTACGACTGGAGTACACCTCACTCCCTACGACTGGAGCTCACCTCACTCCCTCTGACTGGAGCACACCTCACTCCCTCTGACTGGAGCACACCTCACTCCCTCTGACTGGAGCTCACCTCACTCCCTCTGACTGGAGTATCTTAAGCAGAAAATGGGCTCCATTTTGGCCAGTTTTTTAGAACAGATATTTGTGCCGTGCTGGGCAGAGCTGAGCCACACTATTCTAGAGCCCTGAGGTGATGGACACAGTGGATTCTGAAGAACTCCAAGCAACCAGTTAAAGGGGAAATCCTGAATGATCACATCCACTTTCAGAATTATTTGACTCCATTGGTCCAGACCTACGGTCCATCTGCGTCTTACTAATCCCAGGGGCTGGTATATCCCAGTGAACAAACCCCCTCACCAAGCCCAGCAGCAGGTGCAGTTAGACTTTCCACAGGAGCAGTGGTGTGACTGCAGGGTTTCTTTAAGCTCAGTTGATACGGCATCTCACCTTCTGTCATGAAGTACGGGATCCGGAAGCGGCCCTCCAGGACACGCTGTCGGAGCACGGGCAGGCTGGGGCCGTCGAAGGGCAGAGCGCCGCACACCAAAACATAAAGCACCACCCCCATACTCTACAATGACAAACACGCACACACACACACGGTCAGAGGTTGCTGGGGGGGGGGGGGTCATTACACTCACATAACCGGATCAGTCTGGTACAAAAGACCCCCCAGATGTATGTGAGGTGCAGTTCAATAGGGAGGCCCAGGGAAATGGGCCCGGCAATCCTATTCTCTCTTATAACCTTTCTGGCGGCCTTTGAAAGGAAATGTTGATGGTAGGGCAATCTGGTTTGCGCCAGTCCTGTACACTTATCTCTGAGACGCTCCGGGGGGAGAGCAAACAGTAGATCAGCTGACGGATGATGACTCACCATTGGAGAGGGCAACTTTAGGACTTCAGATACCCAAAACAATCCCCTTCAGTATCTTTCTGTAACGTTCCATCCCACTCCAGCTCCAAGCTGAGTGCCTTGGCTGTGTCCCAAAATGGCACCACCTTCCCTCCACGGCACACTACATTTGACCAGGACATTATGGGTCCGTCCTCAGGGACAAACCTCTCCCCTGCATTATCTCGGGTTAATCTCGTTTTAAGTGCATTTCAGCCTCTACTGCCAGTAATGTCCACCAACACACCAGGTCCACTGTGAGAGATTATCATGCAGCCAGTCCCACAGAGGGACACAGACTTCTGAAAATTCACCTTTTTAAAGATCTAAATTAACTCCACAGTCCTTGTTCCTAGACTTCACTGAGAGTTAGTACATATAACGTGGTGTACTAACTTTTACTGGGTAGTGGGTCTGTTCCACCAAACACACACGCCCTAGGTAAGACGACTAAAGGGTAAACATGTTAAACTAGTACAGCAGAAGCAGTATGGGATGACTCATTGCAGAACAGGTATCCAAATGATGTCCTACCCCCAATATCGGCACACTACTTTGGACCAAAACATAATGTGAACTTATAGATGGAATACAGTCCCGTTCTGGGACGCCATACGGAGCGCCATCTTACCCAGATGTCCAGCTGGGGCCCCTCGTACTGTTGTCCCTCAAACACCTCTGGAGCAGCGTAGGGGGGGCTGCCACACCACGTGGCCAGGGGCTCCCCAGGCTGGAAGAAGTTCCCAAAGCCAAAGTCTAGCAAGGGTGAAAAGGACACCGTTAACTGGATGCATCACCCACTCTCACTCAAAAATGCATAGTGTTCTTAATGGAGGGCTTCTGCCTGGGCACATGTGGCTTACTGGAACACAGAGATGGGGGGTTAGTAGGAGGAGGGGGGGGGGTTATTAGTGGTGTTTAGTGTGTGTATGGGGGGGGGGGGGGGGGGGTTAGTAAGAAGTGCGGAAGAGACAACCGGCAGGTCAGAGGATTAGAAGGTGGCTGAATCACAGGAAGTCAAGGCAGACTAACTGTAGTTGTGGCTCAGCGGGGGATTCAACGCCAGCTCCAAATTAAAACCTGTCTGTGTCTCTGTGTCTCTCTGTGTGTGTGTGTGTGTGTGTGTGTGTGTGTGTGTGTGTGTGTGTGTGTGCGCATGCAGGCAAGGAGAGGGGGTGGTAGCTAAATGGGTGGATTTTCTTTTTTTTTCGGCAAAGCACCTGTACATGCTAATCATTTCCCACATTTAACAGCAATTTTAGGCCCCCTAGGATTCTGTTCCAGCAGAAAAACAGATGTAATTTAGATTTTCCAAGAACAAACTGATTTGTCCTGAGAAAAAAAAAATACTTTAGGCCTGATGTTTTTCTATTGAAACAAATGCTTTTCACTTGTTTTTACAAAGCATCCATGCAGTTTTTTTGGACAAAGGTTAGTCTACCTCACTGTGTTTGTATACATGAAATGATTCAATGTTGTTGAGAAGACGGAACTCCAGAAAAACCTTAGTGAACAGACTTAGTCACATCTTACCAGCAGAAAGTACTGGTGGTGGACAAAATAATTAAAACACCACACAGAACACAGAAGTGTTGCTTTGAAGTAACTAAATCATAATTAAGAATGCAGCTGAAGAGGTCACATTAGGCACTTTGACACTGAGTTTTCAAAGCAACAACAGGCCAAACAGAATTTGTAGCAGGTCTGCCATTCGGAAACCACTTGTATCCAAGTAAGGATCTGAGCGAATTTGACAAGGGCCAAATTGTGATGGCTAGACGACTGGGTCAGAGCATCTCCAAAACTGCAGCCCTTGTGGGGTGTTCCCGGTCTGCAGTGTTCAGTACCTATCAAAAGTGGTCCAAGGAAGGAAATGCGGTGAACTGGCAACAGAGTCATGAGCAGCCAAGGCTCACTGATTCACGTGGGGAGCAAAGGCTGGCCCGTGTGGTCCAATCCAACAGACTGTCGCTCAAACTGCTGAAAAAGTGAATGCTGGTACTGATAGAAAGGTGTCAGAACACACAGAGCATCGCAGTTTGTTGCGTACGGGGCGGTTGAAGTGCATGCTTAGTTTACAACAGAACATCTGTTTATCTGTACACAGGAAGTCACGTTCAGTCAAAGCAAAACAGTAATTAGCCAAGTGGCTTAGAGTACTTTGTTGTGTATTCTGTCCTGCGATGTCTATAATGTAGAGGATGACCAGAAGTTCTTTGAGATGAGTTTGTAAGACCAAGTATGAAGACAGAGTCTGAAACATCATGAACAACAACATGTTCAAGGTGTTCACTTGGCCTCCAAATACCCCAGATCTCAATCGAATCAAGCATCTGTGGGTTGTGCTGGACAAACAGGTCCAATCCATGGAGGCCCAACCTCGCAACTTACAGGACTTAAATTATCTGCTGCTAACATCTTGGTGCCAGATACCACAGCACACCTTCAGAGGTGGAGTCCATGCCTCGACGGGTCAGGGCTGTTTTGGTGGCAAAAGGGGGGACTACACATTTCTTAAGCAGGTGGCCATAATGTTGTTATGGTGGATCGGTGTATGAAGACCTTTTACAGGACCAGGCACACCCTATGGTGCAAACACAGTTCCCTCATGATGCTCCTATAATCCAGGATGATAATGCTCCCATACACACCGCTAGACAACGTCAAGAGTGGTTTTATGAACACCAGGGTGACGTCAAACACCTTCCATGGCCTCCCCAATCACCAGACCTGCACATAATTGACCATTTATGGGAAGTTCTGGAGCACAGAGTGCAAAGTAGATTTCCACCTCTGTCATACGGCAAAGAACTGGAGGCTTTTCTTTTTGAGGACTGGTGTAATATCCCAATGTAGGACCTGTCTGACATCGTTCCGACAACGATTGGAGCTGTTCTGAAGGCAAACAGTGGTCCGTCTCCTTACAAGGTCTTTGATATTAAGATACTGTTAGATGTTCCTGCTATGTTGTCTACCCCCTATAGCCCACTTGTCTATCAAATTACCCACAGTGTTGGTCTCTGCCCAATAGTTGCGAAATAGGGACCCACTACAGTACTACAGACATGCACCATGAATTAAACAGTCTAACTGAACTGACTGCACACAAATTAGTTTACAGAAACTGTGCTCTACAAATGACATAATGGACTACAGCAGACCTCTTGTCTTGTTAAAAAAGAAAGAAAAAAAAAAAGAGGAAAAAGTGCACGATACACTAAATAGGGTGTTTTTTTTTTTGGAGTTGCAGAACAACCTGCAGGTTTGCAACCAATGCAATTTGTAACACATATTTTTGTGTTGAGGCCACTGGTGAGCTAGCTGGGCCTGTATGAGGTGATCTCCCCAGGGAGATTGACATGAGCTCATAGTGTGACTGTGTGTTCTCATTGTTCTCAGGGAGAGAGCAAGAGACAGATCAAAACTCCAAACTCACATCGCTCTCTGCCTTTCATCCCAATTCAACTTCCAGGGAGGCGTTACCAAATATTTGACCAGTTGCATAACGTTGCTATGAAGTTGCTTGCCTTCTCTCTTTTTCCCTGAGTCCCATCCCTCAATTCTCCCTTCGTTGCATGACTATACCCTTGTGTTATAAGATAAGCCATTTAGATAAAAATGATTTGCCCTCGAGGGTGAGAATGGAAAGACTTATCTGTGGAGCATAATCGTCTGTTCAGGCCGGCGTAACAACCAACAACAGCAGAAGAGAACATTTTGGTTTTTTTTCTTCTTTTTATCTTCCTCATCACCAGTTACATAAAGCAGAGGGCACAAAACGGACTCAACAAACAAATAAAGGACTGGCACTGAGGAGTGTTTAGTACATCAGAGAGTGGATTTACTCACTGTATCATCTATAGTTGTACTCTGAGTGACCGTACCTGAACATAGTACCTTGGTGAAAGGTTTCAACATCAGGAAGGTGGATCTCAAAGAGGTCTCACACGATGACAACCTGTTCAGCTGTTCATAGCTGCTCAATGAAAAACCAAAGACCCCAATCACTGACAGATGGGACTAAACTGGCAGACTGACTTCAACAGTTACAGGTTCGAGTGCCCCCACATCTTCGTTACAGGAAGTGCTTCTAGTATTTCTGAAACAGAGTGGCGTACATGGAAAGAAAACGTGACAACTGCACATTAGCAGCGGACTAAAGAAGCATCTCAATAAAAATACCAGGCTTTTAAAAAACCCTGTTCGTCCACGGACGTGTTGGATCACAGCCGCATCTTTCAACATGGTACAAAGTGTAATAGGTGCCGAAGGAGGACTGAGCAGACTCCCACTGCTGGATACAGATTTCCGGATGAATGAGTCATTCTGACTTAAAACCTCCACTGAGGTGCGTAAGCATGGCCCAGTTTATTCTCTCCACAAGCCGTCTAGGACCAGATTCACCACTCCACCCACCAGTCTGAGTAGATGTAAGCATTCTGCGAGGAGGAATAAGATCCTGACACGATCCAGCCTTTTCAGTGCCGGGTGTTAAAGACCCCGGAGAGGCCCCGGTAAACCTGTATAAAAGGTACCGCATCTCCAAGGGTCCCCCATTACATCTGACCAAGGTGCCATTTCGGACGCTCCCTCCCACGGCAGAGAGACCTCATCCCCAGGCTATTGCATGCATATTAGGGCGGAAGTGTCTGGGACCAAGATGACCGTGATGTGAACCAGACCGCACACAGCACACACTTAACAGCAGCAGTAGCAATGGGCGCAGGGTTTCACCAGCCCTCCCATCTTAAACTGACATGAATCCAATCCCAGGGATGTTTGGACTTGCTATTCTAAGTAATGCAGTGAATCTGGGCTTAATGACTGATGGGAATCGGAGTCCTCCCATGATTCTTCTCTTTCCTTAAAACTGTCCGACTAGAGCAGAGTGCGGCAACGAGGTCTGAGCGCCGTTTGCATCGTCATCAGAAGGTGAAACGCTGAAACAGTTTAAGACACAGTGACAGTAGGCGTACGTCTGGATTTAGCCCATGGCTTTGGACCGCATTATAAAATAGACAAAAGAAGTGGTCAGTCCTACACCTTAACACCTGCTCTTACGTCTAAGCCAGGAGATCAAGGGTAGTGATCTCCATCACCCCGAGACAAAGGCAGCGGTAGATAAATCTAAGGGCGATGCTGCTATGATTGTGAGAGACACTGCAAGGCAGAGTAAGAAGTCAGGGCTTATCAGAGCTGACCCAGTTCGCGTGCTGCATACTGAGCAGCACGGCTGGCTGACGTCAACGGTCCCAACAGCCCAGAGGCTCGCTCTGCGTGGAGGGGCTGGCAGCGCCGCACTCAGTCCAGGCCCGATCACTGTCTGGGTCCCAGATTTAGTGGACAACTTTGGAGGGGGCTCAATAGGGATCGTCAGCGGTGGCGCTTCACATTAAGAGTGGCATTTGGGATGAAGTCGCAACCTAAACTACTTCCTGTGACAAATATTAGCCTAATACAGTATCAAAGGGTGGCTTGCACTCCTGAGGGGGAGGGGGTTACTGGGGAGCTAGGATGACATCACACTGGCACCTTGAACATGTGACTGCGCGTGGAAGAGGGCATTTCAGTTTGGTCAATGAACAACGAAACAAGGCAAAGTGCAACAGCTTGGGTGGGAGCCTTGAAACGCTGAG
Organism: Esox lucius; assembly: GCF_011004845.1. Taxonomy (NCBI): domain Eukaryota; kingdom Metazoa; phylum Chordata; class Actinopteri; order Esociformes; family Esocidae; genus Esox; species Esox lucius. The sequence continues at coordinate 35,136,328 of NC_047569.1, read as the reverse complement.
ATCGAATGTTGTTTGCCGGAGAAGCAGAACCGACCCACGATCAAACACGGCAGGTGCTACAGAACAGGTGACACCAGCTGTTTTCCAACAGTTATTACGGGCTTCCTGAGAAGGGCATCATCTACCCACTTCCTCACTATGTCCTGTTCTTGAGCACAAGCACTCTCAGGTACACACACACACACACACACACGATGGCACATAAACACAAGATGTGTATATGTTGTTTGTACAGGATGTGTATAATCTTTAAGCAGAATCACAATCATTCCTCAGTTAGCCATGAAGTTCTAAGTTTGAGAGCTAGTTTAGATGTTCTGCAGTCACATTTAGATTAGGAATGTAAGTTGTAATAAACTGAGCACGGCCATTTTTGAGATTTGCAGCAGTATATTCATGGTGTGATTTAATAAATAACATTAATGTATAAATCCTCATCAGGTGTGGAAAAGTTATCAACCCTCTAATGCCATTGACAATTTCGTAAATGTTAACTCGTGCTGAACCAATTACCGGAAACAATGAAATACACGGTATATCAGGGAATTGTATATGAGAATGTCAAACAATCCATCCTTCACAAGAAGCTGAAGTGCCCTGGGGTTAGACAATGACCTAAAACACACAACCAGGTCAAAGTTAGAACGGTTGAAGAAAAAATAAACGTCATGTTTTGAAACATATACTAAGCAGCGTTTCCCTATCGTTGTAATAGGAGTGGCGCCCTCCTGTAGCTAAATTGTGATGCGACGCCTCAGAAAAACAATATTTTTATTAAATACGTTTCTCCTTCAAGCCGAGCGGATTTTAACTTCGCACACAGTTGACTATCGCACGAGCAACAACATCATGCAGCGGACATGTCGAGTATCAAGCTTGGGAGTGATGTCAGAGAAACATATCTAACGGTGTCTGTGCACGTGCACGTTTGTGTTGAACTGTCAGTAAGTGGCGGTCGCATTGATACAAAGGTAGCCATCATGAGTGACAACCGAAGGTGAGAAGCAAGCTTGCTAACTAGCTAAATGTCACAACTCAATAGCTACAATCAACTACAATATATTAGCATCATGCAGGCAAAATTTGAGATTCTGCAGCCACAATATGACCTCCAGTTTTAGAATTTTGCCTTCAAACTAAGAGTCTGTGGTGAAACGTTATATACATTTGGCAGCAATAGTAAGACTTCCGATTTTCGTACTTTGCCTTGAAAATAAGTCTTCGGCATGTATATATGGCGTGTATTGTTTACATTTTCAAAAGAAAAACTATGAGGAAAAATATAAACAAAACTATTACTATTTAAATAATACCTTATATAAGGTAAGAGGTTATATAAGGTAAGAGGTATAAGGTGGAGCACACAGAAATAGTTAGAACTTAAGTTAGTTCTAACTAAATTAGACATATCGAATTTAAATTAAGGCTATTTTGATGTTATTATAGTTGTTAATTTGCTTATGCTCATAAGCTTTGGAGAGGGATTATGTTATAAAAACAACCCTCCACCCTCTATGACCCCAAATGCAACACACAGTAATATACTGTACATGGAATTCATATTGCCTCATTAGTTAGTAGCTAGTGGCTTTTACTTGGAGTCTGGGAGGCGATTCATGAACAGTTTTAGAGAATGTCAAATTGAGTGGGAGTACTTAGGTTATTATTAGGGAATGATTTCTAGACAGTATTATCAAATAAGGTTAAGAAAATAAAGTTGTCAAGTACGACAGACTGGTGTACATGGAGGACATTTTAGCAGTTCATGCGTCAAGCCTTTTGTGCCGTGCTGTATTTATCATTACCCGTGTTATTTTGGAGGCTTCAGCTTAATTTCCACAGAATTCAAAATCTTTGAATATATTTAAATTTTTTTTGCCATAACGCCAAGCCCTGTACGTAGGGAGTACAATTAGCTGGTAGAGGGTAAATCTGTTGACCTTACATTGCTCGCACAGGAACAGGGGGATGGGATTCACCCGTGGCTTGCCAGGGAACACATTTGAAGCAGAAACAATGCTGTCGCTGTGGAACACCGAAATACTCCCTCTGAACTACGTTGTCAGACACCACCGGTGCCTCTCCACCCCCTCTGATGAATGACCTGCTCCAACAGCACGTGCAGGCCAAGGAGGAAACATCGATTGTCACTGCGTGCCTCAGTTTGGCTGGTGGGTAACCACCTAGGATTCCTGGCCAAGGTCCTGTTTACCAGTCACTTTGGCGGCTAGCCAACAAGCATTTCTTTTTTTTTTTTACTTGCCAAATGTGCCGTCCTCGTTCCTATCAGCTGCTAAGACGGGGGGGCAGGTTTGGTGCTGAAGCTGCCATTAATGACAGTTATTAACTAGTTTCTTACTTCTTTCTGAAGTTTATGTTAACAAAACTGCTCAATTGAGACCACAAAAGCACCTCGCCGCTCTTTCATGTGGCAGATGAATGAAGCCCACCCTTACTCATACCGATAGATGTGGCTACAGTAATTAATCATCTTAAGAATGTGAATAAGTAAAGCACAGCCAGCGTGTGGTGTGCCCCTGGCAACCACGCAAAACAACCGCTAAACCCCTCAACTGTTCTTGACTGAAAACATTATCAACTACACATTTCAGGTTTTCACTGCAACACACATTAACTGTTCATTGGTGTATCAGGTTTCATCTGAAAACTAAAGGACTTTCATTTATTGACCCAGAAAGGTGGCATCTCTGTGTGACAGCGTGTAGTAAAAGTCCACGAGTAATGAAAAGCAGAAGAGAATCAGGGATGTCATTCTGCAGCATTTGTACAGAATGTCCTGAACATGCAAACGTGTCCTTGGAGGCGGGGTGAACAGAACCCTAATATGGGCATTTGGTACACTGATAGTTGCCTTGTTGTCCTTATTAAAATATTCGAGACAAAAACACCCTGAACATTTTCTCATTGCTTAAGCTTAAACTCATGCATTTTCGGTCATCCTTTCACTTATTTTTTTCAGGGAAACATATCTCAGGAGGTTTAGAAAAGCACGTTTCCCCCTGCCTACCACTATGAATATATTCCTTGTTAATACCTTCTTTCAGTTTCTGTTTGACTTAGTACAATACAACTGGATTTTTAAAAGGGCTTGTAGTCACAGCACCTGTTGCTAATGAAGCAAGGGACAAATACAATTCTACTTCATTATATTGCAGTCCTTTATTTGACCTGCCGCAATTTTTAAAAGCGGGATTCATATTTTCTCTTCCCTAATCAGTCCAACAGATTTACTCAAACTGTCTAATTCATTTGGCACTGAAAATGGATCATGCTACAGAAATTACAAATGCTGTTTAAGGGGCAGCTGCAGTTAATCAGGCTACAATTTTATTTGTCAGCTTTTAATTAAATCTATCCGCCGATTGCATGCAATTACTGGCTAACGGAAACCCTGACTGACAGACAGGCACAACACCTCTTTGAAGTGGGAACATGAAGCCAACACCACCCGCTGCCTGGCACTTGGGTAACCTTTCCCTGACTGACCACCAACCACCACTCCTCTATGGAGCTTCTGAGAGACCGGCCGGGGAAGTTCTGGACATACAAAAAGAGACCTTTAAAAAAAGAGGGTCTAGTTCTGCAGCACATCCTCTCATTTGAAGCATGTCCTTCAGTCGGCGAGAGGGAACCTAAAATATGGGTCAACATTTTTACTGAGAGTATATGAATCCATGTTTTCCCGTGCTGTTAGTCTCTCAAGTACAGAAAAGCCAGCCCGTTGGCAGAGATGAAATGACAATAAACATTGAGACAAGCAAAAGCACAGGATGTGATGTCTGTGTGCTAGCCTGCTGATATATGTGTAATCACAGGCTAATGTTGTTTTCACTGTTCCATTTCCCAAATGAAGTGTACCTTTCCTAACAACTGGATCTGAGTCATGGTGGCGGTGATGATGCCTTTGGTGATAAAAACCACCTCCCACACAACGCACAAAACAACCCATCATCTACGTCCACAGGGACAAAAACAGGCTGGTGTTCACGCTTTTAAAACATTCAAGGAACTTTCCAGAAATGAAATCTTACAACGTTGGGAATCTATTGAATCTACTGAGTAAAGAATACATTAACAGGTTTGTGTTGTTATCCCACCGTGCCAACTTAAGATGAATGCATCAACTCTAAGTCATCCAGGATATTCTAAATGACAATAATAATAAAAAACTCAAATTTAAGTTATGATGAACATAGCCCGGGGGGGGTAAAAGAAGCCCCAGTCAAGTCTCCCTTCATCAGTCACTATCATGACTCGGGTCCTTGGCCTAGCTCTAACACCCCCGGAGAAGGAACGTGGGGACTCTGGAATGTGCACATTATGTGGACATGTCTGACCAAAATCTAAGGACACTCCTTCAAGCCTAGCCCCTCTCGCAGACGCGCAATTACATTTTTCACTGGCCCGCTCAAAATGCCATCTTCCTGATAATGTAGAAACAGCCCAAAGCCCGGTGCAGTACACCAACTGCAGCTCCTGCTATCCTGATCCAGTTAGGGGCCTTTGGTCACCTATCGTCACAGTGCAAATGGCCTGTTCTGGTCATTAGAAATTTCAGAACCTAACTGTTGCTGAGCTCATAGCTCCTGAGCATGTAATCCAATCAGAGTTTTACAATCAAAACACGTTGTGAAGTTGTTCAAACTGCAATATGAAAATATATATATTTTTAAACTTGGCTTACATCGATGGACAGGTTCTTCATCCATCTTCATGAACACGATATAGCCATTTCCGCACATCTTCTAACACGTATCGCTTGCATCCCAAGGTGACCCCAATAGGTTGCAAAATTCGGGGTACATTTTTTTGCAACATTTCAAGTACTACAGGCGTATTTCTGGATAACATGGGCACATTGCAAGCTTACCTATGAGAAAGTCCAGGAACTTTCCTTGACCTCATGATCTGAGCAGAGAAAAAAAACTCAGGGAAGGTTTTGAGTTCAGGAAAAACTCTGGGCCCCAACAAAAAGAAAACTCCAGGTTCAAAGTACTGATTGCCTACCTGCTATTTTGATGTTCATATGCCCGTCCAGCAGGAGGTTCTCCGCCTTAAGGTCCCTGTGAACGATATTGCGGTTGTGGCAGTACTCCACCGCAGATAGGATCTGCCAGAACTTGCGCCGTGCTTCAAGTTCGCTCAGTCGCCCATGTTTGGCCAGGTAATCTAGAAGGGAGATGGTTAAGGTTAGATACACTTTAAGTCAACCAACATCGAAGCAGAGCTGGTTAGCATGCATGAGGCAAGAGCAGGCATGTGGTCCAAGTCTTCGTGCGTGCTAAACAATTTTTAGACAAAATCCATAGAATAATGGTATCCCCACACAGCTCATGAAGAGTAATAGTTCTTTGCCTTATCCATGACTGTAGGGCACACCGTCGTGGCATGGAATAACATCTCATAGTACCCACGATTCCCCAAAAAGTGATTAGCTTCTGCTTTAAAGCAATTCTGCAGACTCAAAACTGTCAGAAATTCTTAAAAATAGTATTGCTATTCACTATCAGAGAAGAAACAGGTGGACTAGCATTTGTTGAACGTGAAAAAATTATGTATAGAAGCGCACGAGCCAACAGCACTTGTCGATGTGAAAAGCAAGCAAGTCATTTCACAGGTAAAAATGCAAACAGTTGCCCGTGAATTCTCAATACGCATTCCATTTTCCCATAGTCCAGCCAGGAAAATCCCATTTTATTTTCACTGAACACAATAATTTAGACTGTACCGGGTGAAGATTATCAGAGGACAGAAAGTGCATGTGGTTGAAGGCCACATCATTTCTGTATGTTCAGATGACCAGCAGGTCAAATTATGTTTTGGACTTTTATCACCAAACGTAAAGTAAAAAAGAATCCCACAAAATCAAAAAAATAATTTAAATGCTCGGGGGATGACAATCGAGAATGACGTCACCATCCTCAGGAGTTAAAACTAGCAAATCAGCAGTCTAGGGAAGGATAAACTGACCAACCATTAGTCTTGGGAAGAATAAATTGGCCAATCATCAGTCCAGGGAAGAATAAATTGACCAATCATCAGTCTAGGAAAGATAAGCTGACCAAACATCTGACTAGGGAAGGATAAGCTTACCAATCAGTCACAAACAGTTTTTGCAGGACTGGTACATACTCTAAATATTCTGTTGGGATAGGTCAACATCAATCCGGCAAAGGAAACATCTTATTTAACATAATTCATTCAAAAATAATAATTAGGAAAACTACATTTCAAATGGAAACACTGTGCTGCTTAATGACCATTCTGTTTGCTCTGCACCTTAGAACTAACAGGCTCTGGCATGGACTATATCATCAAGTGGTTGGAGAAAAATCTTACTTCCCAATCAAAGCATCCTAGCTTGCTTCATATTAAAATATTGGTGAGTGATTGACCAGGAGCTATGGGCTGAGCAGGGCAGATATCAATCAATGAGAAAATATCGGTTGTCGACGAGACGAACACAGCCATCAGGGCAGTGGAGGCAGGACAGTGACGAGCCACAACAAGGAGCCCCGGCCTGTGATTGTGGTACGAGCAGCAGAGTAAATATCCCACCGCATGGATGTGATCATGCGGTCAGTCACCACACCCAGGAGTTCTGGGTGAGCCGCCCAGGGGAATCTGCCCCTGTCCAGCCAAGCCCACAGACCAGGCCCAAACAGGACTCGCAGGCCCGACCCACGCAGCCCAGGCACGTCTCTCACATTCCAGCCCAGCTAGCTCTGCTCATCACAGCCCTACTGGAGGAGCAGGAAGGCTGAGGTGAGCTGGCAGAACTGCAGGCCGTAACACATCGACGTAAGAAAACCTTGAAAACACAGGCCTGTTTTGCTTCCTCATCGGCCAACTAAATGGGTCAAAAGGGGTGGTTACTGAGAGCTAGCATGCTGTTCATGCATGGACACATGCAGAGGGGAGGGAGCGATGGCGGAAAAGAGCCAAGATGACCTAACTTCCATGTCCCTGGCTGCTGCAATGTCGTGCAAGGAGTTGTATCGCACTCCTCTGCTCACACCCTTAGACATCTCCCAGGGACAAACGGGAGGACAAAAAGCCAACATTTGGAATCTATTTTGGGATCAGCAGATCTTGTTTCGGTTGAGAAAAACTGAACTAGTGACTAGCCAACCTGATTTTAAAAAGGTATTAGCAATCCCAAACGATCAGTGAACCATCAACGACTTGATTTTGATGACATTCCTGTAATCATCACTCAGCAACGCTAATTGTGATTAACTGTATTCAGTATTTTTATTTTTTTTCATTTGCCTAAATGAACAACCCATACAATGGCACTGCCACCACCATCATATAAAATGAGGTGGCAGTTACTTAGAATTGGGTAGTCATGGATTTCTCCTCAACTTTGAATGTGTATATTTTCTTTAAAGAGTTGTTAGTGTCTTTGGGATACTTCTGAATATTTTTCTACTTTTCATGTTGTCATTTAAATCATTATTGTAGATCATTAAAATGTGGTTGATCTGACCTCAGTTTTCTCCCATTAAAACATCTTAACTCTTAACGTTTTATAATCAACTGTGGCCTTATTGTGACATCCTTGAGCAGTTTCCTTCCTGCCCTGGAGCTCAGAAGGACTCTCTTCAAAATACATTTTCATTACATTGCAATATCCAATTCAACACACATACATTTGTATGGCTATTCTCATGGGGACCAGAAAACAGAAATTGCATACTCCCTTGCCCTAGTCTTAACCCTAAACCTAACCCTAATCTAAACCTAACACTAACCTCAACCTCAACAAAGTAACAATAAACTTTACCTAGATGTAATGCCTAACCTTAACCATAAACTAAACAATGCCTGGACCTTAAAGAAACCCCAATTCTAAGTCTAAATTTAATTGTAAGTTTGACACTAAATCTAAACGCTGAGCCGGAAACACACCCACAGACAGACAGACAGACAGAGACACACACCCACAGACAGACAGAGACACACACACACCCACAGACAGACAGAGACACCCACAGACAGACAGAGACACCCACAGACAGACAGAGACACCCACAGACAGACAGAGACACCCACAGACAGACAGAGACACCCACAGACAGACAGAGACACCCACAGACAGACAGAGACACCCACAGATGTTTTTTGCTGGAGTCATGTGTCCTTGTTTTACTGTTATTTATTCACTATCGCTGTTTTGTCAATTATAATTTAATAAATTATTACAGAAATACCAAAAGCGACTATTTATTTAATAATATAATTTCTAATTATTCCAGCCTGTGCTTATTCTTGATATTTTAACATACAAAAAGATGACTTCAGTATGATTTACTTTGCACTTGTTGAAATTAGCAGCATCAACAGAAGCTAAATTTTTTATTGCACGCTAGAGCACAAGAGACACAAAAATGACCAAATAACAGTTTCGGCTGATTGGGTTAAAACAACATCAGCTATCGGCATTGGCCCAAAACTTTCTTATCTGTGTAACAGGCAAGACTACAACCTGGTCAACACTGTTTGTAAACACTTTAATGTCAACAAATAACCACATGGAACGTCATTTTGAAATAATGTGTAAAATTAGCAACACATGGGTAGGGAAAAAAAGGAATTGTCTAATAAAGGGGAAATGTACGACAAAATGACCTTTCAGTGATGAAACTCCTAATGTGGTACAGACATTCCTCAAAATAGATCTATATTTGTGGCCTGGGGTGTCAAGCTGTCTCAGCCGCACAGAGTAATCAAAGAATCTAGGTACGACCGGCTTCTTTGTAAATACTTCACAGGCCACTCCCCCCTATTCATATTTCTTACAGAACAAAGAACAGATACGAGGCTATCCACAGGTCAAACCAAACAGAGAGCCCTAGGATCTGTTAATGACTTGCTCATTGACCTAGGTCACAGCATACTAAATAGTAACCATATAGATTTTTTTTTTTTTAAAGCCGCCAACTCAATATAAAGTAACAATAACTACAAAACATAACACTGACTTTCAGTTTAAAATTTCCAACACACCATCTTTGTGAGTAAACGGAGGGGACAAATAAAAAAATAAAAAAAAGGGCCTGCTTTTATAAAAAATTTGGTTATTGCCCTGAAGTAGACAGAAATGTCCAAACTCAGCAAATATGATATTAACTGGCTTTGAGGTCACTTTTTTTTTTTTAGCAAGCCGTTTCGACGCAAGACTGCAGGCTCAAAACAATTTAACCGGCGAGAGATAATTGATAATTCTTATTTCATCATTCACCATCTAATCATTCACCATCTAGTCTCTTCCACAGCCTCTGGGGGAGGGCTGGAGCTCTTCACACCTCTAACCAGCAGGAAACCATACAGCCCTGTATTTCACACCATCACAATCACAGGGAGAAGACCAACCACTAAAAACATCTCTCTACAACAAGGCTCAGCACCAGGGAAGACTGCAACCAAAATCATTCTGCTAGTCAATTTGCACCGAACAATAAAAAATAAAAAAACTACAGTTATGTCCCGACCCCCAGAAGATACACTCAGACAAAACTATGCCTGCGGAGGAATTTAGCTACCATCCCTTGCCAGACAGTACAAAGGAAACATACTGGTGAAGACATTTCAGCTACACAAAACATTTCAGGGGTGAAGTAATTTAGGCTGACATTTCTCACAATAAAATGGTATACCACCCTTTGCTGAAATGAGGCCCAAAATAAACAAAACAATGGAGCAACAAATAAATTATTCCTAAGGTGACTAGAAAGCATTACATCCGTCCAGCTAAAATATAACATCCTCATCTGCATCCTGGAAGTGCAAGCAATTCGAACGGTTACGCGGCTGAAGCTTCATGAACGGTGACACTACAGACAGTCCTGATGAAGGGATAACCACAGAGGGGATGAGGAAAAAACACAATTCTGATTAGATGGAGGGTGTCACATTCCATGTTGTAACTCGACCGGGGCTTCTGTTGTGGCGTGTTGCTAATCAGAAAACACACCTTGCGTGAGAATGTGACAAGGTGCTCCGATTGAAGAGACAGGACGAGGGGGGGCTAGACTAATGTGGCCTCTTTCTCGTTGCAAGAGAAAATGAACAGTGGACTATGGAACCCGAATACATTTTGGTCTAAGCTGTTTCCGTTCAGAATACTGGCGTCAGAGGTGACCTAGCGTGCTTCCGCTAAGCGTAGCCACCACAGTCACACCAGTGGACGGATGAGTAATGCGCAGCTTCAACGTCAGCAGCAGCAAACAGGAGGGCGGACGACAAAGCAGCACGGTCAGGTGCACCGCTCAGTCAGAAAAGTGTTGCATTCTGGGAGAAAGAGAGGAAGAGAAGGGGGGGGGTGAATGATGAATCACAGCGTGTTAAAAACTAGAGGGGTGGGGTGGGGGGGGGGGGGGGGCACCAGAGAGCTGCATGTTCCAGTTCAGTTGACATACAAGAGTGTCGTCTCCCAACAGCTGCCCAGGTTCTGAAGGGACCGGAGAGCGGAGCCCAGTGAGAGCAGCACCTGGTGTCGGTACGTTTCTCGACCGGCCGGCATCCAGACAGCCAAGCCAAGGAGGTTACCCACTGGAATACCGCTGACTCTCCTCTCCATCTGCGCACCCCCACCCCCAACCACACAGCCAGCCCCCCACCAGACAGGTTTTCTTGAAACACAGTCCTGAATTGAAGTGGTACCCATAAGCCAGACCACTGAACTCCACCTAAGACGCCTCAGGTCGATTAGCCAGACAAAGGGTAGTTACCAGTGTCAGCTGGGTGATTGAACAGTGTTAAAGGCTTTTCGGCTCAGACAGACACATATGGACTGAGCAAGCCATGGAAAAAAATAGATGCATACACTCACCTCCTGTAAGGAATAAAAAAAAAATGAATCACACTGATGCACTCTCACAAGACCGCTCGAGCTGTGTGTTTAGAGCTAGTCAATAAAACCCACCCACTCACTCACTCACTGGCAGGGTTTCCTTCTTATGAATGGCCTAAATTTTTCATCTCCGTTCCAAATTCAAATTGATGTCCCCTTGTTCTCTCTCTTCTCCCTAGCAGTTCTGTTCTGCTGCTCCTCCCCGTTATTTGTGGTTGACCCAATTTCTCCGGGTTTGATCCAGTCCCAGAGCAGTGGGAGGGGATGTGGAACCAGCAAACAGGCCGCCTTCAGCATGCCCATCCCACCACTGCCTGCAGGGACAGGGTGGGGACCCCTCCCCCAAACACCACAGTCTTCCAGGCTCACCCTCCACATGGCTGGGATGGATGGGGGAAACAATTAAAAATGCATTTCCTAGCCATTCTAAAACTACACAATACGGATTTTTTGGTACACGGCCTGTGTGTCCATTCTTGCAACAAGCGAATTGCGTCCGTTTTCCATTGGCCGGCCAAAGGCTAAAGAAATGTGAATAGAGCGCTGGGAAATAACACATTTACCACCCCTCAACACTCAAAGGCTATAACAAACACAGAAGCTCAGAATTCGCATGTCTTGACCAGTGAAAGCAGTAAAGACGCACGGGTGAGCGTGGCTCTCTCAGTTGGATACAGAGCTGTGTACAGACAGACGCGACATGACATGACAGGCAGCTACAGAGTCAAGCAGCACAAATGTAGTGTGGTGGGCTCGGTGGATCTCAACGCCAGTTCACAGTGGAAGAACACAGAACAAGATAATCCCGTTTACCTTAGGTCAGCCAGTGTGCCGCTCTGACAATCTCCGTGATGACGTTAATGGCAACAGGCGGCGTATACACGAATTACATAACCACATTAAAATTGCTCAATCAGGACTTACAGGACCAAAAGCGGGGGGGGGGGGGGGGGGGGTTCTGCAAAATGGTTCTGTAATATCCAGAGATGATCCATGTTCCAAAAGGTTCTTTAAGATGAGGTTACCCAATATCTGGAGCACGGTCTCTCCAACAACGGTCGTACAGTTAAAGCTCGGCACGCATGAACAGTCGTAGCGGGGACGGCCCTTCAATCGGCATAGCCGAAAACGCAGCCAGAAGCAGGAAATTAAAAATAATGTTTTTGCTGTGTGATGTTTGTTCCAATGCTGCGGCTTGTTAAATAAAACACTTTATTGTAAGCTGATCAGATTCGTCAATATTAAATTATCAAAGCATGTGTGTGACATGTACCTGCTGAGCCCAAAAGTAGCACAAAAACGTTGTTGATTTAGGTAACCTCAGAATAATTTCTTGTGTGCATATTTCTACTCCAGTTTTTGATAAGTACTCACTTATCAAAATTTCAGTGATTAGTGTTTTGAATAAGACATGTTAGAATCTTACTTGACTTATAAATATTGTTTCTTTTGACACCAAAATATGAGCTTTAGCATGATAGCAAACTAAACACATGCTGCAACAAAATAGTAGCTGCATAGTATGGTTTACTGCAATGACAAAGCATAATAAGCAGGTAAAGTAAAAATGTTGGTATGCAGTTTATATTATTACACTGTTAAATAAACAGTAAATGTTTGTGTTTATTTATTCATTTTTTTTATTAACTTATTTACCTGGTGAGCTTAAAGGGGACACTGGCAATAATGTAAATTAGTGGGGTGGATCTAAATGAGTATTGCTAATTACTTTATACTTTTCATGTTATATTAGTGAACCATATATAGATATATTTCATAGTTGTTTTTTTAATATCATGTGCATAGAATAAAATATTTTTCTTTTAACCACAAATTCACTGATGTTCCCTTTAAGCCCACTTGACTGTGTTTCAATGGAGATTTTCTTCCTTTTGAACCATTTTGACCTCACCTGACAAATCAGTTCCATAATTGAGATAATTAATAGCCATATTAAAATCAGTCATATTGCATAGGTCAATCCATTCTGGAGCCTAGGCCTATAATCTTCCCGAACATTAACAATACAGGCCTATATTCTAATGTATTGTTATATTCTATACGAACATTAACAATAATTGTTTTTTATCTTTAGGCCTTCATCCCATCCAGGGACATGATTGAGGATGTAGAGCTCAAGTTAATCCTCGGCAAAGCAGAGCTGGAGGACCTGAACCATTCTATTTGTGCAATCGTGAGGTCATTGAAATTCTGTACAAAAACAAGATGAAAGCCATCGAAGACGTAAGACTGGCAAGCAAAGATAACCACAAAGTTGGCAAAAGATTGAAACAAATAAACAAAATAAAGCTTAGACTACCCTATAACCTGTTACGTCACACTACGAAGATAACTAAAACGATAAAATCACATTAAAGACCATAGGCCTACTTTTAACCTAGCTGCAGAAATTGCAGAAATATTTAAGGTTTATTTATAGGCTAATGATACATGAGCTTCAAGATGTTATGACTGATGTCTCCTCACAAGGAACTGTATTTTGTAATGATACTTCACAATGAACTGAATGGTTTTAAAATGTGTTTCCAATGTTTTCAAACTACTAGTCTAAATGCGAATAACATGTGAAAATCAATTAAAGTTATTGTTTAAATGAAAATACTGAAATAGACTCATTCACTATCCTTATTGAACCTGCAAACTGTTAAATCTTCATAAAGACATCTGCACTTTCAACCAGTTGGCTGAACCAGACATTTTGGCAAATTTCAAATGCCAACCACACGCCATAGTGATACAGACAAAATGACAACATGCTGAAAGAAGGTTTTGAAGAGTAATTTCCACAATAGTTTTGATTTTGTTCATAATTTTTTTTGGGCTACATTCCAAAGATGATATGTTGTAAGTTTAGCTTTTTCTGCATTGACAATACAACAAAAAGGCTGATCATGCCTATTTCAAATGCCATTTACAGGTCATAGAATAGGAGTACAGACAAAATGAAAATGGAGCGCTAAGAGATTACAGATTTGAATAGAACAAGTTTGTATTGCTAAGATATATTTTAATGTATATATTTATATATAAATCACATTACCCCATAGATGTTCAATTGGATTCAGGTCTGGGCCCTAGCTGGGCCATTCCGAAATGTTAATCTTCTTCTGGTGAAGCCATGCATTTGTGGATTTGGATGTGTGCTTTGGGTCGTTGTCATGCTGAAAAGTGAACATCTTCAGCTTTCTAACGGACACCTGAAGGTTTTGTGCCAAAAATGCCTGGTATTTTCTAACTGTTCATAATACCCTACACCCTGACTAAGGCCCCGGTTCCAGCTGAAGGAAAACAGCCCCAAAGCATGATGCTGCCACCACCATGCTTCACTGTGGGTATGGGTTTCTTTGGGTGATGTGCAGTGTTGTTTTTGCGCCAAACATACCTTTTGGAATTATGGCCAAAAAGTTCAACCTCGGTTTCATCAGACCATAACATCTTCCCACATGCTTTTGGGGGACTTGATGTTTGTTTTTACAAACTTCAGCCAGGCTTGGATGTTTTTCTTTGTGAGAAAAGGCTTCTGTCTTGCCACCCTACCCCATAACCCCTTCATATGAAGAATACGAGAGATTGTTGTCACATGTAGCACACAGCAAGTACTTGGCAGATATTCCTGCAGTTCCTTTAATGTTACTGTAGGCCTCTTGGAAGTCTCCCTGACCAGTTGTCTTAACTTTTTACCAATTTTGGTAATGTTCAGTTCTTGGTAATGTCTCTGTTGTGCCATATTTTTTCCAATTGATGATGACGGTCTTCACTGTATTCCATGGTATATCTAATGCTTTGGAAATTCTTTTCTACCCTTCGCCTGACTGATATCTTTCAACAATGACATCCCACTGATGCTTTGGAAACTCTCTGCGGACCATGGCATTTCCTCTGAGATGCAACTAAGAAAATGTCAGGAAAATCGTACTAGAACGGCTGAACTTTATTTGTGATTAATCAGAGTCACTTTAATTGAAGGCAGTTGTGTAATGACTTCTATTTAACATGAGTTTGAATGTGATTGGTTCATTCTGAACACAGCCACATCCCCAGTTATAAGAGGGTGTGCAGCTGTACACACTTATGCAACCAGGTTGTTGTAAGGTTTTTATTTTTTATTTTTCCCCCTCGAAGATTTCAGTTTGTTTTTCAATTGAATTGTTCACATTATCTCATTCTTTTCTCACAAGAATCTGGCATTTTAACAGGGTTGTGTAGACTTTATACCCACTGTATATACAGTGGGGAGAACAAGTATTTGATACACTGCCGATTTTGCAGGTTTTCCTACTTACAAAGCATGTAGAAGTCTGTAATTTTTATCATAGGTACTCTTCAACTGTGAGTGACGGAATCTAAAACAAAAATCCAGTAAGTAATTAATTTGCAGAGGGAGATTGACCGTCATCTTGAACTTCTTGCATTTTCTAATAATTGCGCCAACAGGTGTTGCCTTTTCACCAAGCTGCTTGCCTATTGTCCTGTAGCACATCCCAGCCTTGTGCAGGTCTACAATTTTATCCCTGATGTCCTTACACAGCTCTCTGGTCTTAAGCCATTGTGGAGAGGTTGGAGTCTGTTTGATTGAGTGTGTGGATAGGTGTCTTTTATACATGTAGCGAGATCAAACAGGTGCAGTTAATACAGGTAATGAGTGGAGAACAGGAGAGCAGGTCTGTGAGAGCCGGAATTCTTACTGGTTGGTAGGTGATCAAATACTTATGTCATGCAATAAAATGCAAATAAATTATTTAAAAATCATACTGTGAGATTTTCTGGATTTTTGTTTTAGATTCCATCTCTCGCAGTTGAACTGTACCTATGATAAAAATTACAGAGCTCTACATGCTTTTTAAGTAGGAAAACCTGCTAAATTGGCAGTGTATCAAATACTTGTTCTCCCCATTATATTTATCAACATATCTGAAGTGGGCTTATTTGGAACACCATGGGCTTAAAGGGTACATTAGGTACACATTGAGCTCATGCCAGACTTAAAATATTTTGACGAATTAAACAATAAAACATTGGAAATGGGTATAAATGAATTATTGACACTACAAATTAGAGATTAGACTTTAATTGTCTCATCTAATCTGGGCAGAATATATAGAAAATGTTTGAAAAGCACATTTGGTGGGCTTAATAGGGACTATTACCAACAGGGACGTTTATCCTAAACATTAACTATAAGTAACCTATGCTAATCTGGCAGAATGGTTATTTATTTAAAAAGATGCACCTCAAGAAATAGCTAAATAGCATGGCCTGACGTTTAACAGGCCGGAAAAGTCGTATCCTGGTGTGACTAGTCTAAGCCTTGTTATGGTATTAGAAAAGTGTGAAAATTGAAAAGCACTGAAAGAAAACCTGAATGTTAAGAAATCAAACAGCATTAAACAAAAAACGATGAAAACATTGGATTTTATATGGCCCTAAATAGAGTTTTATAGGGAAGATTGCAAGATAAAACCTCCAGCCACCGCCGAGTCCAATACACCACTGGCCTGGAAGGGTCCCCAATGGCTCACAGTGCTGTGGACCCAGGTCAAAAGCAGTGCACTATGAAGGTAATGGGGGGCCATTGGGGACTCATGCAGTCACCTCTCTTTTCACTTGTCCCAAAGTCTGCACCCTTCTTTATCATTTGTGGTGAAAAAAAGAGGGCTGTTGTAAGAGTCAACAACAGTGTCAGGTCAGGGCTTAGCGAGTTGCAGAGTGTCTTTACTTTGCGCAGCCTGTGGGTCCACAGCAATCGTATACAGAGCTGTGTTGTGTCTCCGAGTTAGTCACATTCACAGAGCCACACAATGTACATACTAGAGAAGGCATCGGCATGATTCCTCAGAAAACTTGAGGAAAACACTAACGTTTAAGAGTTTGGGGGTCACAGAAATGGCAAAGATTTTGAAAGACGTGTGTTTTGTCCAATGAAAATATCAAACTGTATACAAACTGTAGACACTTAATGTTGTAAATGACTATTGCAGCTGGAAAAGGTTGATTTTCAATAAAATATATACATAGGCATACAGAGGTCCATTATCAACAGCCAAGTTTGCAACACTTTTAGGCAAAGTGGCAAAGAAAAAGCCATATCTCAGACTGGCCAATGAAAAGAAAAGACTAAAATGGGCAAAAGAACAGAAGACACTGAACAGAGGAAGAACTCTGCATAGAAGCCCAGCATCCTAAAGTCGCCTCTTCACTGTTGACGTTGAGACTGGCGTTTTGCGGATACTATTTAATGAGGCCGCCATTTGAGGATCTGTGAGGCGTCTGTTTCTTAAACCACACGGTAAAGTGTTTGTCCGCTTGCTCAGTTGTGCACCGGGGCCTCCCACTCATCTTTCTATTCTGGTTAGAGACAGTTTGCACAGTTATGTGAAGGGAGTACTACACATGCAACAGCCTTCATTTCCCAGAACAAGAATAGACTGATGGGTTTCAGAAGAAAGTTTTTTGTTTCTGGCAATTCTGAGCCAGGAATTGAACCCACAATGCTGATGCTGAAGATACTAAACTAGTCTAAAGAAGGCCAATTTTATAGTTGCTTTAAATCGAAAATGTTCATCGGCGCTAATAATTTGCCTTCTAAAATGATTAACGTGGATTAGCAAACACAACGTGCCATCGGAACACAGGAGCAATGGTTGCTGATAATGGGCCTCTGTACACCTATGTAGAAAATCCATTGAAAATCAGCCGTTTCCAGCTACAATAGTAATTTACAACATCAACAATGTCTACACTGTATTTCTGATCAATTAGATTTTTCCTTACAAAAACAAGGACATTTCAAACTTTTGAATGGTGGCATACAAATTTAGATTTACTATTAAAAATAAAATTTAAATAACACTTGAAGGCTGGGTGATAAAACAAAAGCAATAATTATGAAATGTTACTCTGATAACATAATGGTCAATTCAAGACAATAGCACCCTTCATGAGACAATGAGCAATATTTTTGGCTCAAACATAAGAGGGAGCCACATAATTTCTCAAACACAAAAAAAATTATTTTGAGAAGATCTTTTTATGCAAAACACAGGTGCCATCTGTTAATACATTACATTAATTTTAGCTGGTCTCAGTCCCGAGGAAGTGCATACATGCCTGTCACCAGTTCCTGTTTGTACGGGTTATAGATGAGGTCGCACGCATGTAAAATCCCCTTTTCATCCATCACCATGGGAGAAAAAAAACTAAGACATTTTAGCTAAAAGGAGACAAATGGTCGCTGATCAACACAGATCAGGCAGAGGACAAAAGATATAAACAGATGAATATACCCGTAATCACAATTAGGGCATAAATCAAAACGTTTCGGAGGTCTGCAATAGTTAGAAATATGCCAAAAAGTGTATTATTGTGCATACGGTGAAGACGGTTTTGAAGGAGGCAAAGAAGAATACAAGGATCAGTTTCAGAATGGTACAGTCTAGTGTAGTCCGAGTTATCAAACCTCAAAACCATTAGACACCACCTCCTTGTCAACATGCTCATTGGAAGGGTTGCATGAAAAATACCTTACTGACCCCTACCCAGAAACAGCAGTGGCTGAACTTTGCCAAGTATTATTGGAACGGCAATTGGAATTGTGACAGACGACAAAATGTTTCTGGATATGTATTCCACTACGTACCGGGATATGTTAGCCCAAAACCTGGTTGCCTCAGCCAAGAGATTGAGACTTGGTTGCGAATTAACCTTTCAACTAGGCAATAAACCCAAATGAAAACTTGGAAATGGTTGCGGGTACACAGAATCTGTGTTTTACAATCTGCATCTACGAACGTGAATCAAATCGAAAATATGCGGTCTGAATTGAAGAGAGCAGTCCACAATTGCAAACTTAGTATTATCAAGGAACTTTAAAATGTGCTGCATGGAGCAGAAGTCCAATGTGCTGCATGGAGAGGTCCAAGTTCTCCAAAAGTCTGTGCCAACTTTGTCAGACAGCACAGAGCTGGAAGAGGCTCTGCTGTTATCCACTCCAGTGGAGACTTCACATAATATTGTAGTGGCGCCAAATGGGATTTTTCAGAATAAAACCATACTACTCATTGAAATGTTTTGTGTTTGAAAAATTATTGTTTTGAAATGAAAGTATACGGCACCCTCCTTGTTTGAGGCCAAAATATGACTCATTGTTGATAGTTTATTTTTTGCATTCCCTTTTGCGCACAAATCTAAGAATATGATTTTCCTCTCTTAAAAAGCCAGTTAAAACTATATTGTTTCATGATATGGAAAGATTCAAGTATTAACCTAAAGGGCGTATACGAAGGGGTCATGGAGAACTACATCCTTCACTAGACACCAGAGTGTGTGTGTGTGCACGAAAAAATAAATGCTTGGGGATTCACAAGTCAATCAACTGCAGCATATTACAGCAGCAGAAGCCATTTAACAGGACAAGGACTATTTTTTATGTAATCCAAAACACCACTACCACTGTAACGAGGAACCTGCCTATTCACCCATAGATATCCAACATTAGAAGTACAACTAAACCTCCTCTTTGAGCATCCCCAAGCACAATTCTGGCTTGTGCTTCACATTTTAACACTGTAGCTCACTTGCCCAGCCATAACCTTAACAGTAGGACAATAATCACAATTGAAAAAGTCCACTCATTAAGGGCAACCTACTGAAACGTGACAGCCAGACAAAAGGTAGGCTACTGCTTTCAGTAGTTTGGTAATATATTTATTGAAATAGGCCTAAGCATTTCAGCGGTCAACATGGTGACCAGTTGCCTGGTAACCTGTAAGACCAAAAGTGAAACTTACAAGCGCTGGTCACCTAGAAGGGGAGAGTTGAATTGAATGTAAACTCCAGTTGCTGCAAATTGGGGATATTTCATTAAAGAAGCCTCAATCTTGTCAATGTATTTTAATGTGAATTTCCTAATATTCTACACATTTCCCCATTAAGCTGACAAACGCTCGCAATTTAAAAGGTAATTTCCCTCAATTCTGAACCTTTTCCAGGGGAGTACAATGACACCACTAACATTGCTTACATATCCAGGATTATAAATCATGTAGCTTTCCTACAAGTTATTTTTTACAACAAAATGTTCTGACCTTGCATGAAACCCCCACTTGATAAGAATCAATGCCATGTTTCCAGTCAACCAACACAGACACAGACACACACACCCCACACCCCCCCCCCCCCGCCCCCAAAAGGCATTAAAACCACATGAGAATCAATGCCACATTTCTCTGCTCCTGACCTTTTGTAACCAGGCATCATTAACCTGACTAAGCAACATCATACTAGCTCCCCAGAAGTGAAAGTGTGCGTTGGTTAATATACATTTAGCTCTATTATACAACAAAGACTACAACACAAAACGGCAGTCGGCACGGATAAGGCAAACAGCATTTCCAAAAGGCCTGGTGTCACTACATTGGGCGAACGGGTACAGAAATGTAATCCCTTACATGTCAAGCATTCCTTATGCCCCCTGAATACAACAACAGTGGAGAACCAGAAAATGCTGCTTACATAACCCGGGATGGCAGTGGCAGCAACGCTGGGTCTCATAAGAGCAGTGTCTGGTAGTGATAGAGCGCGGCACGCCTCAGAGCGCAGTGGTACATCAAGATAACCCCTTATCTTCTATAAGAACCATATGAAACCAGAACCCAGAAACACTACAGGAACCCTGCTAAACAAATCTCTTGCTGGTGCAGACATGAAATAAATGGCATCTACACACAAGGCTCCTGTTGTGGTTTAAACATCACCGTGGCCATCCAATGTTAATGATTTCCCCGAAAAATGCACGACTGATGGTGAAAAACAAAGACTGAAGAGCAGGAAGATAAAGTTTTTTTTTTTGCAGAAGGAACAGTGGACTGGATGCAAACTCATGCTGCAACTGTACATGTTTGCTGGGACACCCTAGGCAACAGTGGTAACCAACAAAATAGTGAAAACATTTAAACAAACATGATCTGAGAATACATTTGAATACATTTCAGCTGTACAAGCAAGCTTGGAACATATTGTTCAAGCAAATGTCAGACAACACCCCTCCGGTTGTTGTCTGACATTAGCTAAAACACACTTGGTTTTTGTTGGCAAGGTAATGCTTGTTTAGTGTTGACATCAGCATCACCTTGTGCCCTCGAATGCACAGACTAGGAGAATCACCGTGTTTGTCCACAGCTGTGCAGTGCCTACTGTACAATGTGACAAACATGCTGCAAAACAACGCGTCAATACAAAACCACTTCACATACCACAATGTAATGGCTTGCCTCAGGAAGACAGCCTGTGCACAAAAGAAGCACTTTGCTAACGTACTGTACGCTTTGGGGTAAAACAGCATTCACTTGGACATAACCTAGGCAAGTCTTCTTTGGTGGGTATGCAACAGACAGGTAAGCCTTCAGAAGCAGGTACTGGGGTAAAACGGTCTTTCCATCCAGCCCACCTGTGACCTGGTCGGTGAACGCCGGAACAAAGGGCATGAGGACAGACTTAGAAGCTCCAGTATTGAAACGATGAACTTTTCACACGGGTGAAAGGTTGTATGAAAGAAATCTAAGGGTTAAGCTGAATGCATCCCATCTACAACAATGAAAACTTACTGAAAGTTTATTTCAAGGCACTAAAATCTATATACACAAAGCCAGGGTTTGATCTTAGCTGACTGCCAAACATTTGAGGAAAAATGTAATGCTAACTTCTCATGAGCTCTAAACAGGTGGAAGCATTCCTATGCCAAAGTACACCAATCTTTCAACAGACAACAAATGTAGCCTTTCTTCTGCATACACCCCCCCGCCCCTTTGAATAGACAGCTTTATTGGTAAAACAAACCAATGAAGAATTCATGCTGTTGAAATCATGTGCTTTTATCTTCTAGTGGACAAATATGTCCCAACAGGTCTTATAAAGTCTGGGATATTAAGAACTCCGACAAACACTAAATCCAAATAATTTGTCAACAAAAAAATAAATAACTCAACATAATAGGAAACCAACTAAATGTATTAGATGTATTATTAATTAGGCCTAATTTGCACAAGATTATAATAAAACATGAACAAAATACAGTGATTCATTTTCTTTCAACTTTATGAAAAGGCATTGCAGAACTTAATGTTGGCCATTAGCAATTAGGCTAATGATAATAGCCTTATCAAAAGGCTCTTTTTTTTAACTGCAAATAATGATATAATATACAGGGGACATTTATTTAGCCAACTCAATCAACTCAATCACGTGTTTTTTACAGAAAGTCTGCTAACCCATCAACTGTTTACCTGGTGCACACTTGAATTAACGAGTATCTACTTGCTAAAAGGACATCCTTTCTTTTCTACTGAAAAGGCGTGATTATGATTTTGGTGTAACTGCCCTGCCCAACAGTCACACCATGGAAACCCAATTTAGATCCCTAAAAAAATACACAGAAAAAATGCTTCATGATTCACAGTCATTTTAAGTAGGAGAACAGAGGTGACCCAAAGCGGCTTCACATAAAACATCCCCACGGATTTCGCCCAACCAGTTACAAACTCCCATGGTACATCACTTACCAAAAATCTCCCCATTTTTGGCATACTCAGTCACCAAGTAGAGCATGTTCTTGGTCTCCATCACCTGGGAATGAAGAAAGGAAACAATGAGTAAGCAATAAGCACACAGCAAAGCAGATTAAGGCCAATCCGCATTGACTTCAGAGGGGTTAAAATGGAAATTCATCTGATAATCCTTGTGACACCTGGAACAATATTACATGCTAATGCGGGCATATTGAGAACAACGGAACATTCTAAAATTAAACCAGTCCTGAAGAACAAATGAATGAATGCAAACTTGCGCATGATCAGCAGAGTGCATTCAGCAAACGCTACTGAGTCAATGCCCATATTGGCTGCCCACAGCAACAACAAAACAAGTTCCAACGTTTGAATTACACAAATAAGGAACATGTGAGAGAATGGGAGTGATTTTCTGTTCCACGGTTTGAAACGGTTCCTATATCCCCAGTAATGAGACGGTACTGATAGTGCCAGCACTGTGTGTGTGTGTGTGTGTGTGTGTGTGTGGGAGGACACCAAAATTAGCAACGAAAAAAAAAAAAGAACCTGATGAATAGAGCTAAATGGACAGAGGCAAAGGGATGCATTAATGGAAGATCCATCCAGACACTCACAGAAGGTGTTTAATGAAACTTCTCATCGGCGCTACCTGCCAATGACATGCGCACTTTGTGACAAATATGCCAGTGTACACGACTTCAGATTTATTTTTTTTTTTAAAACCTGTTCCACGACTTCATAGAAAAACCTGTCGGGATAATCAATGGCACTTTTCCTAGTTCCTTTCCACGACCAGCCGACCACATGACACTTGTCATTCAAATTCTGTCAGAGTACTCTGTCAACGATGCAAATTAAGAAATGACTAGGATCGTTGTCTCAAGCAAATGACAGAAATTACAGTCTAACAGTACTCAATGTTGTTTTGAATGCATGACTGGGAAGGTCAAGTGGCTCTAGAAAGTGAAAGGGTGTGCGTGTGTTTGTGGGTGTGTGCGTGTGTTTGTAGGTGTGTGTGTGTGGTTGCATGTGAGAGAGACTGTGGGAAAGATGGGCATCTGTCTGCTTAGGGGAGAATCCTGTGAAGCAAACCCCCCCCCCAAACACCAACTAAATGGGGGAGGGGTTGGTGAAGAGAGCTCATGTTGACACTGCTGCCCCTCTGTTTATGAGGCCTGAAAGGAAATTACAGACTGACCCATGCCGTTTGAATGGAGGAGCTGTTGGAAATAATGATACACCATGATTACACAGCAACTACTGGACACAAGCCGTCTGGTTGTGTAATAATAACGAACTGCTATTCATTTTCACATTGCCACTGACTAAAGCGGCCTGAAGTCTTACATAATAAAGTGACGTTAACCCTTTTTCGGGTTATCTGGAGTGGGCTTTTTCCAGGGTTAACAAATATGATCTCCTCAGATACGGGTAGAGATTGGCTGCTGAACGTGGCTTCCGACACAGCTGAAAACACAAGGCACCCCAGCGCAATTTGGGCGAAATCTTTTTAAGCACCTTGACACACTGCTTGGAGAGGCATAGAGGTTGGTTGGTTCGTTAGTCATTAACTCTGTCAGTAATGATATCTATGAAGGTCTAGGACTGTGAAGGCCAGGTAGATTGGAGATGTTTGCTCAACCATTAGAAAAGGTTCTGAATAAAAGTACATTTCGCAAACGTACACATAGACCCAGAGAGTGAGAACGGGCCTCCTTCCTTTAGTCTGTAATGAGGAGAGGTTTACCTGGTATAATTTTATGATGTGTGGATGGTCCAACATTTTCATGATCTGTACCTCCCGGTAGATTTTCTCAAGGTTAACAGCATCTAGTTGGCTCTTGTCTATGATTTTAATGGCAACCTGTGGAAGACAGAACACAGTGATAAGCTTCAATAGCAAAGAAAATGTTTTTGTGTGATGTAAAGGAATTAATTAAATATATATATATATATATCTATCTACTTAGCAGTGTGTATACTGTCAATTTAACAAGTAATGGCACCCTTTATGAAATAAAAGAGAAGGCAAAAAATAAACAAACAATGAGTTATATCTTGGGATTTCTTCAGCAAAATATAGCATACCAAATTATTATTGGCATCCCTACAATACATTTTTTGTGAAGCCTCCACTAGAGTGGATAACATCACTGATCCTGTTCCCATGAACTCTGACAAAGCTAGTCCACACTTTTGTAAGTATCTTTGACAGCATTACGTTTGCACTTGTGGTCTGCCCTCTTCAACTGAGACCACAGGCTTTTAAATTGGAAGTCCAAAAACTAAGTGGATTATTGTAAAACATTGATTTTGTGGTCCTGAAACCATTTCTGAGTTTGATTATGATGATTGTTTTGGGTCATTGTCTTCATTTACTGCCAAGTTGCAAAACAGCCCCAAAGCATCAATGATCCACCACTACATTTTACTGTGGTTACCAGGTGCTCTTCAGCTTCCTGAACACAACACATTTTCCAATAAAGCCTGGCAAAGTTGAGGCACTGCAATTTGTTGGTTGGGCTCAGTAAGGTCTTCTTCAATGTAACCCTTCCAAAGAGCCTGTTGACAGGTAGACTGCGTCTATGTTGATTTTGAGACTTGATAAGCCCAAGATTCCTCTAGCCTGTGTATTTCTGAAACCAATCCTTGGATTCTTCTTTGCCTCCTCAATTTTGGCGAATGTTCAACTTTTTCTTAAACTTTCTGATTATTGCTCTGACTGTGCTTAGTGGTATTTTCAACTGTGTATTTAGAAAAATAAAAGTATATACACACACAAAGCATTGTATGATTCACAGAAAAAACTTAAAGCCCACATTATGACATGTTTTGCATTCAGTTTTGCTCTTTGGCATGAAGGGTGCCAATAGTTCTTGAGTTGAAAGATATGTATAGTTGTTTTTGTGGGTCTACATATTCCAGTGTTGTGTGGACCAAATCAGATAAATCAAGTCCAAAAGCAAAAACGGTAAGCAGTGATCCAATCTTTACATAATACAATTCCACAGAGCTCCAAGTTCTTTCAACCACAGCAAAAACCAATAAAATAAAAACTCAGATGCTCTCCTATGCAGAAAATATTGTATAGTGGAGGAATTCATAAACAGATTGTATGTTCGGTCTTCCAAACTGAATGAGAAGTAAGAAGGGGCAAACACAAGAAGAAGCTGTTAGAAATGGCAATTTCTTTATTGTTGCAAGAGTTGATTAACAGCGCCCGTGATAACACGCAATACGCCAAGTGTCTCTCTCTCTCTTTCATAAACAGCATTTCATCACCAGGACTTGAAGAGATCCAAATGTCTGCAAGCCAAGCTCTGGGAGTAAACAAGGGAATGGGTAGGATGCTTAGCGTGTCGACTGAGCTCACAGCTCGTCTTTAATCATTCCACTCTGATCTTGCAAACGCAATGCTTGATTAGACCCATGGCACTAGACTAATTCTCCTCTGTCTCTTTGTTATAAACAGAAGAAATGTGGACCAACTGCCAGCACCGACAGGGAGGTCAAGTAAGGTGGGTGTCGTTTGTGAACTGAGTTAAGCCTGATCACAAGATCTCAAAGACAACAGGAGTGTATAAAACCAGCCAAAGAGTGCTAGGTAATGAAAGATACGAATGAAAACTCAAAATGTGTCTGAATCCTAAATGCCTGCAAACGCATTCCCTATATAGTGCACTATTTAATTGCCAGATCCTGGAGTCGATTCAGTGGGACTAAAGAGGCCATCAAACACGTGGAAATGACCAGATAAATTGGCTTTCCTTTTTCAGGTATGAAATGTGTACTCTGTCAATGACGGCACCAGTTAAAGGAGATTGCATCCTGTTGATGTGGGATATGTGCTGATGTGGTTACTGGTGGACAGTTCTGGTGGAACAGGGGTAATATGCATTGCCTAGCAGCGGCCAAAAAAGTTTTGTTGCTAACACCCTCTCCAAACCAGATCCAATGACGAATTCCATGTTGTTTTCTCACTTGCACACCTTAATAAAGGCATCAGGCCTGTCTTTCTAGGTAATCAGTCGTGCCACTGCATTTGAATGCTCACCTGTGGAATGTGTCTTAATATAAGATACCCTACACCCTTGTTATCAACTACTGGACTTAATACTTTCTTGCCAAGGTGTCCAAGGTGACACAATTTACACCGAAGCCATCACAGCAGCGTATCTTCCACTGCAGACAATTTGCCAACATTTGCAGGGCACTAGGCAAACTTTTTTTTAACAACCCTTCAACAAAGTTGAAAATGCAGATGCAAAACGAAAAACATTGAAATAAAGCTAGAAACCTCAATATTTCTAGGTGTACTGGCATCTGCGAGTAAAATAGCGGCAATCTGGAGCTCTGACAGGTAAGACATGAACAGTGACACGGGCTACAGATCAGTCACTAGCCAATGTGACTAAGACGGCAATCCATTAATGAATTAAAAAAGGTCGAATTCCGGGGCTAGGGTTTATGCCAAATGGCACCCTTGAATGGCACCAAAAGGTAGTGCACTACAAGGAAAACAGGGCTATTTGGGATGCAAAATTGGATGGTCTGAACAACATGACAGTCAGAGGGAGAGCAGAGTCTGTTCTAATACAGTGAGGGCAGCATCTTGCAGGCCAATGATTCACAAGTTCAATGCCTCAATGGTCAGTCATTTGCATTCATCTCTGGCAGATTGTGTCACATAAGTTACCCCTCACCCATTTCAAAACACAACCAGGCTCATGTTGGTATTTGAGCTGACCTCTGTTACCAGCAGGCTTAACAGACAGAAATGGCGCCCGTTTAGCTAACTTATGTAGATAGGTAGGCTACATTTGACCGAGGAATAGTACATGACAGGACTTAACGAGTCCCAGTGACAGGAGTGGATCACTTTTTTTTAATGTATTTTAAGCCTCTGTGAGCTCAAAGCAAATGAAGATGACGTGGACGGCTGTCCAAAACAGGCACAGTCAAATGATTAAACCTGCTAGTTCCCCTGTGTAATCACAGTGGAACAGAAAGCTCATGGCATTGCAGAAATGTATCATTACACCCGTCGCCATTTCATTTCATTCAATCCAGGTCTTGTAGATGAACGTTATGGAAGCTTTGAGGACGCACTTTGTTTTTGGACCTCTACTTGGCTACGTACACTAATCAATTAATAAAAGTATCCCATCTGAGATTACATTTTTTTTTTAAAGACACGCCACTGCTTTGGCGTAGCCTATATCTGCCATTATTCGTTTAACTAGAAGATTTCTGCTGTAAGAGAGATTGGCATGGTGAAGCTGCTGCAAACCGTAAATGGTTGACACTGAAATCTCAGACTAGCTTTGCAATTAAAAGCTACGTACACTACAACTCACACAGTAATAGTCCCAAGAAGAGGCCACAATATCACATTATTATTGGGTTATGTAACCAACATGCTGCATGCCCTAGATATTTACTTGGTTGTTGTTTTCGGCTACACCAGTTTTTGCACGGTTTGTTGAGCGCATTATACGTGACATTATACAAACTGCACACAACCGTTGGGAAGATGGAGAAATGACAAAATATATTGATCCACGGTCAGAGAAAGGGAGCGCGTTGCACAACAATGACACTACAGTGATGGGATAATTATGTAGATGTCATGGTATGAACATGGACCCATGAATCAGATTCACAGTTAAACGTAACAGAGTGACAATTTTACAAAGCATTGGAAGTTTGGGGGGAATATGCAGCCCAGGGGTCCCCAGGACCAAGAGTTAGAAGCAGTATTGCAAAATTGCCCTAATCCTTAAAGTTTACCACAGACTCAAAATGCATGTAACTATGAAATATTTGAAATAATAAAATAAAGACTGAAAGACCTGAATGAACGAAACCAAAAAAACAAGGTTTTGCAATTAACTTACACAATGGATTGTACTGGTCTGAAGAACCAACCTTTGCCAAGGACACATTTGTATGTAGAAATAAAACTAAAAGGCAATATATGTCAATGAATGTCAAATCTCAAACTAATGAATGAGTTAGAATAATGATTCTGACATAAGCTCTAAATTCGGCCTCCGATAGTTGCCCGTTTTAGTTTTTGTCCCAAATACTACACAACTGACAACTGCATGACGAGTTGTTATTTGAACCAGCTGTTTTAGTGGTGTAGGGCAAAACCAAAACGGGTATCCCTGAGGACCCAGGACCCAGTTTGGGAAACCCTGAGTTGGAGAATCCTGTACATTAGCAAATTTAAACTTTAAGTACTAAGGTAGACAGTTTGAGTAACTTAAAGCTTCAATACAGGTGGCAATTAGTTAGAGTTTGCTAGATGTAAAGTAAGGTTAGTGATGCCCCTTGCAAGAAAATCCCACGCTTAACTTAAACTGTTGTTGGTTAGCTAGCTAGCTAGTTAGTTTACTCAGGACTCACCTCAGTCTTGGTAATGCGATGTCTAGCCAGCTTCACAACGGCGAAATTGCCCTTTCCCAAAGTACGTTCGATATCGTAGAAGCCCACTCGGACGGGACCCCGAACCATCGGTTTTTGGTGATTGTCAGCCATGACCATGCTGTAATAAATGGGGTTTTGGGAGAGGAGGTAGGGCTCGCGACTTGAGCGTACACAGATAACGAGGATGGGAAACAACCCTCCGCAAAACTGTGTCTATTTAAAATAGACTAAAAACAATTATCGGTCGCCGAGCCAGTTTGAACCTTAACGACCCCTCAGACCCACGAGACGACAGAGGACATTTACGACTGTAGCGGGCTGTCACGCCGCGTTCTCCAATACAATAGAGCTGTAATTTGTCAGCTAGCTAGCTAGCTACCTCTATTAGCTAGAGTACACGACACGAGTTGACTTGCAGGAGGCATCATGTTCTCTGGTTGACGTACATTGACGTCAGAGCCATGGGGGTATTTGTACAGGGGGCGGGACTCTGAAGCGGTTCTACACTTCAGTGCCAATTCGTTTCCATAGCGACGGGACCCACCTCTTACGTCAACCGGTAACATTGCTATTCTAAAATGTGTTTGCTCGTCCGCCTTAAGTGGATAGGTAACTTTGAAGTTTGGCCTGCAGGTGCATAAAACGCTTTTGTTACTCTGAGTCAATCTGCAGGGCCTGAAATTGTGCATTATTTATGCACATTTATACAAGCAAATTACTCAATGCATTAATTTTGTTTTTGTATGTATTACCAGAGTTGAGCTTCAGAAGTTGTGTGTGCAGCTTGGCTCTAGTAGAACCCATCCTAATGCAAATGTTACGTGCAAGTCATGCAACCACGACTATATTTCAATATGACTTTTAATGGTTGCACTTGCACTTCGTCAGGCTGTCATGTATAATGAAACGTTTTGAGATGGGACTGTTTAAGAAGCTTGCAAGCTGAACCCAGCTAATCCACTCGCCTTGGCCACATACTGTTGAAGAATGTTGGCAACAATCTTATCATCCTAAATTCATGTTAAGCCATTATTACTGATATAACAAAGGACTGTCAATGGAGTTACTCAAGTTATTCAAGTGCCAGGCAGTATCCTACATTACTGGTTAGCCGGGAATGAGTTAGTCTTACACTTCAAAATGTATTTTGAATGAACAGAAATGCTAACATTAATTTGGATTATGTCGGGTCATGGTTGGTGTCCTGTACCTTGCATTGCAGGTATTACGCAGATTAAGTTGGATTCACAATATTAAAATAAGATGGAAGAACATCAACAATAATATTTTTTAACACATGCTATTGCATCTAGCAATTAACAAAATTTAAGTGAGGAAACTGCTGGAGCTATGAGACCGATGCCAGATAGATGACCAATGCCAGATAGATGAAATATGACGTGAAATAGCTCCATCTGCTGTTCAGAGAAACAATATGGGTGCCAAAAGCAGGTTGAGGATTGCAATGAAAAGCAACAGAAAGTATACTTGATCTTATGAAAGGTTCAAAGCGACCGCTTCAAAAGTACAAAAAATAAACTGGGTATACTTGTACAAAATGGAAACGCATACTTTAAAAGAAAACACAGAGCCATGACGTTTCATAGGCTATATTTGCAGCCAGAGCGGTGTGCCATATTTGAAATATCTCACATATGCAAGTCCAGCAAGTACATGTTTTGTTAATTAACCTCTCTCGTGACAGGCTGACATGGAAAACTGTTGAGTGCAGCACCCTGAAGGCCTCTGCTGTCACTGCTAGATTTCCTGGATGTGCAAGTTCCAGATGTGCTTTTGGCATTTCCTGTTTGACATCCTCCAAGAACACTCAGATTTAGCTCGTTAGACTACTTTTCCACAACACTCTAGTCAGCCCCACTTGAATCTACCATGCACGCAAAACATACCTTTTTGGGGATTTTGTTTATAACATTATGATAAATACAACTTTATGAGAATAGGACAGTTAGGCAAACGAACAAATGCTACACACTGTTATTCAACCAGGACTTCGGTGCAGCCTCGAAAACAAGGCACATGAAAGAATCCAGCCAGCTCAAAATGGTGTCATAACAGTGGGGGCTTCGGTAAACATTATTAGGAGGAACAGCTTTCCCGGCAGACGGGGAGCATTGCTCAGAGGTACTGTGGGGTCAGAAATCTGTCAGCGGAGCTCCCAAAGATATTGTCCTGTTCCCTGAATTCAGCTTCCACACAGGAAGCTTGGAATACGGGTGACACTGCGGGCTACTTTGTACGATGAGTGGGCTTACCCTAAAGAGGAAGCTGTAACACTTCACAGGATCTGTTTGTCCTGTCTTGCGTCATATGATGCAATGCAACCCACCAGCAAGAGATATGATAGATTAATGGAGGCAAATGTCAGCCAGTCAGAGGCCCAGATGGCCCAGTGGACATGTGGTGAAAACAAGGGCACTGCAGGACAGTCAAATTACCCATAGATCTCATTCTCCACCCATCCGGTCTCGTGGTGACAGTGGTCTCGGCAGGTCTCATAGATGTCATTGGTCACAAAGCCACTCTCTGTCACGGTCTCTTTGTTTGAAACGTTCTCATAATCGTCACACAGGGTGTCAAACGAGGAGACACAGAAGGAGATTTTCTTGATTGATTCTGGTGCCATGCTCTCCAGATCAGCTGGTTGAAGTTTGGTGATGTCATTGTAGGCATAGGGTCCTTGGATGTCACAAGCCGCTGTGGACATTGTACCCCATTGCTCTTGCTTGGGGTGGATGTCTGTCTGAGGCTTTCTCCTGCATGAAGACAGTCACATTACCAGGTTACATAGGTACGTAGGACCGTCATGTCTAAAGCATGTCTAAAGCTGGTTTTGCAAGCCCTCTCATACTTTTATTCCCTTAACTATTCCCTTACTTTTAAATGTTTCAGTCAACCAACCATGGCTTGGGTGTCCCTATGCCTAATGTACTATGAAGCCATTAAACTACCTCTTCGCTGCCCGCTTATAGCAGAAGACCCCTGTCGCCACCAGCAGGACAAGTAGAATAGGTATAGTGGAGAAGAGAATGTAGGAAAGATACACAGCATTGTCTGAAAAAGAAACTGCAGGGAGAGAAAAACAGAGTTAAAACAATGGTACGTATAGCCTAGCTCCAGATCCACTTGCGTTAATTCTTCTATTTAGCCGATTCATCCTGAGGAACTTGGGCAGTGGCTATGTGGTACCATCAGATCATTCAGAGCTTTGAGTCATTCAGTGACAGACAAGATAGCCCAAACAGATCTAAGACCAGGCTAATGGAATTAAGTTGGTGATTTCATTATATTTTGGGAAACGAATTGTCCATTGCATTTGGGACACAGTGTGCTGTCATTCATAAACAATGATCAAATTTGATAGAAATGAAAAGTGCAGCCGTTTTACCTGACGATTCAGACAGTCCTATTTTTGCTTTCCCGTCATTCACTGTAACTGATGGTAGTTTTGGCCTCAGAGATATAATTGGGGCAACTAGAAAAACAGATAATTAACAAAACGTGTAAATAGAAACATTAGTCTAGAGGTATGCAACTTTTGTCATCATCATGCAGTAGGAGATGAAAGACTGTATGTGACACAGCAACAGACAGACATGTTATGACTAATATATACACTCACCTAAAGGATTATTAGGAACACCTGTTCAATTTCTCATTAATGCAATTATCTAATCAACCAATCACATGGCAGTTGCTTCAATGCATTTAGGGGTGTGGTCCTGGTCAAGACAATCTCCTGAACTCCAAACTGAATGTCAGAATGGGAAAGAAAGGGGATTTAAGCAATTTTGATCATGGCATGGTTGTTGGTGCCAGACGGGCCGGTCTGAGTATTTCACTATCTGTTCAGTTACTGGGATTTTCACACACAACCATTTCTAGGGTTTACAAAGAATGGTGTGAAAAGGGAAAAACATCCAGTATGCGGCAGTCCTGTGGGTTGAAATGCCTTGTTGATGCTAGAGGTCAGAGGAGAATGGGCCGACTGATTCAAGCTGATAGAAGAGCAACTTTGACTGAAATAACCACTCCTTAAGCATTTGTGAAGCCATAACACGCACAACCTTGAAGCGGATGGGCTACAACAGCAGAAGACCCCACCGGGTACCACTCATCTCCACTACAAATAGGAAAAAGAGGCTACAATTTGCACGAGCTCACCAAAATTGGACAGTTGAAGACTGGAAGAATGTTGCCTGGTCTGATGAGTCTCGATTTCTGTTGAGACATTCAGATGGTAGAGTCAGAATTTGGCGTAAACAGAATGGGAACATGGATCCATCATGCCTTGTTACCACTGAGCAGGCTGGTGGTGGTGGTGGTGTAATGGTGTGGGGGATGTTTTCTTGGCACACTTTAGGCCCCTTAGTGCCAATTGGGCATCGTTTAAATGCCACGGCCTACCTGAGCATTGTTTCTGACCATGTCCATCCCTTTATGACCACCATGTACCCATCCTCTGATGGCTACTTCCAAAGCTTGAATAATTTCAAATTGGTTTCTTGAACATGACAATGAGTTCACTGTACTGAAATGGCCCCCACAGTCACCAGACCTCAACCCAATAGAGCATCTTTGGGATGTGGTGGAACGGGAGCTTCGTGCCCAATCTCCATCAACTGCAAGATGCTATCCTATCAATATGGGCGAACATTTCTAAAGAATGCTTTCAGCAACTTGTTGAATCAAAGCCACATAGAATTAAGGCAGTTCTGAAGGCGAAAGGGGGTCAAACACAGTATTAGTATGGTGTTCCTAATAATCCTTTAGGTGAGTGTGTATGTATATATATTTGTGGCCTACTAGGAATGGACTCGAATATAATTAAAACCAGAAGAACTTCAAGCAGCATCCCTGTGTTTCTCACAGACGGCCTGTATTATTTGGTATAGCAGGACTGATTCAATGACACTCAGATGAACTTTGTTCCATTTCATTGTTTCCACTTTCTTTTGTATTGTATTCCATCCCGTGATTCATAAATCCTGACCACTAGATGTCATCATTTAGGTAGAAACTTCAGAGGTTGAGAATGGAGATGTCATAACATTTCCAAGTGCTTAATCTCAAAATCAACAAATGACTCATCCCAAGGCTTCACACATTTGACCTTAAGAAATACATGCATTTGTATTAGAATGTCAAAACAATGTTCATATTTAGCTCACAAATGACACAATTATGTAAGCATAACGTCTTGAACTGGTCTCTTAACAAAAAACACAGCCGGGCCAACTAAGGATGAGATACAAAAACATCGATTAGATCTCTTTTGTTTACGCACGCCACAACCTTATGTTGAAAGAAAATCAATCACAGGGCAACAGTAAGTGTTATAATACATGTGTGAACTCAGTCCAGCATACTGGTAATTGTGTGAGAAAACCTTTTAAAATTGTTGTACACATTTACCATAGCATTCGCACCAAACATAGTTCTGCGGTTCTGTTAGACTCTCTGCGGTTCTGTTAGACTCTCTGCGGTTCTGTTAGACTCTCTGCGGTTCTGTTAGACTCTCTGCGGTTCTGTTAGACTTTCTGCGGTTCTGTTACACATGTGTTTTTAGCTGTAGGCGTACCTGTGGACAGCGAATTCCACTCCACAGTGAACATCGGCACCGTTTCTGTAAGAGAGAAAGATGAATGAATCCACAGAAAAGGGACTGTAGAAGCTAAATATATTTCTTACAAGGTTCCTTGGCATTCCATTCGAAATCTTGCCACACGATACTTTTGCAGTGACGAGCTGCGTGACCGTGATACAATGTAATATAGCAGTTTCATAGGTTGTATTCATTAGGTCACTGTTAATGTATTCCTTCCTTGCTTTGGGACAATTTGTTCCACTTGGTGTCTGGAGAATACAACCCTGGTTTAAGGTTTTATTGTTTCGCTGTGGTTGTTATCGATGACACCAGGGCCATGTTCAGCAAGATTCGGGGACATGTGGGAGAACAAGTAATCTCAGGAAGTAAAGCGACAGTTATATCTTAAAAAAAAGTTTCCACACAACGTTTGCCTATGCTAACACCTTGTCCAGTGTACTGTTCACCTTCGGAGTACTTGCAGACGAAATTGTTACTGGAGTCGCAGTTGTTGTCGTTCCACTGGAACATGAAGCGCCCCCCTTCATCGGCTGGGGCGGTGGGCTGGTGATACAGGACCACACACATCTCATTGCCGCACGACGGCTCGTCCCAGTGCCAGTTCCTGCAACAAGCACGTTTTCCACATAGGTCTAAAACTCCATCACAGAGATCCTCTGGCAGTGAACAGTATGCTTCTGATGACGGATTCTCATTCCAACGACACCACATTTTGTTATAGTTAACACTTTACAGATAAAATGGCGCTGACCGGGAAAGCATGCAGACGTGGAGACATCTCAATACCTGATTCGATTTGAGGAGACACCAAGACAACAGAGTTCTTTTTGACCTCTGTGGTCCTGTTATTCATCCGGCAAGCATGCTGACAGGCACAGTGGTCTGAATTTAAACCAAAGTAAACACTCAAGACTACCTGAATCTGGCCTTGCTGCCGTCCAGCCAGTAGTACTGGGATGGACAGCCAGTGGTGGTCACTCTGTGATGTGGGCTTCTACGCAGCCCTATCCAGAAGTCCCCATCAGTGGCCTGCAACTGTTGGATGAACCTCTCGACCAGGCGCTGCTCATTGTCCGTCTCTATGCTAAGAAGCTCCCCACCATCCATCCTGCAGGCCTGTCTGGCATCATGGAAGCTCAGCCTCCCCTGTGGGTCCTGGAAGTAGTTGATCCTGTAGCAGGGTCGCTCCGTGCCACGCCGGCAGATTCTCTGGCCTACATTGGGAAACAACAAATGTCAAATCCAGAATATTAATCCAGTAGAGAACTCCAATAAATATTGGTAAATCAGAATAAAGAGGAATAACAATGAAAGGGTATTGATGGACCACGCATTAGCCTATGTTATGAATAATTTTTATTTTATTTTATGCTGGCCTGTTGCCATTAACGATAAAATGTGTAAAACATTAGTTTCATAAGTACTTGAAAGGCCGTATTTCAATATTCTTTGCTATAGCTCTCCATTAATAATTTTTCAAACCACAGTGATGACGCTTTTAAGTATTTTATGGCCCCCTTGATTTTCCATCACCTTTAACTTGATCACTCTTGATTCAAAATAAAGTTGTGACCTATTTGCCTGCATAATATGTTAATACGAATAATATGTTAATACACAAAACAAATAACCTGCTCGTTGCAATTAAAACCATTGAGGACATTACTGAGAAGATCGAAGTGACTGTTTTTGCCATCAAAATCTCCAGACTAAGTTCAACGTTTTTTAGTGTTGAAAATATCCACTTTCAAAATCGGGGGTCAATACAGAATTGTCCCCCCCCCCCCCCCCAACAATCACCACAGCGAAACATTGCCAACGATATGCTTACTTTGTGGTATATTATAGCTATCTATACTTTTTGACGGACTTTGACAAGTTTGACACTCTTTCCATGTAAACACTCACCGTTCAGTTTAGATTGAGTAGATCCTGAATGGCAGAAAACAGCGAGAACAGTCCCGAGCAGTTTCAAGAAATACATTTCTTCATCTTCACCCAAACGTTCGCGTAAATTCGAGCATTTTAATTAACTTTCCACTATGATAAAACTAGTTAGGAATTGAGCAATGACTTGAAAGTACGCCCGCGGTTGCCCGTCAGCGTCAGAAAGAGCGGAACATAACAGCCGGATATGGTCCAATCAGAATAAAGTCGAATTGTTGAAGAATTGGCGTTGAGGGGGATTGCAACCCGTCTTACTACTAACGGCGAATGATTCAAAAAATAGATCAAAGACTACAGTTTAAAGAAATATTGCTTGTAACACATGAAGGCATGATTAAATGATATACTCATATTGTTTTTCCCACCCACTAACTCACATGTATTTGATTATAATGGAATACAGACTAATGAAATGAATAGATGTCTTTGTGGTGGGCTATCCTGAGCAATAGAAATGTCATGGGATTGTACAACGGTAGAGCAAAAGTTTAGTCTTACATAGACACAAACACATACACACATTTCCCTTTCTCCACTTTGTTGCCTTATCGACTTCATTTATAATTTATATATTTTTTTCTCCATCAAGAGAAAACACATTGTTCAAAATCATGGCAATTTACTGAAACAAAATATGTGAGTTATCTCATGTATTTAGACCCTTTATTTGTTATACTGTTTCGCTTGTGGCTCCTCACAGCTTTGTTTCTTCTTGGGTATGCCTCTACCAGCTTTGCACAACTGGATTTGAGCATTTTCTCAAGACACTTTGAACAACTGGATTTGGGCATTTTCTCAAGTACTTCCTTAACAGTCAAAGCTGATGTTTAACCTTTCTGCACTTAATAGACTGTAATCAACAATTAGATTTCTGATGCAAAGCCTAAACCTTCCATCCATATTCATTTAGACTACCAAGCTCTGTGAGATTGAATGGGGGCGTTGGTGCACAACAATCTTCAGGTCTCCCCCCAGATGTTCGATGGGTTTAAAGTCTGAATTCTTGTCTGCATCTGGATCAGAATTTCTTCAAGGGATGTTCTGTGTTTTGCTCCATTCATCCTTCCCTCAAACGTGACCAGTCTACCAGTCCCTGTCGCTGAGAAGCATCCCAATAGTATGATGCTCCGACCATCAGTTTTTTGTCATGGTCCTCTTTGGCAAACGGCACAGGATGCATCCGAACACAAACTGCAATATCTTGGCATAGGGTCTGAATACTAATGTGCATGAGGTTTCAGATTTTCCTTTTAAATAAATTTGCACATTTCTAAAAACATATTTTCGCTTGGACATTTTGGGTTATTGTGCAGAGATTTATGGCCAAAAACATAATCAGTCATAATCAGCCATTCAGTTATAAATTGCATTAAAAAATGTAGTGAATACTGAATACTTTCCAAAGCCACAATATGCCATTTTTTATATTTTACATCTGATTATATTAAGCTCAAGTTATGGTCTGGCAAGAAGCTTTGGTACTTCTACTTGAGAATTGTTGGAAACCTAAGGCTGGGTGCTAATTTTGCCCATACATTGCAGTCCTTTCTTCAGTGGAGTGCCCAGCCGTGATCCATAGCTACTCCTGTTCGTTGTACTGTTTACTCATGTGGTTGGTGAGCCATGGAAAACTTTGGTGAGACCTCTGAAATGTTCAAGTGTTCCAGGCAGCAACTCATGCCCAGACAATGCAAAGACAAGTACTGAGTAGTTTTCTTGTATGGTTAGTTTGTGTTGACCACAATAACCAGAAAACAATGTCCCTAAAATCTGTATCCACTTCACAGTCTGTAAAACAAAAACGTGTTTTAGTTTTTGCTTGCTGATGTGGTGGTTTCAGAGGAACAACATCAGTCACTACCATAAAACCACAGTTGGTTATATGCTGTGGCCTGGACTACATGGGAATGGGTTGGCTAACTTGGCAACACTCAGCTGACGGTTGCCAGGTATGTAAACATGGAAACCCTAATCATCCCTACAGTGAACTGTCTCCAGCTAGTGTTTTGACTGCAACTATGTATGATAAACCCAAAAGGTCCTGGGCCTTGCATTCATAAATTGTCTGAGAGGACAAGTGCTGATCTAGGATCTGTGGATACAGGACAGGTTGAATTGTTTGTGATGCTAGTGTGCAGGGCAATGGCTCCTAACAGGAAGCTAGAGAGGAGGAAAGGGAGCAGGCTGTTTTTTCAACACCACACTTCCTGTCACTGTCCTCTCTTGTTTGTTTTCCAGGCATTTCCACTCATTTCCATTTTCTCTGTAAAAAGAGATATGTGTGGTTCCGACTCATATGGGTGAAGTGGATTGAAAACATTTCACAAAATGATGCCTGATGAAGAATTTGAAGAAAAAGTTGAAGCTTAAAAAGGTTCAACACACAGTAATCAATAACAGTAAAATACCCATGACATGCAGCTTGCTGAGCTATGATCTCTCCACTAATAATTTTTATTGTAAATACTAATCCGAAAATGTCCATAAGAGAATATGCCCTAGAATAATCAGAAAATAATAACATCAACAAGGAGGTTTTGCAAACTTTATCCTACACCATATACAGCATTGTTGGTGTCCTGAAAAAAAGTATACTTAAAAACAAAATAACTGAATAACATTTCCCAAATCTATCGCATAGTCTAAGAGGCATGAGCTATTATCAGCACACATAAAGGAATGACTGAACGTGATTTTAATGAACGTGAACATATTTATAATATATATTGTATTTATAAGAACATATTTATGATGTAGATTCGTTAATGAACCATCCTGGTGTTTTCTTTCAAGGATGGTGTGAGCATGTGAACAGAAATAAACAAGATGTGCGTAAGTCAGCTCGAGGTTAATACGCCACAAGACTCTCGGTCCTCTCTTCACTCAATCTCCATTGGACAACAGAAGATGGCAGCTCCGTTAGCGCACATTTCCTGGGAGCAAATCGAAGAGGCTCGGACAAAGCAAGGCTGTGTTTCACAACAGGCACACTATGTGAGGCACATTTGTGCCGTCTTAATGGCTGCAGGGAAGCGTATCCCGGCTCCTCTCCCTGGAATGTAGCTACATTCTACATGTCCCTTTATTGGCGGCACAAGCCTCTGCCCCATGAAAGAGCCCTGAACCGAGTTAAATCAGGCCAGTGTTACACACGCCTGTTTCTGTGAGCCGGGTCCTTCTACATGGACAATAGACTCTAACACAGTAACTGAAATAGGTTGTTTTCACTTCAAAACATCAGCTGATTTCATGACAGGGGGGGGAGAAGAAGAATGTTATCTTAATTACTGGATACTGTCTTTTTAAAAGAAAATATTTGAAAGGGCAGAACAAAAGTGAGTTTATAATTATGATCTGCACACACACACACACACACACACACACACACACACACACAAATTAACTTCCAAATTATTATAAACTCACCATGCATGCACACTCAACTACAGATACACCAAACATGTATTAAATCCATGCTGGTGTACTGTGTGCTTTGTGAACTGTGTTCACACTGGAACTAACACATTCACTCGATTTTCTGTTTTGTATTGTATTTGTATATTAGTAATTTGTATAATTTTTCACCGAATGTATTGTTTAGACAAAAGCATTTTGCTACACGCTCGACAACATTGGTTGTATTGTGTGTTACCAATAAATATTGAAACATTGCTCACCCACGTGTGACCAGCAGATGACAGCAAAAGGCAACTTCTCTCATGACAACCTTTTTCTTATCACCATATCATCATCTTAACCGTCATTGCATTGATCTGTACAAACATAAACGACTAACAATCACACTATTTCTACTTTCACATCAGTACACCAACATCTCCCAACCCACAAGATGAGTCTCTCAAGGACATTTTTCATTGCACAAGAAAATGGGCGATTGTACGACTGCGGTACATCCACCTTGTGAGTTGACATGATAAGAAAAGAGATTAGGTTGTTTGGGTAATATAGGGGGGGCTGTCCATTCAAATTTGAGTAATTAAGCTGATGTTCCTGTCTAGAGAAACCTGCAGGAGCAGTTAGGGTGAAATGCTTTGCTTTAGGGAAAAGCAATTAGAAACGGCAAGCTTCTGGTTACTGCCACAAAGCTCTTGACCATGAGGCTCACATCCCTTAAAGGACAGCTGGCCTCTTCACTGTTGCCCTCCACTATCTCAATATCATAACCTTGCCCGTTCCCAGGATATCTTCTTTCCCAAATGAAATCAGCATATTATAAAAAGCCTAATTGCCCCTTGGTTATTGCTGGGACTGTGATCAAATTTCATTCACTTTTGTGGAAGCCTGAGAATTGATATAGTAAGGAAGCACCATGTACATTTCTGTGTTGGAGTATGTTTTCACTTCAGCATAATCCAGTCTCAAATGCTATGACTTTCCTTGACAAGATATGTTCCAAGTTTTTATGGCTAGAGTTTAACTTTATGAAATTAGAGGGTTCCTGATTTTTGTGACTGGATTAAATAATTTCAGTTTCAATAGGGACAACTAATTTAACAGCCTTTTTTATCCATTTGTACATCCATTATGTATCACCACTTGGTGAGCACCATATATGGTGTAACCTATTGATCTCTTGCTCTCTGGAAATATTGTTTTTGACTTTATTTATGTGTAACTGAAAATCTTGAAATTGTTGTGCCTTTGGCCAAGTGGTCATAGTGGTTGCGAATTCTGGTTAACGATGAGCTGACAAGGCTATGAAAAATGTAATTGTTGACATTGATTGACTAATGCTTAATTTAAGTGAAATTGTTGAGAGAAAAAAACAATTTCTTGAACAAGAAATGCAAATTATTCTCAAAAATGTGTTAGGATTATTGACACCAACAGACGTGTTATGAACCAAATCTTCATCTGAGTAATAAATACCAGGTGACACACTTGACAAACTCCCTTACTCATCTATCAACAGTCAGAGAACAGAAATATGAAATGAGACAAAAGATTGTTGGCCTCCATAAAATACGGCAATGCCGTAAAAAAATTACACCTCGCAGAATCAACCATTTTCAATCGCCATCCCAGTCGTCTGACCTAAACCCTCTTACCAAAACCCTCTGACTGTTTTGAAAAGCTGTGGGGTGAGCTGAAAAAAGTTTACAAACAAGGACGTGGACTCTGAAGGATCTTTAGAGATTCTGCATATATGAATAGTCTCAGGTCCCTTGCTAATGTGTTCTCCCTTGTCATTAAGCATTTTAATAGAAGACTCAGTTATCTTGGCAAGGGGAGACAGAACAAAGTAATAAATGCAAGGAGGACTGCCATTAAATGTCGCACAGGCAAAATGAAGACAAATATTTACATTTTTAATATTTAATCTTCTTCTGAAGTTACACGACTGGAGCCATTAGGATTATTTTTAAAACCTTTATATGACTAGACCATACAGGAATGCCTGTTGGATTCTGTGTTGAATATTAAGCAGGTTTCATTGGAGAGTTTTTGAGTAGAAGCTAAAAGGAAAGACATGTCACCAAGTGACACCTCCCAGTATAATGTGACATACGTCTTCTCTCTCCAGGCTTTTGGCAATACCTGGTCATCTTCTTTCTATTTATTATTTCAGGACAATAGAGCTTCCTCAGTTGAATAGCAGCAGTTATAGCCTATGGCAACGATTATTTGCAAAGTAGTTCATGGGACACAATAGAAGAGTGGCTTAATTAAATCAATTTTGTTTTCAGTGTAAGCGTAAATGACAAAACCATACATACACTACCATATCTACAAAAGGAAATAAAGATTCAATCCCCGTCAAAAAATGTACAACATTTAAAATACTGTCACATGCAGTGGTTCGAACAAGTTTAGTGTAAATTGTCTGGGCACCCCACATGGATAGACAGGTGGGTGTTGGACATTGTTGTCCTGTCTCCTTGTTCTCTGGTGGTAGGTTGGGTGTGTTGATGGCCCAAAATGGTTGGTGACTGCTTTACATGCTCTTCTCCAGCATGAAACAGCGAGCAAATACTTCCTGATTGCGTGAGCAGTATGACAAGAAACTGACCGGCTTGACAAGATGCCCTGCTTAGGACACAATCCTTGACCTTTGACCCTTGCCAACCTGAGTTTTTGCATTGAGGCAAGGCCACTGATCAAACATGCATGTGTGTATTGATGAGCGGGTGTTGCATGTCACTCCTCTGAGATCAAATGTCAGCGGGGCCTATAAGACACATCCCTCAACACCTGTTGATACAAACACCTCTTCAGCAAGCTCACAGGTAGGATGGAATGACTTTTAAGTCAGCTTTCCTGATTTTTATTATTCTTGAACAAATGTTACTTACAATTGTGAATTATATTTTTTGTGTTTATGCTTTAACACCTTGGCTTTAAATAATAAACTAACATAGTACATGTAAATAGTGATAATATACTTTCTATAATTAAAGATATGTTGCTACTTGTTACTTTTTTTGATTTTATGCAGCTACTAAGCATGTCAGATAACCCTTCCCTAACTTTAACTTCTAACTCCAATTTCGTAACCTAATTCCTGAACGTGATCACAAGAAACTGGATCTAGTAACAAATCGTTATCAATGCAAGCAAGTAAGCAAGCAAGTTTATTTATATAGCACAATTCATACATTGAAGCAATTCAATGTGCTTTACCAATAAAAATAAAAATATAAAAATACAACAACATAAAAACAAATCCTCAAATGAAAACATAAAACATTTTGGGTACACTTTACATTAAATGTATGAGTAATATTTTGCATCATCTTTGCATTTTCATCTACTTTGCAGTTTGATCATTTATGAATGGATGTGGTTCTTGCTGTTCTGTGAATGTCTCTCTCATCCTCTCCCTCAGCAGTAGGCACCATGTTTTCCATCGGATGCCTTTCTGTTCTGGTGGCTGTTCTCATCCAGCCCGCCTTCTCTGCTGCTTACAACTGCTCTGATAGCTATAAGAGGGTCCCAGGTAAGGCTTGAAGTTACACAGCTATTCACGTTGAAAATCTCCGGGGGGGGGGGGGGGGGGGGGGGGTTTAACCTGATCAATGACTGAGACGTTCAGTCTGGCAGTCAGCTGACTGACTCCACCTCAGCCGT
The DNA here is from genome assembly GCF_011004845.1 of Esox lucius. NCBI lineage: Eukaryota > Metazoa > Chordata > Actinopteri > Esociformes > Esocidae > Esox > Esox lucius. The sequence goes on along the minus strand of NC_047569.1, from coordinate 35,092,773 downwards.
TACTATAGCTTTATTATTTTTCCCTAAACGTTTTTACCTCTCGTCTCTCCCTTCCATACAGTCAACAGCGATTTGAAGGTGTTCTGTGGCGCCACTACGATCAACCTGGAGGTGAACCTGTGCACGGCTCTGTGGGCGGGTTTCGACCCGGCCGGTCTGGCTCTGAACGGGGAGAAAAACAAGAGCCAGTGCCAGGGCTCGATTGACACTAGCGTGGACCCGCCCATCATGCGTTACCAGCTGCCTGTCAACGATAGCCAGGAGAACCCCTGCCGCCAGTCACTGCAGGTGAAAGAGTCATGGCAAATTCACTGTGACAGACTTAGGTACAGTCGGTGTACATTTCAGGACATCACAATACTGTATTACAATACAGGCACAATAGGAGGGTTACAATGCATGCACAATGACAGTGCCAGGTGTCTGGTGTACATTTTAGGACGTCTCGAGTACTTGGACCATTCACGTATATGCAAAATCAGTGTGTCCAACAGAGGCGTCGCTAGGATCACAATACATTCGGGGCTTAGCCCCCCCTCCGGCCCAGCCCGGGACAGAAAGTACAGGGTGTTGAATGTACATGCGGAACATTTTGATGTTAATGCTAGCTGCCTACACTTCAACATTGTCATAATGATCGATTGGAATTATAGATTGAATAGATCAGGGACTATTTTATTGTTCCATTTGAGATCCGGGGCTATTCATAAAAGAACCGGGGCTATAGCCCCGGACGCCCAGGCCTAATGACGCCACTGGTGTCCAAGATTAGCCCAATGATAGTAATTTGGGAAACAGCTAACGGAAATAAGAAATTGTACAGCCTACTGTCAACTGTACGATGGTGTAAAACAATCAGACTTGATTAAAAAATAGAATGTACTAACCCAATATTTCCAATATGTAATGTCTAATAATGACATGGTGATCCTATGTCAACCCAATCGATCTTGATCAGTCGTACTCATCTAACATTGATCCTGTACTACTGATGTATAATAATCCATCCTGATCCTTTATCATTAATCCATAATTGTGTTGTTTAATCCTAGATTGTGGACGAAGTCCCTGATTCGTCGGGTCCATTCAGCTCTTTCTCCAGTGTCCAGTCGGTCATCATAACAGGTTACATCAACACCCCTGGCTTGTCGGAAGGCGTCGTAAGCTACACCACTGACCTCTATTACCAATTTTCCTGCCACTACCCGCTGGAATACTTTCTAAACAACACAAAGATTGTGTCGTAAGTCCCTGCCATGTAAACATTTATTCATACTTTACGGATCAGCTTTACTGGTCCCCGGGGGGAGGGCGGATTGCATGCAGTGGCATCTTTTACAGGAAGTAACTGGCGGGGCAACTCTGCTTAAAGCACATTTGCACGTTAACTACACGCCAGTGTAACCTACTGACTAATGAATGCACTGTTATAACCAATGGAATGAATGCATGTTGAGCCGTGTGGCACGTTGTAAAACGACTAGGACTTCCTCGCACGTAGAATGACATAACATGTATCTCCTTTCAATGTGTCCTTTATGGAGGAAATGCATGCCAACTGATAAGCTACCCGGCGGGCCAACAGAACCCATAACGGGTAAACTCTGTCTTTGTCCGGAGGTCAGGCATTGCCAACGCTTGTTTGTGCGGTGGTGATCCGTCTCCAGTCGTGCTCATCCTCTGAGCGGATTCATCCTCTTTGGTTTCTGTCAATTAATTTTCACCGTTCTCTTTAGTTTTATGTCTATCTGTGTATTCCCTTTTGTCTCTGTCCATGTCCTTTTTCAAAAAAAGGATTATATAAAAAGGAATGTATGCACTCTGGTACATCCTGTGCCCTTCTGTAGTCATGCTACACAGACTGGGATGTCCTCAGGTTTCTCCTTTCCAACATGAACTCGTTCCTCTCAAAAGAGTTTGAGTTTTCCTGGACGTCCTCTGTAAGTGCGTTTCAGAAAAGTACTCTTGAGTCTTGGGTTTAGTATGTCTTGGAATATTTCAAAAAAACTGCTCATCCCTCCTACTGATACCTCATAGCAATAGCTTAAAATTGGCTAACTCTGCCATCCACTGGTGTGTTATTCCCTGCAGCTTGGCGGTTGTCAGTACATAGGTTAGCAAGTAGTTGTCCATGGTCTCTGAATCGCTCGTCGCCCACACCGTGGCTAAGATCTCTAACGTGTCTGAATTTAGGTGGTTGTTCTTTTTGGGGTTGTACGTGTTCTCAAACCATAGTGATGTCTGCTAGATTTCCTTCCTGTCTCTGCTGAACTGCTCCCAAATCCTATTTGGTTGCATCAGTTTGTAGTACAAAGGGGTTTATCAAGGTCTGGCCAGCGAAGGACAGGTGGACACAACTGGAACTAAATGAACTGTCCATCCCCCCATCGCCCTGGGTGGCTCCCCAGTCACCTCTGTGGAGTTCCTTTCACTTTCTGGGCACCACCATCGCCCTGGACCTCAAGGGGGGGCTGAAAATCCCCTCTCTTACAAAGAAAGCACAGCAGAGGATGTACTTCCTGTGGCAGCTGAAAAAGTTCAACCTGCCAAAGACTGTGATGGTGCACTTCTACACTGCTATCATAGAGTCCACCCTGACCTCCTACATCACAGTCTGGTACGCTGCAGCCGCTGCCAAAGACAAGGGCAGGCTGCTGAGCGGGATATTGGCTGCAATCTACTGTCTCAATACGATCTACACACATCCAGGATACGGAGGCGAAAGGCAGTGATTACTCACCCTAGAAAATGACTATTCAGAGCTCTCCCCTCTGGCAGAAGGCTGAGGTCTATCAGGACCAAAACCTCTCACCACATGAACAGTTTCTTTCCTACAGCAGTAGGCCTCATGAACATGCCTCTGGAACCAAATTGACCATAGCCTGTTCCCCACATACACTCACAACCCTCAACTGGACAAAATATTTTTTGTTATTAATGCAGTCTACTATTTTTATGCTCAGTCCACTATTCTTATTTGTTTTTATTTGCCTTATTCTTTTTTTATAAAATGTTGCACTAATGGACCAGAACAAATTCCTTTTTTGTTGTGAAACTTACTTGGCAATAAAACTCTTTCTGATTCTGATGAGCTGGTACCTAAAGTACTTATTAGTGTTGTCCAGATGATTGGCACTTTCTTGTCGTCTTTGCCTCAGGTGTTTTCTCTGATTACTCTGCTGACAGCACGTTGTAATACAGCCTTCCAATCTATGAGAAGTTTGGTATATATGGACATTTATAAATCCATGAGAAATTTGGTACAGTATATATGGACAATAATTAATCGATGAGAAGTTTGGTACAGTATATATGGACAGTAATCAATCGGTGAGAATTTGGTATAGTTTGGCATACAGCACCGGAAAAAATAAAGAGACCACTGCAAAAGGAAGGTTTTGAATGAGGAACAGAAGGGTTAAAATTAAGAGACCACTGCAAATTGAACACTTCTCTTCCTCACTCAAAACTTTCCTTTTCAAAATTTTTGGAAAGGAAAGAAAAAGGTGCAGTGGTCTCTTAATTATTTCCGGAGCTGTGTATGGACAGTAATTGGAAATGAATCACTAAGATGCTCTTTTGGTTTTTGGTTATTTCAGTGTCTGTACTGGTGTGATCTCACCTGGGTCTATTGTATATCCATCTTTGTAAATGACTTTCCACAAGAATCTGACACGATGTTGATGTGAAAACCTTCAACTTCAATGTATGGCAGGCATCAGAACATAGACATGCTGATTTGTAACTGGGAACACTAATGGGACACAAAAACAATGTTTAGATCCCACTGGGATCTTTCGCCATGCAATGTGGAAATGAATTATGACATCTTCTGTTTCCCATCTAACTCGTTCCCACTTTCTGTTTCAGGTCATCTGTTGCAGTGGCTATGAGTGGGAACAATGGGACATTTATCAACACCTTGAGTATGAATGTTTTTAATGTGAGTGCATTCCATTCCTGATGTGCATTTAAACACCCTAGACACCCTGATGTGCATTTAAACACCCACGACTCAAATACACAGCACTTGACAGAAGGACAATATTACAATGTTATTATATGTTCAATTACATTTAAAGCACCTCTCTCTGTTGTAATGGGATAGAATTTGAGAGTTGTAACTAGTCTAAAATTCACAGAGAGAGCAGAGATTTACCAACCATGTTTTCAGGCTACATGCTGTAATTATTTACATTTACAGGACTTTATTTACATACTGTACATCAGGGCAATTCAATTCCGGTTATGGAGGGCCAAAGCAATTCTGGCTTTTATCTTCTACTATTAATATGGGAGTGATTCAGACCTGAGATGCCAGGTGTAAGCGATCAACTAGCGGGTAGAACCAAAAACCAGAAGTGTTTCAGCCCTCCAGGACCGGACTCGAATAGCCCTGCTGTACATTATGGCAGTTGGATTTTTTAAATTTTAGCTTCTGATGGAGTATTACATTTGAATTAAGCTATCAGGGCATATGCTGTATAATTTAAATTCTTTATTAAAGAATCAAAGTGTAAGTCTCAGTAATCCAGAAGTTAAAGCTACTGTGAAATGCCCCCTCAACATAATACTAGTTAATTCTGAATTGTACTGTTTTTTTATTCCACTATTCAACATTTTAATGAATCTCACATGAGCTTCCTGTTAACTTCACTCCTCTAATAACTGCTGAGTAGGATTCTGGTTACACCTACCCACTGGTTGTTCCACCAGCAGGACTGGGATTACGTACCAAGATCTATGTGGAGATCAAGGCCACCAACCTCACAGAGAAGTATGTTGAAATGTTATATACTGTATTTTGTCACATATATATATATATATATATATATATATATATATATATATTATTTTTGTATTTGTGTTTGTAATTTGTATCCATTATTTTGAATGGTATTCACAATTTCCCATCAAATTGATCTTTTTCCTCTCCTCTCTAACTTTCCTTCCCTGAAACAGTTTGAATCTGTTGCTTGACCACTGCTTTGCCACTCCATCTCTGTACAACCTGACAGACAATGAGGTGTTCAACTTATTTACAGGGTACGATTAAAACCATACTTTTTATTATTGTTTTAAAACATTGATGATATATGGAATAGTTTATTCCCAAAATAGTATATCCACTAAAGGTTCAAACGATTGATGGGTATCAGATTGTTTAATTGATTTTAGATGTGTACTAACATATTTTCTTTGCAATATGCTACCATTGTTTGGGAATGTGTATACACTACATTTGACTGATATGTGTTTTCCCACTATTAAGAGCCCACTATTTTAGGATAAATGGACTAACTTTCACTCTGCATGAAAGTATTTGCTAAAATGTTCTATTTACATGGATGCAAAACATCTCATGATACTAGATACTAGAGTATGATTATGATTATTTGTCACTATGAAAGGAAACAATAAATCTGAAAGTCAAGAGATTTCTAACACATCTGTAATTGAACAACCCCACGATCAACATCTTAAAGATATACTGTCCAAACACAACATTTTAAGTCAAAAACAACAATTTGGACACATTGCGTTTTGAGAATAAACTGTTCTGTTTCAGTTCAATATAATGATTGTAATTCATATTTGCTAATTTCCAAAGTGTACTTTCATGACACTTATTTACAGATGCACTGTTGATCCACGGACGTCTGTCTTGATGAATGGGATTTCCAAGATATCCAGATTCTCCTTTGAAGCCTTCCGCTTCGTATCCCACAAAAACCTGGACAAGTCTAGTATCTACCTGCACTGCATTCTCCGAATGTGTGAGGCTAGCAAGTGTCAGGAGATGCTTGGGGTAAGTGGATTACCATTCTGACATTGTTCCAAAATGATAAATACAACACATTATACGTTGGTGACCTTGAATGTTTCTGTAAACAGCAACCGTGTCAAGATACTGGATCTGTTTGTTTAGGAGCTGGAGTGTGGAGGGGTGACATGTTGGGTCTGTCTGGGCTAACTTCCTTATTTCCTCCTAAACTACTGGTTTGTCTTTCCCACAGGGTTGCCCAAACAAACGCAGAAAAAGATCTCCAGGGCCTTTTGGATCGGAGTCAGCAGAATCCACCACAGTGTCAGTGGGACCTCTCTATTCTGCTAGAGAAGGTAACCATATATTTGGTATCATTCCGTGTGAGAATGTGACACATTAAGCTATTGAGAGTATGACAGTCACTTGCAGTCAGTGCCATTCTTGCTCAGACGCTCATTCCAATGAGTAATCGGTTGTTTGTTTTCGTACAGAGAGAAGACCAGATGCGTTGCCATATGGTAAGTTATGTAAATATTCTAGCAAAATGAAACGGCCAAATGGTAGCCTCCTTAGTGGTGAATCAGCCTGAGGCACTTGATCGAAAAGCAGCCGAGGTGCAGCCACACCCTGGGTTCGGTCCCAGGGTGTCACACAGCTGGACGGTGAAAGACCGTCCTTGCATCACCCAGTGCCTGCAAGCTGCCTGAGGTGTCCGGTCGACATGGGTTAAGCAAGTTAAGCTATAAGAACGGTTCGGAGGGGCATGCATAACCCAACACGACTGGGTCTTTCTCCTGACTTCAAATGGTTAATGTGTCTGGATGGGTGGATATAAGTGACATTAATGGCCTCGAACGATGCTCTGTTTTTCCTCTGTGTGGTCCAGGCAGTGGAGGCCTAGAGTCAGGAGGTGGCAGGGTTACCTACACAGGACTGCTGCTGGGGATCCTCTTTGGCACGCCCTGCCATCTGGTCCTAGGGATCCACTGAGCTGGTGGTCAGCGCCTTGCTTTTGACTGGTGGGTGTCTTGGGCCAATGACTTCCCGGCAACCTACTAGTTCGCCGTGGAGCCCTGATTGGGTGTTTCAGATTTCCAGTGATATTAAAAATGTTTGTAGTCAAAAATACACACTAGAAAACCTTGATGGGGATCTTTTATGAAAAGAATTAGACATCCTGGTTTCTCATTCTCCTTGTATTTTAGATGAAGTCTCTCCAACCCTGATATGCTATATCAATTACCAGGTATGAAGGACGTTTAAATGCCTGACTTGTGTTGCAATATTGAAAATTTGGCACTAACCACAATAATTTTCCTACAGTTTATATATACGGTTCATGTATTGTATTGTATAAGATGAGGCAGTATCATTAAATTGTTATAATTTGTCTGGCACTTCTGACTTTTGCACTTAAAGTTGCACTGCTGGTGACTCCATGGACACACATGGCCAAATGTCTATACAAGCAATTTGTGTACAACTGTTGATGTAAAAACAGCTTTATGAAAAACATTTGATTTATTGAAATTTGTATAGGACACCTTATTCTCAGCTGTTATTATATAAAATGGGTTTTTGGTACTTTTTTAAAATGTTGATATTTAACTCAATAAAAATTGATTGTTAAGCTAAGATAGGTGAGTTAAGCAAACCCCATTTTTCTGTTCCTTCTCACATGTTTTGGTTTGAATTAGGATGAATTCCATGTTCTTTAGAATGAAGTAAAATATCCTAATGTGATCAGGTGGTAACAGTACATGTGATTTACATTCTGTAAACGGAGCCCAAGCCGCTTTATTTACAATTGAAATACACTGCCTTCTAAACAACATATGCATGAAATACACACAACAATGGAAACCTCATAAATATACATGGATTACTTACTGTACTGTATATACAACTGCAAAGCACTCCGAATACCGTGTACAAGCGCAAAGTGCAAAAACAGTAAGTTCAAATGTACTCTGCAATGGAAACAATGTGTTTTCTCCATTCCTCTCTCTTTCTCTCTCTATGCTGGGATAAGTGCTCTGCTTTGCTTTACTGCACGGTTTGCAAAATGTCCTGGAGGACCGCACTAAGTTTGGCGGAAAAGTCCTCCTCCAACAAGCCCAGGGGTTGTAGGGTAGGTGACTCACTTTGGCTCTGAGTCTGTAACTCCCGTCCAAGAAGGTGCTTCTTGATTTTGGCGTGGAACAACCGGTCCTGTGAGGCAGCGCTCTGGCAGAACTGCTCCAAGCTGGTGGACACCTCGGCCCTAATGGGCTGCGGGACCAGTAGGAGACTAGCCAACTTTGCTTTTAGCACCCCCGCCCTGCCTCGGACCTCCAGACTAAACGCCTGCGCCTCCTGCTCAAGGCGAATGTTCGCATCCTGCCAGAAGACCCCTTCGTCACTACCCTTGAGCTCCTCAATCATGTTGGACGTCTTGGTTTTAAAGTCCCGGATGACTGATGTCGTTTTTGCGCTGCTGTCGTCCAGAGTCTGGCTCATACCCCTCACGGCCTCCGGGTACAGTGCGGTTTCAGCTGCCCCCTGTCTCACAGCCACCTCCAACTCCTGGAGGTGGAGCCTGAGTTGGCCACACAGCTCCTGGCTGTTGTCGTTCACAGTACTCTGGAGCTGCTCGGTCAAGGCAGCGAGGCGTTCTCCCATGCGGGCCAGGGTGGACTCACTGGACCCCGGGTGGACAGGATACAGGGAGAGCCTTTCCCTCAACTCGGTGAGTTCCTGGCGAAGGCGGGCGTGCAGTCTCTCTGACTCAAGGGTCAGCTTATGCCCGATCTCGCTCACCAGAGGGCTGTCCTTCACATGGCTCTTCCAAATCCCACTGTTAACATAAAGGACCATGTCGATTACCTTTATAAGTCTGTTTTAAGGCAATTACAGATCTTATAAGACAGTTTAGAATATTTTTATGAGGAGAGGGTTATTTTAAGACTGTCATATAGTTTTTGAGGACTTACTTGACATCTTTGCTCATGTCTGTCTTCTCATGAACCTCATTGTTTGTTAGGTCCTGTTGGGTCTGTGATGCTTCTCGGTTGGTATGGTAGAGTGGGTATGCTACAATAGAAGACAGGACAAACACCATTAATAAATTAAATAATATTTTCCAAGAATGCTATTCTCTCCAAAAACATAATTGCTATGAAAAGCTCAATACCATTTGACAAAAGATGCGATCATGTTTCAACTGGATAGGAAAGAAAGTATGCCTACAAACCTGTTGTCATCAGTAATGACAGGGCAAAGATAACTACTTTGAGGAGCATGTTTTTTTTCTTCAGACTGAGGAGAAACAGGAAAATGTATCAGAATTGTCCACAGTGACATTCAGACTAAATAAGACGAAGAAAGGTGAAGATCGCTAAGTAAGCAAGTGTTTAGCTTTGTACTAGAAGCGGCTGAATGATTCGTCATCAAGACCCTTTTTATAAAGGGACGATTCACTATCAGAGGCTGTCCTTAACTCTGCCTGTGTCAACACACAACACGTGGAGGGTCATGTTGATAAGGAATAGCGCCCCACTCATCGCACAAGAACATTCACACTTAACAGACTCCACAATTCCCAACATTCCTTGATTCCTTGAAAGCAGGAGTTCCCAACCTAGGTAGTGCGCCACCAATTTAATGCGTTAGTGCTTCAAGGGACGGTATTATTTAGGTCAGAAAGAAGTTGTAACCCGCCAGAAGATGCTACGGACGCACAAGGGAATGTCTAAGGGCTTTCTTGGTAACACTGCTTAGCCACAATTTTATCAGGAAATGTTTTCAAATATGGTAAAGGGGTTCCTGAGACTGGAGTCATCAGCTGGTGAGCTTGGCCTAAAACTAAGTTCATTCGGTTCATTCTAGATAAGTGTCTCAGATTGCAGTCTAGATTTTGGCTTAAAAGCTGTCTGGGAGAGACAGAGCATGAAGCTGCTTTGCCCAAAGTACAGATTACACTGACGTAGGCATATGCCCATGTCAAAAACACTATCTGCTCCCCTCCATCAAAACAATGTTATTATCTATTATCAGGGTTATTATCTACGGCTCCTGGTTGGAGGATTCGGACTAGTATTCTAAACGCTTCTGGACAGAGGCGTCGCTAGAATCACAATACATTCAGGGCTTAGCCCACCCCCTCCCCCCGCCCCGCCCGGGACAGAAAGTACAGGGTTTTGGACGACGCCACTGCTTCTGGAACACCCAATGGAATGCTGAAGATCATGGTGGGTGTAGAGTGGAGGCACTATGCTACATTCACACACTAGTGTTATTATTTCTGGCAGGAAACACAATGTACCCAGCAAACCAACATCTGTTCTTTAAAAGTTCTCAGTACTTTTTTTTTAGGTAACAAAAAAGGATGATTTCAAAATTCCATGGATGATTATGCACATTTACAAAATAAATTCCAAAAAGGTTGTTTGTGGAAGGATGATTAACTGTTTGAATCTGATTAAAAAAAATTGGCAGAAAATATTCCTTTGTTAGGAACATTTTCAAACCGCTTAAAACCATTAACAAAATAAGTTGGGCTCACCAGTTATAACTGTTTTTGGAAGAATTGTTTTTCTTTTTTCTTTTTGTTAGGGAAGGATCATTTGGAAGGCAAACATGGTTCTATGTAGAATCATATATAAAAGTACCCAGCATGCACTATAGCAGGGGTCAATTTAGAATTCTTTGGTTTAATGCATGAAAAGAATCACATCATCAATCATATACAGCTACAGTAATAGTGAAGTAATACTGTTTCACAGTATTTATTCACCCCAAATGTAGTTTAAATGAACAAAAAAAGGGTATCCCACCAAACAACAGACGTTGCACCCTCCAGCACATCCATAAAATATGTGATTGGATGCCGAGGCCAAACCTGATATCATTTCCTGGTTGCAAAAATTCTTCACCGTTCACCAAATTGCTGTTCTGAAAAAAACAATTACTGAAGAGCTTTGGAAATCATTGTTCTGCCATAATCGCTCTAAGCTACATTATTAAATACGAAAGCAATACTCTACAGCAATTGGATTGGGGGGGAATTGTTTTTAATGTCAGTTATTTTTGCTGCAGTTAACTTAGCCTCCATGTGGAGAAGACATTCTTTGCATTGCTCATTTAACAATTTCACTCTGGGCAGATTCCAGTATGAATTGTCCAGTTTTTGCAAGCCAGGATGGAATGACATAAAGAGGCTCGACAGAAACCAGGAGGTGCCAGATCCACTGTGTTAAGAGTCATATTTGGTAAAGCATGCTGGTGAATAATAACGTCAAAAGGGTTAAAGGCTAACAAGGCTGGCCATCACAGTGTTAGATAAAAACTCTTACTTACGCTCTAGGAATGTTTCCCGGTTTGCCGGGTATGCTACAGTTCAACCCACATATTCACAAGTCCATAAAAAAGTCCATGAAACAATGCCTTCTGGCATACAACTAATGCATTTGGAATATTTAAATGCAACAAGCACCAGATATGCAAGCATACTCTGTACAATACTGTGCATCCCCTCAGGTTTGTTTAAGACTTGGGGACATTGAAGAAAACCCTCATGTTATATCTTGCATTGTGTGTATGTGTATGTGAGCTGTATTTAATTTTTTTTGACACTGATCACAGAGATAACTATTAATGACTGAACAGATTCAATATACTGCACTCAAATGAATAGCTTTCACCATTCCTATCTTACACACTCAAGATTTGAATGTGACTGTACGTCGACTTTGTGATTATTCATATTCTCGTTATGATGCGTGGGCAACTCAGAGGCTAATGGGCGTATGTTGTTTCCTTTTGAATGTCATATAGCAGGCGACTGAGACAAGCAGCTGCTGTGCGGTCCTTGACGTTTCCTGTCTGACCTGCTGAAGTTCTCTGCTGGCTGGGCTCCCCAACATATCCAGAATGCTGCAGCCCACCTGGTGTTCATCCTTCCCATGCTATCCGATGTCACCCGACTCCTCTGCACATTCCACTCCCATCAACTAAACCTGTTTTAACTGAGTTCCTGGTGATTTAACATATTGCCATGTAAACAAATGTATAAAATAAACAGAAATTCTAATAACTATAATTACCACGATAGCTTTAATTTGGATTTTCCCTTTTTACAAACATAGGAGTAAAAATAGCTGATATTTTGTTTGGGTCAAACCCTTGGCCTAAGGGAGGTTGAATGAACTGACTCATGAATTCCATGTTAAAGACGGACAGGGGGTCCTACACACAGACGCAACATGAGTTTGAATATAAATAAAAATTACACACAAGGGGGCTGTAAATATGGGCTTTGTTTACCCTGGCCAGAGAGACAAGGCGCACAGTTGGCTAGGGTGTACAGAGCTGCGGTCAGTAGCCTGCAGTTGTTCAGACAGAAAACTTATTTTGTTTCCATGCAGTACAGCATGTGAAAGCACTGATGTTTAGTTTTAGGCCGATTCATTTTTCTTGAGAGTTTATGCCTGGTTTTGTTAGGAAAGCACCTGAAAAGTTTTTTTTTTTTATAGACTATCTAAAACAATTCCACATGTATGTGAAAGGTCACCACAACCTTAGGTAACTAGCTAGTTGTCACCGACAGGACATAGTCCACTGCTTCTGTGGTGTAGGCTGTTTTAGGTACACAAAGTTCATTATTTTAATATCAATAACAATCCAGAATGTGACAAAAACACATTCCTGATCTCCCAGAAGTCTCTGCCCTTCTTTTTCCTTGGAATTGAGATTTATTCTAAGTTGACATATGGAATTATTTCAAGATATACCATAAATCATTTGATATGGAGTTTTAGGACCTACATAGATATCCTCCATTACACAAAAAACATGATCTATGGTATTGCCATAGAATATTCCATTTGGTAACTTAGTACAGGTAGCAAATTAAGTAAAAAATAAGGGAAAATACATTAGAGATATTCTTTAATGATTTGGATTTTTGCCATCTGTAATGTGGGAATTCTAAAGGATCTAGTAGACAGTTTATAGCATCAACTAAACTGATTTGGGTCTTGCAGGGGTGTTGCCTGGTGCCTGCCACAGAACAGTTATGCTGCTGAACAGTTTTCCATCAGGGCGTGGTTTCCCAGTGCTTAGAAGGTAAGAACAGGGATGGTGGGCCATGAAACCACACAGGCGTTGTGGCCACTTCCGAATACGCTTAAACTCTTGTTGTGTAGTCGCCATGGCGTTGGGGATTTCAACGTTTCTCCATTGGTCAGGAGACGTGAGCTTAAGAATCAATATAATTTGGTTTGTTGCAGGACTCGCATAACGAGGGTGTAGCACTGTCTTGTCCAGAGTTAGGGTCAACTCTGTTGGAAGGAGTTTCAGGGCTGCTTCTTGGGGACCATAGGTGACCTAGCCAGCACAAAAGGAGTTGTAGGCCTGATCTTTCTGATCCCCAATTCTCAGGTAAGCCACATTCCAAGGCTGGCACAGAGGACAGGTACTCAAGATTTGTACCATCTGGGTATCTGGATGTGGTACAGACCGGGGAGCTTGTTTTCTCACCCCAACCTGGACTTTGGTGATGTAATTCACAGGCATTCCACAGAAAACAACTTATTTACAAGTAAATAAAGAGCTGGGCTTTGGAAGATACATCACACTAGTCAGTTCTAACATCTACACCTCCTTCTGATGTCATTCCTCTCAGTTCTCTGCTGCCAATGACTGGAACAAATTGATTAAGACTCTAAGACTTGACACTATTATCAGTCCTAACTCCTTCAAAGACAAATTGTCTGAGATGCAATCTGATTAAGTATGAGATGGCAATGTGATGTGCTGATTGGAGTTACAGATAGTGAAAGGGTACATTGTATTTATCCTATTCTGTCTCCTCTTGTGGGACCCGGTTGTGGGACCCACTTGACACACAGAGCACACAACACACATAACACAAATAACACACATCACACGTAATAAACAACACACATAACACATATAACACACACACCCTTGTATTGTATACTTTGATTCAACAAATAATTGTTGCCCTGCTTTTGATTCCCTGTTTGTGTTCATTATTTTTGGGGGGATAAGTAGTATTGATTTTTGCATGTTCACATATGCGTAGGCTATGTAGACTATTAGATAAAGGCCTGGAAAGGACTGTTATCTCTTCGTTTGATGAGGAAGCAAAGGGTGAGGTGTTATCTTGGATATTGAACACAAACTGGCAGCATTTCAGTACAGAGAACAAAGTTTGACGCGACTGGATAAGCAGGAAAACACACAGCGTTCGTTCGTCACAACCAATGTTTGACCTGGAAACATTTCAGACAAAAACCCCACTGCAAAACAGTTGGTTTGTTTTGCACATCCAATGCAAATAAATAGTACATTCCCTGAACTTTGGGAGAATTGCAATAAACCATAAAGCAGAGTTGCGACAAATGTGCCCTGAGAGCCAAATCACTAACGCTTGAATAATCAGTTCCATGGTGGAACTGACCTGAATGAAGCTTGTAATGGGACCTGGATGCATTGGACAGTCACTTTCAACCCACCAGCCTATCGTGTTACCTCACCCCTCAGGCCCCATCAATGATTCAGCAGACCAGAGAAAGTGCTGGTCTCCTGTCTCCAACTGGTCCACATCAAGCGGGACAGTAGAAGCAGGACTGTGGGGAGTGGGATGATGATGCTTGGGACGTCGGGCAACTACTGGTGCCTTACCCAGCTGCTCTGGTGCCTGTATTTCATTGGGAAAGAACACACCGCCCGTGGCCACAACAAAACCCAGGAAACCAGTAGAGTGGGTGGGTTATTTTGTGAGCAAGGTAGGTTGCCTGGTTTTGTCTGCATGCTTTCATACACAAATGTGTACCTGGATGTTGAGAAGAATCAATGAGAAGTATGACGCTGTGGTGTTATAACTCCGGGCGGAGTTATGTCACTTTTCTGACCTCACATCAAACCCATGGTGGCCTGGTGCCTCGGGGTAAAACAGGATACTACTGCCCAGAGGGAAGTCCCACAGCGATGCCTTGTCCCAGGGGTACGTTTGGGCCATCCACCGAGGCCACATCCATCCACGGCTGTCTCAGCTGCCCTACAAACCACTACTGCCCGCGGCCAGCCCTGCCCTCCGGCCTGCCCTGTGGAGCCCGGGCACAGCAACCCCTACCAGGCCAGGACAGATGTGTCTGTTTGGGGGAAGGACAAACCTTCCAGGTGTGCCTTTCTGCGTTTTTGTCGATGTCATGTGTATTTGTGAGTGTGTCTGTGCGTACGTGTGTGCATGTGTGTGCGCGCGTGTGTGCGTGCGCGTGCGTGTGCATACCTGCTCATAGGATTGCCCTTCCTCTATGTTTAATAATATGTATCAGTGGCTCGGTTCTATCAGTGTGTTGTGGTATCAAGCACCCAGGTTGAATGCAGTAACAGTATACACAATGTATCTTGCTTCATGGGTCCAGTTCGTAGCCGGCGGCTCAGAACGTTTCATATCAAGTTTCAATGCGGCGGGACTCTAGTTTCCAGACATGTAGGTCAACCAGTGACTGTTGGACCTTTCTCTCAGCAGCTCATGTTCAGAAGGGAAATTACTCTAGATACACAGAATGACTTTTAGGCATTGAAGATTGGGTGTTGAACTGAATGGCATTGTAGGATCTAATTATGTGTGTGTGTGTGTGTGTGTGTGCCCTAATGTAGGCCAGTGATGGGCAGTGCACCTGTGCCCTAGGTTACCAGGGTCAAGGGGACACCTGTTTGCAAAGTGTATATGACATCTGCAAAGATGGAAGAGCGAGGACACAACATGGAGTCTGTCTGGACAGGCAGCAGTGGGCACAGCACTGTACCCAGCAGGTTAGAACAACACAACACAACCCACAGGTTAGAACAACACAACCCAGCAGGTTAGAACAACACAACCCAGCAGGTTAGAACAACACAACACAACCCAGCAGGTTAGAACAACACAACCCAGCAGGTTAGAACAACACATCACAACCCAGCAGGTTAGAACAACACATCACAACACAGCAGGTTAGAACAACACATCACAACCCAACAGGTTAGAACAACACAACACAACAGGTTAGAACAACACAACACAGCAGGTTTGTAATGTTGGCTCCTCTCTGGCCTGGGACATCCACTGTGGCTCTCTGACCAATCACATTACTTCCCCTGTGGTGTGTTTTTGCCAGGTTGAATCCAGCTTCTTCCACAAAGATGAATTTATGTGCTGTTTGACTTCAATATCCATTATTCTCAAAAAAGACAGTAAATCCATAGTTTTACAGAACTTTACATTATGTGTAAATGTATAAATACCCTGTTTGGTTGTTAAACAGACATTACCTGGATATATTGATACTCTAGTTCTTTCACACATTCACCATTTCTCTCATAGGGCACAGTGTACAACACTTGGGTCGTTTTTCACCTGAAACTGCAATCAACTGCGTTAGGATTGACTAAATATTCTAACATTATTAACATTTTGTAACAAATATCAAACATTTTCCTTATATTTCAATTGGGTTACTCCAGAAATGCACACCAGTTGCATTCTGTTTTGAATGTGTTTTTAACCGTTTTGATAACAGTGTGTGAGCATTTGAGAAAACGTGCTGTGAATATATTGTTTTGTTGGTGGTTGAGTTTGAATGAGAAAAGAGTTCATGGATTTTGGGGAATGTGTTCATTGAATGGATTTTGTGTGAAAGAAATGAGAAATGTTTCAGTTTGGTTCACGTACACTTCCGTTTTGCTACTGTAACTTCTGTATTGTTTGATGCTTGTAAACTGTAATACCTTTCCTATAGGAACTTATCACAGGTGGATGTCTACTCTGAACTAATCCAACAACATCTAGCCTTGTTTCCCCTGACTGGATGGGACTCAGTCCTTCCCTTCGGTCCATATACCAACAGATCCCACGTGTTCCCTCCCCCAGGTGTGTCTGTCTCCAGAGGACTACCAGGGCTTTGATGGACCTCTGGGCCTGTGTCTGTGCAGAGAGCCCCCAGAGAGAGCGGTGTGTGGGGCCTGGTGTAGGAGTGGACCCACGCAGGCGCTGCATTTAATGTGCGCTGCTGGAGACTTGCAACTGGTGTACAGCAACTCTGAAGGCCAGGTGAGCCGTTACGATTTTAGCACGTGTGGGAAAGAGTTGGACAACAGGCACGTGCTCACACACAAAGTGCCAAGCAAACCTCACACACACACGCACGCGCGGAAACAAGCAACCAATAGCCAATTCCAGGTCAACAGCGCCTAAGAACACTTGATACTTTTCTAGTTATTCCAGAAAAATGCACAGGACCACTTCATGACAAATGTATAATGTATAATGTCTGACATGGCACTGAATAATGTTAGAGAATGCACTGAATAATGTCAGAGAATGCACTGAATAATGTCAGATAATGCACTAAATGATGTCAGACAATCCACTGAATAATGTCAGAGAATGCACTGAATAATGTCAGAGAATGCACTGAATAATGTCAGATAATGCACTAAATGATGTCAGACAATCCACTGAATAATGTCAGACAATCCACTGAATAATGTCAGACAATGCACTGAATAGTGTCAGATAATGCACAAAATAATGTCCGACAATGCAGTGAATAAACGTGGATATCATCTACTCCGGTTAGACTCAGACAGCCGAGGAACACTCTGACCCAGTGGTGAGACCCAGTGTTTTCTCTATTAGGTGATCATCTCAGCGGTTGCGCTGCTGGACAGAGTGTTCAAACGCTGGGACTCCCAGGAGGCCTTGCGGTGTGATGCCCATCGCCACGGCATGTCCCTTCCTGTGTACACAGTGCGGACAAGTGGTGAGCCCCCAAGATACTCTTAGTTGTAATTGACAGTTAGATCATGGATGCATAGACATACATAGACATACATGGACATGGATACAGACATGTGCAAAACATAGGACACCCCATGACAACCGTTATCTTTTCCAACATTTTTACACAAATGGACATTTGATCTTGCGTTTCACAATTTTGAGAGATGGAAGGAGTATAACAATGGCAATAAAACTGAAGTAATGTAACTTTGTCTCTTGTAAGGACAAAGTTAAGACAACCCCACATTTATTACAACTGAAAATGGCTTAAATTTGAGTCAGATGGACCACATCAGGTGCAAATGATTAGAACATCGTTTTTTGGAGGATTTTGGGGGAGCCTGTCTTATTTAAACCTCACACTTTTAGTTTGGTTTGCTCTTGATTGTTGAAGTGAGTGGTATCATCTTGACTAGATCAAAAGACTCTAAGACCTTCAGAAAGAAGGTTGTAGATGCATATGAGTCTGGGAAGGGATTTAAAAAGATCTCCAAACAATTTGAAATCAACCATTCCACTGTCCGGAAAGTGGAAAACATTTGAAACAGCAGCCAACATGGCCAGGTCGTCCTTGCAAGTTCCGCCCAAGAAAGGACCGCAAGATGGTTATGAAACTCTTGAACAATCCTTTAATTTCATCCTGGGACCTACAAGTAGGTCTTATCACAGTTGATGTCAAAGTACATGCATCTACCATCAGAAGGAAACAGCAGACGTTTGATTTTTATGGGAGGTGCGCAAGGAGGAAACCCTTGCTGTCAAAATAAACCATCAGGGCAAGAATAAAGTTAGCCAAAGAACATCTAGACCAGGACCTCTGGAACAACGTGCTTTGGACCGATGAATACAATGTTGAATTGTTTGGGCACAGTAACAGAATACTTTTTTGGCGCAGCATTTGAGAACAAGAACCTCATAACAACTATGAAGCATGGGGGGGGGGGGGGGGGTGGAAATGTCATGGTTTGTGGCTGCTTTGCTGCAGCAGGGCCTGGTCAGCTCACCATCATAGAATCTACTATGAATTCATTATTGCTTAAGAGGATTCTTGAGGACTGAAATGAAAGACCAACTGTCTGAAAATGTAAGCTGCAGCGGATGTGGACCATGCAACATGACAATGACCAAAAACATTCTAGTAAATTCACCAAAGAATGCCTCAAAAGACAGAAATGGAGGGTTCTGGAATGGCCAAGCCAAAGCCCGGATCTTAATCCTATTAAGATGCTGTGGTGTGATTTGAACTGGGCTGTGCATGCAAGAAACCCATCAAACATCACACAGCTTAAAAAGGTCAGCTTGGAGGAGTGGGAAAAACCAAGTGAAGATTGGTTGAGCGTTCTTGGAAACGTCTCACTGAGATTATTTCAGACAAAGGGGGCAATGCCAGCTATTCAGACACAGGGTGTCCTAACTTTGTCTTAAGCAGGAATTGGCATCTTTGTACATTTTGTTGTTAAATAAATGATAACAGTTACATTTTCATTGTTTTTGGTTAAATTACATCACCTTTATCTATAGTTATTGTTTGAAGGACGATTGAAGATTGATACGTCCATATTTCTTCAAAAATCACTAAATGTTTCACGGGGTGTCCTAATTCTTTCACATGACTGTAGATATAGATCATAGATATGCATACACATGCATAGATATTGATGATAGATCATAGATATGCTTACACATGCATAGATGTTGATGATAGATAATAGATTATTGACATATTTTACCCAATACAACCCCAAGTGGGTGGTGGGTAATGGTTTTAGAATAAACGGGAATGAAACAAAATGATTCATATTTTAAATACAAACACTTGCCAGCTCACTGAACATGTGAAGTTGCTATCTGTCCAGCAACTGATAAAAAAAAGAAACCCAGATATGTGTCCTAATGTGCCAAATGTAGTGAGGATATGTCACCTAAACAATATCAACAGGCCCTAATGACCAACTGCAAAGTGTGTGTGTTTGTGTGTGTTTGTGTGTGTTTTTTCTTGTGCGTGTGTGTTTGGGTGTGTGTGTGTGTGCTTGTGCGTGTGTGTTTGGGGGTGTGTGTGTGTGTGTTTGACTGCATTTTGAAAGACGCGGGCTTCCTAGGTCTCCTCAATGCCATCCCACAGGAGATTCAGAAGTTATTTCCAGAGAAAAGCCCTGGTCATCACACATTAACAGGTTAGCTATCCTAAATCAGACAAAATTATAGAATAATTACAGTGGTTTAAATGTTACAGTGGTTTAAATGTTCACTTTAAAAGCTAGCATTAAGATTTCTTGTTTGCTCAACATAATTTCATGGACATACATATTTACGGCGAACATTTATTAATAAATTCATTAACTTAATCTTACACTAATTTCTTCGTTAGTTTGTTCATTCATTTATTCTTTGTTAAATGTTTTTAATTTATTTATTCCTTTTTTTATTTACCCCCCAGGAGCAACAAACTGGGGAGGAAACAGGAACTCCAGCTCTGTGGGTGTCCTGAACCCTATTGCATGTCTACACCTGGGAGACACTCTGCTGTTTACCGTCACTAGGCAACTCTATCCCAAGTATGACATGTAAGTCAGTCACTCTGTAAAGCACTTTGTGACAACTGCTGTTGTAAAAAGGGCTTTATAAATACATTTGATTGAGTCAGACATTAACTGTAAACAGCAGGGGTTCCCTAAATGTTGCTGTATTTCAACAGTTTATATTGTAATGCAGACCCAATAGCAACTTAATAATTTCATTTGGACTAGGACATTCTGTTACATATATAGTATAAAGATAGTACTATAAAGATAGTATATTTTTTATCTGAAGTGACTAAAATATAAAACAAAATCTATAGGGAATTCAGAAAAGACCATTCAGCAAAAATGTTGAACGAATGACCTCTTTTCTAGGAACCCTGGTTGTATGTATGGCAGCATGCTTTGCAAATCCAATCTCCTCACTTGACAAGTCGTTTATTCATTCTTTTTTAGTGCCTTCAATTAGTTTTGAAGCCTTTTTTCGCCGTGTTTTCCAGAGAGAACCTGTATAACACCAACAGTGACTTTGACTGGGGTCCTTTGAGGAGACTGGCTGAGGACATGACGCTGTCCAGAAACCCCCCGACACTCTTCACCGTGGTCTTCACTCAGCCCGGGGCGTACGCCTTTCAACTCAGCCGGCATCCACACAAGCACATGGTACCAAGGTCATTTCACTTTAGACGTCCGCCGAAACCCTGTCGCCCTGTTTGCTCGATCAGAGCCTTCCGTGTTCCAATGGAACCGTGGAATTGGGTGAAAGGTGCAGTGGCTGTGAACTTCAGCACAGTTTATCTTTATTGACCTCCTTCATGTAAATGCCTCCACTGACTTGGAACCGAACAAAGCTGAAGCGATTGACGTCCGTCGGTAATGTTTGCACTGACCCGGGTTGATAGCGACTTCTTTGTGTAAAATGTAGTCACTATTATTTAGGTGAGTGGCTGTCCCACTTAGCTATCTTAATGGGTTTGAACTGTAAGTGGGGCGGTATAGGAAATGTAAGTGAAATGTAATAGGTGAATGTGGTGAAACATATTATTTCCGTGCTGAAGTGTAAACTGATAACGGTGATATATTACTCTACCGAGTCAAGCACGCATGGCCAACGTCTTGCCTTGCAGTACGTGAGGGTGATGCCGGCGGGAGTTCAGTGCTACGAGCAGGGGCCTTTCTTCCACTCTGTCCCCCACCATTTCACCAGAATGGGCATCGCTAAGAGACAGCACCTGCTCCTGCGCCCTGATTGGTTTGTGACAGGAGGACTGCTGCTTGGCGCTGTGCTCATCATCGGCCTGTGTGTAACCCTGCTGGTGAGGGCACATCGGGGGTTTTGACAAACACACACACACATACACACACACAAACGCAGACAGAAAGATACACAAACACCCACACACCATGCACTGTTGGCAACCACACTCAACCTCGCTGAATGTCTTTTATCTTCTAGTGGAGTATGGCTCATGCCCATTCTACACACAGCTAAGTAGGTCATAAATATTTGTTCTCTCCATGTGCAGATTTTGTTCCGGGAGTATGGCTGGCCGGAGAAGGTGTCCCACAGGGCCCGGTACCGCAATTCCCAGCTCCAGTACCCCATGGACGACTACTCCTCAAAGGGGTCCAAAGTGACGGCGTTGAGGAAGCACCACAGGAAACTCCAGGCCAACACGACAGCGGCCTCTCTACAGCAAGGCACAGCAAAGCCCCCTCCCTCCTCCCACGCGACCTAATCATTATACAGCATTCCCACAGTACTACTACTAGTGTTCCTATAGCCTGGCAGTACCTGTGCACCTCATTACTTCAGAAAACCCTGGGTATATGGTGTGAGTGACACATTGCACTGGAATCCCACGATGTTGTGATTGCTAAATCACGGCAACCAATACGATATCAACAGCCGCAAATGCTACACTCAGAATATTTTGCAATTCTGCCATGTAAGTGTTGCTATTTACATTGTAGATGACTTCTGGGACTATGAGCATCAAGTGGACCTGGAGGCCTTCAACACCAACACATTCTACAGCATCCTGCTGAATCACAGTTTGTCAGTTACCGCTAAATTGGGCCAGCTCAGAGGAGAGGTACAACCCTGCACACGCGTACCAGGAATGACAATGTCATTGTGGGTTTATACTGTATATAGCTAAGGCGATCTGGATTCCATTTTACAATAATTTTAGCAGCATTATCATGCCAACTCATTGGTGTTTAATGCAACAGGTTGCAAACGAAACACTTTGTGAAATGATAATCAATTTGAGACGATAACGCTGTTTTACAGTGTGTTTGTCCATAGGTTCTGTAAGCCCCCCCTCATGTTATATCTATCCCTGAACCATCCCTCGCCCAGAACTAAAAATACACCATGCTGAATATATTTGGTGTATGTAGTATTGAGCTTTCTCCTCATCTTGTGTGGAATGCTGGTTTTTATCTTGGGTTTCACCACATTGGTTTAAACAGTTTGTGGTTAGAATTTTGGCTGGTCACTAATACCAAACCCCCCCTGTCACCTCCGGGGAGCTGAGCTGATAATTAGGGAAAATGGGGAGTGCGACTCTGATGAACTTTGGGAACCCTCTGTTGGATACATAACCATGATGGATACATAACCATGTTGGATACATAACCATGATGGATACATAACCAAGTTGGATACATATCCATGATGGATACATAACCATGTTGGATACATAACCATGATGGATACATAACCAAGTTGGATACACATCCATGATGGATACATAACCATGTTGGATACATAACCATGATGGATTCATAACCATGTTGGATACATAACCATGTCGTTCTTTTCCAATGTTTGTGTGCATGTATTTTTGAGCACGTGTGCGCATTTACGTCTGCAGGTGAAGGACCTGTACCAGGGGGTGATAGGCAAGCTGAAGGGGCTCCAGCTGCGTTCTGGCTTGTCTGCGGTGGGGAAAACCAGAGAAGGCTACGAGAGGCTACGAAGACAGGTGTGTGTTACCCTGAACTGAAAAAAAAATATGAATACAGTTTAAGCACTAAATTCACTAGATTCACCCCAAATCAAGCCAAATCAAATTTCAGCAGCTTACTTCCGGTGTCAGTGAGACATTTATGTGTGGATCTGGAGAAATGCTTGGATACTGTAATTCTTCCACCCTAAGATCCAGTGAAAACAGTCTTAGCCAGGTTTTATACAGTACAAAAGACCAGTCAGTGACCTCATTTGACAATGGAAATATCCTGTGTAAATAATGCAAATAAGTGCGTTTGATGGAATTGAGCCTTCATGTCTAGACATAACCATCACCAGGTGGAGCAGGAGGTGGTCAGGCGCAGGTACCTGGCACAGCAGCTCAGGCATCTCCTGGGCTGCCAACTAGAGGTCCTAAGGACGGAGCTGTGGGCCCAGCAGACTGTGCACAAGGCCTTTGGGGCCCGACTCAGAGAGTGTGTGAGGCTCTTGGGCCAGGTTATGGATAACCCACACCCCCTCTTCTGGGACGACCACACACAACAGTTACGTCTGAACCTGTGTCTCTTGTCTATTCCTGTCGTGCTGTGTGTATAAGGAAAGCTTTTCCAAGTGCTCTTTTAATTGGCCAGCTCTTTAGTTCATATAGTTACACTATCATTAACCTTGAATCCAGAGCACCATGCCCTGTTTTTACAGTATTTTATTTTATATAACTTATTTTTTATATAAAAAATAGAATCAGCAATGTATCAGCTACTTATAAGAGCCAGTATAAAAATCAGCAGGGCCAGCCTACAGTGAGGGAAAAAAGTATTTGATCCCCTGCTGATTTTGTACGTTTGCCCACTGACAAAGAAATTATCAGTCTATTATTTTAATGGTAGGTTTATTTGATCAATGAGAGACAGAATAACAGCAAAAGAAATCCTGAAAAACGCATGTCACAAATGTTATAAATTGATTTGCATTTTAATGAGTGAAAGAAGTATTTGATCCCCTCTCAATCAGAAAGATTTTGGGCTCCCAGGTGTCTTTTATACAGGTAACGAGCTGAGATTAGGAGCACACTCTTAAAGGGAATGTGTTACCTGTATAAAAGACAATCAAGCAAAAAAATTGTATACCTACACAAGACTGGAATGGGGTACAAGACCATCGCCAAGCAGCTTGGTGAGAAGGTGACAACAGTTGGTGTGATTATTCGCAAATGGAAGAAACACAAAAGAACTGTCATTCTCCCTCGGTCTGGGGCTCCACGCAAGATCTCACCTTGTGGAGTTGCAATGATCATGAGAACAGTGAGAAATCAGCCCAGAACTACACGGGAGGATCTTGTCAATGATCTCAAGGCAGCTGGGACCATAGTCACCAAGAAAAATAATTGGTGACACACTACGCCATGAAGGACTAAAATTCTGTTTTGCCCGCAAGGTCCTCCTGCTCAAGAAAGCACATGTACAGGACCGTCTGAAGTTTGCGTGTGAACATCTGAATGATTCAGAGGAGAACTGGGTGAAAGTGTTGTGGTCAGATGAGACCAAAATCAAGCTCTTTGGCATCAACTCAACTCACAGTGTTTGGAGGAAGAGGAATGCTGCCTATGACCCCAAGAACACCATCCCCACCGTCAAACATGGAGGTGGAAACATTATGCTTTGAGGGTGTTTTTCTGCTAAGGGGACAGGACAACTTCACCGCATCAAAGGGACGATGGACGGGGCCAAGCACCGTCAAATATTGGGTGAGAACCTCCTTCCCTCAGCCAGGGCATTAAAAATGGGTCATGGATGGGTATTGACAATGACCCAAAACACATGGCCAAGGCAACAAAGGAGTGGCTCAAGAAGAAGCACATTAAGATTCTGGAGCGGCCTAGCCAGTCTCCAGACCATAATCCCATAGAAAATCTGTGGAGGGAGCTGAAGGTTTGAGTTGCCAAACGTCAGCCTTGAAACCTTAATGACTTGGAGAAGATCTGCAAAGAGGAGTGAGACAAAATCCCTCCTGAGATGTGTGCAAACCTGGTGGCCAACTACAAGAAACGTCTGACCTCTTATTTCACTCATTAAAATGCAAATCAATTTATAACATTTTTGACATGTGTTTTTTCTGGATTTTTTTGTTGTTATTCTGTCTCTCACTGTTCAAATAAACCTACCATAACAATGTTAGACTGATAATTGATTTGTTAGTGGGCAAACATACAAAATCAGCAGGGGATCAAATACTTTTTTTCCTCACTGTAAGTGAACACAAAACGTTTAGACCTTAGACCCGTTGAACAACAACTCTGGTCCCTGTCTTATAATGCAGTGTGATGCAGCGGGTGACGTCCCTGGCATCTGAGATGGCAGAGCAGGTGTCTGGGGAGTGCCAGCGACAGGGGGCTTGGTCAGTCCTGGGAGAGGCCATGGGTGCTAAGTTACTGTGCCCCCACACTGGCACAGTCCTCAGCAAGGAGGACATCTTGGGTGAAAATGTTTTTCGTTCTGTAACGGGCATTAGGATTAAAAGAGAACGCCTGTTTTATATCACAGGAGTCAGATGTCCCTGTAGTTCTTTACATCAGCAGTTTTGGTTGATATGTAGAGCGCGCATTGACACCACCTTGTGGTGAAAATATGTAATTGCGAGGCAAGGGAAATATAAAGCGAGTCAGGCTACATTCCAAGTCAGATTAATCTTGAATTGTTGACACGGCCCTGGTTGTTCAAGAGACTTGAGTTGAATTTGCTGAAATACTTGTTGACGTTCTGATTCCTCCCAGCTCCTGACGGATCAGTGTGTTCCTCCGAGGCTGTCCATATGGACTCTATCACGGGTCTCATAACACCCAAACCCCACACCCACATGCTCGTGGCCAGCGGGCACAGCATGCCGGTGCCGCCCGACTTCTTCATCCACCCTCAGACTGGCCGACTGCTACCAATAGTGGGCAACGTGGGCTACGACCCGGGCAGCTCGTCTCTGATCCTCACAACGGACTCATGTGCAGGTGGGATTCGACTGAAAACATTGCACAATATAAAACCCAGAACAGAATCTAAATAAATGAAACGAGACTCTACAGGTGGGACAGCAGCATAGAGCGAATCTGAAAAAGGCCTGAGCTATAGTACATGCGTTCGTATATAATGCGGTTATGTATAAACCATATTATAGTCAACAATTAAAGGTTACCAGATTAGAAAAGATAATTACATTATCTTTACATGATCTTAAAGATAACCCATAGTCTTAAATTAAAGGAAAGGTAATGATTGACGCCGGTGTTCTGAGTATGCTATTCCTTTTTTGTTATCAGGGGACATGAGGAAATGGGACTCGCCCCTGCTGCCGTTCGTGCCATACCCGCTTTCTCCACTTTCAACCCAGCCTGTGCCCGTCCGACTGAGGGGTCTCCGCCCGGGACAACGACTGCTGCTAGGGGGACCCATGTGTGACCCAGAAACAGGCCTCCTGGTTCCCATTTTAGCTGTAACCATCCACCCCCAGACTGGGCTGGTGTACCCCCTAGGAGGTGTTCACGTGTGCCCGTTTACCCACCTGTCCCAGCCAATCCAGGCGGGCTCCCCCATGTTGGACCCCAGGACAGGAAATGTGGTCCTGACAGCAGGTGTCAGTCTGGACTCTAAAACAGGTCAGCACAACAAGGATGAGAAAATGTCCAACTTCTTTGGACATATAATACTGAAACTGCTCAAATGTTTGAAAAATACTAGTTACTTCAATTACACTGGTTTATTAACAAGCAAAAAAAAAAAAAAAAGAGCCATGCAATGTTTTCACTCACATTACATACATTTGCAAATGTCACATTGAAATGTCTTTCTTTTTGCTATTTTATTTGAAAACATTATTTTGATATTTAAGTGAGCACAGTTAGAGCAATAAATAGGGAATTAAAGCTGCACAGGCCCTGCCAAAAAAGGCTGTACCTCAGAACTGAGCTCTAAAACAATAAGACTTGTAAGGGAAGCAATAAGGCCAACAATAACTTTGAAGGAGCTACAAAGTGATCTGCCTGAAAGTGGAGTAATGGCGCACCAATCCATCATATCAAAAGCTCTGCATAAATCTGGTGTTTATTTGTAGGATAAAAATAAAGAAACCTTAATCCAAAAAGTACCATCTGAAAGCACAAGAGTTGCCCAGCTAAGAACTTGCTTCAGTCTGCAAGAAAAGAGTAAAGATTTGACAATTAGAAATAACACAAATCAAACAACCAAAGCAGACCTCCATCAGGGAACATTCACGAGACTTTTAATGACAGGAGAATCATTGTTGCAGCCCCAGCTAAACAAACCATTTTAAAATAGCTTTTGTTCTGATTCCTCCCATAGATCTGACAATGAAACTGTTTAGCGGGGTCTTAAAAACAAAACAAGCTGTAACATTAAATAGGACTTGCTTCTCAAGCCTGTAGGGTCCTATGGGACCCGTCCAATCTCATTGATGAAGACTTTAGCCTGCCTGGTTTGCGCCAGAGAAAACAGAGAAACAAAAGACACAGTCCATCTGACAAGGCTATTGCAAAATCCCATCTGAACACTTTCCGCCCTTGGCTTTCCGTTTGAAGCGTTCACGTGCCTCCACTATTTACACAAGTGTACCAAAGCTAAGCGAATGAAAATGATAGTGGGTGTAGGGGCTAATTAGTCCCTCCAGTGGCCAATTCCAGCAAATATGCAATGATGCAGCATCCATGAGCAAAGTGAAATCCCATTCCAGGCACCATGTTACTTTTTTCTGCTAGTGTAACTAATCACAAAAGAATGGAAAGATGTTTCTAATTATATGAAAAGGGTATTTTTTATACCTAATTTCTAGACCAATATAATAGATGGCCAGCAGATGGAGCCAGTGAGCAGGGACATACTCGCCTTCATGCACATCTCAGTCCATCATGCTATTTAACAGGTTTTCAGAGACTCAAGCATTAAATATTTGTTTCAATGTGTAATCAGGAGTAAATAAATATTTATACCTATAAATACTTCTATTTATCCAATATCAACCCTAAATATCTTATTTTTCACTCCAATGTTTATAAATTCTAATGAGGAGAACCACTCAAAAGACAAGCCCCTTTAATGTGGAGGCAGTTTGTCTCTGGAGGGGCCTCTCAGTGGTGGTTAAGTTAGAATGGATGCTGGTGGTTGACATTTTGGTGACACCCTGACACCCTCCAACTCCTGTCCATCTTCCTCTGCTTCCTCTTCTGTTCTGTAATGGTTTTCCACCCTGAGCTTCCCCGGAAATGCCTCCTCTATTGGTCCCAAAGGGGGGGGAGGTATGTAGGGACAGGGCTGACCCAGCTGTGAGCTTTCTGAATCTTCCAGAAAGACGATTCCAAAAAGTATATGTGAACAATTAGCCTACAGCTATGGCAGAATATCTAAGTTGTGATTGTGTAACAACATGAATGGCCAAATAATAACATTATTAGAAAGGCTTCATACTAGCTCTATAGTTTGTAATAATTGTGAGATTTTGGACACAGTACCTAGAACGCAGATTATTCAGAAATAATGATAACTCAACATCAGCTAAATATGATTCATTAATCCAACATGAAATGTCATAGGAAGTGATTAGAAATCTGCATCTACCTTCCGCTTATCCGGGACCGGGTCGCGGGGGCAGCAGTCTAAGCAGAGATGCCCAGTGACACGACGGTGAACGAGTGAGGACCCAAATGCAGACACAGAGGCAGAGGAGGGCGGTCCAAAGTGTTTAATGAACAAACAGGGAGTGGGCAGGCTCGTGGTGGGGACAGGCAGTGTTTGTTGTCAGGCGGTCAGATGGTTAAAGGTACAGGAGAGGGCAGGCAGGCTCGTGGTGGGGGACAGGCAGTGTTTGTTGTCGGGCGGTCAGATGGTCGAAGGTACAGGAGAGGGCAGGCAGGCTTGTAATCCAAAAAACAGGCAAGGGTCGTAATCCAGGGAATGGAAGGACAGGTAGACTGGATGATGCACACATAGAATGCTGGAAACGACTGTAAAAGACAAGACGATCTGGCAACTGCCGAACAGAGAACAGGGTCTAAGTACACAGGGCCAATAGGGAACCGGGAACACCTGGTGAGGGGTGGGGACAAGACAACAGGTGAAACACATCAGGGTGTGACACCCAGACTTCCCTCTCCCTAGACACTTCCTCTAGCTCTTCCGGGGGGACACCGAGGCGTTCCCAGGTCGGGTCTCCTCCCGGTGGGACGGGCCCGGAACATCTTCCCGGGAAGGCGTCCAGGAGGCATCCGGAACAGATGTCCAAGCCACCTCAGCTGATTCCTCTCGATGTGGAGGAGCAGCGGCTCTACTCTGAGCTCCTCCCGGGTGACCGAGCTTCTCACCCTATCTCTAAGGGATCGCCCAGCCACCGCGAGGGACACAGTCGAATGCCTTCTCCAAATCCACAAAACACATGTGGATTGGTTGGGCAAACTCCCATGAACCCTCCAGCACCCTGTAGAGGGTATAGAGCTGGTCCGGTGTTCCACGGCCCGGACGAAAACCACACTGTTCCTCCTGAATCCGAGGTTCTACTATCGGCCGTATTCTCCTCTCCAGTACCCTGGCATAGACTTTCCTGGGAGGCTGAGAAGTGTGATCCCCCTGTAGTTGGAACACACCCACCGGTCCCCCTTCTTAATAAGAGGCACCACCCCGGTCTGCCATCCCAGAGGCACTGTCCCCGACTGCCACGCGATGTTGCACAGGCGTGTCAACCAAGACAGCCCCACAACATCCAGAGACTTGAGGTACTCAGGGTGGATCTCATCCACCCCCGGTGCCTTGCCACCGAGGAGTTTCTTGACTACCTCAGTGACTTCAGCCCGGGTGATGGACAGGTCCACCTCTGAGCCCTCAGCCTCTGCTTCCTCAATGGAAGACGTGACGGCGGGATTGAGGAGATCCTTGAAGTACTCCTTCCACCGCCCGACGACATCCCCAGTTGAGGTCAACAGCTGCCCACCTCTACTGTAAACAGCGTTGGTAGGGCACTGTTTCCCTCTCCTGAGGCGCCGGACGGTTTGCCAGAATCTGCTTGGCCTGCCGGTACCCGTCAGCCGCCTCAGGAGTCCCAGAAGCCAACCAGGCCTGATAGGACTCCTTCTTCAGCTTGACTGCATCCCTTACTTCCGGTGTCCACCACCGGGTTCGGGGATTGCCGCCTCGACAGGCACCGGAGACCTTACGGCCACAGCTCCGAGCGGCCACTTCGACAATGGAGGTGGAGAACATGGTCAACTCGGACTCAATATCTCCAGCCTCCCTCGGGATCCAGTCGAAGCTCAGCCGGTGGTGGGAGTTAAAGATCTCTCTGACAGGAGACTCGGCCAGACGTTCCCAGCAGACACTTACAGTACGCTTGGGTCTGCCGAGTCTGTCCAGCTTCCTCCCCCGCCATCGGATCCAACTCACCACCAGGTGGTGATCAGTTGACAGCTCCGCCCCTCTCTTCACCCGAGTGTCCAAGACATATGGCCGCAGGTCAGATGAAATGACAACAAAGTCGATCATCGACCTGCGGCCTAGGGTGTCCTGGTGCCACGTGCACTGATGGACACCCTTATGCTTGAACATGATGTTTGTTATGGACAAACTGTGACTAGCACAGAAGTCCAATAACTGAACACCGCTCGGGTTCAGATCAGGATGGCCGTTCCTCCAAATCAAACCCCTCCAGGTGTCACTGTCGCTGCCCATGTGGGCATTGAAGTCCCCCAGTAGAACGATAGAGTCCCCAGTCGGAGCACTTTCCAGCACCCCTCCCAGAGACTCCAAGAAGGTTGGGTACTCTGCACTGCCGTCCGGCCCGTAGGCACAAACAACAATGAGAGACCTATCCCCGACCCGTAGGCGCAGGGAAACAACCCTCTTGTTCACCGGGGTAAACTCCAACACAGAGCTGGGGAGCTATAAGCAAACCCACACCAGCCCGCCGCCTCTCACCATGGGCAACTCCAGAGTGGTGAAGAGTCCATCCTCTCTCAAGGAGTGTGGTTCCAGAGCCCAAGCCGTGCGTAGAGGTGATCCCAACTATCTCTAGTCGGCCACCAGGCGCTCGCATACGAGCCCCAACCCCGGGCCTGGCTCCAGGGTGGGGCCCCGGCTGCGCCATACCGGGCGACGTCACAGTCCTCAAAATGTTTTCCATCATTAAAGGGTTTTTGAACCGCTCTTAGTCTGACCCGTCGCCCAGGACCTGTTTGCCTTGGGAGACCCTACCAGGGGCATATAGCCCCAGACAACATAGCTCCTAGGGTCATTTGGGTACTCAAACCCCTCCACCATGTTAAGGTGGCAGTTCATGGAGGAGTATTATTAAGTAGAGATAATATTTTAATCAATGACAATGTGAGCTACATGTTTATTATTATTTATATTATTATGATTTTAAGGTCAACATTGGGATGGCAGTTGGAGTGGCAAGGCTCATTTCAAGGGAGGAAGTAGCAATAGTGTGACTTATAATTAGAAAAGCATTCACTCAGCTCACAAAATTCTAACAAATGCTTTTGCCCCCACCTGCTCTCAATCCGCAGATAATATACGTACCTAAAGCTAGAAACCTGCCTGTGTCCGCAACACACGATGCAACATTTTCAGTCAAACAGAGACCATTAAAACCTCATAAAAAGCAAATTAAGCGAAATACAACTGTTATTTGACATTTTTTTCATATATTATGATTTCCTTTTTTCTCCAGATCTGAAAAGTACTTAAAATGGTGTCTGTTCTACTTTAAGGCATCTGGTTGGGACGTGTATGTATGTATGTATGTATCTATGTATGTATGGTCACTGTGGTAACAATGTCATTGATGGATGCCACTAATAAAGCCAGGGACTGCTGTGGTAAACTTCAATGTTCTTTAATGTAACTAGGAACATTATCCAGTCTGTTTATGCAAAACAGCCTAATAGTTTAGTATCTGCTTTATATGACCACTTCTGTACTGAATGCTTAACTGCTCATTACTCTGAGTTTTGGCTAGTAGTCAGGATGCGGAGGAATAGGGACCTCTGTGGCCTCCTTTCAACAGAAGGGAGGGGATGGGTCTTATATACCCTTCTGAATGTGCATTTCTTTTTTTGCGTACTAACGGCTCTGTACAGCTCATTGGGTGCAGTGTGAAGGCCATCCTGGTACAGGGTGGAAAAGGAAGAAAAGGGCAAAAGAAAAAACCCTTAAGTACCGGTTGTCGTTAACTATCCAATCCAACTCTAATTTCAGGTGTCGATGGTGCAAAGACAACGCTGCTCATCGCGCCGCAAAGTAGAATATTTAGGATGCATCCCTTGCAGTAGCAACAAAAAAAAAATCTCTTTACTGTTGGTTCAATTATTATTAGGACCAGGATGTTTTATCTTAACACTTGTTCTGAACCCTGAAAATACTCCTAGCCCTACACATCATGTCATCTCCCTACCTCCAGGAGCTGTGCTTCCAGTGGGCGGTCTCCTCCTAGGCGAGGCCATTGTCGAGCCCCTGAGCGGCAGGCCGGTCAGGGTGGCCGGCGGCAGCGTCCAAGCCGGCAAGCTGGTGCCTCATTCTGGCGGGTTCCAGGCCCTACTGGATGGCCAGACTCTGGTGGCCCGTCGCCGCCTGGTGGACGTCCTACGTGTGGTCAGGGAGAACCCGGGCTCCGGGGAGATGGGTCGGCAGGGTCGGATCCAGGCTGCAGCCCGCGAGCTGGAGCAGGCCTGGGGGAAAGCGGTGCACTGCCGGCTGCAGCTCCTGTGCCGTCTGGAGACCTTGCTGGGCTGGGCATGTGTCGTCTCCCAGGATGGCGGTGTCCAAGGTTAGCCATTCGAATGGTGCTTTGCTGGTACTTTGTATTTTTGGGGGATCTTTTGTGGGGGGAACATTACGTTTAGGCCTGCCTTGACAGAGAAGTTGAAAAAGATGAATGAATGAATAGGCCCGGCTGTTTTGTTTTTTAACAATCTTTCTTTCTGGTCGGCTCCTTTTACCCACTGCTTTGTGGGTAAAAGTGATTTAGAGCTAAGGGCCCTTACGCTCTGTTTTGTATCACATTAGGAGAGATCCGTCTTCCCGGTACTGATCTTTCCTTGCCGGCGCTGCCTGGTATGGAGTATCCTGACCCACAGGGTTCTGGCCTGATGGTTCCAGTCCTGGGATCTCAGATGGACCCTGTGTCAGGACTCACTGTCCCTCTCGCAGGAACCATGGAGGATGCAGACGGCAAAGGTGACGGTAGATGGATGAATGTCTAAATGGATTGTAAAGTGGATGGATGAATGTCTAAATGGATTGTAAAGTGGATGGATGAATGTCTAAATGGATGGATACGTTTTTAAATGGATTGTAAAGTGGATGGATGAATGTTTAAATTGATGGATAAGTGTCTAAATGGATTGTAAAGTGGATGGATGAATGTCTAAATGGATTTTAAAGTGGATGGATGAATGTCTAAATGGATGGATACGTTTTTAAATGGATTGTAAAGTGGATGGATGAATGTCTAAATGGATTGTAAAGTGGATGGATGAATGTCTTAATGGATGGATAAGTGTCTAAATGGATTGTAAAGTGGATGGATGAATGTCTAAATGGATTGTAAAGTGGATGGATGAATGTCTTAATGGATGGATAAGTGTCTAAATGGATTGTAAAGTGGATGGATGAATGTCTAAATGGATTGTAAAGTGGATGGATGAATGTCTAAATGGATGGATAAGTGGATGGATGCCTACTTTTCTGGACCATACATACTTTGCGATTCAGTATTTCTGTGCTATGCTATTGGACAGGACTGGTTGCGATTCGTTTCGGGGGCCTGACAGTGGACCCTGTAACAGGGGTCCTGGCGGCAGTCGTGGGGGCGCGCCTCGATGTGTCCAGACAGACTGTCGTCCCGGTTACGGCTTCATACTGCTTGGCACTGGGAGGGAGCACTGACAGTGTGCTGGTGAGTGGGAGAAGATCTTTTTACACAACAGACATTTTAAAACCTTTGTAAACCATCTTGGCAGAAGTTGATAGAGCTCTGGAAAAAAAAGAAGAGACCACAGCACCTTTTTCTTTCCTTTCCAAAAAAGTTGAAAAGGAAGGTTTAGAGTGAGTAACAGAAGGGTTAAAATTACGAGACCGCTGCAAATTGAACCCTTCTGTTCCTCACTCAAAACTTTCCTTTTCAACTTTTTTGGAAAGGAAAGAAAAAGGTGCAGTGGTCTCTTCATTCTTTCCGGAGCTGTACTTGATACAGGGCCAGGTGATCACAGAGGGTTGCTTCCCCATGGTGTGTTTTCATTGTTTTCCATGTGTTCTAATATGGCCCCCACTTGAATGATACACCATAAATCAGATATGCCTAACTGAGGAGTTCTCAAATTCTTTGGGACTTTAACGTTTATTTTGCAATTCAACCAAGTAAAAAAAGGTTATTGAATTGTATGATGAGAGTCCAAGTAAAGGTGTCATGATGGCTTTCTGTTAAAGCAAGGACTTGATGGAGATAGGATCTTCAGCAAAAAAAATAAACTGCATTAAACATCAGCAATCACACTAGAATTAACTGTCATTTCCTGTTTCAATAAAGCTTATCACCAGATGATTTATGCATTGGCCATAACGGATAATTAGTTGCCTGGTACAAGATTAGGTAGACACAGTTATTTCCTGAAACACAAATGTCATTTTACTTACACAGCATTTGTGGACGTATTCAGGCCCTTTCACTGAGTAGATTATTTCCTCATCAACACCCCTTCATGAAAAAGCAAAAACAGCATATAAATCAATAGGCACCTGACAGCATGGTGTTGGCAGCATAATGCTGTTTGGATATTTTACAGCAGCAGGGCCTGGGAGACCAGTCAGGATTGAAGGAAAGATGAACGGAGCGTAGTTGAAGTTGAGACAGAATATTGATGAAAACCTGCTCCAGAGCGCTCAGGCCCTCAGACTGGTGTGAAACACACAGCCAAATAAACTCCGGATTGGCTTCTGTAAAAGTCTGTGAATGTCCTTGAGTGGGCCAGCCAGAGCCCGGAATTGAACCAGTCTCAGCATCATTGGAGAAAACATCTCAGAAAATGGCTGTGCAGCAAACGTTCCCCAACCAACCTGATAGACCTTGAGGGGAATAATGGATCTGCAGAGAAGAATAGGAGAAACTCCCCAAATACAGGTGTGCCAAGCTTGTAACATCTGTCATGGAAATTACTAAATGGGAAAGGCACAGAGACTTTAGATTATTTTCACAAGTAAAGCTTTGTTCAAGATTTGCAAACCTGGAGCAGTTAACAACACTCAGCAGAGTCAGGTCAAAAGCACTCCTCTGAAGGTTGAGCTCAGGCCTTTATACATTCAGTAGAGCCCAATGTGTCCCCCTCCTTTGCCTGGTTAGTCTACATGTCTTTGGCTTAGAAAGATAACAAGATAACAAGATAACAAGATGTTTACAACCCTTGAGAAGTTTAACCAAAACTATAGCAGTCTGTGAGCAGAGCTGAAACACGCAATGGCATTACTAAATGACTGGATTATACTTAGAATAAACAATATGATATTATTATTATACTACAGAATAAGAAAATGTCTACCACACATCATACCCAAGAGGACTATAGGCTGTAATCACTGCCAAAGGTGCTTCAACAAATGGCTTTGAATGGTCTGAATACTTTTAATATATATATATATATATATATATATATATATATATATACATATATACATATATATATATATATAAATGTAATCATTTTTTGAATAAATACTTTCCAAATGCACTGCATATCAGTTTAACAACTTCTGAATCCCTATGGCATGTTGTATGACAAATCAGTTGTGTTTATTGTCAGCACAAACTGTTCAAACAGAATTTATATGTGATTAATTGGGATTTGTCTGAGTCAACATAAATGCTTTAGAGCTTTATGGAACTCCATCCAAATAATGAAAATGTCATGGCATTAGCCTATATTTAATATAGGTTATTATTTGCCTGTATTTCACACTTTGTTATGGTAAAAATTAGTATGATGCTTGTATGGATGTCAACCACAATATTATGTAATCATTAACCATCCACCGAATGACAGTTAAAAACAACTTCATGTTAACTACGCTATCAGCTGATATGAATGGCATGTAGCAGCTATCAGTGTCTTCTCAACCTGACAATTTTGTAAATGTTAGGCAACAAAAATAACTAATTATTTCAAATTCTAACTTCTGTAATTACATTGTTATAACAAGTCACATTGCCAGATATCAGATTTGTATCCAATTTAGTATCACGTATGAATGTGGAATATGCTTGACATTCGATTTTCATTTTGTTTTTGCCTGTTTAGATTTCTGAAAACAAATCTGATTGAAATCGAATATGGGGTTTGAATCACTTCAAACTGCCAATGCGATCAAAGCAATAGGTGTTTTGTTTTGACAGGGAACTCTGACTTGTCACAACCAACAAAGAATATACCAGTCTCATACATGCTCAATTGTTTTCAAACCCAGCTAGGTTTTGTCCTCCCCAGTTAGAGCCATTTGCTACTCCCAACACACAATTTATTCTTAGCAAGAAAACTGTTGGCCAACAACTGCATGTAGACATTACTAACGTAACCCTGGTTCTGTGAAACAAACAGAAAATAATACTTGCAACACCATATTCAAATCAGATGACCCCAAATCAGAGTTTTGGAAACCCTGAACTAATTGATTTGTTTTGTTTCTGCGATATGGATGCCAGGTGGAGGTACTGCAGAAGGAGTGTTGTCTGAGGAGTAGATTCTGGAAGCAGGAGAAACAGAAGGAGGAAGAGCTTCTGGGTGACCTGGATGCAGCTCTGCAGCACTGTCTCCATATGGCCACTCAGGAGGAATCTGAGCAGGTGACGTGAGCTTGGCTCGGGAGGAGGCAGATGGATGGGGCTTTGTCTCTTCTCAACAAACAAGGAATGTGTGTGTGTTTGTGTGTGTGTGTGTGTGTGTGAGAGAGAAAGGAAGAGAGTTTACCTCACGCAAAAGGGGAGCAAACGGTGGTTAAAATATGAGAAGTATGTGCTGCAGACTCACTGGGCCGACACGGACAGGCAGCTGAGGGAGGCGGCGTCTTGGCTTCAGGAGACAGGGCAGGCAGAAGCCCAAAGGAAGGCATCCCAGCTCTCAGACCTCTCCCTGATCCTGCCTCCTCATGTTCTGCTCATCCTCACTGCAGGTACAGCAGGGCTAACTTCAGTCATAACTTTGGCCAGTCATCAGAGTGGGGATAGGGATTTGCTCAAGGTTACATTGAAAGGTTTTGTTCTTCAGTCAATCAATCAATCACATGTATTTATAAAGCCCTTTTTACAACAGCAGTTGTCACAAAGTGCTTTTACAGAAACACCCGGCCTTAAACCCCAAGAAGCAAACAACATTAGTGTTGAATTTCAGTGGCTAGGAAAAACTCCCTAAGAAGGCCGACATTTTTGAAGAAACCTAGAGAGGACCCAGGCTCAGAGGGGTGACCAGTCCTCTTCTGGCTGTGCCAGGTGAGGTATTAAGAGTCCAATTGGAATAATTTATAAATGCAAGTGGGCTAAATCCAGAGTCTATTTAAATTTAGACTAGGTCAGAAGTATGACCAGATGGACAAGGACAGGGACAGGTACTCTGCAGGTGTGGACCAGAACCTCATGTCCTCCAAAAGTTTAAAACGGGAGGAGACTGGGAAAATTCAGAAAATGCATTCCTCATATCAACAACGATTTATAGTGGAGAAGGAGAACTTAGTGGGGAAGGAGAACTGACCCAATCCCCCAGCACAACAGTATAGCAGCGTAAGACCTTGGGACTGAGAAAGGGGGGGTACAGACAGGGCCCAACAGGCAGGAAATCACTCCACCCACATTGCCAGGCATCAACCAAAGGGACACCCACAAACCGCAACCCCCCTGAATGAGGGCTGAGTATTGCCAGCAGCTACAGCCCAATTGCACAAACAGAGTTAACAACAAGCCAGTAACCCTTCCCCCTGTTCTTTTGTTGCATAGCTTGTGATATTAATATCTGGAATAATTTGCTCTTGCTGTAGTGATGTCAAAAGATGATCCAAATGTTTTATTTTTTTACATTTTAAAATAAAATAAAGTTGTGTGTCTGTGTTCAGGTGATGAGAAGGAGTGGGAACAGCAGTGTTGCTGGCACACAGGTCTGGTGGCGGGTCTGGACAGGGTGAACGTTTGTGTGGAAAAACTTGAGCGAGACCATGAGAGATGGACAGCCCAGAGAGGAGAGCGGATGAAACCTTTTCATGTCATGGTCAGATCTAACAAAACACAGAATGTTTGAATGTGTATCCCTTTTTGTAACGATGATGATTATGTTATTTAGGGGAGGTAGAGTTTGTTGTGTTCTGCAGCAGAACTTAGTTTGTCTCTTGAGTGGCTGTTCTGGATCCTTCCTCTGTGTGTGTGTGTGTGTGTGTGTGTGTCGCTCAGGACCAGAAAGTGAGGCTGAGAGAACTTTGGGAGCAGTTTAATTACCGGCAGACAGAACTAGAAGCAGCTCTAACAGATCTGCACTGTGTACGAGAACTCTGTCAGTTTCGTGGAGACATCGCTCAAGTAAGAACAAGCAGAAAGCACAGGAAAGATACAATTACTGTAACTACCTTAATGAAAGAAATCTATAAATGTATCCATTCCTACTTTCCCTACCATCCCTCCCCCACCACACACACACACACACACACACGCACGCACACAGTCTGTGTTATCAGGCTCTTCTTGGTACATGGAGTTTGGTCTGGCCAGGCCAACAGTCCCCAGTAACTCTTTGAAGTGGATATCACTGCAGCAACGGAAAGCCCTGGCTCTCTTGGAGCAACTCCTTCAGCTTCTGGAGGAAAACAAACAACAGAGTCTCTCTTCCGGTACTTTCCGTCAGCGAATCTGTGGTACTGCAGCATGTGTCACATTGCAATTCAACACTTTTTTTTTTATGACCATTTAAATGAGACCTCCAGGCTCGTTGAGACCGTCGCATAGAAAAGATTGTCAACACATTGTACATGTTTACCGATAACGTGTGTTTCCGTGCCCGCCACAGTGGCAAGGTTAATCTAGTCTGTCCTCACCGGTCTTTGGAATTAGTCTTGTGCCCCTAAAAACAAACTGTAGACGTTTTGAAAACCAAAAAAAAGTGACATTGAAAGGCAAGACGTCATCCAAGAAAGTATGGAGTACATTGCACAAAGAAAGTTATGAAATGTGAAAATGTTTTCAGGTTTGTCAACAAAACAGACATTTGGATTGGAGGCCTGTTCCCACGCCTGGACAGAGTCAGGGCCTGAGGTGAAAGGTAAGCATGGTCAATGGTGGCCGTCCTAGTTCAAATGGCCCAGTGGGTTGGGGCATGTGCGATTCTGGCAACACTGATGCTGTAGGTTGCCACCAAAAAAAAAAACTGCATGTGTTGTATCACTATCGCTTTCACTTTCACGATCGCCTGTTGAGTGTGTAACAGCGGAGGATATATTTAACGCAGCCAAAACCTCAAAGGGCAAGCAATAAAGGACATTGGAATGACATGTGAAAAAGTGACAGTCAGTCATACGATCAAGTGAACGGTACTGACTTGAACAGCTAAATGTTTTCGTGCAGGGATCTCCACTCAGTCTCTGAGAGACCCAGTGAAGGACCTTAAAGGTCCCAATGTCCCTCAGCCCAGCCCGCCTCCCTCACAGAACGCTCACAGAAAGACAGCCACCTCTGACATCCAGTCACATGGTAAAATATTCCGCTTGGTGTGTTCTCCCCTCTGTTCATCATATGTATGACGTTTTGCTAAAGATGTCTCCTTCACAGAAAACCGGCCTTTGAAAGAATCTGTCCTTCCATCGCACGTCTGTGTACCTACACTGTCAGGTAAATAAACGGCCTTGTTTCAGTTACAGGCCATTGCTTTGATCAAAATCTCCAGCTTGAGGGCGACACAAAATGGATACATGATACAAATACCAGAAGTGCTACGTTCGGTTCATGGACCTTAATTTTTGAGATTATGTTTCCCGTACAGAGGAGGAGTGGAATAAACTGTTGGAGATATCCCCAGTCTTCCAGCTGTTAAAGGGAGTGGAGCAGAGTTTGAAGGCCCGGGCCCGAGACACAGGACTACTGAGGGAGGAGCTCCGATGTAGGTTGCAGTTGGCCAAATCATTTTAGAAATGAAATAGGACCTGTACATTGCTCCAGCACCATACACTACAAAAGACAACAGATTTGTTTTTATTTATTTTTTATATTTGTTTCCTGTGGCAAACTTTAATTCACCAGATAGCTCGTTCCAAAACCAATA
This sequence comes from Esox lucius, assembly GCF_011004845.1. Classification (NCBI taxonomy): domain Eukaryota; kingdom Metazoa; phylum Chordata; class Actinopteri; order Esociformes; family Esocidae; genus Esox; species Esox lucius. Next base: position 35,052,351 of record NC_047569.1, on the reverse strand, counting down.
ACCAAAACATCCAAAGGAAGGCAATAATGAAACTGCTGTTAAGTCTCTGGGAGAAAAACAACATAGAGATCATATGAAATTACTGAGTATGACTTAATATACTTATTGATTAGTGTTTTAATTCCTAATTCTATGGAAACGATTAGAGAGAACATGACCTTAGATGTAGAGCTCAGCCTCTGTGTAGTCATGCATCTAAGAACTCGTCACCTCGTTAACTTAAAATGTTTTTCTTTAAGTGAGTAACCATGTACAACATAGCTTGGATTTTACACAGTATAGAAGTGCATGTTTGAGACCAGCTCTGAATGACAGCAATGTAAGCATTAAAAACAACTCAGAAAGCATCTGTTAAAATGCTTTGTTATGGGACTGATGCAGGATGGCCAAACACTTTAGATTTTTTTTTGCCAAGCAAAGCAATCATATGTACTTCACAAATGAAGACATTGTTAGATGACTTTTGTAATAATCAAATTGGCCCCAACAAATCATTGGAGAAATACAAAAAATTGTTCTGAGCCGTAGAAGCACCACAGCTGCTTTTGATTTTCAACAGTGTGTCATTATTTCCTTTCACGGTCTTTGTTTAGCTTAAGGGGGAAGGGGCCTTACTTGGGGGAGGGTTGTGTTTAAACTCATATGAAATGGCTGCGGACCTGTTTTTTTCTCAGTCCTTTAGAGGATATGCAACTTGGTGAGGGATCACAGTTTGAGAACTGAAGAAGTTGCATTTAGGGTTCACCAGGTCTTCAAAACTACAGTTACATGTCACCTTAATTTTAACATGTTATTTGGAATTTCGCGTTAAACAATGCATCCCCTGAGTTACTGCTCCGTTCATACACAGCTGAGGCACGAAATAATTCGACAAAACAGACCTGGTCCTTTGCTGAAAACAAATGTATTGGCTTTTGTCTTTGCCAAACCAGTCAAGAACCTTTCATATCTAAAAAAGACTGAATATAATTTATGGCAAAGTCATATTGCTGGTGTTTAGGCTGAGTGTGAAAGGAATATTACTGGCTCACACAATTAAGCAACAAAAATGCAACCAACCATCTTGACTGAATCCAGATGGGGTAGAGCTTGAAGGAACTACAAAAATACATGAATTTACCATGAAAACCAATTGAAGTTAACCGGACAATCTTGCTGTTGCAAAACAAACACAATCGTGAAACACCTGCTTTGAGGCTTTAGTAATACATTCTACATGTCCCATACACAACACTCCACATAACAGACTGTACATTTGAATCTGCAACCTAAAATGTTTTACTCTTCATTTGTGATAATACGCAGTGCTTGAAATTCCCATTGCTTGAAATACACTACTACTTTTGCTGATTTCAGTGTGAATAGATAACCCTGCGTGCTGAACTAGACAGAACTGGTAAAAAAAAGTTTGACATTAATTCAATAAGTCTAGGTTAGTCGACTTTTACTGTGTTTCAGGTGGTGGGAGCTCTTTCATTGACTACCTGGATGCGCAGTGGGAGTGTGAAGGAAATCTGCACCCTTTTGATCCACATAATCTTAATCCAAGAGAATACCTGGTCTACCAGCATGGACTATTCCTTCTGCAAACACTACACACTCTCAAACTGGTTAGTCGCTCTTCTACAAAACACACGGACAGAGCTAAGTGACATGTCATACATAGATCCACTCATCTTTCAAGTCAACAGACTAATGCCCTTACTGTTCACCAGTTCATACTTTTCCTTTCGTAGACTCCAGCAGTGTCACTCCAGATTGCAGCTAGTCTCCCATCCAATAACTATAAAAACAACGCCTTCCGAAATTCCTTTTTCTACAAGGTGACGTCCAATGTTCTATTGTGTTGTGTGTATCTTGTGTGTGCCTGTGTGTTTGTGTGTGTGTTCGTGCGTGCATGTGCGTATATATGCATGTGTTTCTATGCTGTTGTGCGAATGAAAAAGACAGATAGCATCAAAGGGGTCCTGTGTAGAATCCTGCCTCTAAACAATAACATGACTTTTCTCTTTCTTGTCTGTCCTTGTTCTTTTTTGCTTGTATATACGGCAGTAGTACAGTGAAAATCGTACATGTTGCCCCTTTTGAGTTTCAGGATGAAATACATAATGGATAGCAAGGTCTTGTTATCCATTAGTGGTCTTGCCATTTTTCTAACGTTGGCGTCTGTCCCACATCTGTTCCATGTTAACCTATGTTGTTGTTGTTGGTAGGAAGCTGAGCAGACAGTGTTCGTGCGCCGGCAGAGACTGCAGTCAGTGGGAGGATTCTCATTACTCCTTTTACATTGTTTGTCACACATCGCCGTCGGCGACATGTGCTCCGACTCCAGTCCTGCTTTCCAACGGGTTTTCTTCCAGGTGCAGCCAAACTCTGTCACAAATATCCCCCCCTGTTCTCTACATTGTGCGCTACTTTTGAGCAAAGCCTAACGGAAGCTGGTTCAAAGGGTCATTTTGGAGACAGCCTCTGTCATTTCTCAAAACACTTTCTTGTGTTTGTTTGCGTTTATGTGATTACATCACAGCTGGGACCTGTCTTGTCTTACTGCTGTCTTTTATTTTTTCATTATCGATACATTACAAAAAAAAAAAAGCAATACCACAATGTTTTACATTGTGAAAGAATATCAGAAAATGTCCATAATACTACAACCCCCGTTTCCAAAAAGGTTGTGACTCTAGGTAAAATGTAAAGGAAAACAGAATGTGTAAATCATTTAAACCTTATACTCATTAGAAAATAGTACAAAGACAACATATCAAATGTTGAATCCAAGACATTTTATTGTTTCTTGAAAAATGTATGCCCACTTTGAATTTGAAGCCAGCAACATGTTGCGTGGGCAAGTAGTGGGTAAATAGTGCAACAATTTAAGAATAACATTTCTCAACATAGATCTCAGTTTGGAGATCTCATTATCTCCAGTAGATAATGTCCTTAAAAGATTCAGAGAATCCAGAGAAATCTCTGTATGCAAGGGAAAAAGCCCAAAAAAAATATTGGATGGCTGTGATCTTCGGGCCCTTCTCTCTGCCCAAGCCAAGTGCCAAACTGTCCTGTGGTCTGACAAATAAACATTAAAATTATCTTTGGGAATCACAGACGCCTCTTCCTCTGGGCTAAAGAGGAGAGGGTCCATCCGGCTTGTTATCAGCGCACAGTTCAAAAGCCTGCATCCGTGATGGTATTGGGGTGCATTAGTGCACATAGCATGGGTGACTTTCACATCTGTGAAGGCACCATTAATGCTGAACAATATATACAGGTTTTGGAGCAACATATGCTGCGATCCAGATAACATATTTTTCAGGGAATTTCTTGCATATTTCAGCAAGACATTGCCAAATCACATTATGCAAGAATTACAACAGCATGGCTCTGTGGTAATAGAGTCTGGATGCTAAACTGGCCTGCTTGTAGTCCAGACCTGTCACCCATTAAAAACATTTGGTGCTTCATATAACAAAAAATACGACAAAGAAGACCCTGAACTGCTGAGCAGCTGAAATCCTATAAAGCAAGAATGGGAATGCATGTATTTCAATTTTTATTGTGTGTAAAGCACTTTGTCTAATTGTACTAGGAAAGTGCTATACAAATAAATGTATTATTATTATTAAATGAAGAGGTGATGCAACACAGTTTTGAAATGTTACTGGCATCATATTCAAAATGGGCATGTGTTTTTCTAAAAACAATAAAATGTCTCAGTTTCAACATTTGATATGTTATATTTGTACTATATTCAATGATAGGAATAAATGTTTTTATTTGCAATGTCCCAACTATATGCAATGTCCCAACTTTTGTAGTGTTTTATAATTTTTATTCACCTCAAAATTATTTTGGGTGTACACAAAAACAAATCATTATACACAGACTTTTCACATGCAAATCTGTGTCAAGAGGAATGATCATTTCCTTCACAATCAACCAAAATGCCTCTGTAGTTTCCTGTCTGTGAAATTAAGTTGTGCTAAAAATTGCGCATACCCTTGGAGAATTCATAATATATGTACCAATTGTAAAGAAAATATGAGTGAGCAGGAAAAACACGTCTTTTATTTCTTATGGGATTCCCATTCAACTGTAGGTCATAACAGAATGGCGCAATCATAAAACAAAACATGGCAAAAATAAATAAATTAACTGACCCTTGTTCAAAAGTCTGCATAGCCTTAGTTCTTAATTCTGTGTATTGCCCACTTTAGCATCAATGACAGCTTGCAGTCTTTTGTAATAAGTGTCTATGAGGCTCTGAATTCTTGCAGGTGGTACAGCTGCCCATTCGTCTTGGCAAAATGCCTCCAGGACATGCAAAGTCTTTGGTCGTCTTGCATAAACCTCACGTTTGAGATCTCCCCAGAGTGGCTCGATGATATTAAGGTCAGGAGACTGTGATGGCCACTCCAGAACCTTCATCTTTTTCTGCTGTAAACACTGGAGGTTCAATTTGGCCTTGTGCTTAGGGTCATTGTCATGCTGGAAGGTCCAAGAACGTCCCATGCGCAGCTTATTTGCAGAAGAATCCTCAACCATGCAGCAAATTCTTGTTCAAGTATCGTCCTATTGTGCTCCTTGAAACAACTGCACCGTCTTTTTCCAGAGCAGCCTCTATTTCTCCTGTAGTTACCTGTGGGTTTTTCTTTGTATCCCGAACAATTATTCTGGCAGTTTTGGCTGAAATCTTTCTTGGTCTACCAGACCTTGGCTTGGCATTAAGAGATCCCAGAATTTTCCACTTCTTAATAAGTGATTGAACAGTACTGACTGGCATTTGCAAGGCTTTGGATATCTTTTTATATAATTCTCCATCTTCATGAAGTTCCATTACCTTGTTACGCAGGTCTTTTGACAGTTCTTTTCTGCTCACCTTTGCTCAGTATCTAGCCTGCTCAGTGCATCCACGTGAGAGTTAACAAATTAATTGAATATTTATACACAGACTCTAATTGCAATTTAAAAATTGACAGGTGTGGGAAATTCACCTTTAATTGCCATTCACCTTTAATTACCATTTACAGACACTACCTTGTGTGTTTGTAACAAGGCCAAACATTCAAGGGTATACACTGCGTGAACAATTATTAGGCAAGTGAGGATTCAAATTGTATCATTATTCCTATGGACATTTTCCAACTCCAAACCATATAAACTTGAATGCTCATTGGATTAAATAATTTTCAGGTGACATGTGTTTGTGTAATGAGGGAGGGTTTGGCAACAGTGAATAACACCTAATATCAAGGTGTGCATAATTATTAGGCAGCTTCATGACCTCAGGTAAAATGGGCCAAAAAAGAGATTTAACTGACACTGAAGTCGCATTTTTTTAAATGCTTTTCAGACAGATGCAAAGCTCTTGATATAACAAAACTATTGAGGTGTGACCACCGGAACAATCAAAGGTTTTGTTGCGAAAAGTCAAAAAACGCATGGAGAAGAAAATAAACAAATTTACTGCTAAAGACTTCCATAATTAAACGTGATAATTAAACGTGAAGCTACCAGGAACCCTTTATCCTTCAGTGCCACCATAACCCAGAACTGCAACCCTGTCATATTTGACCAGATCATCACCATGCTCTGTTCCTCTGTATTTATTGTCATTTGTAGCATGTGTGCCTTCATTCTTGTCTCCAGCATGCTCAGTTTGATTCAGATTGGGTATTTGACTTTGCCAGTCAAGAACATTCCACCGCAGGCCCTAAATATATCCCTAGGTTACTGGTCACTGGCCTGCCGCAAGGTGAAGTGCTGTCCATTGAGGTTTTTAAGTTATTTGGTTGGATCTGTTTCACTATATGTTTCACTATATGTTTCACTGTTTGTTTCACTGTTTGTTTCACTATATGTTTCACTACATGTTTCACTGTTTCACTATATGTTTCACTTCAAAGTTCATCCTACTGCTGTCTGCATAAGTCACTAAATCAGTGAGCTAGTTCCAGTGACAGCCATACATGTCCAAAACTTTACAACCCCCTCGACCTTAGTAGTTTGAATGGCAGGTCCTATTTTTTCTCTCCATTCTTTCCTCTTGCCATTTGGCACATGTTAGTATTTGTATGAAAAAGAAAAATATTAACAATACGGAGATATAATAACCAAAATATGAATTTTACATATGTTTCCTTTAAAGATGTATGGTTTATGGGGCTGCCAATTGCATAGTGGCCACTAACTAGTTCTTATGCCTGTGGCGACAAGGTAAACAAAAGAAACAATTTCCCTGGAGCAAGGCACTTCATCTTAATTGCTCCTGTAAATCAATATCAATTATAGCATCTGCTAAATCCCCCCAAAAACTAAACAAATGGTGGCCACAATGATATCACTTACCAGTTTAACAGGGCAATTATAAGCCTGGTAATGACATTTACTTAAGATGATGACTTCAATAATGTTTTCCTTAGGTTCTTCAAGCATGCCTCGGGGAGCTACTCCAGTCAAGATTAGGGAGTTCCATATTGGGTCGGGAGTGGGTTGCTCCACAGACCTGCATGCCATGTGACTCCTCCCTGCTGCAAACACTTCAGAGGCCCAGTCAGGGTATGCTTTGTCAGAAAGTGAGTAACCGAGTGGTTTAAAAGTAATAACTTCATTTGGAGGGATTTAAAAGAAATAACTGGACACTTGCTAGAAACAATCAACAAATCGTCTATTGTGGACCATCCAAATGCGGCAGAGCATTCTACATGCGTGCTGTAGTTCAAACATGTAATCTGTGGCATTCACAATTGACCATGTCTCTCTTTTATTGCAGGAGGGGGAGGGATTTCTGCAGAAGCCCCGGGAAGCATCTGTGTTCCTTTATGTTGAGAGGCTTCTGAGAGAGAAGAGCTCAGGCAACAAGGAAGATGATTGCAAAGAACAGAAGAGGAATAGTAATGTTGCTCAATGATTCTCCCGAATAGGGCCTTGCCCTTTAATATAAAATGATGAACTTAATACCAGAACATGTTGCATTGCTCCGCAATTTTTCTCTTAACTTTTTGTAAATCTACGATGAACAAAATAAATGTTTAACTTCATAAAAAACATGTTTAAAATGTATTATCACTCTTATTGACTCACTTCTCACCCATAGCGGTGAAGTGTGATTTTGTCTGTGTGTATCTCTTAGTTTTACACACTGTTGTCACAGAACACTGTGGGAAGACACATGTGTCTTTTAACCTTTCAACTATAATAATTCGTCTTGACTTTGGACAAATTAATGTGATAATACAGCTTGTATAAATATTTCTGTCTTGGAAAACAAAGTCAGTTAGGTTTTGTTGAATTGATGTGTTTATTCATACAGTGAAATCTTTAAACATTTTCTCAAAGCAGTAACTTCTATTTCCTTTATACACTGTAAGCACTGGCATAATAATTGCTTTCAGAGTATTTATTTACACTGGGGCTTGATTAGGGGATTAGCTAGTCTTCCTCAGGGCTGATCTGATATATTCTACAAATGCCCAGGAATGCAATGGTAAAAAGGTACAAAGACATTGGTCTTTCCTCATGTACGTATGAAATTCAGAACAACAATAATGATGATCATTACAATTCCAATAACAAGTCCAATGATGTTGAGTATCTTGGCTGTCCTGGATGCTTCTGCTGCTCTTTCTGCCGCCCCAACTTCGTTTGCATTATCCGCCTTCAAACACATAACGGGGATAATTAATGCATTATCCCATTTTTCATAACCAACATTGTTGTAATCACACACATTATTAATTTGTTACTCATATATATATATATATATATATATATATATATATATATATATACATATATATATTTATATATTAAGGTATATATATATATATATATATATATTAATATTTTAATAACTGCTATATAACTAAGTCGGAATTCTGGATTGCTTACCTTGCATGAGCAAACTATTGCAGCAATTCCAAGTGGCAGACAGCAACATAAAGTGTTGAAAATGGACCATGCCAGGTAGGTTGGGGCATTGGTGCGAGATTTGTTTCCTTCCATTTCCAAGCACTTCTGTAGTTGAACGTCTTATGAGTTGGTCAGTGTCTGTCCCAGAGAAGTGATGGGGGTAGGGAGTGGATGCCTTTATAGAGCACAGGCACACTGGGGTGTGGAAAAGAAAAGAGGTGTGGCATACACACAAACTTTTCTTTTTCAAATGGAGGAAGAGGTAGGGAGTAGTGGCCATAATGTGCATGGAATCACTAAAATGGCATTCTTCAGGTTGTGAAAGGAGCAACATTCTTGGAAGTTTTTAAGGAAATACAAAGTTGATTTTCTGTTTAACAAATAAATTTTTCATATCCCAAAAAACTGTAAGAAACCTCGGCGTTACCCTTGACCCTGACCTCTCCTTTGATGAACATATATAATATGTCTCAAGAGTTGCTTATTTTCCTCTTCGAAACATTGCAAAAATCAGAAACTTTCTATCAAAAACTGATGCAGAAAAACTAATCCATGCTTTCGTTACTTCTAGACTAGATTACTGCAATGCTCTTCTTTCCGGTTACCCTGACAAATCAATAAATAAACTTCAATTAGTGCTGCACACGGCTCCTACAATCCTAACTAGAACAAAAGAAATGTAACACATTACTCCTGTACTAGCGTCCTTACCCTGGCTGCCTGTTATGGTTAGGGCTGATTTTAAGGTTTTAATATTAACCTATAAATCAATACATGGACTTGCTCCTACTTACCTACCATACATACCTACACGTAACCTACGATCGCAAGATGCAGGCATTTTAATTGTACCTAGAATTTCTAAACAAACAGCCGGAGGCAGGGCCTTTTCTCATAGAGCTCCACTACTGTGGAATGATGTGCCAATTAAGGTTAGAAATGCAAACTAAGTGTCTACTAAAGACTCATGTCTACAGTCTATGATTAGGTGTAGCCTGGCCCGGGGGCGTGAAGGTGACCAGAAGGCTTGATACTGCCCACCCTTGCTGTCTTGCCAGGTGGGTTCTCCTCGCCACTGGGATGCCCTCCCACCAATGCGGTTGGTGGGTGTTCCTTTGGTTGATGCTTGGCAATGTGGGTGGATTAATTTCCTGCCTGTTGGGCACTATCAGGGGCCTCCCTGGGGTAGGACCACATTGTCGCCGGACCCCCCCGTCTCAGTTCCAAAGTGTTACGCTGCTATACTATTGTGCTGGGGGAGTAGGGTCAGTTTTCCTTCCCCACTAAGTTCTCCTTCTCCACTATAAATCTTTATTGATATGAGGAATGCATTTTCTGAATTTTCCCAGTCTCCTCCCATTTTAAACTTTAGGAGGACATGAGGTCCTGGTCCAAACCTGCGGAGTGCCTGGTTTGGGGGGCCCGTCGCTGTCCCTGTCCTTGTCCATTCAGCGTTCTTAGGGAGTTTTTCCTAGCCACTGAAAGTCAACACTACTGTTGTTTGCTCCTTGGGGTTTATGGCTGGGTTTTTCTGTAAAAGCACTTTGTGACATTTGCTGTTGTAAAAAGGGCTTTATAAATACATTTGATTGATTGATTGATACACAGTAAATCCATGAAATCTATTGGGCCTTTTCAGACAATTACAAGTTTTAGATGGAAGAGAAAATCTGTAAGACCTTGAATTGGGCTGAAAAGGCTTTATCATAATGGCCCATGTATGCTTAAGCAGAGCAACTAGTTCTTTAGTAGATGTCACATTGTTATTATTCATTAAGGCCACATAGGAGGTATTGAATGTAAAGACACACAGCCTACTCAGTACATACAGACGGGAAAAAAAATCCTGAAGAATTTAAGGGTTCATGTACAGTAACCCTACCATACAGGTATATTGAATGATACAGTTAACATCCTATTATGCTCTGTGGCATATCTTTTGAATGAATGGTGTTCCGTCCCTCCAGTAGAGTTCCAGAGACTTGTAGAATCTATGCCAAGGCGCATTGAAGCTGGTGTCTCTTGGCCCAACACCTTACTGAGACACTTTTTGTTTTTGATGGGTGACAAATTATAGGAAAAACCTCATTAACCAGTTGAGCAGTCTTTGTGACTGAAGCCCCTGCTATCTGTGCCGTCCAATTAATGAACCCTCCTTCAAAGTGATTTTGATCCTTGACTGGTCCTGCACAGCGTTTTTATACATACCTCTGGGACTGATAGGTTGTTTATTGTATCAGTACACCTGTATGGAAGCATCTGCATTGATTATGTTCTTCCACTCATTTATTCAGATTTTTCCTTTAATTTGTCACCCGTCTGTATGTTCACTTATTTACTAAACAAAATGTAATGCATTTATTCTTTCCATAAGCAAAACATCCATAAAATATTAGTAATATAAATTAGCTTTTATGTATTCTTTACAGTGAATTCATAAGTTAAAGTAGAGAATTTTGTTTTCAAACATTCACGTTTTTCAGGTGTAACAAACACTATCAGGGACTATATGCTTCACAATTGTGTTGTAGCCCTGAACAGGCACTCGCAAATCAGAGTGGGGTAGAATACAACCTTGTTTATACAGAGATTGAAATAGGCCTCTGATGTCACTTTAAAATACATTACCAAACATATCTGAACTCTACTTATGAGAAACCTCTGTGTATTCTCGACACATCCAAACCAATGGTCACTTTACTAAAAGTAACAGAAGAGGGATGCATGCTTAAAGTATTGTCCTTTGACCAATGACCTGGTTCTGTCAGGTCCTGAATATGAAGACAGGGATGTGTTCATGGTGGGTTCTGGCAGTGCAGATGGGGGGGGGGGGGGGGGTTGGGACACAGGCCCAGGGATGAAGAACACCAGTCTCCATAACTCCTGCGCATTGTGCAAGTCATCTGTAACTGGGAGGTAGGCAAGATTCTTTAGAGATTGTGTACATTTTGTATGGTGAATGTACAGCCAAAATACAAGTGTTGACTTTATTGTCCCAAAACCAACAGAGGGAACTGTATTTCCTAGCTATAACACAAGCAATAGTTTTATTGCTACAGGCACTCGCATTGCTACTGGTGCTATAGCAGTTCACACAAACCTGCTTCTCTATGCCACCGACTATCTGGCTATAGCAGCTATTTAGCTAAATATTTATGGTAGTGAAAGATGTTTCTGTGATATAATTATTTATTATGAAGCCAGTTAGAACAAATACGTTTTAAAACCAAAAGATTGCTTGTTAGTTTCGAGCAAAACACATTTAAGCCAGTGGGTTTTCCAACATGAACTGAAGCTTAATTTACCCTTTAAGCTGGATGCTAAGGCAAACAATGAGTGTCACGGATAGCACAGACCTGTCTTTCTACCTATGCGCCCCAAGTACAAGCACACACACTCAATCAAAATTAATATCAAGAATATATCATGGCATATAAACATGTTGGCCTATATAAAGTTCAAACTCTGTTATAAAACAACAAAAAATTTACATTGGCTATATAACAATTACTACTGTACCCATCCGGTTAAGGTTGTGAGTTGGCTCGGATCAAATGGTAATGTCATTTACATGGCTAATCAATAAGCTAATTAAAGTAGCTAGCTAGCCATGCTCAACTATCAGATACAATTAGTTGGCTATTTTAAAATGATGAGGTTAAATTGCTACGCTACTTTTTTCCAGCAACAAACATTAGAAATGATTTACCCCTCACCTAACTGTATAGATAGCAATCATGCTAGGAATCTGTCCATAAGTTGGCTCCTCAGCAATTCGAGCTCAGGGAGAGGTTAACTTAGCCAGGTAAAGTGCTGCCCTGCATGAAACATAAATGAACGCATCCCGTTCGACCGCCCCTCCCATTCCCCCGCTTACGTTTACTATGCTCGTTTTCCGAGTGAAGTTCGTTCATTTAACGGAACAAACCGATATTAAATAATATTCCCTCTAAATAGGATGAATAGTTTGTGCTCAGTTTGGGTCTTTTTTTGCGACTGTCTTTATAATGGATAATGTCAGAGCTGTAGCAAAGCTAAAGATAGTGGAAAGAGTAAATCCATGAACTATCCAGTAGGAATTTAGGTTATTAACCAAAAACTATAGCAGCATAAACAAAATTTTGTGGCACAAATGGAGCACATACGATTGAACCTATTTTTAGGCAGTTTGGAGCAGGTTTGGGGCTGGTGACCTAAAATGAAATGTCTAATATATAAAACGCAGCATCAGGATTGAGCCTATTTCGATGGAATTTTGAGCATGTTGGGGGGCTGGTGACACCACACCCTATAATTAAATGTCTAATATTTAAACCACTGAAGCAGCCCAAACGAAACTTGGGCACAAACCAGCACAAAGGAAGCACAAAAAAACTATACTTTAATCGGTGAATTTGGAGTATTTGGGGGGCTGAGTGACCTCGGAGTTTCTGACAGCAGCACAACTGGAGCAGAAGCGATTAAACGTATTTTCTCTGTGTAAACATGGTTACCCATCCAGCGCAAAACTAAGGCAAATCGTTCGTGCTGGTTTGTGCCATAAAAAATGTGTAGCAGCACAAAACTTTCAACGGCACGAACGAAAGATACATGATAGAGCCTATTTTGAGGAGCAGGTTGTGGGACTGGTGAAACCTAAAATACAATGTCTAATATATAAAACGTTGCATCAGCAAATAGGAAACTTTTAAAGGCATAAACAAGCACAAACGAACAAACCTATTTTGACTAAATGTGGAGCATGTTTGGGGGTTGAGTCACGTCATCACCAATAATTAAATATTGAAGAAGCACAAACGCAAACAAACAAGATTATTTTCGTTGATTTCCGAGGATGTTTGGGGGCTGAGTGACCTCAGACTGACTTATAAAATATTATTTAATATCTATAAAAATGATAGCAGCACAAACAAAATGTTTAACGGCACAAACCAGCACAAACGGAGCACAAACGTTTTGCACTGGGTGGGGGGCCAGCTTCACGCAGGTCCTCAGGTAACTCTTAATTTGAAAACAATGAATGCGTATCCTGTGTATTTAGCCAATGACAGGCATTCCAGATTTAGCACCACCCACAGGGGAAAATTGAAATATCAGGTAGTTTTTCTGACTTTCGTGTAGGAACGAGGAACGTTTTTTGTTTTTTCTGGAAAAAACGAAGAAACGAAAAAAGGAGTCGTTTTGCTCATTATTTCGTTGTCCAAAGTAAACGAACGAACGAACGAACGACCTGAACGGCCATATGGTTATTTTTCACCATCTAATTTAGATGTGTTAGTCAACTATACAAGCTCTCATCCTATTATTTGGCTTAACAGACTGAATAAATGTATTGAAATAGCCCAAATGTACATTTGTTACGCATGCTGGTCAGAGACAATGGGGTGAGGGGGGTGACGACTTGGAGCTTCCACAAGCTATTGAGGAAGGCAGTTGGACAGCGAGAATACCCTTCTCATCCTCTCTAAGATGAGCTGCGGAAGCTGAGGAACACCTTCAGCCACTGCTCATCCCACCAACTGTTAATCCTCTACATCAGTGTTTTTCTTAATCCTGGTCCAAAGGGGTGCACGTTTTTGTTTATGCCTTAGCACTCACACACCTGTTGCAAATGTTGCCCTACCATTTAAACACTTGATTGATGTAAGCAACCTATAACCAGGCCTTTCAGGTGTGTGAGTGCTTGGGCAAAACCAGAAACCTGCATCAAGGACCAGGATTAAGAAACACTGCTCTATACATGACTATTGAACACAAATCTAAAGATCAATACAGCCTGTGTTATATTTGCTGCTTCAGTATTCTCCAGTGTTACTGTGGTTGGTGTTTACTTATTGTTTTAGGCTAAATTATACATATGTTAGACAATGAGTTATGAATATTGTCAGTTCAGTGAAAAATTGCAGTTATTTGTAGCCTTTACATGCAAATCTTAGATAATGACTGGGTTACATTAGGCAAACTTACACTTTACCATTTACCATGAAAATATAAACCGTAGTTTGTTGTCAATTCTAGTCATAGAAAACATCTACATCGGTCATCTGAAATGTAAATCTACTTTCATCAAGCTTGTAGTGTTGTGTTTGTGTAAACAACATTTCAGTAAGTCACGTTTGGTTTACTTTGAGTTAGTAAATCATCAGATAAATCAGACCTTCATGCTGGTATTGATCAATAAAAACATGAACCCCTTGTTTTCAAGCAAATCTTTTTGTTGTTTTCATTAGGCACACCTTTCATTTTGGGACAACAGAAGTCCTTTGCCTACTGGGAAACAGTGCTCAAAGTTAAATTGGGCGACCCATAGCTTTAGAAGTAAGCTAATCAATAGGCCTATGAACTTCATGATAGTAAATAATATAGACAATAATAATATGAATAATGACATAAATGTATTGGTTGAATTTTGTTAGTGATTCAGGTGTTTAACAATATTGTGGTGCTACGAGGGACCACTCACCCAAGGCAGCTTTAACAGTTTCAAGACCCAAACTACTTCCTTCACCTGCTTTATAGAAAGCTATATCATTTTTGTCTCTTTGGCTTACATTGCCCTTTTGTCACCTAGTTGAGGGTGGATGCAGAGCTAAGATTGAGGAACAGTTGCTGTGTAATGTTTCTATTGTACCTGGTCAATCTTGGTAAAAGAAGAGATACAGTTCAGATGACCAATGTGGATATTTTCTATGCCTAGAATTGACTACATCTTATGGTAAATGGTTAAGTGTAAGTATGTCCAATTTAACCCAGTCATTATCTAATATATGCAAGTAAAGCCTATTAATAAGTTGAGCTGCAATATTTCACTGAACTGACAATATGTATTACTCAATGCCTAATAAATGTATAATATATAGCTCAAAAAAGGACATTTGAAGTGTGTTTTTACAATAAATAAACACCAACCACAGAAACACTGCACAATATTGGAGCAGCAAATCACAAATAAACTGTACTGATCTATAGATTTGTGGTCAATAGTAATCTGGTGGATTACCATTTGATTTGTAGCAATAATACAAAGATCTGCTTTTGTGTCAAATGCTCCATCTTGTACTTGCGGTACTTTGGGTCCCGAGGCCAGCAGTACTTTGGGTCCCGAGGCCTGGAGTTGAGAACCACTGGCTGAAGGTGTTCCTCAGCTTACTGTAGAGCAGTGGCATCATTAGGACTGGGTTTATGAATAGCCCCGGATCTCAAATTGACAAAAAAATAAAATAATAATAGCCCCTGATCTATTCATCTTTAATTCTGATCGCGCATTACGACATGTAGGCCGCTACTATGTACATCGAAATGTAACGCATGTACATTCAAAACCCTGTACTTTCTGTCCGGGGTGGTGGCGGGGGGTGATCCTAGCGATGCCTCTGCTGTAGAGGTGATGAAAATGGTCTTCCCCCTCTCATACAACAGATACCTTTCTCTATAACCAGGCTGATGTCAATGCGTAACAAATGTACATTTGGGCTATTTCAATACATTTATTCAGTCAATTAAGCCAAATAATAGACTGACAGCTTGTAGATGGTGAAAAAAGAAGATAAAAATAACCATATGGCTTAAACTCTTAATTTGAAAAACAATGAATGCGTATCCTGTGTATTTGGCCAATAACGAGTATTCCAGATTAAACACCACCCACAGGGGATAATCAAAAGATCAGGTGGTTTTTCTGACTTCCGTTCAGGAACGAGGTAACCCAAAATAAAAACCAATTTAGTTTTTTCAGGAAAAACGAAAAAGGGAGTTGTTTGTCTAATTTAAAAGAACAAACAAATGAACGAACTATACCCGGACCGCCACTCCATACACGGACAACCATTCTGATCACCGCCTCAAATTTTAGGACTGTGCCATGACTTAAATGAAATGCCTTCAGCTGGGACTATATTTCTCATTTACTTTGAATAAATACATGCGTGGATTTAATGTTTCTCAATTCACATTGCAATGTATGTTTATAGTGATTAAGATCATTGGACTGCTGGCAACATACACCGATCAACCATAACATTATGACCACTGACAGGTGAAGTGAATAACACTGATAATCTCGTTGTCATGGCACCTGTCAGTAGGTGGGATATATTAGGCAGCAAGTGAACATTCTTTCTTCAAAGTTGATGTGTTAGAAGCAGGAAAAATGGGCAAGCATAAGGATCTGAGCGACTTTGACAAAGGCCAAATTGTGATGGCTAGACGACTGGGTCAGAGCATCTCCAAAACTACAGCCCTTGTGGGGTGTTCCTGGTCTGCACAGGTCAGTACCTATCAAAAGTGGTTCATGGAAGGAATATTGACAGGATCATGGGTGGCCAAGGCTCATTGAAGCACGAGGGGAGTGAAGGCTGACCCGTGTGGTCCGCTACTGTAGCTCAAATTGATGACAACATTAATGCTGGTACTGATAGAAAGTTGTCATAACACAGTGCATCGCAGTTTGTTGTGTATAGAACCGCATAGTGGCAGACCAGTCAGGGATCCCATGCTGACCCCAGTCCACTGCCGAAAGCGCCTACAATGGGCATGTGAGCATCAGAACTGGACCATGGAGCAATGGAAGAAGGTGGCCTGGTCTGAAGAATCACGTTGTCTTTTACATCACGTGGATGGCTGGGTGCATGTGCGTCGCTTACCTGGAAAACACATGGCACCAGGGGAAGAAGGCATTGTAAGAACGCATGCCGGCAGAGGAAGTGAGATGCTTTGGGCAATGTCCCTTGGGTTCTGCCATTTATGTGGATGTAACTTTGACACATTCCATCTACCTAAGCATTGTTGCAGACAAATTCCCCAGATCTTAATCCAATGAGCATCTGTGGGATGTGCTGGACAAACAAGTCTGACCCACGGAGGCCCCAACTCGCAACTTACAGCACTTAAAGGATCTGCTGCTAACGTCTTGGTGCCAGATACCACAGCACCCCTTCAGAGGTCTAGTGGAGTCCATGCCTCAATAGTTCAGGGCTGTTTTGGCGGCAAAATGGGGACCTGCACAATATTAGGCATGTGGTCATAATGTTATGGCTGAATGGTGTATGTTACTAAGTTCTTGGTTATCACTGCGACAATGAAACCATTTTTAATGTAAACCACTCATTACATTAGAATGTAATAAGTGTCACCCCTCAGAGTCTGGTTCCTCTATAGGTTTCTTCCTAGATTCCAACCATACTAGGGAGTTTTACGCATCAACCATGTTGTTTGCTCTTTGGGGTTTAGGCGAGGTATCTGTAACCAGGTTCAATCCGAGCCCAGGAACAGATTTGTCCATCCCCTTCAACAGTAATCTGACATGACTGATTTAAGAATCAGTCAGGTAGAACTAAGCAATATCAATGCATGCTACAAAGTAACTGCAGTACTGAGCAGGAGCAAATAAAAGTAAAATATGGTAAAGTAGTCCTTTTTAGGAAGATATGCTCTATTTGGTTTTACTGAGAGTGGAGAGGATTTTAGTACACACATCTGCCGTAAAGCAATTGGATAAGACCTCAATTGGCAGCATGAATATTAAATAACTAGAAAGATTTCTTTGTATTGAAATTGGTTGGAAATAGTTTTAGCTATTAAATCACTGTTATTGAAGTACAGCTGGTAAGACTAAGTAAAGAAAGAGACAATCATCTAAACTTAAATATGTTAAGGCATTACACTTCACTTCCACTATTAATAATATACTGTATTTCAAATAAATTATATTAAGCTGTGTTGAAACTAATAACAAATAAAAATAATTGTAAAAAAAAAAAGAAAATGTCTTTCTTGGGCCTCCTGGAAGAAATGGAGGTTACTTCTGCAAAATATATGGACAATCATCTCAAAATCACTCTGAGACAAGTAAATATGGGTCTAGATTCTCCGAAATTGTACTTGTGTGAGGAGCTGTCATGCAGGCAGGGGAAAGTGAAGATAAAAGCGCTAACTTATAATGACAGTAGGTTTTTTAATTTAATATATAACATGGCACAAATTACCCAAAACCTTGACAAATCAGACAAACATGTCCCGGTTTTGATCAAGTCTTCTTTTGGCTACAGTGTTAAGGACAAAAGTTACAATTCAGTTTAGAATAAGGAATTACTGTTCGGTGAGTTGTCTTGACAGGCTTGCATAGAAGGTGCACGTTAAGATGCAGACCAAATGAAAGAAAGGTTACCAAATAAAGGAAACCCTTAGTAAATGAGTGGAGGAGATGAACAAATGCAAATGCTTACATACAGGTGTACTGCAAGACGCATTTTCCTGGCATGGTTTGAGTCCACGTGTCACCTAAGGGTAATCAGCTTCATCCCATCGGGAAACATTTACATGCAGATGGGAGGTGTCTATTCCAGGATTCCAATGCCCCCATTCACAGGGTGCAAGTGTTAACTGAATGGTTTGATGAATGATGAAAAATAGAAATTAGATTTACCCGCACGAACGTAACATGCGGTTATTAGGGCCATCAGTGATGGATTTTCAAAACGCAAATTAAATTGATGAACTGTGATTCTAAACCTGCACTCTTAACTTAAAGTAAATAACGTCAGCAGCCAATGATAACCACTGAAGGTTCACTGAGGGTCAACAGAGTGGCAGCTGAAATCGTCAGGTACCGTCTTGATCTGCAACACAACCAGGAGGACTTTGGACAGGGGCAGCAACGAGTCTTTCAACCCTGTTCTCCGCAGGTGTGGGCCAAGACCTCATGTCCTCCTAAGTTAAAAACTGGAAAATTTTAGAAGATGCTTTCCTCAGATCTACAAGGATTTATAGTGGAGAAGGAGAACTGACCCTATTCCTCCAGCACAATAATATAGCAGCTTTGGGGCTTTGGGGCTGAAACATCATAGTTCTGTGAAAGATCAGAATCAGCTTTATTCACCAGGTATGTGTACACATAAGAGGAATTTTACTCTGGAGTATACAGGCTCATGATGTGCTCACTCATAAAAAAAGTTAAACAGAGGATACTCAACAAGAGTCACCGACTGCAATATACAGTACAAATAAATACACATAATAAACCAAAACAATAACATAGTAAGACTGATGAGACAATATACAGTACACATAAATACACATAATAAACCAAAACAATAACATAGTAAGACTGATGAGACAATATACAGTACAAATAAATACACATAATAAACCAAAACAATAACATAGTAAGACTGATGAGACAATATACAGTACACATAAATACACATAATAAACCAAAACAATAACATAGTAAGACTGATGAGACAATATACAGTACACATAAATACACATAATAAACCAAAACAATAACATAGTAAGACTGATGAGACAATATACAGTACACATAAATACACATCATAAACCAAAACAACAACAACATAGTAAGACTGATGAGACAATAGTGCAATTAGCAGGGTATAAAGGGTGCTGGAAATAAATATTTTTGTACAGGTATTATTATTTACATAATGATGGTGGATGTAATCTATATATATTTAGTGTAATGGAGCAGAGTGCAAACGATGCTGGAATGAATAAATAATAATATTTGTGCTGGTGTAATGTACATGAGGTAGGTGGATATGATAAATACAGTATGTATACAGAATGAACCGCACTGAATTACAGGATGACCAAAAAAAAGTAAGATGTGTTGAGTAGATAACTAACATTGTATATGACTCGGCTAATATTATCGAGGATATAGTCTACTCTGTTTTTACCAGCCACCCAACCAACCAAAACCAGAGAAATTTCAACTAGCGCTTTCTCCGTCACTAAAGTGGTTATGCGCGTCCATCTTTGCGCATGATGATCACACACGCAACTGAGGAGCGCATTCATATTTTGGTTCAAATGACGATGTTTTTATAACATTAAATAATAAACTCAAACAGACAACGTGTCATAATTATTTAGCGCACTTATTCCTTTTCAATTGAAGTAATCCAAAAGTAATCATGCTTTTTTTTCAAAAGTATCTGTAATCCGATTACAATATTTTTGTTGATAACATAAGGGATTACAGTTACTGTTTTTTTGCAATGGTCAAGGTGTTGACAGTTACTCCCCAACTCTGGACATACATACACAGAAAAGTTTAGTAAATAAGTATTTCGACAGTGACACATATTTTGTTGTCTGACAGTTACTGTCAGCTGTGACCAGATCATCACCATGCTCTGTTCCTCTGTATTTTGGGGCATTTGTGGCATTTGTGCCTTCATTCTTGTCTCCAGCATGCTCAGTTTGATTCAGATTAGGTATTTGACTTTGCCAGTCAAGAACATTCCACCGCAGGCCCTAAATATATCCCTAGGTTACTGGTCACTGGCCTGCAGCAAGGTGAAGTGCTGTCCAGTGAGGTTTTTAAGTGGTTGGTTGTATCTGAGCACACAAGATGTTTCTCTATCTGTTTCACTACATGTTTCACTCAACGTTTCACCATGTTTTACTATTTGTTTCAATATGTTTTACTGTTTCACTATATGTTTCACTGTTTGTTTCACTATATGTTTCAGTTTCACTGTTTCACTATGTTTCACTGTTTGTTTCATTATATGTTTCACTGTTTCACTATGTGTTTCACTGTTTGTTTCACTATATGTTTCGCTATATGTTTTACTGTTTCACTATATGTTTCACAGTTTCACAATTTTTCTCTCCATTCTTTCCTCTTGCCATTTGGCACATATTAATATTTGGATGAAAAAGAAAAATATAAACAATACGGATATATATTAACCAAAATATGAATTCTACATATGTTTCCTTTAAAGATAGAAGGTTTATGATGCTACAAATTGCATAGTGGCCACTAACTAGTTCTTATGCCTGTGGCGACAAGGTAAACAAAAGAAACAATTTCCCTGGAGCAAGGCACTTCATCTTAATTGCTCCTGTAAATCAATATCAATTATAGCATCTTCTAAATCCCCCCAAAAACTAAACAAATGGTGGCCACAATGATATCACTTACCAGTTTAACAGGGCAATTATAAGCTTGTTAATGACATTTACTTAAGATGTTCAGAATGTTTTCCTTAGGTTCTTCAGGCATGCCTCGGGGAGCTATTCCAGTCAAGATTAGGGAGTTCCATATTGGGTCGGGAGTGGGTTGCTCCACAGACCTGCATTCCATGTGACTCCTCCCTGCTGCAAACACTTCAGAGGCCCAGTCAGGGTATGCTTTGTCAGAAAGTGAGTAACCGATGGGCAACAGATGTAATAATTTGGAGGGATTTAAAAGAAATAACGGGACACTTGCTAGAAACAATCAACAAATCATCTATTGTTGACCATCCAAATGCGCCAGAGCATTCTACATGCGTGCTGTAGTTCAAACATGTAATCTGTGGCATTCACAATTGACCATGTCTCTCTTTTATTGCAGGAGGGGGAGGGATTTCTGCAGAAGCCCCGGGAAGCATCTGTGTTCCTTTATGTTGAGAGGCTTCTGAGAGAGAAGAGCTCAGGCAACAAGGAAGATGATTGCAAAGACCAGAAGAGGAATAGTAATTTTGCTCAATGATTCTCCCGAATAGGGCCTTCCCCTTTAATATAAAATTATGAACTTAATACCAGAACGTGTTGCAACTTTTTGTAAATCTACTATGAACACAATGTAAATGTTTAACTTCATAAAAAACATGTTTAAAATGTCTTATCACTCTTATTGACTCACTTCTCACCCATAGCTGTGAAGTATGATTTTGTCTTTGTGTATCTCTTAATTTTACACACTGTTGTCACCGAACACTGTGGGAAGACACATGTGTCTTTTAATCTTTCAACTATAATAATTTGTCTTGACTTTGGACAAATTCATGTGATAATACAGCTTGTATAAATATTTCTGTCTTGGAAAACAAAGTCAGTTATTTTTTGTTGAATTGATGTGTTTATTCATACAGTGAAATCTTTAAACATTTTCTCAAAGCAGTAACTTCTATCGCCTTTATACACTGTAAGCACTGGCATAATAATTGCTTTCAGAGTATTTATTTGCACTGGGGCTTGATTAGGGGATTAGCTAGTCTTCCTCAGGGCTGATCTGATATATTCTACAAATGCCCAGGAATGCAATGGTAAAAAGGTACAAAGACATGGGTCTTTCCTCATGTACGTATGAAATTTAAAGCAACAATAATGATGATCATTACAATTCCAATAACAAGTCCAATGATGTTGAGTATCTTGGCTGTCCTGGATGCTTCTGCTGCTCTTTCTGCCTCCCCAACTCCGTTTGCATTATCCGCCTTCAAACACATAACGGGGATAATTAATGCATTATCCCATTTTACATAAACAACATTGTTGTAATCACACACATTATTCATTTGTTAATCCTATATATGTATATATACTGTGTATAGATTAATACCTTAATAACTGCTATATAACTGAGTCTGAATTCTGGATTGCTTACCTTGCATGAGCAAACTATTGCAGCAATTCCAAGTGGCAGACAGCAACATAAAGTGTTAAAAATGGACCATGCCAGGTAGGTTGGGGCATTGGTGCGAGATTGGTTTCCTTCCATTTCCAAGCACTTTAGTAGTTGAACGTCTTATGAGTTGGTCAGTGTCTGTCCCAGAGAAGTGATGGGGGTAGGGAGTGGATGCCTTTATTGAGCACAGGCAAACTGGGGTGTGGAAAAGAAAAGAGGTGTGGCATACACACAAACTTTTCTTTTTCAAATGGAGGAAGAGGTAGGGAGTAGTGGCCATAATGTGCATGGAATCACTAATTATATGGCAGTCTTCAGATTGTGAAAGGAGCAACATTCTTGGAAGTTTTTAAGGAAATACAAAGTTTATTTTCTTTTTAACACATTTTTTTTTTAAGGCAAGGACATTTTATTAGAGTTTTTTATGTTGAAGCTTTTGTTTAATAAATTCCATTAGAAAAAATATTGAACAATATCAAGATTTCTTCGTTTTGGTAGAATGGTTTTTGAAAGCCAGTCCAATAAGGTATATCTGCAGACCGCAAGTAGGGGGCGTTACTTAATATGGGGGTTCCTGAATATTAAGTTACGCCCTCTGATGTTCGCTATTGGTCAGTTTAAATGGGGGTTCCTGAATATTAAGTAACACCCACTGATGTTCGCCATTGGTCAGTTTGGGTACCTTCTTAATAAACTCTGGTTTCAGGAGATATCCCCTTTTAATATAACATATTAATGTATTTTTTAAATGTACATTAATTCAACTATTCTTGAAAAAAACAGAGGGGTATTCTAAATGTTACATCAAATTTAGGGTTACCTGAAAATACCCCGCTTCTCTTAATCAATCAATCAATCAATCAAAATGTATTTATAAAGCGCTTTTTACAACAGCAGTTGTCACAAAGTGCTTTACAGAGACACCCGGCCTTAAACCCCAAGGAGCAAACAACAGTAGTGTTGAATTTCAGTGGCTAGGAAAAACTCCCTAAGAAGGTCGAATTTTAGGAAGAAACCTAGAGAGGACCCAGGCTCAGAGGGGTGACCAGTCCTCTTCTGGCTGTGCCGGGTGAGATATTAAGAGTCCAATTGGAATAATAAATAAATTTCTCTTGGCTAAATCCAGAGTATATTTGATTTTAGACTAGGTCAGAAGTATGACCAGGTGGACAAGGACAGGAACAGCAACGGTCCCCCCAAACCAGGTAATCCGCAGGTGTGGACCAGGACCTCATCTCCTTCTAAAATTTAAAATTGGAGGAAACTGAGAAAAGTTAGTAGTACATCCCTCATGTCCCCCAGCACAATAATATAGCAGCGTAACACCTTAACCATATACGTTTGTTTGTGGACTCCTGTGTGGGGAGTATCATCTTACCCACGGGCACCTTGATATCAATTCGACGTCAAATATTAGTCAAGACTTGATCAAGATGCTGTATAACATAATTTTGAACTCAGTTTTGATGCAAATTTCTTCCAGTGTTGAAGCTTTTGTTTAATAAAATCCATTTGAAAAAATATTGAATAATATCAAGATTTTTTCGTTTTGGTAGAATGGTTTTGGAAAGCCAGTCCAGGATACCTTCTTAATAAACTTTGGTGTCAGGAGATATCACCTTTTAATATAACATATTAATGTATTTTTTAAATGTACAATAATTCAACTATTCTTGAAAAATACTGAGAGGTATTTTAAATGTCACATCAAATTTAGGGTTTCCTGAACATACCCCACTTCTCTTAACCATATACTTTGTTTGTGGACTCGTGTGTGGGGAGTATCCTCTTAGCAACCGTATATCTAAAGAATTGCGTTCCATGGGAACTATCGTAAACACCGCGATTACGTCCTATGCCAACATATCTACAGTGCCATTACTTCGGCCAAGAACGTTATATCAATCCACATTTTGAATGGCCACACGCCGTGCTCTCCATACAGGTTTTCGTATTGTATAATTATTTTAACCACAACTGATTTGGCTTGAGTGGGAATGTACAGGTCTACACGTCCTCCAAGCATGTGTCACCCAGCCATCCAATTCCTATCACACTGCTCTTTCAACAAAGAACGCTTGAGTTGATACATGGTGAAAAATACACTACAGCATCCATATTAGGAACGTTATCATTCCTCCCCAGAAACTCCGTTCTTCCTCCTACTCAGTCATCACCCCTCCCCCGGTCAAACGTCACCCCTAATAATACAGCATCCATATTAGGAACGTTATCATTCCTCCCCAGTCCTCCCCTTGTCAATCGTCAGTCCTCCCATTGTCAATCGTCAGTCCTCCCCTTGTCAATCGTCAGTCCTCCCCTTGTCAATCGTCAGCCCTCCTCCAGTCAAACATCAGCAATCCCCTTAGTAAAGTATCAGTCAAAAGTGTACGATTTTTCCCAGCCAATAAAACGAGCACAAACACGGAACTATTATCAAATGGACTCAATATAGAAGAGGTGCTAGCTGGTGTAAGGTAAGATCAATTAGACCAGCTAGCACATCTTCTGTATTGAGTCCATTTGATAATAGTTCCGTGTTTGTGCTCGTTTTATTGGCTGGGAAAAATCATACACTTTTGACTGATACTTTACTTAGGGGATCGCTGATGACAAGGGGAGGACTGACGATTGACAAGGGGAGGACTGACGATTGACAAGGGGAGGACTGACGATTGACAAGGGGAGGACTGACGATTGACAAGGGGAGGACTGACGATTGACAAGGGGAGGACTGACGATTGACGAGGGGAGGACTGACGATTGACAAGGGGAGGACTGACGATTGACAAGGGGAGGGCTGACGATTGACAAGGGGAGGACTGACGATTGACAAGGGGAGGGCTGACGATTGTCAAGAGGAGGATAAAAGCTTAATCGGGGTGATGTTTGATAAGGCAAGAGCGGATACTTGACCAAGGGAGGGGTGACGTTTGACCGGGGGAGGGGTGATGACTGAGTAGGAGGAAAAACAGAGTTTCTGGGGAGGAATGATAACGTTCCTAATATGGATGCTGTATTATTAGGGGTGACGTTTGACCGGGGGAGGGGTGATGACTGAGTAGGAGGAAAAACTGAGTTTCTGGGGAGGAATGATAACGTTCCTAATATGGATGCTGTAGTATTGTGATGCATCCTTGGAGGAAGCATGTGATCAATCTTCAATCATGCCACACTTGCTGTGGAATTGCCGTCAAGGTTGCTGTGGAATTGCCGAGAAAAAAGGGGAATTGGATATGACATATTTGGAGGGTAGAAAAAGCGATAAAAAACTTCCCCTCCCCCAAAATAACTTTCACATTGATGATTAATATATTTTGAATAAATACAATATTCCATTAATGTTTTGTTCATTTTCAGTTCATTCACATGCTTACACATATAACTCTACAGTTTGATTTCATTATTTACTCTAAGCTTATTCTGTACAGCAAACATGAATTATTCTCTTGGATAAATTGCAGAATAATTGAAACCAACATTTTAATCAAGTATGGAAGCCTATTTCCGCCAATGAAAAATAAAACATTTGATGAAATCCTTGTCTTGATAATAAAAATATATCCTTGGTAAGTCATAATAATGAGATAAAAAGTCATAATTATGAGATATGATTTGCGCATGCGACGGTCTCACTGGCGCTGTCTTCAAACGGAGACGGTTAGGTTTTCAAACAGGTCACTTCGGTCGTCTGTCCCTGGCTGGTCCCGAGCTTCACCTTTCTGGCCTAACCATTCAAACGACATGCTGCAATCCTAGCCTGCACATATAGTTTTTTAATCAATTAACTTTCAGCAAAGTATAACATTTCCCTCTCCTATTCCTCACATTAGCACCAACTTACACTAATGTTACCATGTTTTGTAGCCTACAGTAAATTACACTTTTTGGTCATGGCATACGTTATGTAAAACGGACAGTTAGACATCTAATCTCACTAATTAACACGCAAATTGCACATAATAGTTAACGGTTGCCATTTTATTTGCATTGTATTGCTCTTGTCATCATTGCAGTATCAATTGTATAAAAAATACTACACTTGTGAATTATAGCTCCTTTACATCTTGGGTGTTTGTTTCAGTCACTAAGTTGAGTTTTTAATGACACCAGTATACAAGTAAAGCTTAAGGTCACGACTACTTAAGGTCACGGCATGTGCCTGAGGGAGACATTCAGTGAATGGAACAAGATAAGGTAGTTAATATAAGAAAAAGTTTAATTTTACAAATCACACATAAGCATTAAGAATCAAAGTTTGTAAGATATTTGTAAGTAGCTGATGCTGTATATGCAGTTTATTATTATTATTAATGCATGACCTTTTAGATTTTAGATTGATGCCAGTGTCATACACCTCATGACAGATGACCAACTAAAAGAGTATCTTCCATCCTATGGTGATCGACTGGCTGTTTTTGGATACAGCAGATGGAAGGAAAAAGAACCTTGCAGTCGCAAGTCAAAGATCTTTGAGCGACTCAGAGGAAAGCTCTCGAGAAACAAATGTGATCATGTGCCAGAGAGAGAGCGTACAACCCCTCCAAAGAATGCTCAGAAGAATCAGAGAAAAATTGAGGTGGGATGGATGCATCTCAGAGAAGAGGAGTTCTTATAATACATGGCCCCATCCATCCTCCCCTCAATACGGTGCAGTCGTCCTGTCCCCTTTGCAGAAATGCATCCCCAAAGAATTATGTTTCCACCTCCATGCTTCACGGTTGGGATGGTGTTCTTGGGGTTGTACTCATCCTTCTTCCCCCAAACACGGCGAGTGGAGTTTAGACCAAAAAGCTCTATTTTTGTCTCATCAGACCACATGACCTTCTCCCATTCCTCCTCTGGATCATCCAGATGGTCATTGGCAAACTTCAGACGGGCCTGGACGTGCGCTGGCTTGAGCAGAGTGACCTTGCGTGCGCTGCAGGATTTTAATCCATGACGGCGTAATGTGTTACTAATGGTTTTCTTTGAGACTGTGGTCCCAGCTCTCTTCAGGTCATTGACCAGGTCCTGCCGTGTAGTTCTGGGCTGATCCCTCACCTTCCTCATGATCATTGATGCCCCACGAGGTGAGATCTTGCATGGAGCCCCAGACAGAGGGAGATTGACCGTCATCTTGAACTTCTTACATTTTCTAATATTTGCCCCAACAGTTGTTGCCTTCTCACCAAGCTGCTAGCCTATTGTCCTGTAGCCCATCCCAGCCTTGTGCAGGTCTACAATGTTATCCCTGATGTCCTTACACAGCTCTCTAGTCTTGGCCATTGTGGAGAGGTTGGAGTCTGTTTGATTAAGTGTGTGAACAGATGTCTTTTATACAGGTAACGAGTTCAAACAGGTGCAGTTAACACAGGTAATGAGTGGAGAACAGGAGGGCTTATTAAAGAAAAACTAACAGGTCTGTGAGAGCTGGAATTCTTACTGGTTGGTAGGTGATCAAATACTAATTTCATGCAATAAAATGCAAATAAATTATTTAAAAATCATACAATGTGATTTTCTGGATTTTTGTTTTAGATTCCGTTTCTCACAGTTGAGGTGTACCTATGATAAAAATGACAGACCTATTCATGCTTTGTAAGTAGGAAAACCTGCAAAATCGGCAGTGTATCAAATACTTGTTCTCCCCACTGTGTGTTATAAAATTACAAACTGAGTTTAGAGCAGAGAACGTGCATTCAGATTGGCACACTTAAATGCATTGGTTATAAGTGTTAATGATTTCAGAGTTTGTGCTTCAAGAATCACTGTTAGTGTTTAAGCATTCCGAAAAAGCTATACCACCACATATACACCACGTGTTTTGAAGTCTGTTGACAGTACATCTGTTATAGAGAATACGGTGAGCAGATATTGATTCTGTTTTGATCTAACGGGTAAATTAGCACGATTCACAGAGACTGAGCTTGAAGGATAAAAATGCGTACAATGAGAAGTACTTCAAGCCTCTTGGTTTGATGGATTTAAGATCAAGAAAATAATTGCATTATCATTACCAACGGTTAATGTATGGTTTTATTTGGTTTCCTGTTACCTTTCCATTATATATTTGTTTTATAAAGCAAACGTTACTGAATTCCATTTGTGATCTGTTAAGCAATTACTTACTGAATCAAAAAAAACTATTTCAGAGCATTTACTGGATTCAATGGACCATTCAGATTTGCATTTACAGTCAGCTGCTCCATAGAATTAGGGCTGTTGTCCAGTTCAACTTGATCTCCCACATTGAGACAGTTCTCCTCGATGTAAATCCAAGACATACCACAGACCGTTCTCCTCAATGAGTATCTTCAATGCTGGAGCTGCTGATTGAGGATTGTGAACAACACCCACATTCATCATTGTGTGCTAGTCTGGTTCTCATGTTCAATGCCGTTAGGATTTGCAGGGCAGGTGAACAGACGAAAAACATCAACAGAACACTCCCACCACGAATGCGGTGTGTGAGCTGCTGTTCATAGAATGGTCATCCATACTCGCGTTGGTAACGACGCTGCAAGAAACAACTAATGTCACAGACCTTGGTCGTTGCGGAAGGAAACATGGCCTCAGACAGTGCCCAGCATTTGGAAAATTATAAGTGCAATGGAAGAAATCACTTTGCGAATAGGTGTTTGTATGCAGGAAACAAACCAAAGAACATTAACATGATGGAGGCAGTTGATCAGTTGGACGTGGATGATGATTCCATGTTTATTGGAGCAGCTGAAATGGAATCAAAAACGAACAAGGAAAGGAATCCTGGTGAGACCAAAGATGTGATAGACAAATGGATAGTTCCCATCACAGTGAACGGCATGTTTGTCGCCGGTGCAGTTCGTCCATCGCAATGTAACGCAAAGTTCTTCTCTATCCTGGACAAAACATAAACCATGATTTGTTGGGGCAGAGATGTGGCAATTATCAAACCTGCATGAAAAGCCGCGTCACTCACCACAATGCTATTTAACAATGGACAGTCAGTCAGCCGGGCACACAGTAAGACACATTCGCTCTTGGCCAGCTCCGGGACGCAGTCCAGCAAAAAAATACCTTCTCTCTTGACTAGATTCAAAGCAGAATGAAGGCAACACCCGCAATTAAGAGTTGTCATTGTTTTTGTGTATGTTTGTGTGTTTTAGTCAAGGCCATGGACAATCAGAACATCATACCATCAACACGCTGGTTTATGATTTCGATGTGGGTTTTCCATATCAGTGTTAGATGTACAGTGCCTCGCAAAAGTATTCATCCCCCTTGAACTGCTTCACATTTTACTGTGTTACATTGTTAAATCAAAATGCATATAATCTGGAGTTTTTGCCACTGAAAAAACACAGAAAAGGTCAATATCCATTTGTATAAGTAAAACATAAAACCAGCAAATTGTTCTGAATTAATATTATTAAACAGAAAAATGAAATGTATTCACCACTTTGCTATGACACCCCTGTATGAGCTAAGGTACAACCAGTCATCTATAGAAGTCACATAATTGGTTGAATGGAATCTGAGAGTGTGCAATTAAAGTGTTTCACATGATTTCAGGTTAAATTCACCTGTCTCTAGGAGGTCCCACAATTAGTACAATCCCTAACAAAAAGTACATCATGACTTTGAAGGAAAATTCAAAGCAAATCAGAAAGAAAGTTCTTCAAAAGCACCAATCAGGGGTAGGATATTAGAACATGCAAGGCACTGCATATTCCTCAGAGCACAATTCATAATTAAGAAACGGAGAGAAAATTGCTCAACTATGAATGTCTGTAACAGGCTACCCCCAAAAACTGAGTATCAAGGTGGGATGGGTACTAAACAGGACAGCCAACAAGAGGCTTATGGCGACTCTAAAGTACTTACAATCTTCCAGGGTTTAGGTGGGAGACTGTGCATATTTCAACAATAGCCCAGGTGCTTGGCAAAATCTAGGCCATTATGTGAGAGTAACAAAAATAAATCCTTTGTTGAAAAACTCACAACAAATCTTATACTAGATTTTGCCAGAAGACATGTGGGGTATGATTCTATGGTCAGTTGAGACCATAATAGAGCTTTTTGGCCTCAATGCTAAGGGCTATGTTTGGCACAAGCCTAACACAGCACATCATCCTGAGAACACCATTCCTACCGTGAAACTTTTGAGAGGAAAAAAATAGATGCATCAATGTAAGAAACATTGGGAGAAGATTCTTCCAGCAGGACAATGACACCAAAAATACAACCAAAGCCACACTGGAGTGGCTTGTGAACAATAAAATGGTCAATGTCCCGAAATATCCCAGTCACAGCCTGGCCCTCAATCCAGTTTAGAATAATTGTGGAAAGAAGAATGGGCAAAAACTGTCGTACCCAAATGGGCAAAGCTGGTATAAACTTAGGGGATAAATGCTTCAATCAATTATTTTCTTTTTTGTATTTGTCATTTATTTAGAACAATTTATTGAATTTTCACTTCGACCTTATATGGATTACGTTGCATTTTCATGTAGAGTTGTGATGATGCGAGCGCGTAATGGTGAGACAAAAAAGAAAACTAAAACGAGGAATAGCAAATAAGGTCTTTTTTTAATTGTCTTTCTGAGTCAAACAACTAAAAAAGCTCCTGTGTCTAGCTTCATGTACAGCACTTTGCCGTTCACTGTGATGGGAACTATCCATTTGTCTATCACATCTTTGGTCTCACCAGGATTCCTTTCCTTGTTCGTTTTTGAATCCCTTTCAGCTGCTCCAATAAACATGGAATCATCATCCACGTCCAACTGATCAACTGCCTCCATCATGTTAATGTTCTTTGGTTTGTTTCCTGCATACAAACACCTATATTCGCAAAGTGATTTCTTCCATTGCACTTATAATTTTCCAAATGCTGGGCACTGTCTGAGGCCATGTTTCCTTCCGCAACGACCAAGGTCTGTGACATAGTTGTTTCTTGCAGCGTCGTTACCAGCGCGAGTATGGATGACCATTCTATGAACAGCAGCTCACACACCGCATTCGTGGCGGGAATGTTCTGTTTATGTTTTTCGTGTTCACCTGCCCTGCAAATTCTAACTGCATTGTCCAGTTTTAAATCAGCGGTGTCGAACAGCGAACAACAAACAATAGTCCGTGGAGTGCAGTGGTAACACAAACACATTTATGCACAATTCATCATTGATGGGGAACAGGTGCGTCCTCGGGGAGCGCTGCTGCCATCAGTTCCCAGCTTGTGGTTAGTACACCGGCGAGGTAGAACGCCGGAGATGGGGGAGGGCAGTCATGCCACACGGTGTCGACGTTTACAAGAGTGTTAGAACCTATGTAGCTGCCCCAAACCAATAATGGAATTGTTTTTGAGATTCCAGTGAAAGTGATGTGTAAGTGTTATTCTGTATAAAAGCAGATTCTACAAAATTCCACAAGCTACTTTTCATTGCACACTCAGGTTTATTAAGGGGACTAGCTACAGAACTCACCCCTGGAGTTTATATCAAACTATGGGCTGGACTTCGCAGTCCTTGAGCGAGAACAACATGCTCTCGTGTTGGTCTATAAAGCACTTCTAAATAAACAACCTTCGTATTTATCATCACTTATCAACATTAGAAAAATAACCCATAAAACCAGATCTCAAGCCTGGATTACTCTTGAGGCCCCGGCAATCTGCACAGATTTGGGTATGACTGCCTTTTTCTGTTATGCTCTTTACTTATTGTATAGTCTGCAGCCCAAACTTAAACTACCCCTTGCCCAGTTTAAACATTAACTGGAGTGTCTCTGTTTCTGTGTTGCCGTTTGCATTTGCATTCAGGAGATAAAGCGAAGATACAAATTAATTTAAACAATGTAATTTGTCTCATAGCAATCTCATAACAGTCTCGTAATAAACAGAAGAATGCAGATTATCACTCTCTTGTCCTTCACCCTTTGCGTCCTTTGTATGGGACATGGACATTACGCAATGAATGGGGAGAACTATGATGTCATATGGAAAGTAAATGGAAACTTGAGGGGGAATTCCATGTCCCTGTAGGAGATTGATCAAGAACACAACTCAATTCTCTTGTTTGACTGTAGAGGAACAAGGGCCTCTATTCTCTTAGTGAGGATGGGGAGGCCATAACAAGTCCTGGAAAACTAGGGGCTAAGTCTGCATTCACAACAATTGCGAAAGAGTCTTCATGATACAAAAGGTGCTGGTGCAAGAAAGCTGAAGACACAACTGAAAGAACATTACTCTGGAATTAGTGAAAAAGACGTGCAAAAAACATTGGACCACTCAAGGTTTTACCAACTGCATTAGTTATTCTATTTGGAAATATTTCCTATGGCTGTAGCACAATGGGGAAAATAAACTGTTCAGGCACTAGCTCGAGAAGCCAATGCAGGTCTCAAATAATGTTACTTGAAAAGCTGAGTCATTTCTGTTTTAAATGTGCATGCGGCAAAATGTGACACTTGAAAAAAATCTGTGATTAAAAAGATTTTGATTGAAGTTATTACTTAATCGGTTGAAGTTATTGCATTATTCATAAAAAAGTTATTACTCAGCGGTTATTGTAATAACCACCAGTTAATTATTACATTAACCGTTTAACATTTTTATTACATTTAACATTTTTATTACAAAACTCCAAAAGTTTTTACAAATGGGATATTTATTACATTAACTGGCATTATTACATTAACTGTTGTTACAGGCCTTAAACATCTTGATAATATTATGTATGGTGGAAGCAGGGATATCAAGGTCTTTGGAAATGGACTTATAGACTTGTTCATGACCTCCTCAGCAAAATTCTCTGCTCTTCACTTCTGTTTTTCTATGCTCATTGTGTTACACACATGACACAAAACAATTCAAAATGGTTCAGTTAGTAATTTTCATATTGCTGGCACCTGCAACTCACCAAAAGTGAGTTCAAATCCAAAGTAAAGGAGAACCACCTACTCAAAATTGAATTATTTGTAAAAGTGTTCTAAAAAAAAAACTACAATAAAAATGTAAACCTTCGCTTTGCTAGTAAATGTTAGCTCTTTAGCTAGCTGAATGATTTAGAGTGAAGAACACTTACTAGCTACCAGTGGGGTACTGTCATTGCCTTCTAAAGCCTAAGAGGACTGGGAAATACTTCACTGTGAGCTTCACTGTGAGCAAATAGATAGCAACAAAATAACCTTGCTAAACTGCCTTGGGCTTCATTATTTTGTAGCTAGCAGCTAGTCTGGCTAGTCTAGCCTCCTGAGACCCAGCAAAAAAAAAGTGTTAAAATTGTTATTTTTTGTTACATTTAATAGGTGATTCGGGTGACAAAAACATGGTGCAATATATATATATATATATACATATATTTAAAAAAAACACTTTTGTTTTTACATTTTAAACCTTATTTTAACACAATCATGCTTTTTATTTCATTGACTTATACAGTTTCTATCAAGAGAACTTGGATTTCGAATGATACTGGAAGAAGCAGTTGTCTTTCTTTGAATCCAGGAGTTGGTTTGTGAATGATCTGTCTCCTACAGTATTGAGTAAAGAAAAATTGTGAAAAACACAGTTAGCAGATCCCAGCATCCACTACAGGGGACATGAATAAAAGAGGTGATGAATAAAAGAGGTAAAAAAAAAAGTATTACACTGCTCTGAAAACTAAAATATTCCTGATATATTTACTTACTAGAAACATTACGCAAAAAACCATTAAAAAAATGTATTACTAAATTTCAGACACATACCTTAGTCCTTGCCTCAAGAGAAATAAATACTTTGTCTCTCTAGCCTGACTTGATAGTGTTGAACTTGACAGAGGTGCAGCTCTGGCTGATGTCTTCCATAGATTGTAAAGTAACTGTAAAAGAAGTAGAGACAAAGCCATCGATGGTGCCACCCCTTTCAGTGCTACATGATATGGCACATTTGATGATCATCTTTCATTGTGGCCTGTGGCCTTTTTGACAGGGAATAGTAGGGAAGAGGAGTTGGCAACACCGACGTTCCTCCTTCTGCGCACAGCGGCACCGGCTTGGTTCCATGTTTCTACAGCTCCATCTCATCATCTCTTACACCTGGACCTGTGTTTGTTATCTTCATTATGCACACCTCGTTCCCATTCTCTTAATCATCATGACTATACGTAGCCCTCTGTTCCCCTGGTTCATTGTTGACAATGTGTTGTGTGTTCTAATGTCATTTTGTTACATGTTCTTTGTATCTTGTTGCATGTAACCATTTGTTGTTAATATGTGACAGAGTTTAAGAAATTATTTAATCTTGTCAAAGAAGTGTAAACTTTTGTGATGGAATATATAATGTATTCATAAAATAAATTACCCCAAAAGATAATGCAAAATAATAACAGAGTGTAAGTGTAGGTAGATTGAGCATAAACTATCCTGATTGATAATAATGGGGGATCTAGTTTTACAATGAATGTTTGGAGTAACGCAATAAGCCTGACCTAGATATACTTTAAAGGTACAGTTACATAATCATCCCGACTGACATTGCCAAACTCTTCTAAAAACACACTGTTCTTAAAATAAACGTCACCTTGTCTTTAAATGACCTCACACTGTTTCAGACGCGCTGAAAGAAGATAGAGCGTGCTGAATCATAACCCGTTTGTATTTCTGAGCCATCCATTTTTCTCAGGTGGCCTGGCAGTTGCAAAGCACCATCAGTGTAGTGTTTATTTGCTTTCAAGGTCACTTCCTTGAGGTACTAAGGGATGTCCAGTGCAGTGCTTTCTCAGCATCTGGCAGAGTCATCTGGCAACAATGTACGCCCTCTGTGAAGTCTTACAAAATGGTATTGTAGGGCATGTTGTAGCAATGAATCCCTTTTTGCGCAAAGGCAACAAGCAGAAGATATGGCTGAATAGAAAAGACTACTTGCAGTCACCCAGTTTTAATCAATGGAATTATGAATGCTGCGAAATTGTGTAAAATGAGAAGATAAAAACTTTGGGGTCAACCCCCCCCAAAAACAAAAGATGTTAGCATGATTAACACTCAGCAAACATGACTAACACAGTTTTGTTACTTCAGTGGTAACCCTCTGAATTGGTAGTATATTTCCTGAACCAGGATACAGCAAAAACATTAGGACTAGACATGAATGTGAGTGCTGCTAACCCATCCAATTTAGGGAGTGGACTCCAGATATAAATGTGTGTATATTTTTTTTCGGTTGCAGAAATTGCCAGATTACATCTCATTAGAATTCTGCAGGGCAAATTTGCTAATTCAATTTTACAGGGCCTGAATCTAAATGAACTTGCACATTGCCGGAGACAAAAAGCAATACGATTTTGAGGCTGTGACTCATAGTTTAAGGCGAGGCAGCGTGTTTCATAGCCCACAGGACCGAGTCACTGCCTCGATGTTAGCGGACAATGACAGGCTGTTGTTCAGTGTCACGCCAAGATTCTTTGCACTCTGGGAGGGGGACATCGTGGCGCTGTCAACCCTGACGGTACGGAGTTGTCAACTGTGATGCTGAGGTCTTTGAATGGACAGGCCTCCTCCCGGAGGAAGAGCAGCACTGTCTTGTCAAGGTTAAGGGCTGACATCCAAGAAGAGACATCAGCCAGGCACTCAGATAATCATGTCGTCACTTGACTGTCAGAAGGGGACCTGGAAAAATAAGGAGGTGCAGCACAACCACAGTTGATGTGGAACGAAGTAACAGTATGTTTAAACCATCATGATGCTCGATAGGGTTCCGTTACAAACATAGAGGAACAAATTGTATTCAAGAACCTAAAAATAAGCCCTTTCTCATTGTAAGCATCACATCTTCTGACTCTGTGAAGCAAAAAAGTATATAGGCAGATGTTAACCATGGTGTGACTTTGCTCTCTTCCAGCATATCTAACAACACATGTTAGGATTAATTCAATGGTAGGTTAACACAACACTGGATATTACTAGATGCACCAATCAGCCCTAATATAATGACCACCTGCCTAATATTGTGTAGGTCCCCCTTTTGCAGCCAAAACAGCCCTGACCCGTGGAGGCATGGACTCCTCTAGACCTCTGAAGGTGTGCTGTGGTATCTGGCACCAAGACTTTAGCAGCAGATCCTTTAAGTCCTGTAAATTGTGAGGTGGGGCCTCTATGGATTAGACTTTGTCCAGCACATCCCACAGATGCTCAATTGGATTGGGATCTGGGGAATTTGGAGGCCAAGTCATCACCTTGAACTCATTGTTGTGTTCCTCAAACCATTCCTGAACCATTTTTGCTTTTTGGCAGGGCACATCATCCTGCTGAAAGAGGCCAGCGCCATCAGGGAATACCTCTGCCATGAAAGGGTGCACATGGTCTGCAACAATGCTCAGGTAGGTGGTACGTGTAAAAGAAACATCCACATGAATGGCAGGACCCAATGTTTCCCAGAAGAACATTGCCCAAACCATCACACTGCCTCAGCCGGCTTGCCTTCTTCCCATAGTGCATCCTGGTGCCATGTGTTCTCCAGGTAAGTGACACACACGCACCCGGCCATCCACGTGATGTAAAAGACAATGTGATTAATCAGACCAGGCTACCTTCTTCCATTGCTCCATGGTCCAGTTTTTATGCTCATGTGCCCATTGTAGGCTTTCAACAGTGGACAGGGGTCAGCATGGGCACCCTGACTGGTCTGCGGCTACGGTGCCCCATACGCAACAAACTGTGATGCACTGTGTGTTCTGACACTTTTCTATCAGTACCAGCATTAACCTTTTCAGCAATTGTAGCTACAGTAGCTCGTCTGTTGGATTGGACCACACAGGCCAGCTCTTGCTTCCCATGTGCTTCAGTGAGCCTTGGCCGCCCATGACCCTTTCGCCTGTCTGATCAACGACATGTCTGACCCTGTCCAGTGTGAAGTTTCTGACCCTGTCCTGAACTGAAGTCCAGTGTGAAGTTTCCACAGTCAGTAATGATTTGGGGTGCCATGTCATCTGCTGGTGTTGGTCCACTGTGTTTTATCAAGTCCAGAGTCAATGCAGCCATCTACCAGTGCCAAAACGACTGGTAACTGGTTTGCTGCCCATGGAATTGCTTGATTGGCCAGCCAACTTGCCTGACCTGAACCCCATAGAGAATCTATGGGCTACCATAAAGAAGAAAATGTGATACACCAGACACAACAATGCACCTAAACAGTTTTTATTTTTCCAGGTAAGCTGTCCATAGGTACTGTGGCAACGTGGCTAACTACCAAGTAGCCTATAGGGGTAAGATACCCATAATGTCCGGTGCAACACAGGCCTGGAAAAGTATTCAAAATACATACTCTGGTACTGTTATACTACAGGCAGTATAAAATACAAAAACGGTACTTCCAAACCAAATGTGTAGCTAGATAGTTGTTATATAGTTCTTTGCTAAGGCTATCTAGAGTTGTAAATACATGTTTCTTCCCTTCCCCTTGTAGACGCAACAGAGTGGAATTTAACAATTTCTCCTTTAACATGTTAAACAATAAACAAAAATGTTTTCTAATCTGTGACGAAGAACACGTGATATTCGGGTGGTCACGAAAGATAGAAACAGAGTTAATCTGAATTCAGCATATTGGTTTATATCCTATATGTGATGGAAAATCCAGTTCCAGTATTATTCATTTGAAATCACCATGTTGCCTGCTACAATATGTGAACAAGGTGCGCTGAATTTGTTTTAAAAACGTAACTACTTATTTGATACCCCGTAATATCGGAAGGGGGCAATATTGGTCTTTTTTTGTCATTTGATGCACCTGCTGACATTTATTTTATTTTAAATTTGAATAAAAATTAGCGTCGACCAGAATGTATAGAACTATATATTGTTTCCGCAGTGAGTACACACAATCTTTGGAGAAATATTAAGTGTGTAGATAACGTATACTCCAAAAGCAATGGCAGTTTGCAAATCAGCAAGCCACATGAACGGTTCTTTCATTGATACGAGTTGGTTCAAAACGCTCTTCGTTTGCGAAAGACCAAGTGGTCCATTGGGATTATGAACCGATTAGAGACTGCAGAAAATAGGTGAGATGAACGACCTGCGGGGTGGAAGTGGCAAGCACTTTACAGCAATGGAGATATTACAGCCCTAATATCAATCTGTCATACTTTGTAGCCTAGTTAGAAAATGTACACACGATATTGCAAAGTTAAGTTCTGCAAACTAGTTAAAGGAATCGTTACGGGTGTTGACAGAGGAATAAGCAAGGAATGGAATTTGGACACGTTTTGGAATGTTCACATAAATATGATATTGAACAAACGCACCTGGTTTTATAGTAGTGTCATTCTATATAAGTTTAGTTTGGCTACTATTTGAATGGTCGATTCCACAGTTGCTTTTTGACAGCATGTTTTGCTCCCACGAAAGATGGTTAAGCACGTGAGCTTCTAAGGAAACGTTCAATGTTGCTATAGTTACAAGACACGCAGGAAGTGTAAAACTTAGCTAGCTACAGTAGCTACCAAACAAAGAAAATCCCTGGTACCATTCTTATATTGCATACTCTGAATTTTGAAACAATTACTGGTCAACAAAACAACCGAAAATGACAAAAGAACTCAAGGATTTTGAAAATTTCTTGAA
The DNA here is from genome assembly GCF_011004845.1 of Esox lucius. Lineage (NCBI taxonomy): Eukaryota > Metazoa > Chordata > Actinopteri > Esociformes > Esocidae > Esox > Esox lucius. Next base: position 35,013,461 of record NC_047569.1, on the reverse strand, counting down.
GAATGTTAATGAAATAAGTAAGTACATTAAATACTGTACTAGCTATAGCCACAGTTGCACAAGCCACAAGCGCAGTTGGCACCATCACCACCGCGGAATAAGTGGCTATTACTACGTAAAAGTAAAAGTAATCTTTAAACTGAAAGTACATATTTTGATGAAAGTTTATCCAATGCCATGGTCTTTCTTTGGATGTTTCTGCCGGAGTTCCTTTTAAATAAACCCAAAGTCAAAGAGAACGCTTCTTTCTGCTTGCATACGGAAAGGCCCTTCCCATCTTTTCATACAATGCAAAATGATAGACTGAATATTAGCTCTCAAAAGTATTTCCCCTCTTTGGCCTCTTCCACATTATATAGTGTTCTAAATTGATTTAATTTGGAGATTGTGTCACTGATCAACTTAACTAAAGTCCATAATGTCAAAAAAATATAACTTTAAAATGTACAATGTTTTACAATAATTCTTCCATGACCTCCACAAGAACATAACCACAGAGCACACATGTACAGTAGACATACATTACCCATAGCAAGACAATGAGGAAGAACAGCCCAGTATGTCATCATGGCCCAGGCCACTGTATCCTTAGATTTAAATCAAAGGGCACAGTGAGAGACAGTATCTAATGGTTTACATGTAGAAGCTGCTGCTTCTGCATCCCCATAGTCCAAAACGGATGTATTGGTTTCCTATATTATTTATTTACTATTAGCAAATGTGTAGGCTCAATTTCTGTAAAGCAATCTAATCATAATTATCAGTTTCTTTATTAAGTCAGTAAGTTAGGTTACAAATGAAAACTTTCTAATTGGGAACTTTTTGTTTAAAAAGTTGTGAACTGTCCAGAGTAGTAATTTGAGAAATATTTTGATTTAAATTATGAGATCTAGAGAATATCATGTATTTTTTTGTGTTCAGCACAAATTCTAATCGTGTTTTCTCTAATGCTTGGAAGTCATATTGTAAACAGGCAACAGCTATATTTATAGAAAGTACAGTGGAATATAGTTATGTACCATCAGCATAAAATGTTACATCTTCAATGTCATGTATATACAGAGGGAATGACAAAATTGAGCCTTGTGGCATACAATTATGCACTTCAAATTCAAATTTGACCCCTCTAGTCAAAATGGCCTGAGTTCTATCAATTATATAGGCCTGAAATCATAAGCAAGCATCAGTACTTAGGCCTAAGGGCCTCAACTTGCTAATTAAAAGTGAATGATCTACTGTGTCAAAAGCCTTTGATAGGTCTATAAACAAAGCAGCACAGTTCAGCTTTTCATCGAGGGCTCTGGTAATGTCATTTACAATCAGTGTGTTTGCACTCAGTGCTGAGCCCTGGCCAAAACACTATTTTACTACCCAGTGATTCTGGAATTTTTAATAGACAAGGTAACTGAGATATTGGGCAATAGTTGTCAAGTTTACTGGAGTCTTATGGAGTGGTAAAACCTGAGCATTTTCTACATAGATTAAAATATGGGACACTGAGCTAGCGATTAATGGGAATGTATACAGTAGCAGTCAAAAATATGGACACACTTACCCAAACTTGTGTCCAAACTTCATGTGAATGGGTTAGTGTGTCCAAACTTTGATCTTTTATTTCCGCTCATAAATCATGGGGCCGATACTTTACATGAAGGCGTTTTGACTCCAGTTCTGGAGGGGTGAAATACTTCTGGTTTTCATCCTGTTCTTTCATAATTAGTGAATGAGTCAGACCAGCTGAGCGCAGTTAACTGCCAGGTAGACACAAATCTGACTCCCAGGATCGGTTTCATTTATATCTGTTCATTGTAAGTTACAATGTTGTTTTATTCAGGTTCTCTTTATTTGCTATTCGGCTTTTGTTACAAGCTGTTAACATGCAGTGTCAGAAATATGAAATAAACAGAAACGCTTGTGGCGTTTGTATAGTTTGTAAAGAAAACATGACTGAGCAGGCAAAACACATGTTTTCTTATTTCTTATGGGATTCACATTGAACTGTAGGTCATAACAGAATGGCACAATATTTTCAAAATCAATGCCAAAATGTCAAGATTTCTGCCAGGTTATGCAAATTTATGAGCACAAATGTAGGTTTAGGTCAATCAGCTATCCACTTAATGTCTTTAATTACTCTAATGTAATCTGTAATGTGCTTATCCTTGTCTGTCGTTATATGTACAGGTGACCTGGTGAACGAACTGAACTCCTCAGATGTGACTTCTCAGCAGAAAGCTGTAGAAAAGGCTGACTGCTACATAGCTGCCTTAAAAGAGGAAGAGGAACCATGCAAAACACTTCTCAACAGGACATCAATAAACATTGATCCCTCACAACAGACAGTGGTAACGCCACAGAACTTGCAATGTCACTCTGCATAGAAAAGCAAGCAAGCAAACAAATATTTGTTCATGTTATGGTATAGTTTTATTCTGCATACGATTGCGTGAGGTGCATTTTGCATCTGCATATTGAAAATGTGTTCCGTGTTCAAAGTGACACTGTTAAATATGCTGCTGATTTTTTTTATGTTTCTTCTATTATTTTCTTTCAGGTCTTACAAAATGATCCCAGTTTAAGTGCAGGTGCAGACATTTTTTCTTTCTTTTGGTCTATGATGAGATTATAAGGTTTGGGACAACCATTTAAACAATTATTCAGGAATAAATCTAAGTTTGAGCTTTGTAGTACATATTCTGCAGGACAGTGGAGTGTGAAAACCCATTTGGGACATCAGTTGGGAGTGAACGTTCATGGGGCCTCTGCTTTGCAATCACTACACTGTGAACATTAATGCAATAATTTCTGTACATTTCTTTATTCTGTTTTTAATGTCTTTGTAATTCCTTAGAACATATTATGAAAACAATGGAAAAAGATGCAGAGGACCGGCTGAAGAGGAGGCTAGTTAAAGAGGGAAAAGCAAATGGTAATAGTTTCTCCAACATCTTTGCCACTTGTTCCTAATTAGTCAGCTCTTAAGTTCCTTTAAAACATGTATTTATTTATGTGTTTATTCCCTCAGGCCACAAAGAGAAGGGAAACAAAGCGTACCGCTTGGGAGACTATGAGACAGCTGTGAAGCTATACAGCGATGGTATAAATGAGCTGCGAGACATGGAAACGCTGTATACCAACAGAGCACAAGTACTCACACTCAGCTACCTCTCAATTTTTTCTCTACAGGTCACTTTTATATGACATGTTTAATATCATCTTTATACATTTTCTCACTTCCACTGCAGGCCTATATCAAACTGGAGAAATATAAGGAGGCCATATCTGACTGTGAGTGGGCTTTAAAGGTAAAGCTGACCAGTAGGGTGGATTAATCACTTGCTCCCTAAATCTTCATAACATTATTCGAGGCCATGGACTTGGGATCATGTACTATCCTGGGAGCAAAGAACAGACCATGTAGTGATATAAAACTGGTAATAAAAAGCAGTACACAGTTAGTGTTAATCTTTAAAGACAGTCTGTTTAGACAAATAACGGCATATTCATTGGTAAAGCGGTCCATTTTGCAGTTATGCTGTTTACTCGATGTGATAATATATGACATATTGCTCATATTTTATCTCTACAGTGTAATGAGAAGTGTGTTAAAGCCTATTTTCACATGGGAAGAGCACATCTAGCAACGAAACGTTATAATGAGGTAAGCAAAGTACACTACCGTTCAAAAGTTAGGGGACACTTGGAATGCCCTTGTTTTCGAAATAACCGCACATTTTTGCATTTATTTCGTCATCAGAAATACAATATGATCAGAAATACAATGAAGACATTGCTAATGTTGTAAATTACTATTTTAGCTGGAAAAGGCTGATTTTTTTATGGTGTATCTACAGTATATAATCGTACAGAGGCCCATTATCAGCAACCATCACTCCTGTGTTCCAATGGCACTTTGTGTTTGCTAATCCAAGTTTATCATTTTAAAAGGCGATGTGATCATTAGAAAGCCCTTTTGCAATTATGTTAGCACCGCAGAAAACTGTGGTGCTGATTAAAGAAGCAATGAATGGGTTCAAGATTCTGATTAATACAATATTTAAGATATACTATTAACACTGCAGTTTGTTCTTATCTGATCTCAACATTTCTACTTAGATCTGTCTGTGTTAGTGAGTCAGTCTGGTGTATTGATCTATGGCTCTGAGTGAGATTAATAGAGCCCATCACAGAAAATGTAATTTTTAGGAAATGTAATTTACCTATCTCTTACAGTCACGAATGTGCTATCAGAAGATATTGGAAATTGAACCAGGAGAGGAAAGGATGGTTAAAGGTAAGGAAAGACAAAATGCTTAAAAGTTTGGTTAGCTAAGTCCATTATGCCGATGTCAAACTGCAATGTTTAATGGTTTTATAGTTTTCCTCTGGCCTTATTAATGAGCACATAGATGGTTCACAAAGTTTATAAGCAAACTCAGAATTAATTCTACGTAAGTGGTGATATTCAACCTATATAACCATTTGACTAGGGCCAGGTATTTTGGTTGTTTTGAGATTTTGGAAAAACAACCAAAACCCCCATTCCTACAAATACGCTAAGCAACAGAGCATTGAAAGGGATCTTTTTGTTGTTGTTGATGAAACAGGAATTACTGATACTAATACCTCTGCAAATAGATCAATGGTCTAGAATCCAACATTCTGATTTCAGGCCTAGACCTAATTTATTTCTCTATACAGCAGCATAACAGAGTGTATTACAACACAAAGCTGAACAGCGCTCATTGTCCCCCTTTGCCATAAAACAGCAAGTTATATTTTTCTCGTCATCGTAATTGTTGTCATCAACTGTCTAAGGCTTTTTTCTGTCATTTTCTGTCATTAAAAACAGATGGTCTCAAAAGCATTTTGTTCTGAGTACCTTGCTCATTTTGCCGTTTTATGTCATTTTAGATTTTGATGGATTCCCAACGAATAATTGCACTTTTATTTTCACACTTCTAAAGCAGATTTTTGTTGTTTACTGTTGTTGTTGATGGGTAATTATGTGCAGTACTGTGCAAAAGTCGTAGGCACATGAAAGTCAAACTAAAGTAATTTATTTGGATAGTAAGTGTTTATTTATATTAATGTATTTCTATTATATATACACTCACCTAAAGGATTATTAGGAACACCATACTAATACTGTGTTTGACCCCCTTTCGCCTTCAGAACTGCCTTAATTCTACGTGGCATTGATTCAACAAGGTGCTGAAAGCATTCTTTAGAAATGTTGGCCCATATTGATAGGATAGCATCTTGCAGTTGATGGAGATTTGTGGGATGCACATCCAGGGCACGAAGCTCCCGTTCCACCACATCCCAAAGATGCTCTATTGGGTTGAGATCTGGTGACTGTGGGGGCCATTTCAGTACAGTGAACTCATTGTCATGTTCAAGAAACCAATTTGAAATTATTCAAGCTTTGTGACATGGTGCGTTATCCTGCTGGAAGTAGCCATCAGAGGATGGGTACATGGTGGTCATAAAGGGATGGACATTGTCAGAAACAATGCTCAGGTAGGCCATGGCATTTAAACGATGCCAAATTGGCACTAAGGGGCCTAAAGTGTGCCAAGAAAACATCCCCCACACCATTACACCACCAGCCTGCACAGTGGTAACAAGGCATGATGGATCCATGTTCTCATTCTGTTTATGCCAAATTCTGTCTGTTGATTCACAATTGTACAGTTTCCCAACTTTTTTGGAATCGGGTTTGTTTATATATATTTATATATAATAGAAGCAAAGTTGCTTCATTTCTAATCAATGATGCTACTAGTAACATATACATGTTATAAATGCAACCAAAAAAAAACACTGTCCTATATGCCTTTTATCCACCACAATGAGGTTAACCCTTGCTAGACTCCTCAGAAGCCATGTAAATAAGTTCTTTAAGGCTGAGCCGAAAATCTGTCCTTTCCTCTTCAAGAGTATCTGACTAAAGTGGACTTGGAGGAAGAAAGAGTATGCCAGGAAAGCAAAGCGTGGGAGGAGTTTGAAAAGGGAGAAGCAAAAGCCAGGACAGTGCCGGAACTGTTGAAAAAGCTGGACAGACCCGAGCAGATCCCGTTATACTACTGTGGAGGGCTCAAGCTTCTGTCACAGACCATTGCAGACTGTGAGTACTCTGTCGGGCCAGTGGGAGTCTTGCCCGTCCCTCCTCCATCCTCATCTCAATGTTGATTTTTACTTGGTTTCCCAATACCCTCTTCCTCTTGTCCTGTGGCATGGATGTCATTGAATGTTCCTTCAGGTCAAGGAAGGGCAGGGTGGATAGGTGGGATTCATTTTTATTATGGTTCTAGTAGTCGAGTAAAAAAAAAATGCAGTTCATGTACACTTACTAAAGGGAATTAAATGACTGCAGAGACCTAATGATTCTGGTGGTTATGGTCAATTTGTTATCCGCTTAAAATGGAAGACCTGACCTGACCCAAACCCTCTGTTGTATTGATTTCTCTTCATAATTGATTTTGTTCTTAGTTCAGCAGTCTACCCAATATTACCTGGCTGAGGTGCTGGATAGGTCATGATGCATCATTCATTTGGGAGCTGTTGTTTCCAATACCTCATTTTGTTTGGAGCACAGGGTAACTTTTGTTAAAGTTGTGTAGTGCTGCCCAGTAACTAGAATAGAGTGTTCAACAGGGCTCGTCATCTCTGGCCCTGGAGGGTGGAAAACATTTCTATTGTTTGTTTCTGGGTACAGTAAATACTCACCTTGTGTCCCAGGCCTGAGTCGTTCCCTGATTAGAAGGATGAAAACTAGATGTGTCTCAGCCCTTCAGAGCCAGATGTAACAGCCTTGATGTACAACTTAGTTGAGTAGATTTATATCCTTTATCACATTTTACATAATTTCATTTGCACATTTTTCCGTTATACTGGAAGCATTCTCCATGATATGTGAGAACTGGCAAACACTTATGAACTAATAATCAATGATTTCACTGGTAAACTAGGTAACATTTCCAGTCTGACTAGCTAGCATGTCTATTCCTCAAATCTGTTAATTTCTCTCCTCAATTGGATGAATACAGTTTGTCAGAAGCTCTAGTGACTGTTTGACTGATTTCAAAGAGAGGGCAAAGGTTACATAATTCACAGTTCAGCATGACCAAGGGCCGTGAAAAAACTGGCTACCTGACTTCACCGACTCTGTCCTCTCTCAGATGTTTTTTCCCTCTTCTCCTACATTTCGTTGCACACAAACCTGGTCTCTCCATTACTATAAGGGAAATAGCTTTTGCTTGGGATACTTTTTATTTATTCTACTCCCTCCTGCCCTTGACCTCCAGGCATTGTGTTTCTGAAGCCTGGCCATGGGCTCTCATTGATGATGTATGGGACACTCAGGCAGGCAGTGTCCTCCCTGTCTTGATGTTATCTTCTCTTCCTAACAGGCACTGGCCAGTCTCTATTTCGATTACACAATGGCTTCAATATCATTCAGGCCAATAACACAGTAAGAAGGTAAGGTGACTAGAGAGTTGCCACTGACAGACAGTATCACAAACAGACCTATCTAGCTTCATGACAGACTCAATGACTGTTTGGATCCACGAAGATGCTACATTTTATAGTCAAACACTTTCTGTTTGTTGTTAGTTATTTGCAAATTAAAATGAGCTTCTTTTAAGATGATTAAAACATAAAGTTCTGAGCCCCACAAAATGTACTACAAGAGTATTAATGTTGTTAATGATGGAGCACTAATCCCCTCCCTCATATTATATTAGAGAGCTTATTATTAACCTAAAGTCAACCACATATTTATGTGTGCTGTTGTGCATTTATGGACACATTTCAGGCAAATATAATTTGTCAGGAAAGTGGTTCTGAGAAGAAACTATGTTGTATTCATACAGAAAACCTTTGCATTACTTTCTTTTACAGTTGCCTGTTGCAGAAATTGAAAGCACAATGTGCAGAGGAGCTATGCATGTCTGTACTGAAACTGTGGAGCGTGGTTTGTGATGGAAATGGTTGGTGTATATAAATTAGTATGATCATTTTTCTATTGTTTTTAGAGCGAAAAGAAAAGCATTAAATGTCAGTTTCAGTATTACTTGTTTTGTCTTACATATCCCCAAATATAAGATTGTTTTACTTAATGTGTTTTTTAAGAACTTAATTGTTAACACATTGTAGTTTAAAAACAGATTTTATCCACCATTTTGGGTGATCGCTTTGTTGTTTGAACAACAAACAAACCGCCCCTTTAAACACTTCAAAATTTGTCAGCTCTTTTTACAAAGAAAATATAATTGCTCATTCATCTACCAAACAGTAACAAATCAATTATTTATGCACGGCTGTCCAAAACCTGTTATGCTAATATCAAAATAGAGGGAATGCATTTCACTGTAAAATATAGGCAGTTAAGAAAGCAAGTGCAATTATATTGCTGTGATTGAATTTAAAGCAGGCCTACGAAACCTTACATTTCATGTATCATACCCTCCCCTGACAAATAGCTTTTAAATCTGTCCAAGATTAAATTCTATATTTACCACAACTGTCACTAGGACTGTGACTTTGCTAACGGTATAATTTTCCCCCGGGCTGCTCTCTTTCAGATGAAAACCAGAAGATACTAATGAGTTGTCCGTTCTCCCAAAACTACATTGTTGACTTGTTATTGTCGGGAACAGCGGCGGTGCAGAGAGAATGCCTGGCGTTGCTGTGTTTGTATTCCCAAACTCCACGAGGAAGATCCTTGGTCATTGACAACCTCAATCTGCCCATGTAGGAGATGCCCCATCAGTAATCATGTGCATTGGCTGATAACTGCACATTGTTTTACACCTGCGTGAATTCTTTCAGCTGTTAGTTTCCATTCAGAGGATAGGGAAATCAAAACGTAAAAGCGATGTTGTAGTTGTGGGATTGCAATAAGTTGTAACTGTAATTTATACATATGTCAGTTTGGTTGTCAACCCCTTGTGTAATGTGTAAATTGAAAACACTAGATTTAGTCATGTGTTAGACTTGATTATTCCTGCATTTTCAGTCACAGATTACTTAAACAAAGGTACCTGCTTTTCAGACATAGGTGTCGTCCATTTTATTTAATAAGTACACAATGGCATAGCTAGTAGAATTGTCTTGGAGTAAAGAAAAGTGAGTTGTTTGAAAAAGGTAATGTTTTCTTTTTCTCACACCATGCTGCAGGTTGGTGGAAAACCTGATTGTGTCCATATCTACACAGAAACAAGTAGAAACCACTGTGCTGACCGTTTTGGAGAACTTCGCAACAGAAAAAAGGTATGTCCAGTAGTTAATATCTGATTTTTCCCTACCTAAGTGGTAAGCTATCACAGTAGATGGTCCTATGCAGACATGTCTGCAGCTCCAGCTGCCGACGTGGGAACTTGGGAGAGGGTGTCATTTCTAGCGCAGTGATATTTGTTCACCTGTTTTACACACAAATTGCCAGCTGGCCAGCATAAACTAGCAAGTTAGTTGGGAAGGGCTCATCAGGTATGCTGACTGAACCGAATCCATTCATCTTCACTGGATGCTATCAGTTTTATGTGCCAGGCACGTCCTCACATAGCTACCCTATTACACTATGGAAAACACACACAGTACACACAGAGATAGTCCACAGAAGGAAAAAAAGGTTCTGACCATGACCCGCTAGGGTATTGCCATATATCATCGGCATACATATTAAAGACCTATTTAATTTCTTGTGGCTGGACAGTAAGCGGGAACCTGGATAATTCAAAGTGGGTTGACACCCCAATCCATCACCGTGCACTACTCCACCCTTAATCTAACTTGAAAGCCTAAAGGCCACTCCGCTTCCTCACTCATACTGTCACTAATGTAAATAGTTTGTCCCCATGTTACTGTACCACAAACAGAATTTTGCCCCGCTCGGAGCATCCCTGAAGTACCCCCTCATGTTAATTTTACAAGTAAGCCTATGGTGGCATGAGTGTTCTTATAAAGTGTTCTCACATCCCCCCTGTGGAGAGGCCAAGTAGCCCCAGAGCTCCTAGTACCCCTTGTTGGGAACCACTGCCTCAAGGGACACCCTGATCTCTATGTAGTGACCCTGGTAGCAAACTAAATAGAATATAGGGTCACTTTAGGACGCAGAAACTGAAGGAATCTGAGAACCACAGAAATAAAGTGATGATTCATGGTTCAGATGGAAAGGTCATGCTCTATTTTAGAGTTAACAAATGGGATTACATTTCTATTGTCAGTCTGAACTTTGAAGAGTACTCTTGGTTAATGTTTGCCACAAACTAGAAAAGTTGAGCAGTAAACCAAGCTATCCGGGCGATTCCCATATAATTACAGAACAAATCAGGTTCCTGATTATGCCTTTACTTTATAGGAAACTCTGGTCGTTTTAGAGTCAAGGCCAAGTCTCCAATTGGTGAAGTTATTGGGACATAATCTGTCCAAAAAATTGATAATGTATGGCACACATCAGGAGTTGAGTGGGCCTCATCTGTCTTACAAAAGGCATGTCATACTTCATGGCTATTATGCCAGGACAGTGCTACCTGTCTAAATGCATAGTACCAACTTTAAAATTTGGTAGTGGAGGAATAATGGTCTGGGGCTGTTTTTCATATTTCAGGCCAGGCTCTTTAGTTACACTGAAATCTTAACACTACAGTATGCAATGACACTAGACAATTCTGTGCATCCACTTTTGTGGCAACTGTTTTGGGGAAGCCCCTTTACTGTTTCAGCATAATAATGACCTAGGCAAAAAGTGAGGTCCATATGGAATTATTTGTCAAGATGGATTTGGAAGAACTTGGCCTGCCTTCACAGAGCCCTTAAGAGACCTCAACTCTATCGAACTGCTTTGGGATGAATTGGAACACTGACTGTGAGCCAGGTCTAACAACACAACACCAGTGCCCAACCTCACTATTGGTTTTGTGGCTAGATGGAAACAAATCTCCAGAGTGGGTGCTGTTACAGCTAACCCTCCCTATTAATGGCCACTGTACTTTTGTATTTTTTTTTTTTTCTGTGAGATTTCAGTCTGTAACTTACTTGGAAACTATGCTCCGGGGGATATTGAAAGTTTGAGATGATTATTATGGTACCACTCTGACTGGTGGTCTTGTAGAACTTTCACAGGGATTTCTTTTGATGACTCCTTGGTCATCATGTTGTGGTGAACAGGGGGGTTGAAATGGTTTGTATAAGCTCTCGTACATTTGTAGGACCTTCCGTTACCAGTTGTATTTTAATTGCCATCATGTACAGTAGCATTGTAATTTTACACAGTTGGTATCTATTCAATGAAATGACTTTAGAAGGGAGTTGGCAGCACCACAGCTTATTTAGTACATATGTTTGTGTCACTGTGTTCCGCAATGAGCGTGGAGGAAAAGAAAACCAGAGTATTGTTTGAGGAGGTTAGACACAAGATGCTAGCCAAACATGGGCAATGTAAATGCTATATCCACAGACCTTGATGTTCCCTTTTCCACTGTATGTAATGTTATCAAGAAGTTTAAGGGCCATACCACTGTAGCCAACCTTCTGACAAGACAATGACTCCAAACACACTTCAAAAAGACAACAATGGACTTCTCTAAAGTGACCAGCAATGAGTCCAGATCTAAATCCTATTGAAAACCTGTGGCAAGACCTAAAAACAGCAGTTGGAACAGTTTGCAAAACTGCGCCAAACTACCAACACAGAGGTGCAGAAAGGTCATTCATGGATACAGGAAGCATTTGATGGATTGTTGTGTCAACGGTGTACATTTTGTCAATTACATTAATGTTTTAAAAAAAGGATGATTATACTTTTGGCCATTTGCGGGATGTTGTCCATTACAATTTAATAATGAATAAAATCTGTTACAGATTTTGTATGCAGTTAAAGGGCAAGTTCACAACATCAATAATGCTCCCTTTCTCAAGTCTACTGGTAAGATATTTTTTGTTGGAAAATACATCATGAAATACTTATTTTGTTCCTGTAGTATTTTTGTCTGGTCCCAAATCTGTCATGCCATATCTAACAATAACAGTTCAGAAAGAAAACACCACATTTAGTTTAACCATTTATTGGCAAACTTATTGACAGCAATGTACATGCAAGGTCTTGGCGTTAGGTTCTGCTCCTCTGAGGTAACTCACTGCCATTAGATGATTATGTATACAGTACTACCAACAATAACATCAATGTAATATTATTTATGTATATATACAGTGGATCTGTACACAATTCCTGGAAGCTGAAAACATACCAGTTCTTGCATGGCCAGCATACTCATCAGACATGTCACCCATTAAGCATGTTTGGGATGCTCTGGATCGCCGTATACGACAGCGTGTTCCAGGTCCTGCCAATATCCAGCAACTTAGCACACCCATTGAAGAGGAGTGGACCAATGTTCCACATGCCACAATCAACAACCTGATCAACTCTATGCGAAGGAGCTGTGTTGCACTGCGTGAGGCAAATGGTGGTCACACCAGATACTGACTGGTTTCCAGAACTCCCAATACAGTGAAACTGCACATTTTGGAGTAGCCTTTTATTGTAGCCAGCCTAAGGCACACCTGTGCAATAATCATGCTGTCTAATCAGTATCTTGATATGCCACACCTGTGAGGTGGATGGATTATCTCAGTAAAGGGGAAGTGCTCACTAACAGATTTACACAGATTTGTGAACAACATTTGAGAGAAATAGGCCTTTTGTGTACATAGAGAGTCTTAGATCTTTGAGTTCAGCTCATGATAAATGGGGGCAAAAACAAAAGTGTTACTTTTATAATTTAGTTCAGTCTACTTTGTTGAAACACCTTTTGATTTTATTACAGCACTCAAATCTTTCTGGGTAGGAGTCTATTAGCATGGCACATCTTGACGTGGCAATATTTGCCCACTCTTCTTTGCAAAAGCGCTCCAAATCTGTCAGATTGCGAAGACCGCTCATGTGCCCAGCCCTCTACAGATTACCCCATAGATGGTCAATTGGATTCAGGTCTGGGCTCTGGCTGGGCCATTCCAAAACATTCATCTTCTTCTGGTGAAGCCATGTTTTTGTGGATTTGGATGTGTGCTATGGGTCGTTGTCGTGCTGAAAAGTGAACTTCCTCTTCATCTTCAGCTTTCTAACGGACACCTGAAGGTGTTGTCCCAAAATTGCCTGGTATTTGGAACTGTTCATAATTCCCTCCACCCTGACTAAGGTTCCAGCTGAAGAAAAACAGCCCCAAAGCGTGATGCTGCCACCACCATGCTTCACTGTGGGTATGGTGTTCTTTGGGTGATGTGCAGTGTTGTTTTTGTGCCAAAAATACCTTTTGGAATTATGTCCAAAAAGTTTAACCTTGGTTTCATCAGACCATAACACATTTTCCCACATGCTTTTGGGAGACTTGATGTTTGTTTTTGCAAGCTTCAGCCGGACTTGGATGTTTTTCTTTGTAAGAAAAGGCTTCCATCTTGCCACCCTACCCCATAGCCCATTCATATGAAGAATATTTTTCATATTGTTGTCCTATGTAGCACACAGCCAGTACTTGCCAGAAATTCCTGCAGTTCCTTTAATGTTGCTGTAGGCCTCTTGGAAGCCTCCCTGACCAGTGTTCTTCTTATATTTTCATCAATTTTGGAGGGATGTCCAGTTCTTGGTAATGTCTCTGTTGTGCCCTATTTTCTCCACTTGATGATGACTGTCTTCACTGTGTTCCATGGTGTATCTAATGCTTTGGAAATTCTTTTGTACCCTTCTCCTGACTGATATCTTTCAACAATGAGATCCCTCTGATGCTTCGGAAGCTCTCTTTGCTCTGAGATGCAACTGAAAAAGTTCTGACATGATTTATCTTTGTCTCATTCGTTTAAATCACAAAAACTTGGCATTTTAACGGGGGTGTGTAGACTTTTTATATCCACTGTATGTGTGTGTCTGTGTGTGTTTGTGTATATATGTATGTATGTATTATGTATGTACAGTGGGGAGAACAAGTATTTGATACACTGCCGATTTTGCAGGTTTTCCTACTTACAAAGCATGTAGAGGTCTGTCATTTTTTTCATAGGTACACTTCAACTGTGAGAGACGGAATCTAAAACAAAAATCCAGAAAATCACATTGTATGATTTTTAAATAATTCATTTGCATTTTATTGCATGAAATAAGTATTTGATCACCTACCAACCAGTAAGAATTCCAGCTCTCACAGACCTGTTAGTTTTTCTTTAAGAAGCCCTTCTGTGCTCCACTTGTTACCTGTATTTTCTGCAAAGGGGACAGGACGACTGCACCGTATTGAGGGGAGGATGGATGGGGCCATGTATCGCGAGATCTTGGCCAACAACCTCCTTCCCTCAGTAACAGCATTGAAGATGGGTCGTGGCTGGGTCTTCCAGCATGACAATGACCCGAAACACACAGCCAGGGCAACTAAGGTATGGCTCCGTAAGAAGTATCTCAAGGTCCTGGAGTGGCCTAGCCAGTCTCCAGACCTGAACCCAATAGAAAATCTTTGGAGGGAGCTGAAATTCCGTATTGCCCAGCAACAGCCCCGAAACCTGAAGGATCTGGAGAAGGTCTGTATGGAGGAGTGGGCCAAAGTCCCTGCTGCAGTGTGTGCAAACCTGGTCAAGAACTACAGGAAACGTATGATCTCTAATTGCAAACAAAGGTTTCTTTACCAAATATTAAGTTATGCTTTTCTGATGTATCAAATACTTATGTCATGCAATAAAATGCAAATTAAATAACTTAAAAATCATACAATGTGATTTTCTGGATTTTCTTTTTTTGATTCCGTCTCTCACAGTTGAAGAGTACCTATGATAAAAATGACAGACATCTACATGCTTTGTAAGTGGGAAAACCTGCAATATCGGTTGTGTATCAAATACTTGTTCTCCCCACTGTATGCATGTATATGTATGTGTTTTTTCATAATATCTCAATGTGCTCCACTTTCAGAGAAACATCACCATGTGCAACCAGCATATTTTCCCATGGCTCATATCAACTATAGGCCTTATGATTGTTAATCATGATGAGATCCGTAAAGACGTCGCCAGCTGTCATGAGTGTTGGCAAGCCTTTCTAATCGCCATGGTGAAGAAAATGAATTTTTTGTCTTGCCTGTTTTAATAGAGCATAACTTTCATGCAAAAGCACACGTTGGGCCTGTTTCACAGACACGGATTAAGCCTACTCTAGGACAAAAAAAATCAAGTTTAATAGAAAACAATTGAAAGCTTGTTGTTTTAGTCCTAGACTAGGCTTAATCTGTGTCCATGAAACCGGCCCTTTATGTTGTGTTCTTGGGGTGGCACACCTAGTCTTTCTCTTTCCAGTAAAAAAGGTTTTAGAAATGTCATAGTGAAAGTCGTTAGTTGGAATAAAATTACAAAATTACATTTCAGACCCAAATACTTATCTTAAACCAAACCTATAATGTGTTGCATTGTGGTTCTCTCTTACAGGAGCGGTGTATGCATTGTGAATACAGAGAGATTCTCTATCCACTTCTGGGACTGATGATCAACCTCTTCAGTATTTCTTCCTCAGCCCTTCAGGTACGATTTAGACAGATACAGATCGTAGTGCACTATATAATCGTAGTGCTCCATTTGGAACACAGTGCACTATATAAGGAACAGGGCGCTGTTTGAGACAAAGTCTTGGAGATGGTCTTAGATTGACTAGGCTTTTGCCTGCCCATCAGGCGTATGAAATCATTGATCTGAGAAAGAGGGTGGGAAATGACGGAGCTGAGAGGAGGACTAACAGAGAACAAAGACAGGACTGAGAGCCCTTGTCATCCCCTCTGGTAGAATCGTTATCGCCCCTATGAGAAAGTCATGTGTACATTGGATTACGGTGTCCCCCTCCATTTCTCCCTTTGTCTTGCAGGAGCATATGGTTCTGATCAGCGGTAGATGTGTGGGCTTGTTGAGTGATCCAGATGGGGGCATCATCACAGTGAGTAGTGTGAATCTCACCCCCCCCCCCCCAACACCATAGGGAACTAGCACAGCTCTACTGGCTGGACCAATGTCACTGACTACTTCTCTCTGGCCTATCAATCTCTAACTAACCATCCGTATAGTCAATATGCCCAGATGGAACAGATGGGTGTTTGGAGAGTGCAGCTCGTTTGAGATTTAAGACAAACTCCAACCTCCTGACAAGTTGTGAGAAGTAGTGAAAAATTACCCTGCGAACAAGTATAAGAAAGCATCACATTTTGATCTGAGCCGTCATCTGGTTGGACCGTACATTTCAGCCAATCTCTCCCCTGTGTGACACGGATGATCTGTCTCTGGGTCAGTAAGCGTGACAGAATATCAACAGCAGGTGTTATGGAATGCTCTGCGTTTTAATTTCCCACTAAATGAATGGTTTTCTCAGAGAGCTGCAGGTTTGCTGAGTGCTACACTCCCACAGTCAGCCACTGCCACTGAAGATGCTGTGCGAAGAGGCGTTGTGGGGTCGATGCGGAAGCTACTGAAAGTAATGCCAAGTAAAATGTTTCGCCATTCTTACTTTTTCAATTTCTTTGTTTCTTTTGACTGATCACTGCCTGCCATATTCAAGGGCCTTCCATTCTTCCCTGACTGCTCTCTCATTTTTGTCTGTATCTCAAAGATGTCCTTGATGAAATAATCTGCCATGTGCTGTGTGGATTGATATTTGTTCATTGGATTATGTGTTTAAAGATATACGTGAGAGAAATATTTGTATTGTTCCATACAGGGATCAGGGAAGATCACCACTAAATATGCCATCAAGGTCCTTGCAGTGTGCACAGCTACCAGTCAAACAGCTCGGGAGGAGTGGATCAAATGTGACAAAAGTAAGATTGACTTCTGACGGATTTATCTTTATAATCTACTGTTTATTGATGAAAGACAAAAACACATTGTGGAATAAGATGTGCTTATACAGTACAGTGCCTTCGAAAGTATTCCGACCCCTTCACTCTCTCTTCATTTTGTTGTGTTAAAGACCTGATACAATTTTTTGGTTGCCATCCACAACCCTATAATGACAGAATTATGTGCGTAATTATGAATTATGTATGTAATATGTATGCCCTTTATTCAGTACTTTGTAGAAGCACCTTTGCAACAGTCACAGCTTCAAGTCTTCTTAGATATGCTGCCATACTTTGCACACCTACAATTGGGCAGTTTCTCGCATTCTTCCTTGTACTCTAGATCCTCTCAAGCACTGTCATACTGGATGTAAATTGTCAGGAAACTGTGATCTTCAGGTGTCCCTGCAGATGTTCTATGGGGTTCAAGTTTGTGCTTGGGCTGGGCCACTCTTCGGGTCATTGTAGGGCTAATAGATTAATCTTCAATGAGTCTTAAGTTCTTTGTGCTCTGAATCAGGTTTTTGTCAAGGACTTCTGTGTTTTGCTCCTTTTCATCCTTTCCTTCTGACCTGCCACCCAGTCATTGGTTTTCTTTCTAGCAGGTTCTCCCATCTCTGTGGAGAAACTGATGATATGTTGGAGAGTCCATTGGATTCATGGTCATCTCTCTGACCAGGACCTTCTTATCCTTGTAATTAGACTCTAGGAAGAGTCTTGGTATTCCCAAACTTCTTCCATTTCACAACGACGGAGCACATTGTGTTCCTGAGAATTTTCAATGATCCCTAGTTGTATGCTTCGACACCACTATCTCTAAAGTCTACAGATGCATCTGAGCTCAGTTTGGAGTGCTATTGCAAATGTGTCTAAATATGTAAAATAAAAGGGGGGGGTGCACTTACATTTCACAAGACTGTAAAATGAAACATTTCAGTTTTTCATTTTCAGTGAATTGGCAAAATAAATATTTCACTGTCGTAATTTGGGTATTGATGGCAACAAAAAAATATTTCAGGGAGGGAGTGACCTTTTAAAGGTACTACATCTATTGGTTGGTTTGTGTGTATCAGCATGTTTTTGCTATGCTCATTTAATCAGGTACATGTTTAAGCTGGGCAAATACAGTTTGTTCTGTCCTACTCATCAGGGCTTCACACTCTCATAAGGCTCCTGGGCCCCGGCAATGACGAAGTGGTGGCTGGGAACGCTGCCTTGTGCCTGGGTCATTGTCTGGAAATGCCAGGTCCTGCTAGTAGCCTCCTGGGCACTGATACTGTCCTTGTTCTTCTCCGCCACGCTGCGGGCAATGCCCAGAGAAGTGGTGTGCAGCAGAATGCTGCCATCGCTCTAGGGAAGCTTTGTAAAGCAGAGCCCAGGTACTTGTTGGTTAATCACTTGGACACAAGTGCACACATTATTATTACTATTACTATGCATGAATCAAGATGTATGGGCCAAAAATGCATGACACTATCTACATAAAGTGGATATAAAAAGTCTACACACCCCTGTGAAAATGTCAAGTTTTTGTTATGTAAATGAATGTGACAAATCATGTCAGAACTTTTTCCACTTTTAATGTGACCAATAATGTGAACAATTCAATTGAAAAACAAACAGAAATATTCGAGGGGGAAAAATGAAAAATAACCTGGTTGCATGAGTGTGCACACCCTCTTATAACTGGGGATATGGCTGTGTTCAGAATTAACCAATCAAATTCAAATAGAAGTAATTACACACCTGCCATCATATAAAGTGACTCTGATTAATCACAAATAAAGTTCAGCTGTTCTAGTAGGATATTCCTGAAATTTTTTCAGTTGCATCTCAGAGCAAATGCCATAGTCCGCAGAGAGCTTCCAAAGCTTCAGAGGGATCTCATTGTGAGGGATCTCATTGTTATTTTGGAAATTACAAAATAATTTCCAAAGCATTAGATATACCATGGAACACAGTGAAGAAAGTCCCCCAAAAGCATGTGGGAAAAAAGTGTCTGACGAAACCAAGGTTGAACTTTTTGGCCATAATTCCACAAGGTATGTTTGGTGCAAAGACAACACCCAAAGAACACCATACCCACCGTGAAGCGTGGTTGTAGCAGCATCATGCTTTGGGGCTGTTTTTCTTCAGCTGGAACAGGGGCCTTAGTCAGGGTGGAGGGAATTATGAACAGTTCCAAATACCAGGCAATTTTGGCACAAAACCTTCAGGCGTCCGTTAGAAAGCTGAAGATGAAGTTCACATTTCAGCACGACAACGACCCATAGCACACATTCAAATCCACAAAAACATGGCTTCACCAGAAGAAGATGAATGTTTTGGAATGGCCCAGCCAGAGCCCAGACCTGAATCCAATTGAACATCTGTGGGGTGATCTGAAGAGGGCTGTGCACAGGAGATGTCTTTGCAATCTGACAGATTTGGAGCGCTTTTGCAAAGAAGAGTGGGCAAATATTGTCATATCAAGATGTGCCATGCTGAGTGCTGTAATAAAATCAAAAGGTGCTTTAACAATGTATTTGTTTATTAAAGGTGTGCACACTTTTTAATTTCCCCCCTCAAAGATTTCAGTTTGTTTTTCAATTGAATTGTTCACGTTATAGGTCACATTAAAGGTGGAAAAAGTTCTGACATGATTTATGTTTGTCTCATTCTTTTACATTACAAGAACCTGGCATTTTAACACGGGTGTGTAGACTTTATATCCACTGTATGGCACAACTCACACAGGCACGAACAAACGTGTTATTATTAATTGTTTATAACATTGTTCCCATATCAAATTGTGTTTTCCTTAATCCACAAAACCTAACCCTAAACTGAAATTCTAACTCTAATAGAAACTTTTAGCCTAATATTCCCTTTTTCCAAATGGGGTCCGGCAAAACGGTTTTGTTTTGCTATCCTTGCAGGGAGTTTTGTTCCCCACAAGGATAGTAAAACCTACACAACCACAAACCCAAATGATTTAAATCACAGTTGAGCTGAAAACCCCTTTTATTCCAAGTAGTGTCCAGCACTGCCTCATCCTTCATCCTTTTCTGTTTGTTCTGAAAAGCTATTCATAATGAATACATACTCAGGGGCATTAGCGTTTCTACATATCTCTTTATCTGGTTTGAAACATGACTTACCCTATGACCTTACATACAGTTGAACACAGCCCCCTGCCAAAGGGCTTGGTAAGTATTAATTGCAGTAGAAGTGAATAATCTGTTCCTCCCCCACCTAAACTCTGTGGTGTTGTAGAAAGCAGACTTCAGCAAGTTGTTTCACTGCTGCTGTTGTGGATGTGCCTGTTGTCTAACCCTATGTGTAATGGCAGGAACAACAAGGTCAAACTTAAGTGGCAGAATAGAGGAAGACTACCGTCTTAATTAAAGGAGATTATTTATTTATTAATTTTCTACAATTTGTACACTTAAAATGTTTACCCGGCATAGCCAGAAGAGGACTGGTCACCCCTCCGAGCCAGGTTCCTCTCTAGGTTTCTTCTTAACTTCGGGCCCCTTTTAGGGAGTTTTTCCCCACCATTGTGCTTCAACACTGTTGTTGCTTGCTACTTGGGGTTTCAGGCTGGGTGATTTGTAAAAGCACTTTGTGACAACTGCTGATGTTAAAAAGGCTTCATAAATACATTTGATTGATTGATTGACTACTTAGTCAATGCTCCTTTTTTTCCTTTCCATGAGAATGCAGTTTAGGGGAGACTAGTGAATAAAAGAAGTTCCCCCAAAGATCTAAAAGAGTGATTATATTTGCTTAAATTTGTCTTGTCTCTGTTTTTCTGTTTTTGTTTTCAGACACTTGGCAAAACTCAGAGAACTTCACGGATTGGAAATACTTCACTCCTGTATGAAGCTTATCACATGAGTTTCTTCAGCCAGCCCAAAAAAGACCTCAGTCTTTTTTTATTAATTCTGTGTGAGAACAAGTTCACAGATGCCATTTTGGAACGACACCTTTCATTCAGCATTTCGCCTTAACATATCCTGAGGCAACCATGTTTTAAGTAGCTGTTTCCTAAACCTTTATAATAGCATGCTTTCGGATTGCCATGTACCCCCTGCGTTCTTGTATGATGCCCAAGGACAATGTATGCTATGCCTCGTGTGTTTTTATTAATTTCCAGTTAAAAAACAAACTGGTAAATCAAAAATATAATCTCCCAGCTGGCTTGATATTGAATATATAAAGTGGTTATTTAAGATGTTTCAAGGGTGAGGCCAAGTGAAGGCTTTTAAAAAAATATTTATTTTCAATAGGATTTTGTTTTTCTTTGACTTTACATAAACAAGGTCACAGACATTTCCAACATGCTTGGTTGGTATTACAGTAGATGTGCAGGTGTTGTATAGATTTTATGAAGAAAAGGGACATTTATTCAGTAGTCACTTGCTGGACAGAATAAAAATTGAAAGACATTCCTCATCAATTGTCCTTTTTAACACTGGTGTAATCAGAAATGGCCATGTGTTACATTGTTATTTCTGCACTGTCCTTCTGTACAAAACATTAATAATAATAATTAATTACGCTTTTCCTTGTAGTGGAATAATTTCAAAGTGCATGAAAAATTAAATAATATTAAACTAATGAAAGTACAGTTTGAAAAATGTCATTTTATATACACTCACCTAAAGGATTACTAGGAACACCTGTTCAATTTCTCATTAATGCAATTATCTAATCAACCAATCACATGGCAGTTGCTTCAATGCATTTAGGGGTGTGGTCCTGGTCAAGACAATCTCCTGAACTCCAAACTGAAAGTGAGAATGGGAAAGAAAGGTGATTTAAGCAATTTTGAGCGTGGCATGGCTGTTGGTGCCAGACGGGCCGGTCTGAGTATTTCACAATCTGCTCAGTTACTGGGATTTTCACGCACAACCATTTCTAGGGTTTACAAAGAATGGTGTGAAAAGGGAAAAACATCCAGTATGCGGCAGTCCTGTGGGCGAAAATACCTTGTTGATGCTAGAGGTTAGAGGAGAATGGGCCGACTGATTCAAGCTGATAGAAGAGCAACTTTGACTGAAATAACCACTCGTTACAACCGAGGTATGCAGCAAAGCATTTGTGAAGCCACAACACGCACTACCTTGAGGCGGATGGGCTAAAACAGCATAAGACCCCACCGGGTACCACTCATCTCCACTACAAATTGGAAAAAGAGGCTACAATTTGCACGAGCTCACCAAAATTGGACAGTTGAAGACTGGAAGAATGTTGCCTGGTCTGATGAGTCTCGATTTCTGTTGAGACATTCAGATGGTAGAGTCAGAATTTGGCGTAAACAGAATGAAAACATGGATCCATCATGCCTTGTTACCACTGTGCAGGCTGGTGGTGGTGGTGTAATGGTGTGGGGGATGTTATCTTGGGCGATACGCCAGACCCAACAATGCAGAAGAGCTGAAGGGCACTATCAGAGCAACCTGGGCTCTCATAACACCTGAGCAGTGCCACAGACTGATCGACTCCATGCCACGCCGCATTGCTGCAGTAATTCAGGCAAAAGGAGCCCTAACTAAGTATTGAGTGCTGTACATGGTCATACTTTTCATGTTCATACTTTTCAGTTGGCCAACATTTCTAAAAATCCTTTTTTGTATTGGTCTTAAGTAATATTCTAATTGTCTGAGATACTGAATTTGGGATTTTCATTAGTTGTCAGTTATAATCATCACAATGACAAGAAATAAACATTTGAAATATATCAGTCTGTGTGTAATGAATTAATATAATATACAAGTTTCACTTTTTTAATGGAATTACAGAAATAAATCAACTTTCTGATGATATTCAAATTTCATGACCAGCACCTGTATATACCTATTATTAATGGTGTCTGATGTGCTTGGTATTATCTTACATTTTACCCTGCATTCAATATTAAATGGATCTTCTTTACTAAATGTGGAATGAGGTTCCACACAATCATCAATTCATTCAAATCACCAGCTCCTACAGCGTCTGCCATGCCACTGACAGCCACATCATTCCCCTCTCCTCAGTCATCACCAATCTGGGTGTGAAATTTGAAACTACTCTCTCTTGTCTGAAAAACATTTTTTCGCCTTAAGAATATTTCTCGCCTAAAACTATCTCTCACCTTTTCTGATGAAGAATAGCTTATCCATTCATTTGTTTTCTCCAGAATTGATTATAGGAATGCAACACTAGGGGGTCTGCCAGCAAATTAAATTCATAAAATACAGCTCAACAGTGCTGCAAGGATCTTTTATGAGACAATCAAAAAATCTGCCCACATCACATCTTGCTGACCATCATTGGCTTCAGGTAATTGTGATTTCTTTATTTTAATTTTCCCCCTTCAAAGATTTTAGTTTGTTTTTCAATTGAATTGTTCACGTTATAGGTCACATTAAAGGTGGAAAAGGTTCTGACATGATTCATCTTTGTCTCATTCTTTTACATCTCAAGAACCTGGTATTTTAACATGGGTGAGTAGACTTTTTATATCCACTGTATATATATATATATATACACTCACCTAAAGGATTATTAGGAACACCATACTAATACTGTGTTTGACCCCCTTTCGCCTTCAGAATTGCCTTAATTCTATGTGGCATTGATTCAACAAGGTGCTGAAAGCATTCTTTAGAAATGTTGGCCCATATTGATAGGACAGCATCTTGCAGTTGATGGAGATTCGTGGGATGCACATCCAGGGCACGAAGCTCCCGTTCCACCACATCCCAAAATGCAATATTGGGTTGAGATCTGGTGACTGTGGGGGCCATTTCAGTACAGTGAACTCATTGTCATGTTCAAGAAACCAATTTGAAACGATTCGAGCTTTGTGAGATGGTGCATTATCCTGCTGGAAGTAGCCATCAGAGGATGGGTACATGGTGGTCATAAAGGGATGGACATGGTCAGAAACAATGCTCAGGTAGGCCATGGCATTTAAACGATGCCCAATTGGCACTAAGGGGCCTAAAGTGTGCCAAGATAACATCCCCCACACCATTACACCACCACCACCAGCCTGCACAGTGGTAACAAGGCAAGATGGATCCATGTTCTCATTCTGTTTACGCCAAATTCTGACTCTACCATCTGAATGTCTCAACAGAAATCGAGACTCATCAGACCATGCAACATTCTTCCAGTCTTCAACTGTCCAATTTTGGTGAGCTCGTGCAAACTCGGTTGTAACGAGTGGTTATTTCAGTCAAAGTTGCTCTTCTATCAGCTTGAATCAGTCGGCCCATTCTCCTCTGACCTCTAGCATCAACAAGGCATTTTCGCCCACAGGACTGACGCATACTGGATGTTTTTCCCTTTTCACACCATTCTTTGTAAACCCTAGAAATGGTTGTGCGTGAAAATCCCAGTAACTGAGCAGATTGTGAAATACTCAGACCGGCCCATCTGGCACCAACAACCATGCCACGCTCAAAATTGCTTAAATCACCTTTCTTTCCCATTCTGACATTCAGTTTGGAGTTCAGGAGGAGATTGTCTTGACCAGGACCACACCCCTAAATGCACTGAAGCAACTGCCATGTGATTGGTTGATTAGATAATTGCATTAATGAGAAATTGAACAGGTGTTCCTAATAATCCTTTAGGTTAGTGTGTGTATATAAGGCCGAAAACTAATGTTGGATGGCCGTGATCTTTGGGCCCACAGGTGGCACAGCATTAAAAACAGACAATCTTGTAGTGGAAATCACTGCATGGGCTCAGGAACTCGTCCAAAAACAATTTTGCAATAAACTTGCATCCACAAATGCACGTCAATATCTACCATGCTAAGAGACCGGATATAAACAAGATCCAAAAAAGCTGCCGCGTTCTCTGGGCCCAAGGACATTTAAGATGGACTGAAGTGAAGTGGAACATTTTCCTGTGATCTGACAAATCAAAATGTAAAATTATTTTTGGGAATCATGGATGCCGCATCCTCCGGGCTAAAGAGGAAAAGGACCCACCCAGCACACAGCTTGGGGGACTTGCACATTTGTGAAGGCTCCATCAATGCTGAGCAATATATACAGGTTTTAAAGCAACATGTGCTACCATCCAGATATCTTTTTCAGGGAAGGCCTTGCTTATTTCAGCAAGACAAGTTAAACCGTATTACAACAGCTGTAAAGTCAGTTTTCACCCCGGCACGACGCCATCATGCTACGCCAGTGGAAAACATTTCACTTTCAAAACTACAACCATTTGTCTCCTCAGTTCCCAAACGCTTACAGAGTATTGTTAAAAGAAGAGGTGATGCAACACAGTGGTAACGATGCCCCTGTCCCAAAGCTTGCATCAAATTCAAAATGGCATATATTTTTCCAAAAACAATAACATTTATCTGATTCTAAATTTGACATGTCTTTGTTCTGTTTTCAATTAAATATAGAGATTAAATCATTGTTTTATTGGAATTTTAAGCAAGGTCCCACATTTTTTGGAAACAGTTGTAAATAAATGTTAAGAGTAATGAAAATTACTGCAGTTTCTGGAAATAGATTTTATGGTGATAGCATTGTTGCCAGCCAGGTACCAATTTCCATACACACAACATTCTGTGTTTTTGTTATTTTGTTATTTAACACATTAAAAGTGTATGAGGTATTAATCTTGACACACAAAGATCAAAATGGCATTTCATATGCACATACAGTTACTCGCAGAAAAAAGTGTAGGTAGCCTACATCCAGTACAACACAACAAGCTAGATCAATCAATGGGTTTTATCAAATAAGTTTAAATATACCTTCAGCTCAGCTCAGGCTTCATCTGAATATATTGGTGTAGTACATCACAGAGTAATACAAGTAATAAAATATAAGTAGTAAGATATGTATTTCAAGTAACAGAAATGCTGCCTATCTCTGTGCGTGATGAAGAGAAAAATTCAACCTCCAAGAAAAACCACGGGCATATCTTAATTATACTGTCTGTTGGGAATCGACTGAAATTCTCAAGTCTGACATTGACTTTGAAGAGCATTAACACACTGTATGTGTTTGGGCAAATGCACAAGTGTATTTTCCTGTTGGTTAGAGCTGTTGATGTAAATAAGTTCTGCCACTGGTAATATAGCTCTAGGAACATATCTTTCATGGCATGAAACACCCCACGCTCTAAATGGATCATTACACCTCATGTTAGTTAGCTTGGCTTCACTGCCAGTCATGTAAAGACTACAAACATGAGTTTAATTGAAAGGCCAACACATTTTTTGTGCGAGCCTAAGTGTGTGCATGCAGACTATAAATATGGGTTTTATTTAAAGTGCTGTAAGTAAACAGGTTTCACTACATAAATGGGGAAAAAAAATATCTCCAAACTGTTTGACCTTTAAGTTAAAGGTTTGGATTAATCCTAACATTTAGGGTATTTATGTTAAGGTTAGGGTTATGATAGGTTAAGTATTAGGATTACTCAAAAACATGACTTTCGTCCCATTTAGCTAGGGTTAGACTGGTGTGTGTGCCTAGTGTTGGTGTGTCTCAATCTCTCCCTTTAATAATGCCATGTTTGTAACAGAGCACCATCAGGGAAAGAGACACCTCTTAACATATCAGCCCCATGGTGACTGAGGAGAACAGACCTAGACCTTGTTACTTGTTTACATGTCCCCGAAATCTAATCCATGAATAAAAAGAAATGAGCCAAGTACAAAGCCTTCAATATAGGATTACACGAGCTGTGCATCCACATAACTTCAGCCTGTGTTGGATTAATAGCAAGCAGAGCTTGCGAGTAAAAGTTTTTGGAACGAATATTCACACATCCTGGTCTGCACAAGATGAGCAGTCATTTTTATTTGATGATAGTTGTTTTTGTTCTCTCAGGTATGTGCTTGATTTTATGTGCCTTAAATTGTATGCTTGTATTGTATATTGGTGAGTAGCCTACCTGCCAGCTCAGCTTGTTTTTATCTGCCATGCAACGAAATATGAAGCAGAAATTATTGGTAATAAATCGATCATAGAAACTGGGAAAAACTATTCTCACTCTGTTTACCTTGCAGTCGTTGCTCTGAGGTTTGCAAATGTATAACTTTATGTAGCATGTGCTTAAAGTTGTCTAGAGTACTTATCGGCTCGTTTCAGACTTTATATCATATTAGCTGTAGTGGGCAAGCCGTCACACTAATTCTGCTTGGGTAAACATTGAACCTTTATTATAGATATGTGCCTATGCCTAAACAGTTAATTAAATACATGTATATTAACTCTTAGACAGCAAATATGATCACGATTGAAGTTACGATTGACTCAGTCTTGTCTCCTTGTAGCACAAGCTGAAAATGGAGACACGCAAGGCCATCCCCATCCATCACCGCAATCAACAGCAGAATCGCCAGTCACAATAGATTCAGTGTCTAAAGAGCAGATCAAAACGGGTCACGGCGGAGCAGTAGCAACTGCCCAAACAGAGAAGAGCCATAGGCAGACTGTGGCTGTAAGAGGGACGGATTACTTCCATATGCAAAATAAAATGCATAACGCACTGAATGAAAAAACTGCTGAAGATGCATTTGCTGCTTCATCAACCAGAGGCATTGTTAAGAAAAACGAATCGGATTTACTCATGCCAGCTACATTCAATACATCAACTGTAAAGACCCCCACTGAACAAAATCTTACATCAGTCTCTAATTACGAGGAAGCCAATTTCTCTTTCACTGAAGCTGGATTTGAATCATTGATGAACGACACCTTGACGCCCGTGGCTCATTTGTCCACAGGCGTGGCGGAAGAGAAGTCTTCAGTTTTCCTGCTTCATGCTCCCGTTGACAACAGGAATCAAAGAGTCAGCGAGTCCATCACTCTTATGTCCACACATCAGAGGCTGGGATTTCCGATGGTTACTACCCCTCTTCTTCACACAATTGATAACCACACGGAGTCAAATGACGAGGAGGAAAAACGAGGCCAACAAAATGTCATTTCGGAATTGGAAAGAAAAATGTCTCCATTCAATCAGACAGAATCCATTTTGGGTGATAGAAAGGGTGTTTCTGTTACCACAGAGCCTATGATGAGAAACAAATGTTTGACATGCCAGCAAGAAAAAAAACGATCATCCACTGAAGAAACTGCTGTTCTGTCAGCACTGTTCATCTCAGACAGCTCACTCAGTCTTCCAGTAAATGAGCAGGGAAAAATGCTTGTTGTAAACTCCAGTCACCAGGCCTCAGTTCAGAGCTCAACAACAGCAAAGAAAGATGACCGAAAAACGGATTTCTTTGATGATACCAAAACATCAAAAATAAGCACATTTAATTTCTCTGTAAATATTTTGGATAGGCCAGATTTTGACTTTATGCCACCGTTTTCTTTATTAGAATCAAAAACAAATCTCAGTAAAACAATTTTGAATGAATCATTAATTGGTATGTTTTTTTCAAAATCAGGAATGAATGTGGCAAAAACAAACGGAACTGAGCTTTTGACTATGAAGGTGGAGAATAAGACCAGAGTGTCTGATCAGAGCCAATATCTTTATCAAAGATTGTTATCCACAACCAGTGTGCCTTATGCGTCAACTGCATCCTTTCAAACGTCATTAGTAAAGTCGAGGGATAACAATGTAAAGATGTCTGGGAAAGCTGTGAATCCGGGAAACCAGTCAACGGTGATAAATGTCACTGAAGGCAAAACAATTTATACACAAATTAAGTTGAATGTGTCAGTAAATCCCCAAAACACATCTCACATACCTCAAAGTTCTCCTCAGAATCCCATATTGCCAGGTGTTGACATGACAAATAAGGACGTAACTACGTTTCATTTTGAAGATGAGGGAAAGTTAGAGCGAGAGCATGCTGTTGGGGAGATAATTACAATTCCTCTCAGCACTCCTTCTGCCACTGCCTCTCAACTCTCTGGCCAGAACAGTGCGCATAGCAATGTTAACGACATCAATACTGGATCAATAGTACTTGGTATGCAAGATTCACTAAATTCTCTCTTTAACCAAGATCATGAAATAATCACATCAAGGAGCCACACCACTGATTACATTGACAAATCACCCTTGGCTATAAGAATGCCATCAATTGAAAGCCGGAGTTCAACAGCATCCTTCCGCCCCGCTAGGCGGACCACGCCTGCTGTCAAATTTCCTCCTGCCTCTCAGACTGTGACAAAGAACGTGAGGCCTTTGATGTCTGTATTGAGTACGGCTGGCTACCTCCCAGCACAGCCCAGTGTTCTGCTCAAAGAGCAGCAGTCTGTGAGCGTCCGGCCAGAAGTCTATCGCCCACTGCACGCATCCGTAACTATGATGACAACACTGTCAAAGAAAATGGAGACAAAGATTGCTGACAGGGTTGTTTTGCCACAGACAGCAAAGTCAAGTGCTGAATTAAATGCTCCCTGGCCGACGGAATTAAACAGAGGGAAGTCTTCAACAACACTCATTTCAGATACAACAAGCAAGTTGCACATAAATGTGCCTGCCATGATAACAACAACAGCAATCCCACAGAAGTCTGCCACTGAAAGCCATACTGAAGAAAGACATTCAGTAGGTCGTGGAGACACCAAGTCGAGCGGTAACACTACTGGAATCTTATCAGACGGCATAGGGAACCTTAAAACACTGACGTCTCCACGTAGATATCAAACTGCGGTCGACTCAAGAGAATCGCAAACTCAGCACTTCCTGAAACTGAAAAACATGAAAGGACACGTGTCGGATTCGTCTCTGCCTCAAGATCCTCCTGGAGAGGTGACAGAAATGACTATTGAAGAGAGTGGTAGTGTTCAGTATATGAAGCCAAAAACCACTGAAAAGCTGACCAGAGACGAACAATACACTTATGAAAACAAAATGTCTTTCTCCCATCTTTTAATTAAACATTTGGGAGCAACAGCACACAATGAATTTAATCGGCATGAACATCTCTCAGAATATCTGGATGGAGAAAATAGGTCATTCTCCAGCCAAGTGCTAAGTCAGAAAATGCCAGTGCAGACATTGACAACTGCAAGTCAGATTCTATCAAAAATGATATCTTTTGACAAGAAAACACATATCGGGTCTAAAGCACAAACATTCTCTACCCATAGAGTGAGGCTTGCAAAATATGCTAATACGCCAACTGTAGAACAACAAATCTATCAGCAAAGAGACACAACAATAGGTAAACATGTATTCTCAATGGCTTTTTTGCAAAGCAGATTTTCAGACCATCTAAACAAAATCAGAGATGTGAATGTAACAATACATGACATGCCAACTTCACATGTCTCCCCAGTGAATGTAAAAACCCAATTTTCTACACCTAGCAGTGTTGGATATCTTAATTCCCTCACCACTGCCAAATCACCTATCACAATTGGAAAGTCAACTGTTAAGCCTCATTTTACATTAAAGGCATCTTTCAGCACATCAGTTATTCAACAGGTTTCAGATAAAAAGCATTACATCAGAACCTCGACATCAACAACCTCAGGAAGCTCAGTTACTCGGTCCATGACTGTTGGAAGACCTGTGCAGCATGCACAACCTTCAACACCGCTCTTTGACATGACCGGGGACATCTTGACCTCTAACATTGCTAAGGCATTGAACGGCAGCCGCCTCGCTCCCCCTACACCGCCTCGTCTGTATAACGACTCAGTGACTAGCCCACCCACCAATGATTACCTGCACAAGCTGGCTTTGCATCTCCATGGGCAATCTTCTACTGAGATAATACCTTTTTTCGACTCTCCAGCTGAAGGCCTATTGGACTCATTTACAGATTCAGAGGAGAAAGAGGAATGGCATTCAAATACATCACATGCTTCGCCTGGTAACAAGCAAATAAGCCCTTCAGAGGCTTCATTAGTGCGTGAAGTGAAAAGTGAACAATCTGGGTTTAGCACACGGTCAGCACCGTTTGCAGCCGATATCTCAGCTGGCACCAGTTCTGATAGCTTAAATCAATCAGAACCTGATGAGACAATAGCACTGAGGACCAGGGAAATCTTCCTGCCGAATGCATCACTACAGCAGACAACGAACGTGATAAGGAACAAACACAGTTTGTCTGGAGCAAGTCCGGAGCACAAGTTTGGTAGGAAGCTGCTGAGGTCTGGGAATAAGACCCGGCCATTGGCCTACGAGAGGATGGGGTTATCGTCGTCTGATCTTCTCACTGGGTAATGATCACAGCGATATTTCATTTAATTTACAAAATAATTTATATTAGGGAAATTGAAAACTGCTTTCTATTATTACCATTCAACAATAGTTCATAAAGTTGAATTGAATTGAACAGGTGGTCAGACTTTACCCAACATTTACCTTATTGTACAGTTATAACTGCATTTACCTAATTGCATGAACATATGCTTACTACTGCTTTATGGTTATTAGTTTCTTGTTTGTTCTACTCTCTTTCCAGCTTAGCGGTCATCTCGGATGACATTTGTGGCACTGGCAACTACACGGCTGAGATGAACCTAAACCTCGAGCACGACCTTCTGCCCGGAGACTTTGTTTCAGCGTTGGGGATTCTTCATGTGGTCATCAACCTGAAAACCAACAACAGTCAAGTGAACTTGGATATAAAGTCCTGCTGTCTTTCACCCACAGGTCAGCTTGATGAACTCAACACCACCTGTTGTGTTTTTTCCAGGTAGGTGTTCAATTATTTATCTATTTTAGTTTTCGAAAAATAGCACACAATGGTATCTGTCTAGATAGAGCCTTAAGCTATATAATGTAACTTACCAACTTTTAAATCAAGTAAATTTTGTGTGACCTCTGTCCTGGAATCAAAACAATCAGGCGTTAGGCGTGTGTTACATTATTTTCCTTATGACACCATGTTCCCAAGCGGATATTCAGTGGGTTATGTGGACACAATATAGCCCTCACAAATCCCATAGAAAGTTCAAACCAATCTAATGGACAGCCCATAACATTCACCCATCAGCCTCAGCATAGGCTTGTCTTCACCAGCCCACACACGCCCCCACCAACACCACTTCAGCCCAACATGTGCTATCTTACACTAGCCGCTTAACACAGGCTGGTCCACACTAGCTCAAAATGGGCCAGCCCACATCAAGCCTGGCATTTGCTAACCCACATCAGGCCCACACCAGCTCAAAAAAGGCCACACCAATCCTAAAACAGGCTAGCCAACACCATTGCAATTTGTCACAGGCCATATGAAGGTGACATGCTTAAGATCTAAGAAAGAATCTCTAAGTTAAAACGAGAATACAGGGTAATTAAACATTGCTGACATCCTACAAACCAATAAGGGTTGGGAACACTAAAGCATATTATCACTGAATTTCCTTTAGGCTAATTACATTGAAATCCTGCTTGCAGATTAGCCAAGGGGTCCTGGAGAGGATGACACAGTTGGCTGATGCTGTTCTGAGTTTCTGAGTTTAGTCATCCAATAATGCTTGTTCGTCGCACTTAAGCCACTTCCTGTGGCAGCTTCATGCGTATTCTTATTTGATCATGGTACCTCTGTCTTGTGGATTCCAGCATACACTTCCTGGTTTAACAAACAGCATGACAAGAATGTGCTACTAGGACACATACAGTGTAATGAACTCCAAAAGATTTTGGACAGTGTCACCTTTATAGTTATTTTGGTATTCCAGCAGTGTCAGTTTTAATTTGACTGAACATACAGTTGTACAGCGACCCTTAATTTTAGTGTGCCAAAAGTCAAACTTGAACAGATTAATATATTTTAGAAGTAGTCATTTTTAGTGCTTGTGCGCATAATCTTTGCATGCAATGATTTTCTGACTCTGCAACTGAACAACATCACCTGTCCCTGAGTATTTTTACTGCTGATGCTTGTACAGTGGACATCTTTAGGTCCTGCTCTTTTTGGGACCTTTTTGTCTTCATCCTTTCCTTCATGTGAAAACTCCTAGGCAGCTATGGCAGTGGGTTTGGGGTGATTAACCTACTGCATGATGAAGTGCCCTTCAATGTCCCTCCCACTAAAAGGCACTGGGATCCCTACCAGAGATCAGACAGCTAAGCTATTTTCCGGTCTGGTGTTGCTCCATGGAAAAAAAATAGGCACAATAAGCTGTGTTAAATTGCCACCTCCTAGCCTCAGAGCTAATTGTAGTCAGGTGTGCTCATTAGGCTCTTACCCTTCCAGGAAACCATGTCTTCTGGCCAGCAGATGTAGCCAGCAAACAGGAACCATTACTCTTCCTCGGTTATGATCCAGAAGGAGGGGCAACCATTGTCCATAGAACATTCTGTCACCCTGAGCAACAGCTTCCCTTTGTATTTTTTGGGACCAGACCGCCCCAACCTCAGTGTCCGAGGTATCGATCTGTTTCCCACATGGAAAATTATCCGCACTTACAGTGGGGAGGACAATTATTTGATACACTGCCGATTTTGCAGGTTTTCCTACTTACAAAGCATGTAGAGGTCTGTAATTTTTATCATATGTACACTGTAAGAGACAGAATAAAAAAAATACATCCAGAAAATCACATTGTATGATTTTTAAATAATTAATTTGCATTTTATTGCATGACATAAGTATTTGATCACCTACCAACCAGTAAAAATTCCGGCTCTCACAGACCTGTTAGTTTTTCTTTAAGAAGGCCTCCTGTTCTCCACTCATTACCTGTATTAAATGCACCTGTTTGAACTTGTTACCTGTATAAAAGACACCTGTCCACACACTCAATCATACAGACTCCAACCTCTCAGCAATGGCCAAGACCAGAGAGCTGTGTAAGGATATTAGGAATAAAATTGTAGACCTGCACAAGGCTGGGATGGGCTACAGGACAATATACAACTGTTGGCACAATTATTAGAAAATGGAAGAGGTTCAAGATAACGGTCAATCTCCCTCGGCCTGGGGCTCCATGCAAGATCTCACCTCGTGGGGCATCAATGAACATGAGGAAGGTGAGGGATCAGCCCAGAACTACACGGCAGGACCTGGTCAATGACCTGAAGAGAGCTGGGACTACAGTCTCAAAGAAAACCATTAGTACCACACTACACCGTCATGGATTAAAATCCTGCAGCGCGCACAAGGTCCCCCTGCTCAAGCCAGCACATGTCCAGGCCCGTCTGAAGTTTGCCAATGACCATCTGGATGATCCAGAGGAGGAATGGGAGAAGGTCATGTGGTCTGATGAGATAGAAATAGAGCTTTTTGGTCTAAATTCCACTCGCCGTGTTTGGAGGATGGAGAAGGATGAGTACAACCCCAAGAACAATCAATCAATCAATCAATCAAAATTTATTTATAAAGTGCTTTTTACAACAGCAGTTGTCACAAAGTGCTTTACAGAGACACCCGGCCTTAAACCCCAAGGAGCAAACAACAGTAGTGTTGAATTTCAGTGGCTAGGAAAAACTCCCTAAGAAGGTCGAATTTTAGGAAGAAACCTAGAGAGGACCCAGGCTCAGAGGGGTGACCAGTCCTCTTCTGGCTGTGCCGGGTGAGATATTAAGAGTCCAATTGGAATAATAAATACATTTCTCTTGGCTAAATCCAGAGTATATTTGATTTTAGACTAGGTCAGAAGTATGACCAGGTGGACAAGGACAGGAACAGCAACGAACACTATTCCAACCGTGAAGCCTGGAGGTGGAAACATCATTCTTTGGGGATGCTTTTCTGCAAAGGGGACAGGACGACTGCACCGTATTGAGGGGAGGATGGATGGGGCCATGTATCACGAGATCTTGGCCAACAACCTCCTTCCCTCAGTAAGAGCATTGAAGATGGGTCGTGGCTGGGTCTTCCAGCATGACAACGATCCGAAACACACAGCCAAGGCAACTAAGGAGTGGCTCTGTAAGAAGCATCTCAAGGTCCTGGAGTGGCCTAGCCAGTCTCCAGACCTGAACCCAATAGAAAATCTTTGGAGGGAGCTGAAAGTCCATATTGCCCAGCGACAGCCCCGAAACCTGAAGGATCTGAAGATGGTCTGTATGAAGGAGTGTGCAAACCTGGTCAAGAACTACAGGAAACGTATTATCTCTGTAATTGCAAACAAAGGTTTCTTTACCAAATATTAAGTTCTGTTTTTCTGATGTATCAAATACTTATGTCATGCAATAAAATGCAAATTAATTACTTAAAAATCATATAATGTGATTTTCAGGATTTTTTTGTTTAGATTCCGTCACTCACAGTTGAAGTGTACCTATGATAAAAATGACAGACTTCTACATGCTTTGTAAGTGGGAAAACCTGAAAGAATTGTCAGTGTATCAAATACTTGTTCTCCCCACTGTATATAAAATAACCAAAGAACCAAAATGTGGAAGATTGTTAAACTCTGATTCATATACTTGTTAGAGAGCTAATGGTGAACAAGAACAGTTAGGTCTAATAGCTGAACTAAGAAGACAAGTCTAATAGGAAGCTGCTGCTGATTCTACAGACCCAAGATGAAAAGGGCGTGAGTGATAATGTGCAGCACTACGATGATTGGCCAGTGAAAAACTACTTTCACTACTAGGCTACTAAATTCAATACTTCCTATGCCATAAACATCCCTGACAATAACATTAAAGTAGGCAAGATCAAGGACTTTGTGGTTTTCGAAGAAAGTCACCTCTGGTGAACACTGCTGGTTAATATCCTTTGTGTGAAAATGAATTCAAGACATTGATTGCATTGAATTCAAGATGGAGAAGCCTCTTTCTGATTATGGTTTCCTGATAATGCATTGCTTTTGCATTTCCCTATCAGACTACATCTCCTGTAACAATGACAGGAACAGTTAATCAAAAACAATTCAAAGACATAATGACCTTTAGACCTTATTTCCCAATGATTCAGTCCTGTGCTCTATTACCCCCGTGTGGACAATATTTCACCCAAGTTAAGATCTTCACCAGCAGCATGAAATATCCTGACATTTCTTTACTATTCATGATATTTCAATATTGCTTCCTCTGGTCCTCACCAAGACTCATTCCATTTGTCTTGACCCAAATCATCCCCCTTTCCCTGCTGAGGTTTATTACAGTGTATTATCCATTGTTCCCTACCTCCTGTTAGCTAATGGCACCATGGTTAAAATGCCATTGATTCGTGTTCTCTCTCTCTGATAATGCCTGGATTAATAATGCTTTTTCAATGTTAAAATGTTTAACATTAAGCTTATGCCTGGATTAATAATGCCTTTTCAATGATAAAATGTTTAACATTAAGCTCATGCCTGGATTAATAATGCCTTTTCGATGTTAAAATGTAACACTTGTCATTTAATCTTATGCCTTGTTAAAAGTAATCATTCTTTTTACGATGTGAAGCAAATCAATGTTGACAAGCCTTGTGATGAGTGTTTCTGATTATGTCCTGACAGGGTGAATGTTGACATGCCTTGTGATGAGTGTTTCAGATTATGTCCTGACAGGGTGAATGTTGACATGCCTTGTGATGAGTGTTTCAGATTATGTCCTGACAGGGTGAATGTTGACATGCCTTGTGATGAGTGTTACTGATTATGTCCTGACAGGGTGAATGTTGACATGCCTTGTGATGAGTGTTACTGATTATGTCCTGACAGGGTGAATGTTGACATGCCTTGTGATGAGTGTTTCAGATTATGTCCTGACAGGGTGATTATGTCCTGACAGGGTGAATGGTGACATGCCTTGTGATGAGTGTTACTGATTATGTCCTGACAGGGTGAATGTTGACATGCCTTGTGATGAGTGTTACTGATTATGTCCTGACAGGGTGAATGTTGACATGCCTTGTGATGAGTGTTTCAGATTATGTCCTGACAGGGTGATTATGTCCTGACAGGGTGAATGGTGACATGCCTTGTGATGAGTGTTTCTGATTATGTCCTGACAGGGTGAATGTTGACATGCCTTGTGATGAGTGTTTCTGATTACGTCCTGACAGGGTGAATGTTGACAAGCCTTGTGATGAGTGTTTCAGATTATGTCCTGACAGGGTGATTATGTCCTGACAGGGTGAATGGTGACATGCCTTGTGATGAGTGTTTCTGATTATGTCCTGACAGGGTGAATGTTGACATGCCTTGTGATGAATGTTTCTGATTATGTCCTGACAGGGTGAATGTTGACATGCCTTGTGATGAGTGTTACTGATTATGTCCTGACAGGGTGATTATGTCCTGACAGGGTAAATGTTGACATGCCTTGTGATGAATGTTACTGATTATGTCCTGACAGGGTGATTATGTCCTGACAGGGTAAATGTTGACACGCCTTGTGATGAGTGTTACCAATTAGAATGAAGATAATGCTACAAAATGTAATTAATTTCGACAATTAATTCATATCAATGATGTGTCTCAAAACAAGGCAAGAAGGTCTTTTGACTCAACCAGCAATTCAATTCTTAAGTGCTGGCGTAAATAACTGTGACAGAGCCAACTGGCGATATGCTTGATTCAAATGTATATGTCATGGCTCAAAGCACAAAATTAAGACAAATGGCACAAAATAGAACTACATGACCAGGTCATTTATGCTGCCAAATTCATTATTTTTGGTCCAAAACAACACATCTTATTGGGACATGCACAGTGTGATGAATGACCAGTCAGTGCGGTCTACTGTTGAGGTGTGTGTCTATCCAAATCCCTGGGCCTAATTTTTTAAAAGATATCCATTCAGATTTTCTCCTGTCGGACAGGATTAAATCCATAGAAATAGAATGATGGAACTGACAAATAACTGGCTTGAATAAGGATTCTTGTTCTATTCATTCTATTTCTATATATCAAATCCAATGGGCAAAGTTTTAAAAAATTGGCCCCAACCTCACTTAGTAATTGCATAGACTGGATCTAAAACATGTTAGCCCACTAAATTCATTTATCTTTATGGTTTTATTGTTCTTCATTATTTTAAAAACAATATTTATCAATTATATATTGAATGTGCAAAGTTAGGTGTCTTCTACATACTTTATGATGTTGTGATATTTGATTTATTTTACAGCTATATTGATCTATGTCGCTTGTCCCCAGGAATCCAGACCATACTTATCTACTTATCTATGTGCAGTTATATCTTTAGGGATCTTTTTTAGTTATGCTGCTCTCTCCAACCACCATGTTGTCAACAAAATTTGATGCCAACAAAGGATCTTGTGAAGTAAATCAATGTTCCTATGATTGAAATACTGTGACCCCCTGCTGCTTCAATTACGCTCACTAACAAATTTACCAAATAAAACACAAAACTCATCAGATGTTCATATCTGACGCCCTGCACTGTGAATATATGTGCCACTGCTGACAGGCCTTCACCCCCCAATCTCAGGCCCAATTTTTATTTGTTTATGAACTCTTCCAGGTTACCATTGGATCCGCAAGGAATCAGGCTGTTACCCAGCGTCCTGTCAAAGCGAGCCAGCTTCACCATCGGCCTCTTCCAGATGATTAATTACTCCACGGCATACTTACACTGCCATCTGAGTGTGTGCCTCAGGAACCAATCAGCATGTGAGAGGGTGAGACTGAAACACTGGGGGGGGGGGGGGGGCTATACGAAGATGGAGACATCTCTCCCCGGGGAGTAGCTGGAGAAGGAACATGTTCATAAAGCCATGTCTCTCAAACAGTCTGATATGTTGTTAAAATAGGGTTTTATGTGTGCTGTTTTGCGCGTAGCCTGGCATGTTGCCTTCAAGCTGAAAGATCCCTATTGAAAAAAGATGTATTATGTGTTGCGTGAGAGTGTTTCCTCACAACTAAAGAGTGACATTGACGATCGGAGAAAGAGAAGCGAGGCAGTAGGGTAGGAATGCGTACGGCGTACAATACACTTTGTACCTGGAAACATGCTATTAAAGAAACTAATAAGCAGTTATCTCCTCCAACTGGTCATTTCCCACCAGCCATCTTTCTCCTTTCTACCTGCAGCAGTGTCTTCAGCACAGAGATCTTTTCTCCGAGCAGGCTCCAGAGGCTATCGCCACTAATCTGAGAAACCGCATATCCTTTGGTCCCATGTTGAAAAGAGAGGAGAATTCTTCTCTCCCAGAGGAAATGGGTAATTATTTGCATGCCTAAAAAAAACTCAATCTTATCAACCTTGCTTAATATGCACAAAAATATCCTTATCAGAGAGGAAATGAGTGCCTGTTGTCACCGGGTTTTGTTCCAAATGGCCCCCTATCCCCTACGGGCCATGGTCAAAATGGCCCCCTATCCCCTAAGGGCCATGGTCAAAATGGCCCCCTATCCCCTACGGGCCATGGTCAAAATGGCCCCCTATCCCCTACGGGCCATGGTCAAAATGGCCCCCTAATAGGGTACCATTTGGGTTCCTTGTGTGAATGTGTACCTTTCAGATACAGCAGCTGAGATGGAGACCGTTCTTGTCGTACTGGGGATGGTGGTGGGGTGCTCTCTGGTTGCGGGGACCCTGCTGCTTCTCTGGACAGCCTACAGACGGCGGAGGACAGATTGGTTGGTTTACCCAGAGTCCACTGAGTTCTGTGGCTGCCTGCATAGAGGAGACCTGGTCATACCGTGACCAAGTGGGAGACTATCACATCAGCCTGCAGACCAAACCTGGATCAGTGGCGATCCCATTTGCTCCTCTCACATGTCACACCTGCCTACAGATTCTGGAGTCCAATGATTTCCCTGTTCACCACTGCAGTGAATGTTTCCTTCATGCTGTAGTAACACATGACTCACGTATAAACATGTATACAGAATAAAATACTTAATGGTAGATTGCCATATTCTTTTTCTGAATGGAAACACTTGATAATCATGTGAATTTCTATTTGGTGTGTGTATTTAGTGCAAACACCATGAGCCGGTTTTGCAGACACATATTATAAGGCTAGTCTAGGACAAAAACACAGGGTTATTCATTGAACCTGACTTCCAAGTCCTGGACTAGGCATAATCTCTGTCAAAAAACCTGCCCTTTATTATTCCTAGTCTTTCTTACAAAGTTGTTTCTATGTGCTAGTTTGTTAAATAGCAAATCACAAGTACTTATTAGTGTCTTATCCTCTCAATGAATCTCAATCATCATCTGAAGCATAAGTTAATTAATCATATTCATTTTGACCAGTTGCTTGTAGCAAAAATACAAATCACTGGCTACTCTACTAAGACACAAATGCTTTGACTCCAATGATTTATTAACTTATTTCGCTGCACTACCTAATTACCATTTTGTCTAAAATGCAATGTCATTTTTCCCCCTGCAAGGAAACACCCTCAATTTTCAGAAAGAAATATGGATGACTGCTCCTTTCATAAACATTTCTTAATGCTTATTAATATCAGTTTATGCAAAGATCATGTAAAGCACATGTGTTCACTGTAGCAATGCCAAAACAATAAATTATAATATGTGTTGATACATAATGCATCAACTTAATTGTGTTTTGGACTGTATTTGAGTTCTGTATTTGTGCACACTAGATGAGTTACAGGAGGATAACAACAAATATAGAGGCCCAAATAAAAATGTAAGCCCAGGCATTACCCAGCAGATTGAGGGTTATGCCAATCTTCAATTCTCAAGTAGCCTCTCAGATATCTTCTCTCCACAGAGATTGGAATCACCTTTGGCAGCTCTCATAGATAGCAATCCATATCCCAGAGAAAAGCAATTTGTTTTCTCACTGAGTTGTTAAAGATCACTCCTCGTTTTTAACTATCAAATTAAATATTGCATTGCACCCATGTTTCATATTTGTTGACCATTAACCATTGCTTACCAGTGAGACCAAGTATTGTGCTTAATTCGAGGTTTTAGAGAATCTGTTGTACTAACTTCCCACCATTGATTTCGTAGGCTATTTTTAGGGCCAATGGAGGGCGTTTAAGCAAAGAACAGGAGGAATTTGGGAAAAACTCATAATCAAAAGGACACCGCTCACAATTGCTGGCTGAGTCTCAAGAAGCCATTTAAAATACATAATTTTTAATAAAAAATGTGAAAACACTGGAATATTAAACTACAGCAACTTGATCTCTACTGGTAGGGCATGCGCCACCAAACCCTTGTCACATATCGAGAAAAATCTGATGTCCAAAGTCACCGTTCTCTTCCACTAACTCCACTTGCTGCCAGTTGAAGCTCACATTTATTACAAAATCAAACCATCTGGCTTGCTTATGGAGCAGCAATGAGAGGTTGCCTTACATAACTACAGGAAAAGCTTAAACCCTACACCATCCCTGACTGGGCTCTTAATTATCTTCCCCTAGGATAGAAGAGTCTTTTGAAGACCTGCCTCTTCAAAGGGCCCCTAAAAGAACTCCACAGACCCTTTTCCTCTCCCCCCACTGCTCTGCTTTATACGCCTATACTTGCAGTGTTTTTTATTATTTGTTTCCCTTCCTAATGGCACTGACTTCGCTGATCGCTCCTTCACTGGAGTATGATGAACAGTTATGTCATCGGCCCACCAAGCTATCTTAAAATATATCCACTCAATTTCTTTCTGGATGACAGTGTCTGCTCGATGACCACAACATAAACTATTTCCTGAACAATTTCAGCAGGTAAAGGACGCAGAATTAATCTGCATTTTGGGCCTTTATGGCGCAGCTCTTCCTGCTTTCGAAGTGACTTTGGCGGGGTCTTCCAGAGGGACTTGCATACAGCATGTTAATGGGAGTCTATCATGGCTACTGTTGAATGGTGACGTGTCGTTGACATGTGGAACGCACACTGGCCCACCCCTCTAGAAATAATATCCCAAACGGGGCCCTACAATTAATCCAGTCCCAATAGGGCTCTCAGTGCCACATCTATTTGCCAGTCTGGTTGCAAATGGTTGTAAATGGTTTGAGAATTTGAAAGACGTTCACGGAGAGTAGCTACCATAATTTTAATGAATTAATAATTTATTTTAAAGTATCAGTGAAATTAAAGTTTATGTACATGACAGTGTTTTGTTAGTGTATGTGAAGCATCGCTACGCTCGCTTTCATTTTTAGTCCCTCCCTGTTCTTGCAGATATTGTTTTGATATGAA